>NC_045604.1:45606731-46231731 GCF_009762305.2 Zalophus californianus
ATCTGCAAAATGAGCATGATAATAGTACCTAGCTCAGGAATTACTGTGTGGATTTAAATGAGGTAATGTATATAAAGTTCTTAAATGCCTGGCCTCATTTAACGAATAGTTTTGATGGTGATTATTCGTCCATCTGCCTATTTGGTATCTCCACTTGGATCTCAAACTTAGCATGTCCCCCTCCCGCGTGTTCCCCCGCTCTTCCCTGTCTCAGGAGTGGCAATTCCATTCTTTTTGTGGACCAGGTCAGAAATCTTGGAGTCGTCCTTCAAGCCACTTTTTTCCTCCTCTCCCACAGCAAGTCCTGTCAGCTCTACTTTCAAAATGTGTTTGTAACCCAACCCCTTCTCACTACCTCCAGCTACCCCCTCGCGCAAGCCATCCCTGACCTGGATTATATAGATCTAGCTTCCTAACTGACCTCCTGCTCTCTCTCTTGCTCCTCTTGCAATCCATTCTCTACACAGCAGTCAGAGAAATCAGATTATGTCACTCCTCTGCTACAACTCCCCATGATGTCTCTTCTCATTCAGAGTAAAGCCCAGGTCCTTAATGGTGACCTATAAATCCCTCCCTGATGTGACCCTACTTACCTCCCTGCCCTCTCTCTTCCCATAAGATCCATTGCTCACTCCTCTCCAACCACATTGGCTTTCTGCTCTTCCTAAGACAAGATGAGCTCCTTTCCAAATGCAGAGGCTTTGAACTTGCTATTTCCTCTGCCTGGGAGGTACTTGCCCTGGGGACTCCTACGACCCACTCTGGCATTTCATTCAAAAGTTAGAGAGGGCTTCCCTGACCCCTGGTCTGAAGCTGAAACCCCCATCACTCTCTTTCCTTGCCATGCTCTTCTGTTTCTTTATAATAGTGATTACCACCTCCCATCTTCCTCTTTACTGTATTCCGCCCCCCACCACCACCTCCATGATGAAATCTCTCAAGAGCAGTCTAGTCTGTTTCATCTCAGTTCATAGAGCAGGGCACATCCTGTTTGATAATTAGGAAGAAAAACACGCAATGAATGCCTCACCATGAGAAGATGTATTCCATGAGGTTTTAGAAGTCTATCCTCAGTAAGATTCTATGGAGATACTTAATCACTTAAATGACTTGTTTCACTAACAAGAAAACTGAGGCCTTAAAGACAAGCCCAAAGTCACATGGGAAGTGTTAGAACCAGGACTCATATAAGTTCTTCTGTATCGTTTCAAGTCCTTGCCCCTAACGTCCATGTTGGAGCAGGCTGTAGGCTCGATTCCGTAAATGTTAAAAACTGTGTAGAAGTTCAGTTCTGGTTCCAACCTCTTGACTAACAATCTCGTGGGAAGAGATTTTATTTGATGTACAGTGTACTTAAAATATTTTACTTTGGTTTTAAGATGAATAAGGTATAAGATTGTAAACCATAAAACACCTAACAGTTGTTGAGAAGCCATATCCCTATCTTGGTATTAAGTACTTTACAAGAACTAGCACAATGAACTCTTACAACCTGGGGTAGTAGCATTATCTCCGTTTTACAGTGGAAGACACCAAATTTCAGGTAACTGGCAAAAGGTTGCACAGTTAGCAAGTGTTGGGGCCAGCATCTGAACCTGAGCAGTCTACCTGCAGAGCCAGTGTTTTACTGAGTCAAGAAAATTGCACCGTTAACATTTCATGATGAATGTTTTCCTAAGATTTATCTGCTCTGTAGGTTCATTTTATTTTGTCTGCTCTTGTGAAAACAGGACAGAGGCATATTATATATAAATACCATTTGGAAAGTTTTTATTACAAATCTTAATCAGTCTTCTACTCATTTGCAAAATACAACCTATGTGTATATTTCTTCTTTTAATTAACAATGCAGAGTTAAAAAGAAAAGTCTCCAGAGAACTGCTGGGTTTGGTTATCAACTCATCGCAAGGCATCATATATTTTCATAAAAACCATATGGAGACAAGTGAGGGTTTGCGCTCCCTCTTTGACATCCATTGATGTCAGCAGCTGTGATGATCCAAAACAAAGAAGTTAGTTCCAGTTTGCCTCGAGAGTTTCTCATGAATGTGCCAAATAGCAATATTGAAGAGAAGAAATGTCAAAACATGACATCTGTAGGCAGGAGGGTCATGAAAGTTACCATGGGTCACGATGTAGTCCTTCTGTCCCTTCTTGGAACTTAGAATTCTAGAGACTGTAGCAAATGCAGGGAAGTGCAAGTTCAGAGAAAAATGGGACATCCCATTTTATGTTACCCAGCGTAGGTAACGTATAATCTTTTTCAGACAGTGCTGAGTAATGTGACTATATTATTTCATTTTCAGCAAATTGTATGATTCAAGAAGCACTTGTATTACTTAAAATTCCTAAGAGGAAAAAATGATGTATTGGCAATACATGATTTAAAGCCAAGGTGTTTGGGGCGCCTGGGTGGCTCAGTCGTTAAGCGTCTGCCTTCAGCTCAGGTCATGATCCCGGGCTCCTGGGATCGAGCCCCGCTTCGGGCTCCCTGCTCCGCGGGAGGCCTGCTTCTCCCTCTCCCACTCGCCCTGCTTGTGTTCCCTCTCTCGCTGTGTCTCTCTCTGTCAAATAAATAAATAAAATCTTAAAAAAAAATAAAGCCAAGGTTTTTTTTTAAACCTAAACTCTTAAATATTATTATTTTTTAAAGATTTTATTTATTCACTTGACAGAGAGAGTGCTTGAGCATAAGCAGGGGGGAGCAGGAGGCAGAGGGAGAAGCAGGCTTCCTGCAGAGCAGGGAGCCCGATGTGGGACTCGATCCCAGGACCCTGGATTCTGACCTGAGTCAAAGGCAGGTGCTTAACAGACTGAGCCACCCAGGCCCTCCCTTAAATATTATTTAAAAACACAATGGCTCAAATGTGATCCTATAAAAATTGGTGCATCACAGACCGAATGAGTTGGTGGGAGAAAAATCTGTGGGAAGGAATATTCTGGAACAAAAAGTTCAGTAAATATTCCAGATATCTTCTTAAAGTTGGCTATAGAGTCCACAGTGGCAGCTAAGAAGAAAAGATGGAAGAAAAAATGAGGCCCATCATTTATTTCTTTTAATTGCTATCCATTCTGTCATCTCCTGGCTGGAAGAAAGGGGTGGTTGTGTTAAGTAGAATAGGGTTCCACATGTTTCCATCCCTTTAAGACAAAATACAGGGGAGAAAAGAATTAACATTTCTTCATGAGCTTAAATATTCAACAGAGAGAAATGTGGAGACCAGAGACAAGGAGAATGACCACAGGGTTTCTTTTTTCTGGGATCGTGAGGGAGTCAAGTACCGGCCAGTCTCTCTGCCCACCTGCACTTCTTCAGTAGCCAGGGAATGCTATACTTAAGTGTTAAACCTAAGGCTGAATAACACATCAGATTGAAAAAAACTTGCCATTTTTAGGATTTTTACATGTAACTCTAATTAAAGTATACTCTGGTTTAGACTAAAAACTTAGAGCTTAGAGATGTTTGGTTTGTTTTGATTTGGTTGGAACCCCATAGATATGAAGAGGGCTCTGTACCAGGAATATGGAGATCTGAGTTCCTGTCCTATTTCTAGCCATTGCAGATAGGAGCTACTCACTCAGTCTCTCAGGTTACAACAACGGAGTTGGATTAGATAACCATCCAAAGGTCCCTTGCAGCTCTGTGAGTCTTTATGAATTTTTATTCAAGAACAGGCGTCTAGGAGCCCCTGAGTGGCTCAGTCGTTAAGCGTCTGCCTTCGGCTCAGGTCATGAACCCAAGGTCCTGGGATCGAGCCCCGCATCGGGCTCCCTGCTCGGCGGGAAGCCTGCTTCTCCCTCTCCCACTCCCCCTGCTTGTGTTCCCTCTCTCATTCTCTCTCTCTGTCAAATAAATAAATAAAATCTTAAAAAAAAAAAGAACAGGAGTTAAAAGAAATATGTGAGCCACGGATGTGAGCCTAATGTAATTTTAACTTTTCACATTAAAATATTTAAAACAGATTAAATTGATTTTCATTTATTTTATGTATATTTAACATATTTTATTTATATATCTATTTAAACCAGTAAGACTTCAATATTATCACTTCACTATGTAATTGCTATTAAATAATATTAATGAGACGTTTTACATTCTTTTCTTTGTATTAAGTCTTCAAAACCCAATGTGTATCTTACGCTTGCATCATATCTTAGTTGGGACTAGCCACATTTCCAGTGCTCAACAGTCAAGTTTAGAGGGTTTGAACTTTTCTCACCTAAAAATAAAGATACAGCCTACCTTCAAAGTGAAAATATATTTAAAGTACAAAAGCTATTCATTAAAATGGAAAGGTCACATATTGAGTGGATGTCAGAGAAGAGGTGATCAAAAAAGGGATAGGATTTCTGATAGAAATCGCCAAATGGAGAGATTACAGAAGGAAGCTGTGTCACGTGGAAGTTTGAAAGTTGGACAGAGATGATGTCCGCCACCTCGCGTGGTTGTTAAAATGTTTACACTCATCCCCTACTGTCCCTCTTCTCTTATTAGCAGACATAAGCAGGGTATCCAGTTAAGGTCTTTGGAGCCCCAGGAATTCTGGAACCACTAGATCAGGGGTTCCTAATCTGGGGTCTATGGACCCTTATGGGATCTGCAGATGGAATTCAGGGGGTCTAAAAGTTGAATGGGGGAAAATAATATCTTATTTTTATTAACATCCAACTCAAATTCAGCATTTCCTTCAATTATGAATGGAGGCCACAGACCAGTAGAATTTACCACTACTTGTGACTTTTTTTTCCTGCTTTACTTCTGTTATTGATTTTTTCTTTTTTTAAAAAATTCTTTAATTCCAGTGAGTTAACATACAATGTGATATTAGTTTCAGGTGTATGATACAGTAATTAAACACTTCCATACATCACGCTGTGCTCATCACCAGGGCCCTCCTTAACCCCCATGACCTATTTAGCCCATCCCCCACCCCTCTCCTCTGGTAGCTTGTGACTTTATCATCACTAGAGATCACAGATGTTTTCAAAGCACATTTCATTGGCTGCACATCTTAGGATAGCACTTCATCAAAGTGACAGCAGTTTTATTAGACCCACCCTGAAACCTTGTCATTGAATGCATTAATAAAGAAACACATATGTTATCATGGCACAGATTTTTAATATACTTTGATATCTGCAGTTCAATAAAATTGGTTTCTTTTGTAATCCTGTGTATTTTTTTTTTCCACTTAAAAAAATGTTATTCTGAGACGGGATCCATAGATTTCACCAGACTGCTAAAGGGGTCTGTGGCACAATGCACTACATGGGAGGAGTATGGATCCCTGAATGACCCACCCCCCTTCCCTATCCCACACGGAATCACACTGGATTGTGTAATGACTGAAACATAAATCGTTATCACATCAAGCCACTGAGATTCGGGGAGTATTCGTTTCGGTGGTTAAGCCCCTTCTGACTAATGTATAACTGAAATCTGGCTTCATGCCCTGACAATTGGGTATGACTTCAGCCAGATTCCAAATACTGAGGAGAGGGCACTGGCAGTGATGCGCTGATAAAATGAGTCTCAAAAAAACCCAAACAAAACAAAACAAAACAAAACAAAACAAAACAAAAACCCCACCTACCGTGACTAATTTCAAGCTACCAATACCATGTCACTGAACTCTAAGGAAGGGATGCCCAGCTTCAGCTCTTGCCAGTCGGCGTCAGCTGGCTCCCGCACACCATGGGAACCACTCTCCCATCACAGTTTCTAGAAATGTGTCTTGTTATTGTCCTCCCCTGGTTTGCGGGGAGGGGTGTGCATGGAATTTTGAGAATAGCTGTTTAAAGGCTCCAATTGAAACCATTGTGTCTGACTCTTTCATGATGAATAAAGAATACCTTAGATGCAGTAATTTGTAAATTCAACAAGCTGTTGAAAAGAATCCCCTAATTAGTACTAATTACAATACTAGAGTGTCCCAACAAATTATAATGCCATTGCTTCTGTAGAGGCATTTTGTGTTTAAACACTTTAAACATTAATTAGTCCTCAGAACAAATGTGTGAAATAGGTATTATTTGGCAGCGTCTGAAAGCCAATTATTTACTCTGGGAAGGCCTGGTACCCTAGCTGATAGTAAAGGCAAACTGATTAGCATAATAGTAGGATTGGGAAATCCAAGAATTGTATCACCTTCATTGCTGACCTCCTTTTATCTCACTGGGCAGTACAGCTGTCCCCATTTGACACATGAGAAACTGAAGGCAGCCGGCTGACAGACCCACAATCTACAGAGAATCCAGCTTCAGATTCAGCGAGTCCTCAGAAGAGTCTCATGCCTGTTTTTAAAATGTGAAATCTCCATTTATGAGTCTTTTGAGTCTTGTTTCCCAAATATTAATATTTTCTTTTATAATGAAGAAATTGCCTATGGTACCATTTTATTTAAAGTTAATTATAAGTGACCTACTATTCCTGCTTCCACCTATTTGTAACTTTGGTATTAGGTTTTGCTAACATTTTTTTTTTTTTTACATTTTATTTATTTGCGAGAGGGGGGAGGGGCAGAGGGAGAAGCAGGCTCCCCCGCTGAGCAGGGAGCCCAACCCAGCCAATCCCAGAACCCGAAGACCACGACCTGAGCCGAAGGCAGATGCTTAACCAACTGAGCCACCCAGGCGCCCCTGTTTTGCTAACATTTGGATGAATTTTAATTTCTGGACTATGCTATTTATAATCTTATCCACTGGAAATACTCACTTTGAAAAATAGATCATTTAGAATTAAAGCATGGAATTAAGGGTTTAGTAAATGTTTCAGTTTCTACCAAGAAATAAACTACTGGTTTAGCTCATTTAAAGTGGACAAGCCACTGTTCGAAGCCTATCAAGTTTGGTACTCCTTTCCATTAAAGAAAAAGCTTCGTGGACAAGACCTGGAATTTCTGGAAGAACATTTGACATCCCATTACCTTTTTTTCTGAGATACTCACTGCCTGGTACTTAGTAGACACTCAATAAATGTTAGTGTTTACTGTTATTTTTACTATTATCACTCCTCAGGCCAGGAGTTACCATTTATAGTTAAGAACTGACATCCCAATTGAAAGGCCCAGGTCTTAGTTGTTCTTTAAAATTCTTATTTATTTTAAGTTTAAACAGTACATTTCAATTAATGTTACTGATTAAATCCTTCTTTCCAATGAAACCATTTTAAATATTTATACTCCAAATACTACACATTTGCTATTACTGCTAATAAAATTTATCTTTATTCCAACTCCAAGCCTGTGTCTGTTTTGCTCAGGCAATTCTTCAGGCATATCCATCTAACTCATTCAAGCATGACTTACATAGGAAATAATTTTTTAAACAAACACTCTTAATCCAAACTGGGGAAAAAACCCCTCTGAATTCTTCTGAGCTAATTATAGAAATTGTCACTTGCCCTGTGTGAGCCCCAGAGGTAATGGCACATGTCCACTACTAGCAGGGTCCTTTTTGAAAGAACATCCACAATTTCCCTTCATTTCTGAGTTGATCCTGCTCTTCTGTCCTGACCCAGCCCAGCCCCATGTCAGCAGCTCCTCATGCAGGTCTGCTCTGCTCCTTTCCCAGGTCAACTGGGATTGTTGGTAGCAGAAAGTACAGCTACATTTTCCAACAGATGTTCCAACAGATTTCAAAAACAAAGTAGTCATATCGCTCCTTCCTAAAGACTGGGGACAAGTATCATTTTTCATATCTTCTATTTCCCTTCTCAACATGTTCATGTTTTCTTCCACTTTCGCATATGGAACATATTTATAAAAACTGTCTTGACATCCTTATCTGCTAATTTCATCATGTCTGTAATTCCTCTCTGTTTCTATTGATAATTTTTTTTTCCTTCGAGTTATGGATATTTTCCGGCTTTCGTTTGCCTGGTAATTTTTGATTGGATGCTGGATATTGTGCACTCTACATTGTTGGATGTGTTTGTTTGTTTTTTTTCAGTAAAGCAACTATGATAATTATAGAGCAACCCTTATAGAAAACATGAGAACTCAAACTGCATAAAACAGAGTCACTGAGGGATGTCTGGGTGGATCAGTCAGTTAAGCGACTGCCTTCGGCTCAGGTCATGATCCTGAGGTCCTGGAATCGAGCCCTCTGTGGGCTCCCTACACAGTGGGGAGTCAGCTTCTCCCTCTCCCTCTGTCCCTCACCCACCTTGTGCTCTCTCTCTCTCAAATAAATAAAATATTGTTTTAAAAAGGCAAAAAACAGAGTTACTGAGATGAATAAAGGAATCCTTAGTGATCATCTATCCCTTAGTCAACTTAAAACTTCCCAGACTGAGATACCAATCCAGAGGTCAACATAGAAAAATACTTCAACTGGAATTCTCATCAGAAAACTCCAACTGGAAAAAACCATCTATCTCTGTTCTTTTTATTTTTTTAAGTTTTTATTTTTATTTTTTTTAATTCTTCTGAGGTTTGCTTTGACATTTATTATTAGAGCAAGTCCAAAGCAGTCCTGCAGGGCTAATTTCTGCTCACTACTACTGAAGACTCTATACAATGCCCTACATATTATAAGGTCTTCCTATTTTGGATGATGGAAACATGAACTATTCCCAGCTCTGGATGAGCTCCAGGAAATGTTTGGCTCTATGAATCCAGAGAAACATGATCTTCTGTTCTAGAAAATGGTCTTGTATTATTTCCTTGGTAATTTTCTCCGTTTTCTTTGGTCTTTATTTTGTGGGACTTCTGTGAGTCACGTTTTAAGTTTTTGGATTGGCCCTTTAATTTTTTTAATATTATCTCTTCTATTTTCCATGATTTGATCTTTTTGTTCTATTTTCTGCAAGAGTCCTCAACTTTATTTTCTGAAGCAACAACTGGATTTTTAAAAATATTGATCACCAGGGCGCCTGGGTGGCTCAGATGGTTAAGCGTCTGCCTTCGGTTCAGGTCATGATGCCAGGGTCCTGGGATTGAGCCCCGCATTTGGCTCCCTGCTCAGCGGAAAGCCTGCTTCTCCCTCTCCCTCTGCCTCTCCCCATGCTCATGTGCTCTCTCTCTCTCTATCTCTCTGTCTCAAATGAATAAATACAAAATCTTAAAAAAAAATATTGATCACCAGATTTTTATTTTCCAAGAGCTATTTCTTATCTACCAGTATCATTACTTCATCGCATCCTAAACTTGTTTTACAAACGCAATACTTCTCTTATTTTTAAAGATATTCATTGCAGTTTCTAAATTTTTCCTTTCATCCATTTATTAATCAAATACTTATTGATAATAAACCACGTGCCAGATGCTGATCTATTTGCTAAGAATATAGCAGTGAATCAAAACAAAGACTCTGCTTTCATGGAGCTTACGTTGTGGTGATGGTAGGCAAGCAATACAAAATTAAGGAATAAACATATTGTACGTCCTTTAGTAATAAGTGCTACAAGGAATTCCCTCCCATGAAACTTTTCTCTCTCTTGCTCACTACACTCTAGCTGTACTAACTGTTCTTAGTGCCTTCAAGTTCCTTCTCCTCCCTCTATATGCTGATCTCTCTACTCAAAATATTCTTCCCCTGGTTCTTCATATGGATAGCAACTTATCCTCCTGAGTACCACATCTTAAGTATATCTCTTCTCCTTGCTCTATCACTGCCATCAGTTTTCTGTCTCAATAACCCTTTTAATTCCCTTCATGATATTTATCAAAACTTATTTTTTTAAAGATTTTATTTATTTGAGAGAGAGAGTGAGAGAGAGAGAGAGCACATGAGGTGGGGAGGGTCAGAGGGAGAAGCAGACTCCCTGCTGAGCAGGGAGCCCGATGCGGGACTCGATCCTGGGACTCCAGGATCATGACCTGAGCTGAAGGCAGTCGCTTAACCAACTGAGCCACCCAGGCACCCAATATTTATCAAAACTTATAATGTTGTTTACCCTTTTAATTCCTTGCATAATAATTATCAAAACTTGTAATGTTGGTTATTTATCTAATAGCCATTCAGGCTTCTTCCTTGATAACTGAACCTGATTTTGTTCAGGTATCCAAGATCTTCCCTACAGCCATGTGCTTCAAGGAAGTTTGGCCCAGCCCCTAGTCCAGGGATGAATCTGGATTAGTCTAACCAAATCATGGTAATTCCATATACTTGCCAGTGATGGCTTAGGAAGGAATATGTGACACAATTTCTGATCAGTGGAATATAAGGGGGAGTCTCCTAGTAAGGCATCTGGGAAAGGTTTGCTCTTATAAAGGTATTCAAAGAATAGATGGGCCTCTTTTTAGCCTCTGGGACATTGATTTACCTAAGAATGTGATACTTTTTGCTGCTCTAGTCGTCTTTTAACCATAAGAAGAGCTAGTGCATGGAGTGTAGAAAGATAAAAATAAGCTGACCTTTGGTGATATCACTGATCTACTAAATCAGTCTATCTTTATACTTCTTCACGTTCCCATGAGCTCTTCTTAAGGCATCTACTAGATAATGAGCCTCAAGGACCAGAGAGATATCAATATAAGGACAGATATAGTAAATAATACTTACTTGTAAAATAAATAAATAAATAAATAAATAAAACTTATTTGTAAAACAAGAGTGAGAAAAGAGAATATAATAGTTATATACTCTGACATTGAGAATCATAAAATAAAATTGGAGAATTTAGATAGCATGCACAAAAATTGTGTTACTGATTCTTAAAACAGCTTGTTCAATAGTTTTCTACAATCATAACTGATGGTGGTAGTATTTATGTTTTTGTCTAAGGCCATTGTATGTATTAGGAGGAATACAGCAAGTAAGAATTTGGGGATATTTAATTCTATCATCTTGTGCTTTGAGAACCAAGGAAAAGGAGATAGACAGACAGATAGACAGACAGACAGATAGATAGATGGTAGGATATAGACATAGGTAGTGCAGAAAACATACACTTTTTCCTAGTTCTATCCACTAAATAGGCCCAGAAACAATGGCTAACCCAGTCACTGCCATAAGCCTTCCCAGGCCCAAACTGTCATCTTGAAATACCATTTCCCACTAAAGAAGTCAGGGCTTCTTATAGATATTGCTTATTCCAGATACAGGGTAGGATATAAACAGGGTAAGCCTAAAACAGCTTGACCTACCAGATGGCAAGGAAGCCATCAGATACTACTAGGGTCATTTCAAAAAGACTCAGGAGCCAACTTGAAGAGGTTTTCATTCCCAATGATGAGAAATTTGAGCTTCAATAAGGATTAGAATTACAGTGGAATTCACGAGTTCACAATAATATTTTTTAAATTAATTGATCACCTGTGGGGAGTGACAAGAAAGTAATAAATAATTTGAAAATGGTAAATAAAAGGATAAAGTTCTTATCTTGTCTTTCCTATATGAACTGTAACATGAGGTAACAAAACTATAGATTAAAAAAGTACCACTCTATAAAATTATTCCAGGTAATAGATGAAAACAAAATGACATAATTAGGATATCACCACTTTTTCAACCCCCAGTGAATTCATGGGTCCCAGGAACGAGCCTCAGTGGCTGCTGACATCATAAAAAGAGACAATCAGATGTTATGTGCCTTCAAATGAAGATCACAGCCTATACGCTTGACAAAAGTATTAATCCTGAGTCTAATCAAGTTTCACTATCACTCTGTCAATGTGTACAAAATATAGAAGAAATGTGTCGAACTGCACCATGAGCAGATTCAAATAGCCCAGATCCCTCAACAGATAATTTGCAAGTAAAAGAGATAAAAGGGAAACCTGTAAATTAAAAGAAACTTAAAAAAGATATTTTTTAAGTGGCCGGGACTATAGTGTTTAAAAATGCGTTATGGGTGATAAACCATCAGGAAATATAAGGAAGTCATTACTCCACATCTAGATTAGTGGTGTAGTAGTCCGTTATGGTGGTAACTCCTACCTAATGAAGCACAACTCATGATATTCATGACTTTGTGCAGTCCCCTCCTCTTGAATCTGGGCTGGACCCAAGACTTGCTTTAACCAATAAAATGTAGTGCAGTAATCCCATGGCCTTCCAAGCCTAAGCCTTAAGAGCCTCCTAGAAGCTGTGGCACTCTTGCAAACCCTGACCTATCATTTAAAAAGCCCAGCATCCTTGGGCGCCTGGGTGGCTCAGTTGGTTAAGCAACTGCCTGCGGCTCAGGTCATGATCCTGGAGTCCCAGGATCGAGTCCCGCATCAGGCTCCCTGCTCAGCAGGGAGTCTGCTTCTCCCTCTGACCCTCCCCCCTCTCATGTGCTCTCTCTCTCTCATTCTCGCTCTCTCAAATAAATAAATAAAATCTTTAAAAAAAAAAAAAAAAGCCCAGCATCCTATAGGAGAGACCATGTAGAAACGCCACCTGGAGAGACAGAAAGCCTTCCCATTTGAGTCTGGCCACCAGCCAATCCACCAGCTGAGTGTAGCCACAGGAATGACCACCTGTGAAACAGAAGATGTAGAACCACCCAGCTGAACCCAGGGCAGATAGCAGAATTGTGAGCAAATACCATTGTCTGAAGAGCCAGTATCTTTTGGTGGTAATTTATTAGGCAGCAATAGATAACTGAAAATAGTGGTTATTGTGGAAGAAACAAAGCGGTTTAGGATTAGGATGGAGTACATGGAGGCTTCTGGAATGGCTAGTGAAGTTCTTTCCATTTCTTAACCTGGGTGATGGCCACGAGGATATTTGCCTTATACTGATTCACTAAGCTATACGTTTGTTTTGTGTGGTTTTCTGAACCTGTGTTTTATGTTAAAATAAAAATAGTTTTAAAAGAAGAAAGAGGGGCGCCTGGGTGGCTCAATCGTTAAGCGTCTGCCTTCGGCTCAGGTCGTGATCCCGGGGTCCTGGGATCGAGCCCCGCATCGGGCTCCCTGCTCCGCAGGAAGCCTGCTTCTCCCTCTCCCGCTCCCCCTGCTTGTGTTCCCGCTCTCGCTGTGTCTCTCTCTGTCAAATAAATAAATAAATAAAATCTTAAAAAATAAAAGAAGAAAGAAAATCCACATGGTTTGGCATAGAGACATTTACTCTTCCTCCAAAATTCCTTCACACTACGGGCTTTTAAGGAATCACTTAGAGGCAGCAGTTCTTTCTGCCTGGGGGTCTTGTCCCTGTGCTTTAATAAAACCACCATTTCGCACGCGCGCGCACGCGCACACACACACGCGCACGCGCACGCGCGTGCGCGCACACACACACACACCGCTTAGGAGCTCCTAGTTAAAACTACTAATATATTCTAATCCTATAGACATCAATATCCAAACAACATCAAGCATGCAAATATAAATTCCTTTGGGTCCCGGAGCTTGCAATTTGCAAAACTGAATTAATTGCTTTCATATCTCTAAATCTTTTCTCCTCGAAGTGAGAAAAAATATGTCTACCAACAAAAAAAGAAGAAGAGAAGCAGCAGTAACACTTTTATAAGTTGGCCTGCATTTTCTTACTGGCAGCAACTTGCTAGTCTCTTTTTTAAATGAATTTTCCAGTTTCAAGGGAAAAATCTGTATTGCATTTGGGGCTTTGTGCACGCGCGCGCGTGCTTTAGTTTGGAACTGTTAGAATTTTAGCTCTCATGTCCTGTGTTTTTCTTTTCTTTTCTTTTTTATTTATTTATTTGTCAGAGAGAGAGACAGAACACAAGCAGAGGGAGAGGCAGGCAGAGGGAGAGGCAGGCTCCCCGCCGAACAAGGAGCCCGATGTGGGACTCGATCCCAGGAGCCTGGGATCATGACCTGAGCCGAAAGCAGACGCTCAACTGACTGAGCCACCCAGGCGTCCCCTGTCCTGTGTTTTTCTAAAGTGCTTTAAAGAGACTTTAACATCTGAATTGCTTTCTTTTATTCTTTTGTCTTTACTTCTGACTTCATTTCCCATTTCCCAGTGCAAATTGCTGTATGTACCTTTTCTCTTAGAATGATGTTACCTAGCTTTACTGAGCAGATCAATTAAAAATTCTGCTTAGGAGATTAAAATTCACTGCCATAACTCACACTGAATATTTTGTAAAATTTTCACAGTACATTTATTTTAATTGGATTAAAAACTATTACAAATTGAGTTCCCGCTATTGCACTTTCTACCTGCGAACCCAGTTCAGACCTTCCCAAAGATGACAGTAGCGTAAAACTACAATCAGTTTAGTAGTCCAGCAAAAATAAATAAAACAATAAAAAGAATCACTATTGTCATTTTAGTAATTACTATTACTAAAGCACCATTGATGATGTGGTCCTCTCACAGCCAACATCCACAGAAAAAAAGAAGTGTTTCATGGAGACCAGATCTTGATTCAGTGTCTGACTCCATGAGGTTCATCAAGGCATGAACTGCGACCCAGGCCGGAAGGTCACTGTTTCTTCCACAAGCGTAGGGAAAAATGTTCATTTGTCTCAGTCTCTGTGTGCTTATTTTTGAGGAGTCTAAGAAACTCTCAATTCACACTAAATTCCCAAGGTCTTAGCATCCATTCACAAAGACTGAAGGTAGTAGAAAGTTCTTGTTGCCACTTGAAATTACCAGTCTGCAATAGTTTTCCTAATCAGAAACTCCTGCTAGCTTCACCCGTGGTTCGGAATGATTAACGGCATTTTTAATCAAAATATAATGTGATCAGCAGGGGGCGCCTGGGTGGCTCAGTCGGTTGAGCGCTTGCCTTCGGCTCAGGTCGTGATCCCGGGGTCGCGGGATCGAGCCCCGCATCGGGCTCCCCGCTCCGCGGGAGCCTCCCTCTCCCTTTCTCTCGACCACCTGCGCTCTCTCACTTGCTCGCTCGGGCTCTCTCTCTCTCAAATGAATAACTGAACCTTTTTTTTTAAAAAATAAGGTGATCAGTATACATCTGTGTGTTATTTACACTGAGCCCTCTCCTTCATCCTCCCATCCCTGCTATTTCCACCTGGGGAGCTGCAATTCCTCACTTCCCAGGGCGACCCATTCATTGCTACAAATTAAGAATTAAGACAGATACTAATGACATAATCTTTACCCACCTCCTACTTTCTTTTGATTAATTTTTCTTAAAGGGGGACACAATAAGGCGCTCTTAGTGTGCTGGTTATGGCACTTTGGGGCACGAGTACAGAAGACAACTGTATTAGAATAAGATTTGTCTGTGGATAATAATAACACAGGTAACACCAGCTTAAATAAGATAGTACTTTATTTCTCTCTTACTAAGGTCCAGCAGTAAGTAGCTCAGTGCTGGTATGGAGGTTGACTACAAGAAGTCTTCATGAACCTAGGTTCCTTCTGTCCACTTACTTTACTCTGCCCGAACTCCTTCTGAAAAGGACACCTCAGGGGCGCCCGGGTGGCTCAGTCGGTGAAGCATCCAACTCTTGATTTTAGCTCAGGTCATGACCTCAGGGTCCTGAGATTGAGCCCAGCGTCAGGCTCCACACCCAGTGTGGAGATGCTCTCTCTGTCCCTCCCCACTCTGTTCTGCCCACCCCCCACCACTTACGTGCACTCTCTCTCTAAAAAACAAAAACAAAACAAAAAGCTTTTTAAAAAATCAGGGAAGAATGATATTGGGGGGTAACCAGCACTCTCTACCATGCCAACTCAAAGAGGAGTTAGCATACTACACAAGAAATGCTCCGGAGTAGGACCAGCAGGCGATCAGCACGAGGTGTGCCAGGGCTCCAGCTTCTCTTCTCTGAGACTCCATTGGCCTGGCAATGCCCCAATGTTGGCTGTGTCTTTGAGCTAGCTCCCTTCCTACTCAGTAGTTCCAGGCATCATATCCAGATGCCACAAAGTCCGAAAGAAGGGGAAGAAGAATATGTCTCTACCCTTTGTCTCCTTTTTGAAAGGGAAGAGAACTTTCTTAGAAGCTGCTAGCAAACTTTCCTTCAAGCCTCACTGGCCAGAATGCATCACAACCCCATGCCTTGTATAATCACTGACAAGGAGAAGATACCACCATGACAGGCATGGACTGATCAGCACCCACCCCAAAAAAGCTGTAAGTGGGGTGAGCTTCTCTGAAAGCTTTGCATAAAGGAAGTTCAAGACCCAAACAAAATTGGGGTTCTGTTTGAAAGAGGAATGGGGAAGGGATGTTGGGTTGACATCCAACTGTGCCTACCACACTCCATATTCTAACTTCTCATTATGATATACTGCCATTTCTAGCCAGATAAATTGGACTCTCAGATCACACTGTCATAATTATCCTTATAAATCAGACCAGTTCTTATGCCCGTCTCCTACCAACAAATCGTGACTGAAGAGTAAACAAATGTGTGGAATAGTACACATCTAGATTAAGTAGACTGCAAACATGTACACTGCTCCCTATCTTCCGTTCACCTTGTCTGTGGAGATGTCACTCCAGGCAATGGTATCAGTACAAATTTCATATACAGCCACCTAAGTTAACCCTTTTGGTATCAATATGAGAAAATCTCCCTAAGAGAAATACATGTTGTTTTTAAGCTGAAATTCATTTCCTACTTTATAAGCATCAGACCACCGATGAGCATTTCACTGGAAGCCACTGGGCCCTCACAGGAAATATGACCGACTGCAATAGTAAGTCTAGAAAAAGAACAGTCCACCAGTCCCCACCCAGACCTGTGTTAAGCCACAGTTCTCAGCTACAGCACTGATTTCATAGTACTCTTCTGACCTTCCACAGGACTTACGTGGGGGCAGTTTTCAGGTTCATTTTTCTTTTGATTCATTAACAATCCAATGGCAATTTTAAAAAAAGGAAAGACAATTATTGCTCAAACAGGAAGACATCGTGTGCTCTGAAGCTATAGTTCACTTTTTTTTGCATATCAAAGTTTAAAAAGTAAAAGAAAACCCAGCATAAAGAGAGAAAAGTGCCTGGAATTTGTCAACCAATGCCTGGATTATATGAGCTTTCCTTCTCATTAAAAGAAGACCCTCTTAGGTCGGTGCTAAAAGCATCACTGAAGGCTAAAACAGATGACACTGTCCATATGATTACAAGGAAGTCTTAGTATTATTTCTTAACTGAAACATCTTTATCAACAAAGTTACTGAAAGTTTCTAGAAGCAATACTAAAAATTTATTCTGTGGTAAGAAAAGTGTGGTAGTAATTTTCAAAATACCTTTAGAAATGAAGTAACTCCTTAATACTTCTGATATCCTTTTACCTAGAAATTTACTAAATCCTAAGAAATAATGTATTTTCGAAACATCCATGTGATGAACATGACTATCAACACAGTTTCGATGCACACAAACTCAACGGCAGCTGTTAAATGATTTGTCTAAAAGTAAATGCTGATTCAGACTCGTTAGCATACCAGAAGTTCAGCTGCTTATAACACATACAAGATTAAGTTAACAAAACTCACTCCAAATATACTGACTAGTTATTCTCCATATGTTAGCAAAGTTTATCAAGCTTGAAGGAAAGTTATTGAATCAGCTCTAGGAGCTTTCAAATCTATAATATTTCACTGGCAGCTACTTTATGAGAAACAGGTCATAAAATTGTATTTAAACTTTACTGTCATATTTTCAATTGTTCTGCATACAATTAGGTCAAAACTTGAGAATATGCATGGGCTAAATGATGGGCGAGGTGAAAAAGATAGGGTTATGGTTTGTTTGTTTGTTTTTTTTTTTCAGGGATCTGGGGCTTCAAAACCATCAGGAAATCACAGCCCCATGACCTTCATGTGCTCATGCACTAACAATTCACAACGCCATGCATTTTTCCAATGCTCTTTTCTCCTTTGGCAAGACGAGTATTCTCAAATGAGGCAATGTCTCATTTTCTCTGGAGGTATTCTAACTTTAACTCTTCTCTTCCCTTTGCCTGTGCATACCTTGAAAGTGCCCTCCCAGAGAATTACGAGATAAAATCGAACAGGACTTGTGGATGCAATGACTGTTACACAATCTGCTATAGTTTTATTCATTCAGAACGTATTCATTCCAAGTCCTTCCTGTGCACTAGCCATCTCATATTTTTGTATGTGTAATAATTTAACTTCACAATAAAATAAAAAGTAACACGTTTTCTTTTCACGTGAATACAATGCTTGCACCAGCAGCAACAATGGTCAGGACTATGAAGGCTTCGAGAACCTTAATCCCTTACCTTGCTGGACTTCCACTGACTACTATAGATGGCCATGATTCAGCTGTAGGTGTTTTTAAGCTTTGCAGTGAAATAAAGTCTTATAAAAGAAATGGCATAAACATATTTTGCAAATAACTAAATGCAAACCCCTTCTCACTGTGTTCTCCTACAATTGTGTCAGTCCCTTACACACTGGTGAAAACAAGCACATAGCCAAATTTGAAAGACTCGAGACAGCCTTAGTTTAGCTGTTTTACTAATATAAATAAGTCATCCATCTTTCTCCCATGTTAAATAAACGACAGCAAAGGAATACTTGACCAAGTTGTATCCCCTAACAGAATGGGTTGTTGATGATCCTGCCTCCAGAAGTACCAGAGCAGGAGGAAGAATCTGGAAAGTCAATTACATTGCTCTCAAGTGCCCTGATCTGATATCCTTTTAAAATGGTTATAAATGTTGTGGTGACTGAAAACAAATATGGAATAAGAACACTAAATAAACGCTTTCCTTTTAGGAAAGATTCAGGGGCCAGAAAGAGAAAAAGAACGTAATCAGGAAGAACTTAACCATTTCTTTACAGAATTAGGGTAAAACTTACAGTTCGATACCTAGTTTAGAAGGTATTTCTAAAGCCAGAAAATTACTAAATTCACAAGATAACCAAATGTTAGGTAGTGGTTGTGGGCAAGGTTGCCGGGGAGGAAGAGATAGGCGCCAAATATACCCAGGAGGGTCATGATTTTCTGCAGTTTCAATTCAGTTTGGGTCTTTTTTTTTTTTTTTCTGCCTCACACTCTCTAGTGAGTCACTATATCTCTGGAAGTCTCCCCAGCTGAGTTTCTCTCCATCTATAACTTTAGCAAGTGTTACAAAATATGCCAATGTTCCTCTTTTGCCTCCCTCCCGCCCCCCTCCAGAGAGGGAAAGGAACCATACAACCTGGGAGCGTAATGACAACGGTCCTTTCTGCCTCTGATGAAATCATCCCACAAGTGATCTGAAAGTTCAAGTGAAGCTGTGGCCGATACCTCGTTTTACAAAACCAGGCCAACATTACCCGGAGGGAAATTCTGCTTTATAGGCCGGGAATCCCCTGGGAAGTCTCCATAAACAAGGGATATCCCCGCGGCTCTCTTCAGAAAGAGCTCAGAACTTAGGGGAGAGCAAGGTGTTTCTGGGCCCGGGCCTGAACAGACCCCAAGGCGGGCTGAGCGGAGAAAACGAGGTCGCGTCCCCCACCCCGCGGCCTGCACCTGCCTCCCGCAACCGTGCCGCCGCACTTCCCAGAGCATCCCCCGCCCGCTGGCCCTCGGCCCAAGCGCAGCTCGCCCGAGCCCCGGGCCGCAGGAGAAAGCTGGCCGGGCGAGGCGCCCTTGGACCCCCGAGGTCCCCGCGCCCGCAGGTGGAGGGCGGGGCGCGGGCCGGACACCCGCTCTCCACGCGCCCTCTGGGGCCAGGGTCGGCGCAGCTGTGCAGGCCCCCCGGGCGGGCGCGGCGCTCCCGGCGCGTACCTCGGATGTAGGTGCACTTGCCCTCGTCCAGCAGGCTGGAGGCCGAGCCGCCCATGGCGGCGGTGCGGGCGGTGCACTCCGGGCGGCGCTGACAGCTGCCGTCGGCGCCCGCCGCTCGTTCCTGGAGGTGGCTGCGACGGCGAACCCGGCTCTGCAGTTAAAGGACAAACTTCCTCCGAGAGGCGCCGCCTTCTGGGGCGCCTCCTCCAGGTCCGCGCCCTCTGAGGATCTGTGGGCTGGCCCGGGGGCTGTCTTCCCGCCCTCGCTTCACTGGGGAGCTCCGAGGGGATGTCCAGGCTGGAAAGACTTCCCGTTCATTCCTTCTCCTTGCTGGCTTTTTGCCTCTTCTTCTCACCGGTTATGGGCAGCCGAGAAACACCTTTGGGTAAGTGGACAATTTCCCTTAGTGACTGTAAACCTCTGTGAGCTGGAACCTTCTCCACTGACAAGCCACACGAGGTGGAATTCAAGCCCCTATTGCTTTGCACGCCCTCCGGGTACAAGAAACAGCAGTTCCCAAGCATCACCTAAGAACTTGTTAGAAATACAAAATTGCAGCGCCCCCAGCCCTCTATACCCCTCTACACATGTACGTGCGCACACATACTTCACCCCAATTAGAAACTCCAGGAGTGGGGCCCAGCAAACTGTGTTTTCACAGGCATGCCAGGTAGTTCTGGTGCCTGCTGAAGTTTGAGAACCAACAGTAAACTGTACCTTCCTGCAGCCATGAAGTAGGGCCAAGGAGGGGGTGAGAAATGAAGGGGGAAAAAAGAAAGGGAGAAATAAAAAAACAGGGAAAACCTAAACCTGGGTCCTGCAATATGTTGCCAGTCCTGAAACTTCTGAAGACCCCCATCAAAGTCTGCTCTTAACACCTTTAGGTCCAGTTCTTCCCCTTGACAAACTGGAAAAAGTTCATTAGAAAGGGCATCTATTCTTTTTCCCACAACCACTATTTAGCTTGGCTGCCTCTCCCAAATAACACTCAGCTGGGGCAGAAGGGTCACCATGCATTTCTTCCTATTCTTAGTAATCAGATTTTTAGTTGACTCCTATTGACTTAACCTCCAAGGTCAAATGGTCTGTACACACAAGAACCAGGCCTGAAGAGGACTTGGAAGGCTTTGCCCTCAAAAGTTAATTAACTAGCATTTTAATGCCAAGATTTCTCGCACCTCACACCCAATCTCTCTCACCCTACACTCTAATCCATCAATAAAATCCTCTCCATTCTGCTTTGAAAATATATCCAGTATCCACCCATTTCTCACCCCTTCCCCTGCTATCACCCTCATCATTTCTCACCTGGATAATTATACTAGCTTCCTAACTGGTAAGCCCCGGTATATCATTGACACTAGGCCCCACTTCCTCATCTACCACCACTCTCCCCCTTGCTCTCTGTTCCAGCCCCACTGGCCTTTTTGCTCCTCTAGGACACACCTTTGCATGTGCTCTTGCTTAGCCTAGGATGGTCTGCCCTCAGATATTCACGTGGTGCACTCTCTGTCTCTTATTTCATTCAAATCTCCTCTTAAATGCTAACACCTCAAAAGAGGCTTTTTTTTTTTTAGCCCCTGTTTATACGCCGGCCCTCATGTCTGTCCCACTCCTTTCCCTTCATTATTTCTTTTCATATCACTTAGCATCATCTGGTATGTTTCTTTATCTGTCCCCACTGAAATGGAAACTCCATAAGGTTGGGGATTTTCTTTGTTGATGTTGTTTCTTGTTTGTTTGTTTTTTTAATTATTCATTTTCTTTCTTCTTGTTTCTTTAAGGGCAGGGATTTTTGTTCACTGTGTTCTCTGATATATCTCAAATGCCTAGAACAGCATCTGGTACATAGGTGCTCAATAAAAAAACATTGAATGAGTGAATGGGTGAAATATAAAATATCGGATCTGGACTCAACGAAAGCTGTGAATCTCAAAATAAAGAGCATTTCCAGGTAGCTACTCAATGATTCAAAGTCTTCAATGTTCAACTCTTTTCTCAATATTCTAGTTAGCTCTTAGAATTAAGTATATCTTGGGGCACCTGAGTGGCTCAGTCAGTTAAGTGTCTCTTGATTTCAGCTCAGGTCATGATCTTGGGGTCCTGGATGGAGCCCCAGGATGGGCTTTGGGATCTGTGCTGTCTGCTTGTCCATCTCCCTCTCCTCCTCCCGTGCTCGTGCTCTCTCTCTCTCTCACTCTCTCAAATAAATAAATAAATACATATATTTTTTTAAAAAAAGAAGTATATCTTCTCAGAGTAGATTCATTATATAAATTGCAAAAGTTGTGGGGTGCCTGGGTGGCTCAGTCGCTAAGCGTCTGCCTTCGGCTCAGGTCATGATCCTGGGGTCCTGGGATCGAGCCCCGCATCAGGCTCCCTGCTCAGCAGGAAGCCTGCTTCTCCCTCTCCTACTCTCCCTGCTTGTGTTCCCTCTCTCGCTGTGTTTCTCTCTGTCAAATAAATAAAAGATAAAATCTTAAGAAAAAAATAAATAAATTGCAAAAGTTGTGCCTCAGAATGCTGTTATTGTTATTGAAGAAAACTAATTTGGATCTTCTGCCAGCAGATAGTTTTGGCTTGTCACCTCTTGTTTGGAAACAATCTGAGAAAAGACTGATTATTCTCATCTCTCGTTCTTAACTCATTTGTAGCACTCACAGATGGAGCAAGGTACAAGGAAGGATTCATATGTGTGTAGTATCAATAAGCTTTGTAACCACACTTTCAGCTTCAGATCCTAACCTGAGAACTTAGACATGTGACCCGGTCAAATTGCCTAACTTACTTGTTTCAGTCTCTTTATCTGTTAAATGGAGTTGGTAACAGTTACCTCATGTGCTGCTGTCAAAATTACATTTGATCAGGTCTGTGAAACACTTAACATATTCCCAGGAACATAGTTAAGTATTCAGTAAAGGAAGCTCGGATTGTTATTATCAGTAACAACAAGAGTGGTCAAGGAAGCAATTTTCTAGAGAAAGTATAATCTTAATTAGAACTTGAAAATCACTGATATTACATTAAGAAAGAACTTCTGCTCCCATTTTTATCCCCCAAATAAAGCTCCTTTCCTCCAACTGGTTTACAGGAAAAAATAAGGAATCCATTATTTTAGTCATAGTATTTAATATTTGCAAATCCTATGTGGACATCATTTTATTAATCACACGCTAAAAATGAGTCTCCAAGCAATTCAATAACTTTATGAAACAGATTCAACTTCATATGATTCAAATCAGCTAGTTTAGAGAACTTCCTATGCAATGTTAGTTTTTGTATTATATCAATGTATTTTGTTTTAAAATACCCTTAGGACCACTTCTTTCTCGGGGGCACCTGGGTGGCTCAGTCAGTTAGGTGTCCAACTCTTGATTTCAGGTCATAATCTCAGGATTGTGAGATCTAGCTCTGTGTGGGGCTCATTGCTGAGCGTGGAGCCTGCTTAAGATTCTCTTTCTCCCTCTCCCTTTCCTTTTGCTCCCCCAGCCCCAGTGTGCTCTCACCCTTTATCTTAAAAAAAGGGGGGGTGCACCAGGGTGGCTTAGTCAGTTAAGCATCTGCCTTTGGCTCGGGTCCTGATCCCAGAGTGCTGGGATCCAGTTTTGTGTCGGGCTCCCTACTCTGCGGGGGAGCCTGCTTCTCCCACTGCCTCTGTCTCTCTCTCTCTCATGAATACATAAAACCTGAAAAAAAAAAAAATACACCCCCCCCCACACACACTTCTTTCAGGTAAATAGCACATTCTAAAATGATTACTTTTTTAAATATTTTAATCGAGATATAATTCACATACCATAAAATTCACCCATTTAGATTACCTTTTTTAAAGGAGCAGATTAGATTAATAGACATTTAGTCTTAGTATCTGTAGAATAAGCATGTGTTTTGGGATCCCCTTACCTGTCATAGAACTATGAACCCCTTGTTTGCCATGTTCTCGTTTGAGTTAGTGACATCTGTCTATTTGGGCATTTAACTGCCTGCAGAGCACGGACAATCTCAAACTTCTTTGCACTTCCCCAAGTACCTTGTATGGCTGTGTCATACAGGAGTGGGAGGACTGTAATTACTTGATTGTATGATAAGTGCACATGATAGGTTATTACCAGTAATCCAATTTAATCTTCACAAAAACAGATTGAAGTAGGCACTGTTATTAGCACCATTTTAAAGATGAGAAAAATCAAGGTGAAGAAGTTTAAGCAGTTTAACTAAGGTCATCTGTCACCTGGGTTTATCTAACTCCAGAGTTCATCTTCTTAACCACGGATGCTACTACTTTTATATTAAATCTTGCTTTTGTTTATTTACATAAATAATCCAGGTTTTACTATAAAAAATTAGAAACTACTGACAAACAAAAAGAAAAAAAAGGGGGGATCATCCAGATCCCAAAGTCAGTATCTGTATTTTATTTATTTATTTATTTATTTATTTAGATAGAGAGAAGGAGAGAGAGTGCACGTGAGCCAGGGGAGGGGGACTGACAGAGGGAGAGAGAGAATCTTTTTTTTTTTTTTTAAGATTTTATTTATTTATTCATGAGACTCAGAGGGGGAGAGAGAGAGAGAGAAGCAGATGGAGAAGCAGTCTCCCAAGGAGCAGGAAGCCTGATGCGGGACTCGATCCCAGGACCCTGGGATCATGACCTGAGCCGAAGGCAGACGCTTAACCATCTGAGCCACCCAGGCGCCCAGAGAGAGAGAATCTTAAGCAGGCTCCATGCTCAGCACCAAGCCCTGGGTGGGGCTTGATCTTACAACTCTGAGATCCTGACCTGAGTTGAAATCAAGAGTCCTACGCTCAACAAACTGAGCCACCCAGGTGCCCCAATGTCAATATCTTTAGATAAATAAAAATCACCAGTTTGCTATAGATTTCTACAAACTTACATAGAAATATGTGCAATTATAAATTAGAATTAAATAAAAATTTATTTATAGTTACTTAGTTACCAAAGTGAGGTGATGCTCTTTATATATTCTGTAATCTCTATTGTAATTTTTCATTTGGAATATTTCATTTAAATAAATATGTAGGTCTAGGTCAATGATAGTTCATTGTGTAAATGTAACCTAAATCACCTATCTACCAGCAATGTATGCCTGCTTGTTTCCCTACTTCTCAGTCACATTGGACATTTTCATATCTTTTTTTGAATTATCGTCATGAATTTCATTATTCATTTCATTTTATTTTTATTTTTTAATCATTTTTTAAATTTTTATTTATTTATTTGATAGCGAGAGACACAGCAAGAGAGGGAACACAAGCAGGGGGAGTAGGAGAGGGAGAAGCAGGCTTCCCGCCGAGCAGGGAGCCTGATGTGGGGCTCGATCCCAGGACCCTGGGATCATGACCTGAGCCGAAGGCAGATGCCTAATGACTGAGCCACCCAGGCGCCCCTATTTTTTTTTTTTTGAAGATTTTATTTATTTATTTGACAGAGAGAGATAGCGAGAGCAGGAACACAAGCGGGGTAGTGGAAGAGGGAGAAGCAGGCTTCCCACCGAGCAGGGAGCCCGATGTGGGATTCGATCCCAGGACCCTGGGATCATGACCTGAGCCGAAGGCAGACGCCTAACGACTGAGACACCCAGGCGCCCTTCATTATTCATTTTAATATTTGGCAATTTAGGAGTCAAAATAAGTATCACATTCTGTGGTTTGATTTTGAAATCTTTAAAGAGAAAGATTATGTTTTCATGGGCTTTTTGGGTATACATGTTCCCTTGTGAATAGGTTGTTCTTATATTTTTCTGTTTTGCTATTTGAGAAGGAAACTCTGTGTCCTGAGATGGCCGACCGAGCCAGCGAGAGAGTCCCAGTCCTTGCCCCGGGGCTCTTCTGGGTTCTTCTCTCCACTCTGCTTCCCTCTCGCACCAATCTGGTTCTTCTCCCTGCCCCGCTTCGCGCACACGCCAAAAGTACCAAGTATGCAGAAGTACAAGTGAATAAATTGCCCCCTTTGTGCTCGGGGCTCAGACCTTTGGAGACCACTCTCCTTTGAGCCTGCCGGCATTAAATAAACTTCCTGTGCTTCAAGATCTCTGAGTGCCACTTGGTTCTTCCATCAGGCGATCCAGTCCAGGTTCCCTAACATTTGGTTCCCTGACTGGGAAACCCAACCGCATTGGCCCATTGTTGCCACCGGTTTGGGGGCAATGGCGGGGCGGTGACAGAAGGAGGGATCCTAACGGAGAAGGCGCACCCTGCCTAATTTTCAGCAGTCTCCCGCCCTGGTGGGTCGCCTCGGGCGGGCCCTGCTCTGCTGGACTGGAGGAGACTTGGCAAGTGAGGACCTGGTCCTGACGTCAGATTCCGGTAAGGCCTGGGGCCCCAGGACCCAGATAGGCCTACCCCCATTGGGGTGGAAGGGGAGACTGATCACCTCCCAGAGACTTCTTAGAGGTCTCACAAGTAGGGATTCCCAGGGAGGGAATGTAGTAACTTCTGGAGTGTGAATGTGTGAGAGAATGTGCAGTCTGAGCTGGCTTGCTCAAATGGACTGATTCTGTGACTCCACGGGCAGGCACCCTTAAGGTCCCCCAGAAGCCTACGGAGTCTGAGTGGGCCCATCTGCGATTCTGTGGTGAATGGCATACGGTCTATGGTGGCATCAGAATAGTTTCCGATCATAAGTCACAGGGCTGAGACCGCTAAGGCTAAGCCTCACCCAAGCTCCTTCAGGACACGGCCAGACAGGCATCTGATTGGTCTTCTCATCTCAGGAGGCACCCCCCCTTGTCTTTCTCTGCACCCCTGCACACGGGGACATCACCATGGGGTCAGGGCAGAGTAAACCTACGGTTCTAGAGACCACGATCAAAAATTTCAAGAAGGTCTGGCCAAATTGCCTAAGCCCAGTCGTGTGTGAAATGCTTCAGAACACTTGATGGAGACCAAGTGGAGCAACCAAAATTGAGATCATGAGACAGGCCTGGGGGTCTGGAAATTGTGGAGGTCGGAGGACCTGGGAGTCAAGTCAGCCTTCTCTCTAACAAGGCAAGATCTCCAGCTGCTTAGGTTCTTTAGCTTCACAGAGCACCTTTCCCTGTCGTCTCCGGGTGGTGGGAGGTTAGGGCGAGCATCCCCAAGGGATGGGACAGGTCTCAGGTAGGGAGAGGTAGGGGACACTGGCTCTTCTGGAGAGGACTGGGGCAAGGAAGTCGGGGGAGGAACCCTACTAAAATGAAAACAGAGAAGACATCAGATCAAAAGCCAAGCTACTACACTGTTCAAAGACAGATTCTGGTTGTCTGTCTGGGGTAGGGCTGACATTGGCGATTTAAACAAGATACCCCAGGTGATACAGATCCTGCTGATCCACTGGCCACACTCTGAACAGCAAGGCTTCGACATTGTTTCCAGACCTCCTCTGTAAGAGTCATCCGGGAGGACCTTGTTAAAAAGGGAACTATCTGGGGGATGGGGTAGCCAGGTGATGGGTATTACGGAGGGCAGGTGTTGTGATGAGCACGGGTGTAATACTACCCGGCCTATGCATACCCACTGAATCAAAATGGGTGGGATGGGGGGAATATCCCAGAAGCTGTGTGTTTAAAAAGCAACCCCCGGGGGCACCTAAGTGGCTCAGAAAAAAACTGTCAGACTCGGGATACCGAGCCTCATGGAAGAAGGCACAAATCTGCCAACAACAGGTCCGATACCTTGGTTTTCTCCTCACCCAAGGGTAAAGAGAACTAGGGCCAGAGAGGAAAAGGATCATCGTCTCTTGCCACAGCCCCAGGCAAAAAGGGACCTACAAGAATTCCTGGGGGCTGCAGGATTCTGCCGCATCTGGATCCCTGGGTTCTCGGCAATAGCAAGACCCCTTTATGATCTCTTAGGGGGACCAGATCGAGAACCCCCTGCCTGGACTGAAAAAGAAAAAGTAGTGCTTGGGCTGCTCACCCAGACTGTTGGACCCTGGCAATGGCCAATTGCTTACCTGTCAAAGAAGCTGGACCCCATGGCAGCGGGATGGCCACCGTGCCTCAGGGTGCTGGCAGCCACAGTCCTACTCATCAAGGAGGCAGACAAACTTACCCTGGGAGAAGAACTCAAGGTCAAGGTTCCTCATGCAGTTGTGTCCCTCATGAATGCACAGGGACACCACTTCCTTTCCAACTCTCGGCTAGCACAATACCAAGGGCTCCTCTGCAAAAACCCACGGGTCATCCTCGAAACAGATCTAAATCCAGCAACCTTTCTCCCCATGGAAGAGGAGGAACCAGACCATGACTGTTCTGAGGTAGCTGAAGAGGTCTACATGAGCCGTCCAGATCTGCGGGGTCAAGCCATAAAGAATTCAGAGCTCACACTGTTCAGCGATGGCAGCAGTTACCTACAAGAGGGTGCCTGGAAAGTGGGTTATGTAGTACACCTTCGCTACTGTACATACACATGGAGCCATCTACAAGGAAAGGGGCCTCCTAACCGCAGCAGGAAAACTATCAAGAATAAGGAGATACTGAGACTCCTAGAAGCCGTCTGGCTTCCAAAGGAAGTAGCAATCCTGCACCATAAGGGACACCAGAAAGGTGATGACCCCATAGCACAGGGAAATCGTCTGGCAGATGAGGCAGCCAAGAGCACAGCCAGTGAGGAAGGACATGGACAGAGCCCCTTCCCTCACCATGGTCACCCCCGGAAGAAGTCCCTCCCGCCCAGTTACACTAACCCCAACCTCCCACCACCCAGAGACGACAGGGAAAGGTGCTCTGTGAAGCTAAAGAACCTAAACACTAAAAAGGAGAAGGAATGGGCCATGGCTGAGGGGGCCACCCTGACTGAAAAGGGATGGTGGATGATGCCAGACGGGCACATCTTTGTTCCAATAGCAACTGGAGGGCATCTAGTCAAGAAAACATCAGTCAGCTGCCAGCACTATGCCAAGCAATGAGTGAACAAAAAATAATGCTCGGTCTGCACCATGGTCCCCGCCAGGTGTCCAGAGGATGGGAGCAACCCCCTTCAAAGAAGATCTAGAGGTAGACTTCACAGATGTTCCTCCAAGCAGGGGGTTCAAATATCTCCTAGTAATAGTATGCACATACTCTGGGTGGGTTGAAGCCTTCCCAACCAGGACGGAGCAAAGCCAGGAAGAAACTAAAGTCCTCTTGCAGGAGATGGTGCCCCAGTTTGGCCCGCCATTAACAATCCATAGTGACAATGGACCCGCAGTTGTGGCAGACATTGCACAGGTCTTGACCAAATCTCTCAACATCACCTGGAGACTCCACACTGCTTACCGGCCCCAAAGTTCAGGGAAAGGGGTTTTCAGGAGACTATGGAGTCAGGATGAACCCTGGCAAGTTGAGAACCCTATGCGAATTGGAATGGCCCACCTTTGATGTCAGGTGGCCTTCAGAAGGGACTTTGGATGTCCCAATGATTCATCAAGTATGGCAAGTCATAACAGGAGAACCAGGACACCCTGACCAGTTTCTGTACATTGATTCCTGGCTAGGAATTGCTCAGACCCTTCCCACTGGGTGTGATTCACTTGCAATAGGCAGGGACAGGCCAGGGTCTTAATTGCCTCATCCAAGCGACCTAAAGAAAATCAGCAAAAGCCCCAGTCTCCACAAATCCTAGCCAGAGATCCCGAGGCCAAACCGAACCTGCCCCCACCATACATAACCCCAAGACCGTCTACCACAGGCCATGGTAGACCTCATAGAATCCCTTTCCCAGACTCATCAGCCAACCTGGGAAGACTGCCAACAGTTAAAGGTGCACGGCAGTACCTGGAAGAGCACACACCAGTGGGAATCATCAACCCCGCTGCCTGGGCTAATACAGTCACACCCGAAAAGCGCCCAGCTTGGGACTTTACCACAACCAAGGGACAGGCCCACATCCGCCGGTACCAGGAGGCCCTCCTCTGGGGAATCCACGTAGGAGCTAAGAAACCCATGAACATGACTAAGGTATCCTCGGTCACTCGACAACCAGGGGAGTCCCCCGGGGCCTACTACGAAAGACTATGTGAAGCCTACAGGATATACACTCCATTTGACCCCGAAGCACAGAAAAGCCAACAGATAGTAAACACCTCCTTTGTGGCTCAGGCCGCCCCAGACATCAGGAAAAAAACTTTAGAAACTAGAGGGTTTTGCCGGATGAACATCACCCAACTAATAGAGATTGCCAATAAGGTCTACATGAACAGGTAGGTTGCAGCTGAACGGGAAGCCAACAAAAAAGATGAAAAAGAAAGTCAGCCTCCTCACTGCCACGCTGAAAGAAAAGGACAACACAAAGGTGGGGAGACCCCAACCACTGAAGGGGGGGAAGCCCAGAACCCCCTTGGCAAGGGATCAGTGTACCTACTATAAAGAGAAAGGGCATTGGAAAAATGAATGCCCAGCCGCCACAAGGAAGCACCCCGAGAGGAGGACCTCATAGGCCTTGCGGAGATGGACTCCGACTGAGGGGGACCGGGCTCTTTCCTCCTTGGCCCCCATGAGCCCACGGTCAGAATGAAGGTGGAGGGCCAACCAGTGACTTTTATGGTTGATACTGGGGCCGAGCACTCTGTTGTCACCTCCCCAGTGGCTCCTTTAAGCAAAAGGACTGCGACCATCCTTGGGGCCACAGGCATGCTGCGGGCGATATGACAGCCCTTGTGCCAGGCTCACCAGTGGGAACTCGGGGGCCACAAGGTCCGGCATGAATTCCTTTAACTGCCTGACTGCCCTATCCCTCTCCTGGGCCGAGACATACTCTCCCAGCTTAGGGCTCAGATAACCTTTGAGCCCACTGGACACACTAGCCTCCGACTGAACCCAAGGCAAGAGGAGATGGGGTCTCTGAGCAGTAGAGCGAATGAATCGCACCCTCAAGGGAACCTCAGCAAAGTTTTGTCGGGAGACTAACTTCCATGGCCGGATCTGCTACCCCTAGCTCTCCTGCAAGCTCACTGCACGCCCGGGACGTCAGGTTTCTCACCATTTGAATTAATATATGGACGGCCTCCCCCGTGCTTCAGAAGCCTTCCAGGAAACTTGCATCAGGTTGGAGATAAAGGGATAAAGGAGCAGCTTCAGGCCCTGGGGGCCACCCTAAATAAATTTTAAAAGATAAAATTATATAATTATAAAATTATAAAATTGGGGCCCTTTGAGAGGGCCCCAATTTCCTTAGGGTCTCAGGTACACTCCTTCCAGACAGGGGACTCAGTTTGGGTCAAAGATTGGAAGAAAGAAGAAAGCTCATCATTTGGACGAGGAGCCATGCCAGTGGAGAGTCCAGCCAGACTTCACAAACCTACTCCGGCTTCACCTTCGACAAGACCCCACCGACTGATGGACACCTGCTCACCGTGGTCCCTGGCTCTCATGGGCATGATTTCTCTCATCTTGGGAGTTGGACTCTACACTGTTGCTCCTCCTGACTGGACTTTCCCCCAGAGGCTTCTACATAAGGTCATAGATCCCACTTTTTTTTTTTTTTAAAGATTTTATTTATTTATTTGACAGAGAGAGAGACACAGTGAAAGAAGGAACACAAGCAGGGAGAGTGGCAGAGGGAGAAGCAGGCTTCCCGCCGAGCAAGGAGCCCGATGTGGGGCTCGATCCCAGGACCCTGGGATCATGACCTGAGCCGAAGGCAGACGCTTAACGACTGAGCCACCCAGGCGCCCCACAGATCCCACTTTTACTGGCCCTCTGCCGTCTACTCCCAAGCACATTTCACCATGGTTTTCCTGGCCCTAGTCAGTCCTGGCCTTCTGCTACCTGGTGTGCTGTTAAGTTTATGATTAAGTCCGTGTTCACCCCAAGCCCTGCAGTCAACCCTCGGAGTCAAACAGAATGATGCCCTCTAAACTAGGTGTTTAAAGGGGCATCAAAGGGAGGAATGGTAAGGAAAATCTGTGTCCTAATTGTCCAACCGAGCCAGGGAGAGAGTTCCAGTCCTTGCCCTGGGGCTCTTCTAGGTTCTTCTCCCTGCCCCGCTTCATGCACTGCCAAAAGTGCCAAGTATGCAGAAGTAGAAGTGTATAAATTGCCCCCTTTGTTTGTGCTTGAGGCTCAGACCTTTGGAGACGACTCTCCTCTGAGCCCGCCGGCATTAAATAAAAGATCTCCGGGTGCCGCTTGGTTCTTCCGTCGGGCGATCCAGTCCAGGTTCCGTAACATATTGACTTCTTATTCTTATTGATTTGGAAGAGCTTTATATATATTAAAGACATTGACCCGTTTACGCTAACACACATTGCAAATTAAACACTTCTTAAAATGTATTTCCTTATGTTCTTTATTCAATAATCTTCTTTGAAGATTGGCTAACCATATACAAATTGTAAAATCAATTACATTTGTCTCTGGTACCCTCCAATCTTCCTTTAACACTCCCTTCTGTTGGGACACCTCAGTGGCTCAGTTGGTTAAGCGTCTGCCTTCAGCTCAGGTCATGATCCCAGGGTCCTGGGATCGAGTCCCGCATTGGGCTCCGTGCTCAGTGGGGAGCCCACTTCTCCCTCTGCCTGTGGCACCCCCTGCTTGTATTTTCTCTGACAAATAAATAAAATCTTAAAACAAAACACTCCCTTCTCTTTTCTCTTTGTATAGTTTCTGAAGAATGCCTAATCTTATCAACAATATCTCTTTTTTTAAAAGATTTTATTTATTTATTTGGGAGAGAGAATGAGATAGAGAGAGCATGAGAGAGGGGAGGGTCAGAGGGAGAAGCAGACTCACTGCTGAGCAGGGAGCCCGATGCGGGACTCGATCCCGGGACTCCAGGGTCATGACCTGAGCCGAAGGCAGTCGCTTAACCAACTGAGCCACCCAGGCGCCCCTCAAAAATATCTCTTATAGATTGTTGTAGCTTGACTATTGAAAGTCATTTTATGAATTTTTTTTTAATAAGCTCCTTCACTTACTAGCAAGATTGTTGCAATAATCTGATATGTTCTGTTTTTCTCAGGGGTATAAGTTTTAGAAGCCCCAGCTGTCATTCCGATACTGACTTGTTTCATGATTGGGGAAAATAAATTTTCTACCTCATATTCCTTTTTTTTAAAGATTTTATTATTTATTTGACAGAGAAAGACACACAGAGAGAGGGAACACAAGCAGGGGGAGTGGGAGAGGGAGAAGCAGGCTCCCCACTGAGCAGGGAGCCTGATGCAGGGCTCCATCCCAGGACCATGGGATCATGACCTGAGCCGAAGGCAGACACTTAATGACTGAGCCACCCAGGTGCCCCTAATACCTTATATTCCTTATCTTTAAAATGAATGTCTGTGAAAATTTAATGTGATCATATATGTAATGCACTTAATACATATTAATATGCCTGGCACATATTTAGCATTCTCTAAATGAAGCTAGCATGACAAGAAGTAATAAATAAAAAGTTGTTTTATTAACTGTTTTTTAACATATCAACATGAGTTCATTTTATTCTTTTCTTCCTTAAATTTTTTTATTGTTATGTTAATCACCATACATTACATCATTAGTTTTTGATGTAGTGTTCCATGATTCATTGTTTGTGCATAATACCCAGTGCTCCATGCAGAACGTGCCCTCTTTAATACCCATCACCAAGCTAACCCATCCCCCGAGCCCCCTCCCCTCTAGAACCCTCAGTTTGTTTTTCAGAGTTCAACGTCTCTCATGGTTCGTCTCCCCCTCCAATTTACTCCCCTTCATTCTTCCCCTCCTGCTATCTTCTTCTTTTTTTTTTTCTTAACATATATTGCATTATTTGTTTCAGAGGTACAGATCTGTGATTCAACAGTCTTGCACTATTCACAACGCTCACCATAGCACATACCCTCCCCAATGTCTATCACCCAGACACCCCATCCCTCCCACCCCCCCACCACTCCAGCAACCCTCAGTTTGTTTCCTGAGATTAAGAATGCCTCATATCACTGAGGTCATATGATATATGTCTTTCTCTGATTGACTTATTTCACTCAGCATAACACCCTCCAGTTCCATCCACGTGGCTGCAAATGGCAAGATCTCATTCCTTTTGATGGCTGCATAATATTCCATTGTGTATATATACCCCATCTTCTTTATCCATTCATCTGTCGATGGACCTCTTGGCTCTTTCCACAGTTTGGCTGTCGTGGACATTGCTGCTATAAACATTGGGGTGCACATACCCCTTCGGATCCCTACCTTTGTATCTTTGTGGTAAATACCCAGTAGTGCAATTGCTGGATCGTATGGTAGCTCTATTTTCAACTTTTTGAGGAACCTCCATACTGTTTTCCAGAGTGGTTGCACCAGCTTGCATTCCCACCAACAGCGTAGGAGGGTTCCCCTTTCTCCACAACCCCGCCAACATCTGTCGTTCCCTGACTTGTTAATTTTAGCCATTCTGACTGGTGTGAGGTGGTATCTCATTGAGGTTTTGATTTGGATTTCCCTGATGCTGAGCGATGTTGAGCACTGTTTCATGTGTCTGTTGGCCATTTGGATGTCTTCTTTGGAAAAATGTCTGTTCATGTCTTCTGCCCATTTCTTGATTGGATTATTTCTTCTTTGGGTGTTGAGTTGGATAAGTTCTTTATAGATTTTGGATACTAGTCCTTTATCTGATATGTCACTTGCAAATATTTTCTCCCATTCTGTCAGTTGTCTTTTGGTTTTGTGGACTGTTTCTTTTGCTGTGCAAAAGCTTTTTATCTTGATGAAATCTCAATAGTTCATTTTTGCCCTTGCTTCCCTTGCCTTTGGAGATGTTTCTAGGAAGAAGTTGCTGCGGCTAAGGTCGAAGAGGTTGCTGCCTGTGTTCTCCTTTAGGATTTTGATGGACTCCTGTCTCACGTTTAGGTCTTTCAACCATTTGGAGTCTATTTTTGTGTGTGGTGTAAGGGAATGGTCCAGTTTCATTCTTCTGCATGTGGCTGTCCAATTTTCCCAACACCATTTGTTGAAGAGACTGTCTTTTTTCCATTGGACATTCTTTCCTGCTTTGTCAAAGATTAGTTGACCCTAGAGTTGAGGGTCCATTTCTGGGCTCTCGATTCTGTTCCGTTGATCTATGTGTCTGTTTTTGTGCCAGTACCATACTGTCTGGATGATGACAGCTTTGTAATAGAGATGGAAGTCCGGAATTGTGATGCCGCCAGCTTTGCTTTTCTTTTTCAACATTCCTCTGGCTATTCAGGGTCTCTTCTGGTTCCATACAAATTTGAGGATTATTTGTTCCATTTCTTTGAAAAAAGTGGATGGTATTTTGATGGGGATTGCATTGAATGTGTAGATTGCTCTAGGTAGTATTGACATCTTCACAATCTTTGTTCTTCCAATCCATGAGCATGGAACATTTTTCCATTTCTTTGTGTCTTCCTCAATTTCTTTCATGAGTATTTTATAGTTTTCTGAGTACAGATCCTTTGCCTCTTTGGTTAGATTTATTCCTAGGTATCTTATGGTTTTGGGTGCAATTGTAAATGGGATCGACTCCTTAATTTGTCTCTCTTCTGTCTTGTTTTTGGTGTATAGGAATGCCACTGATTTCTGTGCATTGATTTTATATCCTGCCACTTTACTGAATTCCTGTATGAGTTCTAGCACTTTTGGGGTGGAGTCTTTTGGGTTTTCCACATAAAGTATCATATTATCTGCAAAGAAAGTTTGACTTCCTCTTTGGCGATTTGGATGCCTTTGATTTCTTTTTGTTGTCTGATTGCTGTGGCTAGGACTTCTAATACTATGTTGAATAGCAGTGGTGATAGTGGACATCCCTGCCGCGTTCCTGACCTTAGGGGGAAAGCTCTCAGCTTTTCCCCATTGAGAATGATATTCGCTGTGGGTTTTTCATAGATGGCTTTTATGATATCGAGGTATATACCCTCTATCCCTATACTCTGAAGAGTTTTGATCAAGAAAGGATGCTGTACTTTGTCAAATGCTTTTTCTGCATCTATTGAGAGGATCATACGATGCTTTTTCTTTCTTTTGTTAATATATTGTATCACGTTGATTGATTTGCGGATGTTGAACCAACCTTGCAGCCCAGGGATAAATCCCACTTGGTCATGGTGAACAATCTTTTTAATGTACTGTTGGATCCTATTGGCTAGTATTTTGGTGAGAATTTTTGCATCCATGTTCATCAAGGATATTGGACTGTAATTCTCCTTTTTGATGGGGTCTTTGTCTGGTTTTGGGATCAAGGTAATGGTGGCCTCATAAAATGAGTTTGGAAGTTTTCCTTCCATTTCTATTTTTTGGAACAGTTTCAGGAGAATAGGTATTAATTCTGCTTTAAATGTTTGGTAGAATTCCCCTGGGAAGCCATCTGGCCCTGGGCTTTTGTTTCTTGGGAGATTTTTGATGACTGCTTCAATTTCCTTAGTGGTTATAGGTCTGTTCAGGTTTTCTATTTCTTCCTGGTTCAATTTTGGTACTTGATACATCTCTAGGAATGCATCCATTTCTTCCAGGTTATCTAATTTGCTGGCATAGAGTTGCTCATAATATGTTCTTATAATTGTTTGTATTTCTTTGATGTTGGATGTGATCTCTCCTCTTTCATTCATGATTTTGTTGATTTGGGTCATTTTTCTTTTTGATAAGTCTGGCCAGGGGTTTATCAATCTTGTTAATTCTTTCAAAGAACCAGCTCCTAGTTTCGTTGATCTGTTCTACTGTTCTTTTGGTTTCTAGTTCATTGATTTCTGCTCTGATCTTTATGATTTCTCTTCTCCTGCTGGGTTTAGGCTTTATTTGCTCTTTTTTCTCCATCTCCTTTAGGTGTAGGGTTAGTTTGTGTATTTGAGACCTTTCTTGTTTCTTGAGAAAGGCTTGTATTGCTATATACTTTCCTCTTAGGACTGCCTTGGCTGTATCCCAAAGATTTTGAACAGTTGTGTTTTCATTTTCATTGGTTTCCATGAATTTTTTTTAATTCTTTAATTTCCTGGTTGACCCATTCATTCTTTAGTAGGATGCTCTTTAGCCTCCATGTATTTGAATTCTTTCCAACTTTCCTCTTCTGATTGAGTTCTAGTTTCAAAGCATTGTGGTCTGAAAATATGCAGGGAATAATCCTAATCTTTTGGTACTGGTTGAGACCTGATTTGTGACCTAGGATGTGATCTATTCTGGAGAATGTCCATCGGCACTAGAGAAGAATGTGTATTCTGTTGCTTTGGGATGGAATGTTCTGAATATATCTGTGAAGTCCATTTGGTCCAGTGTGTCATTTAAAGTCTTTATTTCCTTGTTGATCTTTTGCTTAGATGATCTCTCCATTTCAGTCAGGGGGGTGTTAAAGTCCCCCATTATTATTGTATTTTTGTCAATGTGTTTCTTTGCTTTTGTTATTAATTGCCTTATATAATTGGCTGCTCCCATGTTAGGGGCATAGATATTTACAATTGTTAGATCTTCTTGTTGGATAGACCCTTTAAGTAGGATATAGTGTCCTTCCTCATCGCTTATTCCAGTCTTTGTTTTAAAATCTAATTTGTCTGATAGAAGGATTGCCACCCCAGGTTTCTTTTGGTGTCCATTAGCATGGTAAATGGCTTTCCCCCCCTCACTTTCAATGTGGGGGTGTCTTTGGGTCTAAAATGAGTCTCTTGCAGACAGCATATTGATGGGTCTTGTTTTTTAATCCAATCTGATAGCCTGTGTCTTTTGATTGGGGCATTTAGCCCATTTACATTCAGGGTAACTATTGAAAGATAGGAATTTAGTGCCATTGTATTGCCTGTAAGGTGACTGTTACTGTAGATTGTCTGTGTTCCTTTCTGGTCTATGCTGCTTTTAGGCTCTCTCTTTGCTTAGAGGACCCCTTTCTTTTTTTTTTTTTTAAGATTTTTATTTATTTATTTGAGACAGAGAGAATGAGAGAGAGAGAGAGAGAGAGCACACGAGAGGGGGGAGGGTCAGAGGGAGAAGCAGAATCCCCGCCGAGCAGGGAGCCTGATGCGGGACTCGATCCAGGGACTCCAGGATCATGACCTGAGCCGAAGGCAGTCGCTCAACCAACTGAGCCACCCAGGCGCCCCATAGAGGACCCCTTTCAATATTTCTTGTAGGGCTGGTTTCGTGTTTGCAAATTCCTTTAGTTTTTGTTTGTCCTGGAAGATTTTTATCTCTCCTTCTATTTTCAATGACAGCCTAGCTGGATATAGTATTCTTGGCTGCATATTTTTCTCGTTTAGTGCTCTGATGATATCAAGCCAGTCCTTTCTGGCCTGTCAGGTCTCTGTGGATAGGTCTGTTGCCAATCTAATATTTCTACCGTTATAGGTTACATATCTCTTCTCCCGAGCTACTTTCAAGATTTTCTCTTTGTCTCTGAGACTCATAAGTTTTACTATTAGATGTTGGGGTGTTGACCTATTTTTATTGATTTTGAGAGGGGTTCTCTGTGCCTCCTGGATTTTGATGCCTGTTTCCTTCCCCACATTAGGGAAGTTCTCTGCTATAATTTGCTCCAATATACCTTCTGCCCCTCTCTCTCTTTCTTCTTCTTCTGGGATCCCAATTATTCTAATGTTGTTTCATCTTATTGTATCGCTTATCTCTCGAATTCTGCCCTCGTGATCCAGTAGTTGTTTATCTCTCTTTTTCTCAGCTTCTTTATTTTCCATCATTTGGTCTTTTATACTGCTAATTCTCTCTTCTGCCTCATTTATCCTAGCAGTTAGTGCCCCCATTTTTGATTGCACCTCATCAATAGCCTTTTTGATTTCGACTTGGTTAGATTTTAGTTCTTTTATTTCTCCAGGAAGGGTTTCTCTAATAACCTCCATGCTTTTTTCAAGCCCAGCTAGTATCTTTAAAATCATGATTCTGAACTCTAGGTCCGACATCGTACTAATGTCCGTATTGAGTAGGTCCCTGGCAGACAGTACTACACAGTTTATGGTAATCCTGAGCTGAATGCCCGCGCCTCGGCTCCGTCTCTGCAGCCGGCTTCCCTGCTCCGATACCTGGGAGCTCTGCCCCACTCAGGCACCCCCGGTCTTTCTGTGACCCCGAGGGTCGTGAGACCACACTGTCCCGCAAGTGTTCCACCCCCAGCGTAGCCACTGGAGCGACACCCCTCAGCGGCGCCGACTTCTAAAAGTTCCGATTTTGTGCTCTGCAGCTCTATCACTTGCCAGAAGTGGCCGACGGAGGCCCCCTCCCCTGCTGTCTATCCTCCCGAATATCACCTCGGATTCACTTCTCCGAAAGTCCTACTTTCCAGAGAGTGGTCGCTTTTCTGTTCAGAGAGTTGTTGCTATTCTTTTCTTTGATCTCCTGTTGAGTTCGTAGGTGTTCAGAATGGTTTGATCCCTATCCAGCTGAATTCCTGAGACCAGACGAAATCCAGGTCTCCTACCCCTCTGCCATCTTGCTTCCTAGTTCATTTTATTCTTATTAAATACCTTTATGATTGGCAAATCACTTTCCAGGAGGCAGGGTACTTTTGAAAAGGAAGAAGTGTACTATTATACTCTAACTGTATTTTTGAAAGACATAAAAAGCTGTTTCATAATACAAACTACAGGAAACTAAGCTGGATAAAATCTTTTCTAGAGAGAATATATACAAGATGGAATCCAACTTCTCATCAGTGATTCTTGAGGGAAAGTTTCAGGAGCTTCTGTGTGAAATTTTTATTAGAAAAGACAGAAGTTTTTTTAAATGAGAAACATTGCTTTTCTTCAACATGCTCTTTTTTAAATTGAAATATAATTAGCATACAATGTTATATTAGTTTCAGGTATACAACATATTGATTTGACAATTCTGTTCGTTACTCAGTGTTCACCATAAGTGTAATCACCATCTGTCACCATACATTATTACAATATTATCGACTATATACCCTATGCTATACGTATCATGTCTGTCATTTATTTATTTTAGAAATGGAAGTTTGTACCTCTTAATTTCCTTTATCTATTTCTCTATCCCCCCCACCCACCTCCTCTCTGGCAACCACCACTTTGTTCTATTTAAGAATTTGGTTTTGTCTGTTTGCTTGCTTTTGGTTTTTAGATTCCACATAGAAGTGAAATCAAATGGTATTTGTCTTTCTCTGTCTGACTTATTTTACTTAGCATAATAACTCTAGGTCCACCCATGTTGTCACAAATGGCAAGATCTTGTTCTTTTTATAGCTGAGTAATATTCCATTGTATATACATACCAAATCTTTTTATCCATTTATCTATCATCTATCCATGCATCTATCAATGGATACTTGGGTTGCTTCCATAATTTTGCTATTGTAAATTATGCTGTAATAAACATAGGGGTGCATATATCTTTTGGAGTTAGTCTTTTCATTTTCTCTGGGTAAATACCCAGTAGGAGGATTATAGGATTATATGGTATTTCTACTTTTAATTTTTTTTAAAAGATTTTATTTATTTATTTGACAGAGAGAGACACAGTGAGAGAGGGAACACAAGCAGGGGGAGTGGGAGAGGGAGAAGCAGGCTCTCCACCAAGCAGGGAGCCCGATGTGGGGCTCGATCCCAGGACCCTGGGATCACGACCTGAGCCAAAGGCAGACGCTTAACGACTGAGCCACCAGGCGCCCCTCTACTTTTAATTTTTTTAGGAACCTCCATACTGTTCCCACAGAGGCTGCACCAGTTTGCATTCCCACCAACAGTGCATGGGAGTTCCCTTTTCTCCACAGCCTCACCAACACTCCTGTCTTTTTTGAAAAATATTTTATTTGAGAGAGAGAGAGACAGAAAGAGAGTGAGCATGAGTAGGGGGAGGGGCAGAGGGACAAGCAACCTCCCTGCTGAGCAGGGAGCCTGAAGTAGGGCTCCATCCCAGGACCCTGAGCTCATGACCTGAGCTGAAGTCAGATGCTTAATCGACTGAGCCACACAGGCACCCCTATGTCTTGTCTTTTTGATACTAGCCATTCTGACTGGTATGAGGTGATACGTCATTGTGCTTTTGATTTGCATTTCCCTCATGATGGGTAATGCTGAACACCTTTTCTTTTCTTTTTTTAAAAGATTTTATTTATTTGACAGAGAGAGACACAGCGAGAGAGGGAACACAAGCAGGGGGAGTGGGAGAGGGAGAAGCAGGCTTCCCGCTGAGCAAGGAGCCCAATGCAGGGCTCAATCCCAGGACCTTGGGATCATAACCTGAGCTGAAGGCAGACGCTTAATGACTGAGCTACCCAGGCACCCCGCTGAAGACCTTTTCATGTGTCCTTTGGCCATCTGTATATCTTCTTTGGAAAATGTCTATTCAGATCCTGTGACCATTTTTTAATCTGATTATTTTTTTAGTGTTGAGTTGTATAAGTTTTTTTTTAATATATTTTAGACATTAACCCCTTATCAAACAAATCATTTGCAAATTTCTTCTCCCATTCATAGGTTGCTTTTTTTGTTGATTCCTTCCTTATTTTTGCTGTGCAAAACCTTTTTATTTCGGTTATTTTTGCTGTAGTTCCAATAGTTTATTTTTGCTTTTGTTTCCCTTGCCTGAAGAGGCGCAGCCATAAATATGTTGCTAAGACCCATGTCTAAGACATTACTGCCTATGTTTTCCTTAGGAGTACATGGTTTCAGGTCTCACATTTAGGTCTTTAATCCATTTGGAGTTTATTTTTGGGTATGGTGCAAGAAAGTGGTCCAGTTTTCCCAATACTATTTATTGAAAAGACTGTGTTTTCCCCATTGTATATTTTTTCCTCCTTTTTTGTACATTAATTAACCATATAGGTGTGGGTCAATGTGATTTTCCAACATGAATCATCACAATTTTTATATAGATCTCTAGCATTGCACAGTATCTTAGGTACAGAGAAGTACAAGTATTTTAACAGAAACTAATAAAGGCTTAGAACTAAGGATGACAAAGTCTAGAACCAAAGGGGCATTTAGATGTGTAGGTATCAATCTTCAAATCTGACAAAAACCAAACCAACACAGTTGCCCTTGTAAAAGCAGTAACCTATTATTGCCATAGATAAGCAGATTCTACTGGTTTTGAGGGCAAGTCTCTAAACTACTTTGTACTTGGGCAAGGTGTTAGTTTAGTACTAGTGCACAAGGGGAAGAGTGCCACCTGCTGGACCAGCTGTGATACTCCGTGCAGGGTTGGGGCTACCTGGCAATGAGGAAAAATGACAGGCTCTGGTCCAAATCAAATTCTTATGCTTGCACTTAAATTAGTTTAACAGTCATTTGGCATTATTCGCCTATCTGTTACAAGGTTCTTATGTTCAGCTGACAAAGAATTGCTCTTCCAGAACAGAATTTTTCTGTTGAATTTGTTCTGGGGGGCTAATTCTATTATTTTTATTATATAAGCATATACTTACTGCTTATAGCACACATTTTGACATTAGCTATAATCCATTTTGTAAAGCACAGTCTTTTGGTTATTTCCTCTCAGAGTCACAGTTCACTCTTTTCTCTATAGTGCAAGATAACCAATACATGAATTCTTCTAGTCAGGAATCACAGTTGCGAAAAGTAATATTCCAGGGCTCTCACTTCTATTCCGGTATGCTCGAATGGAAAGATGGAAGGAAGACTTGGCAAGGAGCCCCAAGGGAATGCAGGAACAATGGGACTGGTCCATAAACGTGGGGAGGGGTATTACATCACTGACACTGTTTGGAATTTCTGTACATGATAATTTAAAAAATGCAAACTGACTTAGTTTTATTGCTTTTCTGTTTTCTACAGACAATGCACCCCTTATTACCTGAGCCAAGGGCAGACCACTCCCACAGCATCCCCCTGATATAGCCCCAAGTATCTGCATGCACAAATGGTATGGGGTAGTAGGGCAGAGATGTCTAGATTTATATGTCTTGTGTATGAAAAAACACATGATTTATTATATCTGATTAAAACTGTCTTCACCCATACTGCCTTAAATTCCTTATTTTGACAGTGAACCAATTATTAGTTCATTTAGGTTACAGATGATAAAAGTACCATATTAAATACCTTAAGGTGAATCCATTTAATCAGATTACATTCTTTTAAAATTTAGCTAACATCAGCTCACTGCAGGACTAGCAGTTTTGAAGGAGAAAAGAGTAATCTAGGAGCATGAGGGCCTTTAAAAAATAATTGGTTAGTCTGTTTCCAAACTGGGCCAATCAGGCTCCTTGCCCAGGATTGCTCTATTGTAACAACTGAAAAGACTGTTTATTTCCCCTAGGGTTGATGAACTGGTAGGATACCCTGAGCTGCTAGCAGACATTTGTCCATCGGAAGGAGAACCCGTGATTGAGAGAAAATAATTCTCAGATGACATTGCATCAGTTGAGTCCTTGCTTACCCAGTTCCATGAAATACTAAATCCTCCCCATTTTTCTTTTAAAGATTTTATTTATTCATTTGAGACACAGAGAGAGAGAGAGAGAGAGAGAGAGAGCATGAGCAGGGGGAGGGGCAGAGGGAGAGGCAGGGGGAGAGGGAGAGCAGGAGCCTGATGTGGGGCTGGATCCCAGGACCTCGGGATCATGACCTGAGCCGAAGGCAGATGCTTAACCATCTGAGCCACCCAGGCCCCCAATCCTCCCCATTTTTGCTTGTTAAACAAGTTTGAATTGGATTTCTGTCTTCCTTCCCAACCAAAACCATTTTGACCAACACAAGACCTTAAATGTAGTGCTCATTTGCAAGATTAAAACGTCCTATAGCTACACTATCTCCCTTTGTGTAATTGATTAAGGCATATATAAGTATACATTACTTTCAATGAGTGATTTGTAGTGTATGCCAACAAATGGCAGCACAATATATAACAATTTACTTTTCTTGGTCATTTTTTATTCTCAGTAGCCAGTTTTGAAAGTGATTTATTTTCATTCTAGACATTTGATTAATCATTGGCCCTACATATACACTAATTCCAATTCAGATTTAAAATTAGCTGTTTCAAATTTTGACATGAGAATTAACAGTCCTTCTGCACATCATGACCTGAATATATATGAATATAGTCCCTTATTACTCTCATTTTACTCATTTTTTAAAAAAAATTAATTCATAAAATTCAAAATTTTAGTTCAAGGCATGCTGCAATTAAATTAGGAAGCATGGCAGAGTTTGGATTAGAACTAAATCAAATAGGCAGAAATTCTGCAGCCTTAATAGCTTTGTTTTACATGGTGCTATTAAAGTTATAGCCACATAAATCATATTTAATCCTAGAATTCCTGGAAACTAACTACTGGAAGAGTGATAATAACTTTGAGGTAGCCCCCAGTATAGATGAACTTGGCAATACTGAGAAAGTGAAGTGCCAGTAGAAACCAGCTGGAGGACAAGGGTAGCATCAACTTTCTGAGTTTTCTGTGTTTTGTTTGTTGAAACTGATGCACTATAATTTTGATGGCTATGACTTGGCCTTCAGTGCCTACAACGGTGCCAGGCTTACGGTCAGCACTCAATAAGGGCCTGTTGAGTGAATGAGTGTTTGACAACAGATACCGATTTTTGGTGCAGTAAGATTTTTCCTGTAATTGCTGTAAGTTATAGACATGGTCATTGTGGCCTGAGTCAGAAGGGATTTCAGGTATCTTTTTTTTTTTTTTAAGTTTCCTCATCTTAATATTGAAGGAACTGAGATCAGAAGAGGTAAAAATGACTGCCCAAAACAGAGATAGGGGTAGTAAATCAGTTAACAAACATTTATGGAGCACCCATTACTAGGTAAATGTTTGGCATTGTTTCAGATAATGGACATACAGCAGAGCATAAGGCATCCAAAGTCTCTGCCTTCAAAAGAACTTATATCTTGAAGCCCCTGGGTGGCTTGGTTAGTTCAGCGTCTGACTCTTGATTTTGGCTCAGGTCACGATGTCAGGGTCGTGGGATCAAGCCCCACGTCAGGCTCTGTGCTGAGCGTGAAGCCTGCTTGGGATTCTCCCTCTCCCTTTGTCCCTCCCCGCCCCCCCCCCCCCCACCGCCCTCTTTCTAAAAAAAAAAAAAAAAAAAAAAAAAAAGCTTATATTCCAATGGGGAGAGATGATTAACATGTCAGTGAATAAATAAGGTAATTTCAAGTCCTCATAAATGATGCTAATGAAAACACTAATATATTATATTGTGGTGGAGAATGACGGAGAGTTGGAAGAGACACAACGGATTTAGTAGATTGCTCAGCACAGAGCTCTCTAAGGTCCCTCATGTGCGCGGAGCCTTGAGTCATGAGGGCACATCCATGCAGATGTATGAAGGAAGAGTATTCCAAGTGTAGGTGCAAAGGTCCTGAGATAGAAACAAGCCTGGTGTGCTTGGTGGGGGAGAGAAAAACAGCTATAGTGTTTCATCTGGAAGGAAGGGAGGATTAAATGGACAGAGATGAGGTTAGGTGTGGAGGAAAAGGAATCGGGTTTTATTGCAGAGAATGACGAGACAGCATATATAAAAGGTTTCTAGGAGAGGAGTCATCTAACCTAATTTTCACTGTAGACAAATCATCCAAGCGGCTATGTGGAGAAGGAACGAGGGTCTGAAGGAGAGGAGGCTGTAAGCTCCTTGGAAGGCCGTCCTGCTAATGCAGGCTTGATGGCGGTCACTTGGATTAGGGTGTAGCAGCGGGCAGGGGAGCAGTAACTGTACTCAAGCACTTTCTGTATGCACCTGCAAGACTTGCTGATAAATGCATGCGGGCAGTTAGGAAACGAACATGCCATTTACAGTGATGGGGAAGACTCTAGGAAGAATGAACTGAGAAAATAGGGGAAATGAGAGGTTTTGCTTTGGACATGTTAAGTTTGACTTTTTTTTTTTTTAAAGATTTTATTTGTCAGAGAGAGGAAGAGAGAACAAGCAGGGGTAGCGGTGGGCTCCCCGCAGAGCAGGGAGCCCGATGCGGGGCTCGATCCCAGGGCCCTGAGATCATGACCTGAGCCGAAGGCAGATGCTTAACTGACTGAGCCACCCAGGCATCCTGACATTTTTTTTTAAAGTTGGCTCCACACCCAACGTGGGGCTTGAACTCATGACCCTAAGACCAAGAGTCCCATGCTCTACGAACTGAGCCAGCCAGGCACCCCAGTTTGACATTTTTATTAAACACTGAAGTGGAAATGCCAAAAGGGAGTTGGATGAATAAGGCTCATCAGGCCAGAAGTCGGGAGAAGAGGTATGGATTTAGAAGTCATCAGCACATAGGTGAAAATTAAAGCCATGCTGTGAGGGGAGAGCGGAGGTGGAGAAGAGAGAACTGGGGGCAGAGCCTGGAGCACAGCAGGAGATCTGCAGGAGGGGAGGAGCTAGGAAAGGGGCTGAGAAGAAGCTACCAGGCAAGTGGGGCAAATCAGAAGAATATGGCTCCATGGACATCTCTGGAGACCACCTTAATAAGAACTGTTTCTTATTGATATGGGGTTGGGAGAATGGGGGGAATGAAAGCCTGCATGGAGTACTGAGGTTAGAAGGGGAGGTAAGGACAAAAAAGTAGCAGGTCATTTTTCCATGGAGTGAGGAAGAGAGATGGAATTGTGGCTGGAGGGGGACGGAAGGCCAGGAGACTGCTAATGGAAAGAATCCAGTGAAGGGAAAGAATGTGGTGGTAAAGGAGAGCAGGGGGATAGCCATGTGGAAGGACTGGCCTGGGGCCTTGGATAGAGCAGGGATGCCTCTTTCACCACAAAGACAGGTACCCTGCTTCAGGTGCAGGTGGGCTGCAGGATCTGGCAAGGAGCTGAGGTAATGTTTGGCCATTTCCATCAGTATGTATCTAATTTTCCCAAACCCTACTCCAGGATGTAACCACACAGCATTCATTAGACTTTGGAAAGATGTAATTCCTACTTTAATTGATTTGCAGCGTGGAAATATTCTGCAAACTTGATCTAAGTGTAGTGGCACAAAAATGGCATTGTCTAATTAAGTGGAATTCTTGTACTAACCTTGTTTGGAGTACAATGTAAAAGAGACACAGTTCTCAGTTTAGTGTGAATAAAGAATAGGTTAACAAATGGAAAAAGTTTAAGAAACCGAGGTCCTTGAAATCATTGTTGAACCCCTGAATTAACCAGCTCTGGAAGGACCCTACCCCGGATTTCTTTTCTGTGAATTAATAAACATATCAATGGCTTGAGGTGTTTTGTTGGTTGTTGTCACTTAGAGCCAAAAGCATTTTAACTGGCATAGTATCTCATTGAGATACATGGTAGCCATCTGGAAAAATAAAACTCAAACTTTACACAAAAATAAATGAAAATATAATTTAAAAAGTATTGACAACACTATGCAATTCCTTCCCAAGCATGACACCAAATCTAGAGGCGTCATGTACAGATGGGATAATTATTGAATAAACCATAATACTTTAAGACATGTTGCAATGCTTATATGGGGAAAAAAAAGGATTCACCACATGTACATGCTCCATATATTTTGTGTTTCTGTTTTGTTTTGATTTGTAAGATTTATTTAATTAATTAATTAATTATTTGAGGAGAAAGAGAGCATGGGAGTGCAAGAGCAGGGGGAGGGGAGGGCGGAGGGAGAAGAAGACTCCTCTCTAAGCAGGAAGCCCATGAGTGCGTGGCCCATGCTGGCAGATGCAGTCGATGCCAGGCGATGTAGGGGCCCATGTGGGGCTGATCCCAGGACCCTGGGATTATGAGCTGAATGGAAGGCAGACGCTTAACTGACTGAGCCACCCAGGCGCCCCATGCTCCATATAAGCTTGTTGTATAAGATTGTATAAGATTGTGGCTCTATGTCCATCAAGTTATTTATTTATTTATTTATTTATTTTTTAATTTTTTTAAAAGATTTTATTTATTTATTTGACAGAGAGAGATACAGCGAGAGAGGGAACACAAGCAGGGGGAGTAGGAGAGGGAGAAGCAGGCTTCCCGCCGAGCAGGGAGCCCAATGTGGGGCTCGATCCCAGGACCCCGGGATCATGACCTGAGCCAAAGGCAGATGCTTAACAACTGAGCCACCCAGGCGCCCCTTTATTGTTATAAAGTTTCTTAGATTTCTGATTTATTTTAAAGATGTTGACTTAATTATCAACATAATGCAACATTTAAAAAAAAATCCTAGAGGCCATACAAGACTGATAGATCCATAAATATTAAAAATTCTTCCTTAAAAAAAAAATCACAAGTCAAAGGACAAGTGAAAAGTTGGGGAATTTGCAATTTGAACCTGGGATGAAAGGCTAATTTTCCTAACATATAAAGAGTTCTGTTAAGCCTATTAAAAACACCATCACCAAAATAGGAAATGATACAGAATATGAGTAGTGTGTATTGACGAATGGTTCTTAAATATATGAAAAGATGCTCAACCACCTGTAAAAGGAGATTTCCACACTAAAACTACACTACTTACTATTTCTTGGATGACATCTCCTATTGGGGGAAGTGGGGGAAACAGGCCCTCTTCATAAATTGCTGGCAAACTGATTCAGCTGAAGATTAATTTGACAATATCTATCAACATTACAAATGTGCATACTCCTTGAGGTAGCAATTCTACTTTAGGAATGTATCCTATTGAATTATTTGTATACTTGTAAAATGACATTTGTGAAAGGTTACTCTTTGTAGCATTATTTGTAAAAACAAAAGTTTCAAAGACCAGATAAAAGTCCATCAAGGGTCTAGTCAAATAAATTTTGGAGCAATGATAAAATTGAACACTAATGTGGTTGTAAAAACAACAAAAAAAATGAAAATTTCCTTTAAAATCTGGGTGGCTGGCTGGCTCAGTCCGTACAGCATGTGACTCTTGATCTCAAGGTGGTGAGTTTGAGCCCTACGTTAGGCACAGAGCTTACTTAAAATCAATCAATTAATCAATCTAAGAAAAAAGGAGAATTCCTTTAAATTCTGATACGGAAGAACTTCATGATTTAGTGTTGTTAAGTTAAAAAAAACACACAAGATACAGTATGTATAGTATGCCACCATTTATATAAAAGGTATGGATAAGTATGTGTATGTACTTTTTTGTATATGCATAAAAATATCTGTAAGAATATATAAGAAACTAATAACACAAGTTGCCAATGGCAGTAAAGTTTGGGACAGACAGGAAAAGAAAAAGACCTTTAACAATTTATTCTTTTATACATATGGGATTTTAAAGCATATACATGTATTATATATTATTAAAAATAAATTTTTAAGTACTGCAGATTAGACATACTAAATCTCTGTTATTAAATACTCACAATTTGAGAAATACAAAGTTATTTTTGTAAAAACAAATGTTTGGGAAAAAAATTAAATGTCCAGTAGTAGTGGACAGATTAACTAAATTGTGGGACATCCATACAATAGAATACTAGGCAAGCATTAAAAGAGAATGGGGCAGCATCTGGCTGGCTCAGTCCGTGGAGCACTCGACTCTTGATCTCGAGGTTGTGGGTTTGAGCCCCATGTTGGGTGTAGAGATGGCTTAAAAATAAAATCTTTAAAAAAAAATAAAAGAGAATGAGAAAGCACTTTTTGTAAAAACCTAGAAAGATCTCTAAGGATACATTTTTAAGGAGGAAAGCAAGATATGGAATGGGTCACAGAGTAGTGTACCATTTGTACAAAAAGAGGGAAAAATTAATTAAGTGCATGAAAGTTTATTGGAGAGCTTTTTTACTGTATACCCTTTTATACCTTTAAGATTTTTAATCACATGAGAGTATCACCTATTTTTTTTTAAGATTTTATTTATTTATTTGACAGAGAGAGACACAGCAAGAGAGGGAACACAAGCAGGGGGAGTGGGAGAGAGAGAGAGGCAGGCTTCCCGCTGAGCAGGGAGCCCGATGAGGGGTTCGATCCCAGGACACTGGGATCATGACCTGAGCCCAAGGCAGATGCTTAATGACTGAGCCACCCAGGAGCCCTGAGTATCGCCTATTTTTTAACAAAATAAAATGTGACTACATATGTACTCACAATGATGTCTCAGCATTTTAGGACAGTTAAAAAAATTTCCCAGTAAGATGGTAGTTAAAAGGGTTCTTCTGGAGTCAGGCTTCCTGGGTTCAAAACTCTCATCCTACCAGTGACATTAGGCAAGCTACACTTAACTTCTCTGTTCCTCAATTTCCCCATGTCCCAAAATGGGACTCATAATGTCATTTTGAGGACTGGAGGACAGAATGCTTGTACTACTTAGCACAATGCTGGAAATCAAAGTAAATCCACAGTAGAGGTTAGCTAGCACTATATGTACTTTGCTGTGGTAATCAAAGTAGCAGAAATTTTAAAGCAAAAGCTCTTCTCCTAGGTTTTATTTTGGTTATTCTAAGTTATACTTTGGGCATTTAAATTGGTCCATCTATTAGATGGTACATAATGTGATGTGGGAAACAAAGGCAGAAGAAAAATTATTAAATTTCCTTACTACCTACAGCCCATTGACTAGTCCTTGAAACAGGCAGAGTGACATTCCTCTAGGGACTCAACTGCCTCGATGCTGGTACTTGCTTAAGGGCAAAAAACAATCCTAGCCCAACCCCCCCCACTTCCCCAGGATCCTGTAAGTCTACTTTAACATATAAAAATTCCTTTAGAAATTTCTTTTATCTCTAAGCCCCCCAAGATACATGTTGGCAATCACCCCCAAGCATATGGCCCACAGATATACATCTGAAGGATCTCATGACTAAGGTTTTATTAGATGGTAATAAATGACCTTTTCCTAATAATAGCTAGCCCCCTCAAGGTCCTGGAAACCTTGCTTCCAAAATCCCTTAGAGACTTACGTTATCCCTAACCCCCTCCCAACTTGAAAGTATATAATGGGCCACTTCTCATGACCCCATTGCAGTTCTTTCTGCCAATGGGCCCTGTCCCTGTGCTTTAGGAAAACCACTGTTTTGCACCAAAGACGTCTCAAGAATTCTTTCTTGGCCATCAACTCGAAAACCTAACATTCTTTCCTACATCATTATAGATGGATAATATAAATGCCAACAATTTTTTTGTCATTAAGACATTTTGCGGGCGCCTGGGTGGCTCAGTCGTTAAGCGTCTGCCTTCTGCTCAGGTCATGGTCCCAGGGTCCTGGGATGGAGTCCCACATCGGGCTCCCTACTCAGCGGGAAGCCTGCTTCTCCCTCTCCCACTCCCCCTGCTTGTGTTCCCTCTCTCTGCTGTGTCTCTCTCTGTCAAAAAAATAAATAAAATCTTTAAAAATAAATAAATAAAATCTAAAAAAAAAGATTTTATTTAAAGACATTTTGCATCATTTATTATTCTCTTAGCATTTTAGTATGTTGATTTTTCTTAAGCTATAAAATATAATTTACTGGATACTTGCAGACATCATTATCCCTTCTACAATTAAATATGAAGCTATCAGTAGAACCCTAAATCTAACTCTGTGTTCTGTTTCTGTGTGAGCAATCTCAGTCACCTTATCATCTTCTGTGAGCCCCTGAAGAACAAAGGTCACAGTAAGGGATTAGTATTGTATTCCCAGTAACTGCCAGGATGCGTGGAGCATGAAGGCATTCAGTAAAGGATTGTTGGATGGATGGATGGATGGATGGATGGATGAATGCACATGTGTCTGCATGAGAAAATGGCAGGAAAGTAATTCTCTTTCTGCTTCTGCAGCCTTGCATAGCCAAAAGAAAGAGAACAAGATGCTGGGGGTTCATGGAAAGTTCAGAGACAAAGAAAGAGGGTTCTCTTATCCAGTTCATGGGCTAAAGGAGCTGTTGCTCATGGGTAGTTCAGAGAACGACTGTAAAACGGGTGGAAGAAAACATTTATTGAGTGCCTACTATATATGAGGCACTGTACCGGACACTTTAAAACATTATTTAATCCTCTGAACAATTACACGAGAAGGTGTTATCTTCTAAAAGAGGTGCACAAACTGTTCAACTATAGGAATTAGCAAATCCTAAAACTTTGTATCTAGCTCAATAGCCTGAACTCTGCTTACCTAAGTTCCAAATTAACTATCTCCCTCAACCAAGTATTCTCACTTGGAAGCCAAATTGTAAGGTATCGTAAAAATAAATAACCCAGCAATGCGTCTGTACATAGTTCTGATCTCTTTTTTAAAAAAAACATTATACAGTTCCCACTGTAGCTGCTCCAAAAAGGACCTACAACATAGTAGTCAGGAATTCCACTAGGATTTACCTTGGTAAATCTGATTTACTACCCAGAGCTTTTGGGGGAGAAGTTAGAGACATAATGAAGGAATATACTATTGCTTTTTGTCATCCTATGCTAATGAATATATCCAATAGCTTAGCTGTAATGGTTAAATTTTATGTGTCAATTTGGTTAAACTATAGTATCCTGCTTTTTGGTCAAACACTAGTCTAGATGCTGCTGTGAAGATTCTGTAGATGTGATTAACATCCACAATCAGCTGACCTTAAGTAAAGGAAATTACTCCACATAATGTGGGTGGGCCTCATTCAATCAGTTGAAAGTCTTAACGGAAAAAATTTAAGACTTCTAGAGAGGAAGGAATTCTACTTCAAGATTGTAACACAGAAACCCTTCTTGAGTTTCTAGCCTGCTGGCCTGCCCATGAATTTCAGACTTATTGCCCCCATAATAGCATGAACCAAGGCCTTAAAATAAATCCCTTCATATTTATTTGTATATATGAAGGATCTCTATATAGTATATATCAATTTTTAATCATTTGGTTGAAGAGATATTCATAATGCTCATCTGCAAGAGTTAAAAGCATTTAGGATACCTTTTTTGATCAGAAGTTGCACTATATATTGTAAGCTGTGGGGGTGAAAATATTAACATGGGGGCTGTGATACTGTGATTTATAGTAGGAAATATATGTTTGGACTTTGTTTCTGGCAGAGAGGTCCTAAAACCCTTAGAATTTCCTAAATGGTGAAAATAAAGGTGACTTTTGTTATGTTAATGAGTGACTTTGGAAAGCCTTGGGTAACCAAAGGATGGGGGATGGTTGCCTGGGGAGTCAACCCTGTGATTAGAAGGTTGGAACATTCAGTCCCACCCTAACACCCCTCCCCCGCAACCTTCAGGAAGGGAGAGGAGCTGGAGATTGAGTTCAATCTCCAGTGGCTGTCCATGATTTAATTGAACATGCTTATGAAGTGAAGCCTCCATTAAAACCCCAATGGAGAGGGTTCAAAGAGCCTACTAGTTAGGGGACCTGGGGAAGATGCTGGGAGAGTGGTGGGTTGGGGGAGGGCCTGGGAGCTCCTTGCCCTTTCCCCATGCCTTCCCTATGCATCTCTCCCAAATTAATCAAACCCAAGGAAAGGGTTGTGGGAACCTCTGATTCATACCCAGTTGATCAGAAGTGCAGGTACCAATCTGGATTTTTGACTAGTTCCAGAAATGGGGCCTTGGGGGTGGGGCAGTCTTGTGGGACTAAGTTCTTAGCCTGTGGAATCTGATGCTATCTCTGGGTACACAGTGTCAGAATTCAGTAGTATTGAAGTATGCCCTGCTGCTGTCCAAGATGCGTGGAAAAACCCCTCCCCACATTGAAATTGGGTCCCAGAACACTCTTCAGGGGCAACTGGAAACAATAGGCAAGTATCCCAACTATCTGGCATAAATATTTGGGCACCTTGGTCCTCTACCCCTGACTACTTAGTTCCCTATATTTCTTGTCTGTTCACTCCTATTGTCTTTCCAGTCTCAGTACTTCTTCTCTCTCTCTTTTTTAAGATTTTATTTGTCAGAGAGAGAGAGTGCGAGTGAGCACAAGCAGGGGGTGCGGCAGGCAGAGGGAGAAGCAGGCTCCTCATTGAGCAGGGAGCCCAATTCGGGACTCAATCTCAGGACCCCAGGATCATGACCTGAGCCGAAAGCAGATGCTTAACCGAATGAGATACCCAGGCGTCCCTCCAGTCTCAGTACTTCTAAATGAAGCTGCCCTGATCACACAAACCTTCTATAAATATACATATACATTTCTGGACACCAGGGATGTGCACACAGAGGAAAAAAAGACCATGTGAATAGGCAGCAATAGGATGGTCATCTACAAGTCAAGGAGGGAGAACTTCCAGCTTCCAGAACTGTAAGAAAATAAATGTCTTGTTTAAGCCAAATAAATAAATTTTTATATTTTATTAAGATCCTATGTAATATATATGTTTATATATAAAATCATATATATAATTACTTCTGTTTCTCAGGAGAATCATGATACAACAGCTATGCCATTTACAACAGATTAAAAAACTAATATTAAAAAGATTGAAGTGGGGCGCCTGGCTGGCTCAGTCAGTAGGGCATGCAACTTTTGATCTCAGGGTTGTGAGTACAAGCCCCACATTGGGCATAGAGATCACTTAAAAAATAAAGATTTTTTAAAAAAGAGTTCTTCACTTAAAAAAAAGACTGAAGTAGGGGCGCCTGGGTGGCTCAGTTGGTTAAGCGACTGCCTTCCGCTCAGGTCATGATCCTGGAGTCCCGGGATCAAGTCCCGCGTCGGGCTCCCTGCTCAGCAGTGAGTCTGCTTCTCCCTCGGACCCTCCCCCCTCTCATGCTCTCTCTATTTCATTCTCTCTCTCAAATAAATAAATAAAATCTTTAAAAAAAAAAAAAGACTGAAGTAATTAGGAGCCTGCATCTCTCCCTTTGATAGCATTTATTCAGAAACAGAAATTCCAAATCTGCTTTGGAATCCTACAATCTCTAATTATGGTTCCATCATTTCAAAAAATAAAATTAACTGTGGGTCATTTTAATTTTAAAAACACATGTGATTTATTGTTTTGAGAATGCACTAAATCCTCTTAAATGAGACAGTGAGAAAGTGAGGCAACTTTAAACACCGAAGCACTAATTTCAGGGACCCCCTAGGACTTTTTTTCCCAGCCTTTAGCTTATATGCAGATTGTATTGCAATATCTTTCAGATGTGTCCCAGTAAGTTTAACGCCCATGAAATTTGGGGTGCCTGGCTGACTCAGCTGGTAGAACATGCAACTCTTGATCTTGGAATTGTGAGTTCGAGTCCCACGATGGGTGTAGAGATTACTTAAAAAAAAAATCTTAAAAAAAACCCCACAAAAACCTATGAAATTTGAGCAAACAACACGGCATCTGGAGAGGCCACAAAAAACTTAGAGGGAAGTGCAATTACAACAATGCTCTGAGTGGGTGACAGCCACTGAGCAGTATCTACAGCAAAGAGAGAATAAAACATAAGATGAATTGACCTTGCTGGATGTATGTGAACCTCAAGTGTTAAAAATACGTTTAGTTCTCTGAAAGGTTATATATGCAGATATTGTAGCTCTTTAAGGAGGACCTACCACAGGCCGGGTGGCACATAGGACCTGGATACAGCCCCCACATCTAAGATTAGAGTCTGGCGGGGGGGGGGGGGGGAGAGACCATCAGACAAGTAAATAACTACAATGAATTGCAACATGTTTTATAATTTGATTCCACTTACAATGATTTCCAAGAATACCAAGGAAGGACAGGAGATGATTCTGCTAGAGAGATGGGACTGATGACAAAGAGAAGGTAACAAACAGCCTGACCCAGAAGCTGAATTTCCAGCTGGGTCTCTGAAGTGGAGGGGGCAGAGAATTTGAGGGTAAAGAGAATGGAGACCAAAGCAAGGACATTCATCCTAAAATATTCCAAGCAGAAGATTTCCAAAGGCACAGAGTCAAATTTAGTTTGGCTTCACTGTGGAGTATGTGGTAGAGCACTGCCTGGGGTGAGGTGAGAGAGACAGGGCTTTGTGAGGGGCCGGATGTGGGAAAAGGGAGTGCTGGGGTTGGGAAACCAGCTGGTAGAGAGTAGAGAGAGAATGATGTACAAAAGGAAAAACTGCCTGTGGGAGGAAGAGGATGAGTTCAGTTGGGGGACGATGAGATTTCAAGCAATCACTTAATAGCTGGGGTCTGCTGCTTGGGAGAGAATTTAGGCTAAACTATAGGTTTAGTCATCATTAGCAAACATGAGATTCCCCAGAGGAAGAGGGCAGGACAATAAACGAAGAGAACCAAGGACCAAAGGCTGCTGAGCCCTAATATTTAAGAGGCAGATGAAAAGAGAGCAGCCCTGCAAGACACTGAAAAGGGTCAAGGACATATTATTGTGCTGTTTTGTTTTGTTTTATTGTGATAAATTATGCATGGGACATGAAATTTACCATTTTAGCCACTATTAAGTATACAATTTGATGGCATTAGTTATAGTCACCGTGTGTGCAACCATCGCCACTATATATTTCCAAAACTTTTATTACTCCAAACAGAAACAGTAACCATTAAACAGTAGCTCCCCATTGTCCCTAAACCAAGCCCCAGGTAACTTCTAGTCTACTTTCTGTCTCTATGAATTTGTGTATTCTAGGTACCTCATATAAAGGGAATCATACAATGTCTGTTCTTCTGCATCTGGCTTATTTCATTTAACGTCTTCAAATTCATCCATGTTGTAGCATATATCAGAACTTCATTCTCTTTTATATAGTGTGCCTTTTTATAATCAGGAAATAGGAGCAGGGAGAATAGCACTTGGGGGTATACTAGGACTGTTATTGAGGCTTACATGCTGGAGCCTGCCGCAAGGACAAAAATCAACTGGTAAACCAGAACTGAAAACTGAATGCAGAAACCATGATCCATTAGCCAGGAATTCTATAGAGCAGATGAGCATCTGAGAGCTGGAGGGTGCCAGGCAAATCTTCATCTGGGAAACAGCAGAGTGTATCCAGACTTATGGATGAACCCATCACAATATTCCCCTCTTCTGATGGGGAGGCCTGGTAGGAAATAGGTCTGCCTGAATAGTTCCACAGGCCCAGGAGGGTTGCAGGGGTACATCTGTACACAGTTACTAGCTGAAGGAGAATTAGGAGCATGAGCCAAAGGAGCACATCAAAAACAGGTCATCAAGCAAGGGAAGACAGAGGAGCTGATGACAGAGGAAGAGGAACATTCAGATGGAATGAATGAAATACTCAGAAGCCAGTGTTAGATGCTATATTCTAGTAACACAAGCTTTGTATGAGCAGGATAGCTTCTTTGGAGGCCCTGAGACTGGAGAGATAATAGGAGTGAACCCAAGAGATATAAGTAAGTAGTGCAAAAGGAGGGAAGATATATAGGACCAAGGTCCCCAAATACTTATGCCAGATAGTTGGGGCACTTGACTATTACTCCTGATTGCCTTCATGCTAATATTTTTGCCCCCAAAGCTTAAAAGTTATCAGCTCAACTTCTGACCCAAATAAAAAGGTATTCTGAATGCTTTTAATTCTTGTAGATGAGCATTCTGATTATCCTCTTACTCAAATGATTGTTATTGATTGAAAAGTTAAGCTTCTCATTATAATACATCATCTATCTCAAAATATTATTATGCCTTGTAACAAATGTACTCACTAAGCTTCTGAATCTATAAATTTATTAATTTTGCTGAATTAAAGAAGCCAAAGAAAATATACAAGTCTATAGAAGATCCAAATAACATTAACATATGTGATCTAATGGACATATGCAGAACACTACACGCAACAACTATAAACTACATGTTTTTTTTCCAGCACACAAGAAATATTCACAAAAATTCTCCATATACTAAATAATGTATGGATCAAAAAAATAATTATGGAAACTTTTAAATTTTATGAATCATGAATCAAAACTTAACGGATGCTGCTAAGTAGCCAAAGGAAAAGGTGCAGCTTTAAATGCATAAATTATAAAATACAACATGTTGGAAATTTATGAGCTAACTAGACTTCTCAAGAAGTTGGAAAGAGGAGCGCCTGGGTGGCTCAGTTTGTTAAGCATCTGACTCTTGGTTTCGGCTCAGGTCATGATCTCGGGGTCATGAAATCCAGCTCCATGTCTGCATCCATGCTCAGCGGGGAGTCTGCTTGAGATTCTCTCTCTCTTCTTCTCTCTACTCCTCCCCACCCCACCTGCTCTCTCTCTTTCTCAAATAAATAAATAGTTAAAAAAAAAGTTGGGAAAAATTACAGCAAAATAAACCTAAACAAGGAGAAGAGAGAAAATAATAACAAAAAAATAGTGAACTAGAAAAAAACACATATAATAAAGAGTGTCAACAAAGCCAGATGCTTCCTTAAAAAGATGAAAAATTGATAAATAAACCTCCGTTGATATGCACTAAAAAAAGAAGGAATAAATAATAGGATAAAAAAGGGGACACAATTAAAGTTGCTACATTTAAAAGTTAATAAAGATTGAGGGGCACCTGGGTGGCTCAGACATTAAGCGTCTGCCTTCAGCTCGGGTCATGATCCCAGGGTCCTGGGATGGAGCCCCACATCGGGCTCCCTGCTCGGCAGGTAGCCTGCTTCTCCCTCTCCCACTCCCCCTGCTTGTGTTCCCTCTCTTGCTGTCTCTCTCTGTCAAATAAATAAATAAAATCTTAAAAAAAATAAATAAAAGTTAATAAAGATTGAATAGACATTTCTCCAAAAAGATATGCAAATGACCAATGAGTAAATAAAAAGATGCTCAGCATCATTGGTCAGTAGGAAAATGGATATAAGAAAACCACGACATACTACTTCACACCCAACAGGATGGCTATAATCAAAAAGATAGATAATAACAAGTGTTGGTGAGGACTTGGAGAAATTGGGACCCTTATTTATGGCTAGTGGCAATGTAAACCAGTGCAGTCACTTTGGAAAACACTGACACTGGCTGTTCCTCAAAACATTAGAGTTACCATACAGTCTAGCAATTTACTCATAGGTGGTATCCAAGAGAAAGGAAAACACATGTCTACATGAAAACTTGTACATAAATGTTCATAGCAATATTATTCATAATAGCCAAAAAAGCAGAAATCAACCACACGTCCATCAACTGATGAATAGAAAATAAAGTGTGGTATATCCATACAATGGAATATTATTTTGCATTAAAGAGGAATGAAGTATTGAAAAGTATTACTAAACATGGATGAACCACCAAGATGTTATGCTAGGTGAAAGAAGCCAATCACAAAAGACCACATAATTATGTAATTTCTTTTATATGAAAAATCCAGAATAAGCAAATCTATAGAAACAGGAGGCAGATTTGTGGTTGCCTGGGGCTGGGGTGGAGGGGTAGTGGTGGTTAATGAGGAGTGACTTGCTCATGGTCTTACAGGATTTTTTCTCCATCGGTGCCTGTGGTTCTTGGTCATGAGGCTTTGAAGAATGAAGAGGTAGACCAGACATGGTGGTGGGCAGCAAAGCAAGGCTTATTGAGTGATAGCAAAGTGATAGTACAAAGTTCCCGAGGAGGAAGGGGACCCCAGAAGGTTGCCATCAGGGTTTCTAAGTCTAGGGGTTTTTATTGTTGGCCAGCTGGGGTTTCTAAGTCTAGGGGTTTTATTTGTTGGCTGGCTGTTTTAGTCTGATTAACTGAGCCACCCAGGTGCCCCCCTCCTAATAACTCTTTATTTATTTTTAAAATAACTCTAAATTTATTTTATTTGTTGGTTTCTAAATCTAGGGATTTTTTTTTGTTGGCCAGCTGTTTTAATCTGATTAACCCTCTCTGTGCCTGTCATCCAATCAGGCTTTTGTCATCTATCTATCATGTGGGGAAGGGTGGAGGGCTCCTTCCAGGGTGGGTGTAAAATCCTTTTAAGGGTGGTTTCCTCTTAGGGTGGTGGTGGTGGGGGGGTGGCTCCCCTGTCCCCCCTGCCCCTTTCTTCCAATTATCCTTCATCAGTGGCACAGGGGTACTTTGGGGGGGGTGATAAAAATGTTTCTAAACTTAGATTGTGGTGTGGTAGCGCAACTCTGAATATACTAAAAACACTGAATTATATGCTTTAAATGGATGAATTTTATGGCATGCAGATTACATCTTGTTACGAGCTGAATTGTTTCCTTAGATTTCATGTTGAACAGCCCTAAACAATTGTACCACAGAATGTGAGTGTTTTTGTGATTGGGCCTTCTGTTGTTGTTGTTAAAGATTTTATTTATTTATTTGACAGAGAGAGAGTGGGTGCACACCTAAGTGGGGGGAAGGGCAGAGGGAGAGAGAATCTGAAGCGGACTCCACACTGAGTTTGGAGCCCCACGGCGGGTGGGGGGCTCAATACCACAACTGCAAGATCATGACCTGAGCCAAAACCAAGAGCTGGTTACTTAATTGATTGAAACACCCAGGTGGCCCTGGTGATAAAAGGCCTTGAAACAGGTCATCAGGTAAAACTGAGGTGATTAGGATACACCCTAATCCAATCTGACTGGTGTCCTTAAAAGGAGAGGAGATTTGATCGAGATATATAATTGGTTGTGTTCTGGCAGCCCAGCAAACTAATGATATCTCAATCAAGATGTTGAAAAAGTATTTTGTCAAATAGACTTTGTTCTCTCCTAAAGGAAATTGTGTATTCAGCTCCCCAAACTATTAGAACTACGTAGGCCTCATGTAGAAATTTCCTTCTTTTTTTTTGTTTTTAAATCTTATTTCCTAAAATTCTTGCTTGGATTCTTTATTTTTACATCCTTCCTAATGATAATAGACTTCATTAATATAAGCCATGGCTCTTAGGAACTGGCTTATTTTTTTTTTTAAGATTTTATTTATTCATTTGTCAAAGAGAGAGCTCACAAGCAGGGGGAGGGGCAGGCAGAAGGAGAAGCAGGCTCCCCATTGAGCAAGAAGCCCTACATGGGACTTGATCCCAGGACCCTGGGATCACGACCTGAGCTGAAGGCAGATGCTTAACCAACTGAGCCACCCAGGCATCCCAGGAACTGGCTTACTAATTTAGTAAAGGACAGGGAAAAGTGCACGTAAGAACCTGCAAAAACTAAGCTTCTACCAGAGCAAGGCAATTGATGATTCAAAAGCTCCTTCTGGTGTTATATATATACCCAACCTAATGTGAAGATCCAAATTCAGGCAATATAGATTCACTGACCCAGGCTTGGGAACTAATACTTTCCTACATTTACATTTTCTCAAAGTAGAAGAAATAATTTAAAGGACATAATTTGTGAATTTGCCAATTGTTTTTCATTTAAATAGCAATATGCAGTAAAAGTCGTATAAAAAACAATTTTAATGAATATAAATTTTGTGAAATAAAGGCCACCTGTGTATTTGTAAATAATAAATTAAATAAGATAATATTATGAACTTTGTCAAAAATTTGAAAATTTAGGTGAAATGAGAAATAAACCCCTAAAATATTACAGAAGATAAAGACAAATACGATTTATATAATCATACTGATTTAAGTGGATTATTTCCTCTAATAACTCTCTTTTTGGGGGCAAGAGGGGCAGAACCCATCTTGGGGCTTGATCTCACAATCCTGAGAGATCATGACCTGAGCTGAAACCAAGAGTCAGGTGCTTAACCAACTGAGCCACCCAGGTGGCCCCCTCCTAATAACTCTTTATTTATTTTTAAATATTTTATTTATTTATTTGACAGAGAGAGAGAGACAGCGAGAGTGGGAACACGAGCAGGAAGAGTGGGAGAGGGAGAAGCAGGCTTCCCAGGACCCTGGGATCATAACCTGTGCCGAAGGCAGACGCTTAATGACTGAGCCACCCAGGAGCCTCTCCTAATAACTCTTTAAATATGCAGAAATATATTCCTTATGAAGCTTCAGCAAAACTAGGAATACTTTACCTGTAAAGGAGATGTCAGCTAGGATCCTGCCCATTAAAATACAGAATGGATCAGCTCAAATATTCATTGCCCTAGTAGAAAGTCCAGTATCTTTCTCAAGATCCCTAAAAATTTCTAGGGAGATCATACTCATGTGGTTACCTAGCTCTGACAAAATTTACCCAAACTTTTTAGTCAGGCTCCTTTTCAACTGGGCTTCAATCTTGGCCTATAAGAACTGTAACTTTCAGTATCAGCAATTTCATCTATCTGAAGAAATACTACCATCGTTTCTAAGAGCTCAAGGCTGTGTCTTTAGGATGATGACCCCAGCCCCTTAATTTCCTGCCTGAGAAAGCAAAATGCTGCTGAAAAAACTGTTTATTCCTAGCCAAAACCTGATTATAGGCCCCTGACCTCCCTTTTCTTAGGCCCCTGATTTACTTTAGAAAAGTTGGAATTGTAAATCCTTTCTCTGTCTTTTTGAGATGTGTCTTCTGCAACTTAGGAATCCCTTTCTCAAGGACCAGGAGCCATCCCTTTGAAGTGCAGTCACCAAGAAAGATAGGACCCCTATCTCCTAGGCTCTGTGGGAAAATAGGAGCTTAAGCACCAGTTACGAAACACAGCCTAATCATATGAACTAAACCTCCCTCACTGACATCCATTAGTACTTATCCTTTTGCACACCCCAGCGTTTAAAAAAAGCCTTCTTGGGGAGCCTGGGTGGCTCAGTCATTAAGTGTCTGTGCCTTCGGCTCAGGTCATGATCCCAGGGTCCTGGGATCGAGTCCTGCATCGGGCTCCCTGTTCAGTGGGGAGCCTGCTTCTCCTCCTCCCACTCCCCCTGCTTGTGTTCCTGCTCTCACTTTCTCTCTCTCCGTCAAATAAATAAATTAAATCTTAAAAAAAAAAAAAAGAGCCTTCTACCTTCTGTTTTGGCAGAGTTCAACTTCAGGATATACTGCAATCTCTGACCTACTGGACTAGTACTGCATAAAATCTGTCTTGCTGATTTGTCCAGTGCAAAATTTTTCTTTTATTTTGCTTCTAATTTTTGCTCCTGCTGAATTAATTCAGGTAATGGAAGGCTTCACTGTCCCACATAGGCCATTTCTGTTCCATACATGTGGATCCTGTTGCAAAACCCATTGCTTTTCCTTAATTTCCTTTAAAAAAAAAACCCCACAAAATTCCCATAGGTAATGGGTATGAACAGTCAGTAACTTTTACCGAAAGTTCTGGGAGACAGAGGGATTTTACATCACAGAAAAGCAAATGGCTTAAAGCAGAGTATCAGAGATCCTTTAAAAAATTTTTTTTACCTCTCTGCTATGGTGTTTAGTTATTCTCTCTCCTTCCTCTCCTTCTGGACTCTGTTCCTTTCTTGTACTGAGCAATGTACCACTTCTTTTGTTCTCTTGTCTCATGCCGACCCTGCTGAGATTCTCACCTTCCACCCCAAACAGTTAAAGTATCTCCTAAAGGGGCGCCTGGGTGGCTCAGTCGTTAAGCGTCTGCCTTCAGCTCAGGTCATGATCCCAGGGTCCTGGGATTGAGCCCTGCATTGGCCTCCCTGCTTGGCAGGGAGCCTGCTTCTCCCTCTCCCACTCCTCCTGCTTGTGTTCCCTTTCTCGCTCTCTGTCCAATAAATAAATAAAATCTTTAAAAAAATAAAGTATCTCCTAAAGTAAGACAATTCCCTAAGATAAATTCCAGTGCCACTTACAAAGAGAATTTTTTTCATCTTGCTACAATTCATATATAACTTCATATTTATCTATTTGCATATCATTAGTGAATCCCTTATCACCATGCTTATAAAGGATCGTTGTAATACCCTTGGATACCAAGGAACAAATAAATGGTCTCTGCCTTAGCCTTATCAGAGAAGCAAAACCATCAACAGACAGGGGAGAGATTTCACTAAATTAAGGACACTTACAAGTGGCAATTAAAAAGTACATTACTTCACACATCAAAAAGCACTTAAATAACCATTTACTCTGCTGCATAAATACATAAAAATAAAAATCACTTAGCTAGTTAACAGATTATGAAGCTGTTAAATGAAATATATTAAAGGCTTTAGCACTGAACCATATCTGCAAAATTCACTACATATATCTAATGCTATTTCTCATTTTCAAATAAATATCAGCCTTGAAACAAACAATCCATTTTCTCAAAATTCTCCAAGAGTTATTTTTTTCTACTACCCTTGGAACTTTTTTCTCCATTTTCTTTTCTTTCTTTTTCTTTCTCTTTCTTTTTTTTCTTTCCTTCCTTCCTTCCTTCCTTCCTTCCTTCCTTCCTTCCTTCCTTCCTTCTTTCCTTCCTTCCTTCCTTCCTTCCTTCCTTCCTTCCTTCTCCATCTTCTGGAGGCTGGCTTGGATTACTGTTTGCAGAAAATTAAAAAACTACAGCATCTACTTCATACCTAATAGTACCCTTAGTGAGGGAGATGCCTGGGTGGCTCAGTTGGTCAAGTGTCCAACTCTTGATTTTGGCTCAGGTCATGATCTCAGGGTCCTGGGGTTGAGCCCCACATCGCGGCACTGCACTGGGCATGGAGCCTGCTTAAGATTCTCACTCCCTCTATCCCTCCCCCACTAAAATAAATCGTACCCTCAGTGAGAATGACACATTGTTACAACTAAGCACATTAAATTACTAGAAACTTAAATTATGATGAGTCCAGAATAGCTAGATGATTATAGATCAGGGTCACTAGTCTATCTATCAAAAACATGCTGAATAATGACACAGGTTAACATGTATTAGCCATCTAGTATGTCTAGTTATTTCAGATACATATTCTCCTGTAAGCCTTACAACCTGGCTGCAGGTGAGTATAGGCATCTCAGTTTTACAGTTTAGGAAGTGAGGCTGAAGGAGGTTAAGCAACTGTCCCTTGCCCCCCCAAATTAAACAACCAGGAAGTGACAGAATTTGATACAAACTCAGTGATTTTTCAGACGCAAAAACCTATGCTCTTAATACAATGAGATTTTGTCATGCACTATTGCTCTTCACTTTAATATACACGTTTGCAGTCTGGGTATTTTTATCTGTAATTAGGAATTAAGGCAGCTTCCTTGTTGATACTGTGGCTCAATCAGCTGAATAGATACAATTAAGGTAGTATTAGACTACTGACAAAAAATGTGCCACAAGTTTTAAGTAATTTTAATACTCCAGGAAATATTTAAATTATTTTTAAATAATAACCTTATTTATGTTTAAATTGATGAGTTATAATTATTTTCTAGAACTTACTTACTGAATCCTGGCAGGTTATTTCTCCCAAAACATAAAGAAATATGCAAAATATTTTTTTTTTTTAACATTCTTAGTTTATTGATCCTCTCATGAAAAATCTGCACAACCACCACAGATAAAGCCACTGCAGCATCTTTACTCCTTCTGTTGTCCAATCTCCAGCTCACTTTTTGCCAGCACCAACGTTGGCTTTTGCAGTCCCCCTGACTTTCTTCATTCTGTTCTTACGTTCCTTTCGCTGTTTTCTTGATGTCTTTTTCTTCTCATACAGGCCATGTCTTGCAAGTCTGTGTTTGGGTTCATTTTTCTTTGCATAATCCAAAGAATCATAAATCATGCCAAAGCCGGTTGTCTTGCCACCACCAAAATGGGTTCTGAATCCAAACACAAATATGACATCTGGTGTGGTCTTGTACATTTTGGCTAGTTTTTCCCGAATTTCTGTCTTAGGTACCGTTGCCTTTCCAGGGTGAAGAACATCAATGACCATCTGTTTCCGCTGAAGTAGTCGGTTAGTCATGAACTTCCTGGGACGGATAGTTACTGTGTCGTTCATGATGGCGGCGAGGCTTCAAGCCTATGCAAAATATTTTTAAGAACTCTTTTCTTGAAGTGCCTGGGTGGCTCAGTCGGTTAAGCATCTGCCTTCAGCTCAGGTCATGATCCCAGAGTCCTGGGATTGAGCCCCAAGTCGGGCTCCCTGCTCAGCTGGGAGTCTGCTTCTCCTCCGCTCCCCCCCCATGCTCGCTCACTCTCTCTCTCAAATAAATAAATAAAATCTTTTTAAAAAGCCCCCCAAAACCCCAAAAACTCTTTTCTTAATAATTATTAAGAAAAATTTCACTTTTCGGGGCGCCTGGGTGGCTCAGTCGTTAGGCATGTGCCTTCGGCTCGGGTCATGATCCCAGGGTCCTGGGATTGAGTCCCATATCGGGCTCCCTGCTCGGCGGGAAGTGTGTTTCCTCTTGCACTCCCCCTGCTTGTGTTCCTGCTCTCGCTTTCTCTGTCTCTGTCAGATGAATAAATAAAACCTTAAAAAAAAAAGAAAAGAAAAATTTCACTTTTCATCACCCCTTCATTTTCCTAAATCTCATTCATACTATACAATAGCAATCCTGCCCATACACACATAAACATAGACCCAGGACCACAAACACAAGAGTCCCTAAAGACTTCATGTGTACAAAGAAGTTAAAGGAGAGTGCGGTTTTTTCCCCTTTCCTTTACAGAAGGAATTTCAGATATGGATTAGTCAAGTCTCCTGACCTACAGAGTAACTGTCTTTAGCTGAGCAATGTTGCTGACCCGAATTAAATAAACTTCAGAAACGTAACATGAAATTTTTAATATAAATTTGTTTTTGTGATTCAAGACAAGCTAATGCTAAATATTCAATGAATTACAATTAATTAATGCAAGTTTTGTTACTGTATGAGGGACTAATACCAAATGAGGAACACCAGCGGCTGCAGGAAGACCACACATCTAGAGGAGTTTGAGCTTTTGATGTTTGCTGTTAGAATGACAAAAAAATTTTAAAGTTACAGTATCCATTGTGAGGACGTCTCAAGGAAACAGTCACTTCTATACACTATAGGTGAACATGTAGTTAATATAATTTTTCATTTGGAAAATTTAACAATGTTATCAAAAACTTTAAAATGTTTACACTCTTTGATGACCAGTATTTCCTCTTTAAGGAGTTCATCCTACAGAAGTATACACTGTTAAAGAGATTCAGGTATAAGGTAGTATGTAAAGCTTACTTACACAAAATTTATGCAAGAAGATGTTTACCACAGATTTTGATACTTAAAAAAACCCTTTGAAACAACTTAAATATTTAACAACAGATCAGTTTAATAATTGGTGGCATATTGACACGATGGCACACAATAGACAAGGCAGTGTAATTATACTAGAGGATAGGCTTTCAAATCAGGCAAACTAAGGTTTAATCCCAACTCAATCAGATACTTGCTATGTGACTTTAATATCTCCTAGACTCAGATTTTTCATTTGTAAAGTAGTGACAATAGTATCTATTTCACATAGATATTATGAAAATTGAATGAAAGAATGTATGTTTCTAAACACACATTATCTATCACTTCAGAATTATTCTTTTCTGTCCATTACAAATTATGTTTTAAATATTATTTCAGAATATGGGAAAATGCTTACAATATAATATTAACATTGAAATTATATACAGATGATTGTAATTATAGTATAATTCAAATAGTTTTACAACCTATCGGTATGACTATATTACTGCCAGGCATTTCTTTCTAATTGGCCCCTCGCTGGGTAACTGCCAGACCTCTGCTCTGTCTCCCCAGCCTTCCCCAGGCATTTCTGGGAAGCCCCAGGGTAAATCTCATGAGCATTCCATTCCCACAGCATCCAGGCTACTCCTGGTATCAACTTGTGCAGAGCAACTGGGTTGAAATTTTTTCAACCTCCCAAACCAGTCCTATTGGGAAATGCGATCTGAAATTCTTTGCACTTTTTGGCTCTGGTACCTGAACCAAAGGTACCAGGGCTGAAATATTCTTTAACTGTCTCTGGAGAATTAATGCTGCCTGACTTCTACTAACTTTCCTAGTAATTATTCTCTCCTTTCATTCATTTTTTGTCATTTGTACCTCAAAATCAACATCTTATTATATGATGCCTTATTTTTATTTTTTTATTTTTTTTAAAGATTTTATTTATTTGACAGAGATCGACACAGCGAGAGAGGGAACACAAGCAGGGTGAGTGGGAGAGGGAGAAGCAGGCTTCCCGCAGAGCAGGGAGCCTGATGTGGGGCTCGACCCCAGGACCCTAGGACCATGACCTGAGCCAAAGGCAGATGCTTAATGACTGAGCCACCCAGGCACCCCGATGCCTTATTTTTAAACTGTTCTTTCATAGGTATAATTTTGCCACTTATTGATTGACTTGTTTACTGAGAGTGACTTAATCCCTTTAATTAGATTATAAATTCCTGAGAAGAGGCCAGGTTTTCTTTTTCTTTAGCATCCCCCTATAGCACTCAGTATAATTCTATCACAGATGTGAAGTATGAACTCAGGATGTTCTTACTAATGCAGTCTCAAAGATGCAGTAAGGAATAAATCATGTTAATAGATAACTATGATTCAGCAAGAAATTCTTTATCATGCTAATAGGGTGGTCTCTTGTGTGCTGATTTCTCCCCTTCTTGCTCTACACTACCACTATCCATCCCAGCCTAAAATAGTGGAAAGGCAGCAAACGTCTGGTCTGGGCTCTTCTGACCTGGCAAATTCCTCCCCTACAGGGGCTGCTGAGGCTGCTGAACATTCAGAGACATGCTTCCATAGGGAGCAAAGCACTGGGTCGAGGCACCGGGGTGCTGTATTCAACATGCGCTACCCTATATCCTTGCTCAGTTTCATGTGCATCCTTGCATCCGTTTCTTTTCTGGTGTCAGGTGAAAGTGAAAATAATCTCAACCAAATCATTCATTATTCACATCAAGCCTTAAACTAGGATCAACTTTTGTGGTCTGACCTAGCTCATCAGGTACAGTTGGAAATCTTTTATATATATTATCCCTTCTAATCTTCCCAAAACAAGGGGTGATGTGGTAAGACACTTAGGGCTCACCAATGACTCCATAACCTCCTCTACATTTCCTAGCCTCCCTTGCAGATAGGTTGGAGTCATGTGACTAGTTCTGGCCAATGGATTGAATAGAAATAACATACATCTCTTTGGGGTCAAGGAAGTTAAAAACAGGCATGCCTCCTCCATCCCTCTTCTGTTATAATGATCTTGGATTAGGAGCCATTAGTCACAAGAGGGAGGACAACTGCCAGATCTCACTGGAATCTATGAGAGCAAAAAATGTCATTGTGTTAAACTACTGAGATTTCACAATTTGTTACTGCAGCATAGCCTATTTTGTCCTAACTAACAGAGATGACATTCAATATTCAATATTCAATAACTAGCACAGAATGGGCACTGACCTATCAGAATAAATGCAATGACCAGTCAGAACAGACATTGGCTGTGAGTAGCTGGTATGATTATGTGAGTCCATACCAGTTAATAGCCCAGAAAACAATCCTACAAATGTGTTCCAATTTTATACTTGATGAAATTGAAGTTCAAAGAAGATCAAGTGACCTGCCTTGTAAGTGCTATTCAATCCAACTGCTTGCTACAAAGCCCACTCTCTTTCTATCTCAGCATTCTACTTCCTGCTTATTGAACGATGCCTAAGTTACCTCAACAACTCTCAAAAGCTAGGCTGCAACAGAACTGTCCAAACAGCTTAAATGTTTATCTAAACTATGGTGGTATGGCCCAACAGTATATGTTTATGATTATTTTTTTTTTAACTTGAACCTAGTCTTGCCTCTGTAAAGAATGTCAGCATTATGTCTTGCCTTTTCTTTTAAATTTTTCCTTTTGTTCTTAATCATCATTAACCCTGAAACCGTATTATTTAGGTTGATACATCCAACTTTATGATATACCATACACATTAAAAAGGCAAGAGAAAATTAAACCGGATGAAATGCTTGACTTTTGGCATGTTCTTTTGCTCCTGCTGCTCATTCTTCATTTAAATTCCTGTCTTTTTTCTCCATGACATGATAATCATCTCCACAGCAACTAACTATTATATCACAAAGGATGGTGCCAGTGAGTGAGAACTGATCAGCAGGAGCTGAGCAACACTTAGGCAACAGTGATTCTATTTTCTTACAAATATCTCTAATTATAATAAGCTAAGGAAGAAATATATCATTCCTGTCTTACACCCACGTCTCCAATACAAGCAGTGTTCTCACTACATAGTTTCTCACAAAAATACTGTACTTTCACCCACAGTTCACTTTAAAAAGAGCATATTCCTATGTAAAGATGAATATCACCTGTTATTGCAAGGCAAACGTATGTCTAGACTGAAAAGTAGATCCAAATTAAATTAAAATCAACACAGAGGTGCGCCTGGGTGGCTCAGATGGTTGAGAGTCTGCCTTCAGCTCAGGTCATGATCCTGGGGTCCTGGGATGGAGTCCTGCATTGGGCTCCTGGCTCAGCGGGGAGCCTGCTTCTCCCTCTGCCTCTGCCTCTCCCCCTGCTCATGCTCTCTCTATCTCTGTGTCTCAAATGAATAAAATCTTAAAAAAAATCAACACAGATTACTGTGTGATATACGAGTAGAAATCAAAGTAGGATCTGCATTTTACAGATTGTTAATAACATTCAAACAAACAGCAAATCAAAACCTCTTGAAAAGTGAAAGGAAGGGTACAGAAATAGTTACTTGGCAAGGGGATAAGTATTTTCCGAGCTTCTCTTTCTAAGGGGAAATGTGGAATGGGAGTGGTGTGGTCTGGAGCTTGTACAGGTGCCAATCACAGCAATGATAACATGCATTACATTCGTATACTTTACAACATAATCTTAAGGTAATGCTTTCACTGGCATACAGAATTCTCTAGGGAAGCTAAAACCATAATATATGCTAGGGATGGAGTCCAAAAGAAAAATGTATGATTACCAGATGCTACCTATTACCCACTCCTTTTATATTGGTTTTGTAGAATTTAAAGTTAAATCATATTTATAATCATACACAGTCTTGTAAGTGGCATGTGTTATTTGAAGAATATCCATCTTGCCTCTCCCACTAGATGACAAGCATCTTGAGGGCAGGTACCATGTCATACATGATTATACTATGTTCTATGAACCCATGTCAAGACAACCATGATAAAGAGGTACTGTCTCAATTTAATATTGAAATGGCAAGGTCCTCAGATCCATATTACACTAGGAAAATATTACTGAAGTTGACACTGTCTCTCTGGTCTTTCAGCCCCAAAGTTCAAATGAGCTGGATAGTAGGGTGACCCACCATTCTGGGTTCTCTCCTCATGGGAGCCCTCTGACATCCTCAAACCCATTAGTCTCCTAATGACATTTTACCCTTAACCTGGATTCCACTGTCAACCATCCGAAAGAAATGCCCTCCTAGTACCTTAAGTCTCTAGCCCATGTTCTCTCATGATCACATCTGGCCTTTCTGGATCATCTCTACTGTCACCTATGTGGTCTCCAGCCTGATAATTGCTGGAGGAAGTCATAGAATTTTGTTGACATGGCTTTCTCTAAATTCATACTTTTCATCTCAACCTGGTCTGCGCAGGAATCCTTTAGGTCATCTCTTACTGATTTCTTTTTTTTTTTTTTAAGATATTTATTTATTTGAGAGAGAGAGAATGAGAGACAGAGAGCATGAGAGGGAAGAGGGTCAGAGGGAGAAGCAGACTCCCCGCCGAGCAGGGAGCCCGACGTGGGACTTGATCCTGGGACTTCAGGATCATGACCTGAGCCGAAGGCAGTAGCTTAACCAACTGAGCCACCCAGGCGCCCCATCTCTTATTGATTTCTTAACACTGTCTACATATTCAAAAATTTTAACTAGTATGGCAGAGGCACTGACCTTGAACTGACACAGCAGGGTCTGAGAGAGGCGCCTAGCTGCACACTTTATTTACCCTTTAATTGCAAACTAAGGGCCTGGGAGAGAAGCCAAGGATGCCTAGGCAGATGTTTACCAACTGTTACAAAAGTATGTCAATATTTCGAAAAAGTAGTACCGTAATGTGGTTTAAACCAACTATCAGTCCTGTTTTCAACTATAACTCTTCCAGGAACTGTCTTTTTTGTTTTTTGCTCTCAATTCAACACTAACTTTTCTATGTATTCATTCAACAAATATTTATTGAGCATCAGCCATCATTCTAAGTAAATAAAAGAGACAAAAATCCCAGTCCTGTGGCCTTACATTCTCATGGGGGGGAACAGATAACAGAAAACAAAAACACCAAGTAAATCATATAGTATGTTTGAAGGTGGTAAGAGCTATGGGAAAAAAGAAAAAGGAGAGGGTAGGGGAGTTCAGGACTGCAAGAAGCAGGTGGAGATTTCAGATATGGTGTGAGGGTTGGGCTCATTGAGAAGGTGACTTGAAGAGGATGAGGGATAAGCCATGTGATGAGGAGGAGCATTTAGGACAGAGGGAACAGGCCATGCAAAAGCTTACTTTCTAGGGGCGCCTGGATGACTCAGTCAGTTGCGCATCCAACAAGTGATTTTGACTCTGGTCATGGGATTGAGCCCCATGTCAGGCTCTGCGATCAGCAGGGAGTCTGCTTGAAATTCTTTCTTTCCCTCTGTCCCTCCCCACTCTGTGTGGAAATAAATAAATAAATAAAAAAAACCCAAAGCTTACTTTCTAGAGACTCCTCACTGTCCAAAGATTATTTAACCTTCAACCTCCTGCTCTATAGAGATCAAAGTTATTGGTAAATGAGCTCTTTGGCCCTTCTTCCTTTCCACTTCTAGAACATCTTTACATTTTCTTTATTCCTTCACATCCTATATGAATAAGTGTTCCTCTTTCCAATGTCTCTGCTTTCCCCTAATCTCCCCCCAGAGGATCCTCCCCTATCCTCCTCACCTCATTTATTCTTCTATCATCCACAAACTCTTTTCATTCTGTCTCTTCAGATATGCAGAAGTCTTTTGTAGGGTGCCTGGGTAGCTCAATTGGTTAAACATCTGCCTTCGGCTCAGGTCATGATCCCGGAGTCCTGGAATCGAGTCCCAAATGAGGCTCCTTGCTTGGTGGGGAGTCTGCTTCTCCCTCTGCCCTTCACCCTGCTTGTGCTCTCTCTTGCTCTCTTTCTCAAATAAATATCTTAAAAAAAAGGTGTTTTCTAAATTAAAAACACCATTATCACTTAAATATTTCTTCTAATTATATACTGTTTCTTCAGTTTAAAGTACCTTCAATTTCCTCACCACATATATTCTCTTTAGCCTTGATTTCTGTTTTCTGCCCCTTCAAACTTAAATGGATCTCTTGATTCCTAAAATCAAACTGTAACTTTACCCTGTTCACAGCTTTGTCAGTTGATAATTTTTTAAAAGATTTATTTATTCATTTGAGAGAGAGAAAGAGAGAGCACGGCGGGAGGGGCACAAGGAGAGGGAGATAAAGAATCTCAAGCCAACTCCCTGCTGAGCACGGAGCCTGAGCCGGCTAGATCCCACAACCCTTAGATCATGACCTGAGCCAGAGTCAGATGCCCAAATGACTGAGTCACCCAGGTGACCCAGCTGTCAGTTGATAATTATCACTGTCCAGGGAAAACTGGTTTGTAAAGGAATATAATTACTTGTATTAAAATCAGTATTCAGGGGCACCTGGGTGGCTCAGTCATTAAGTGTCTGCCTTTGGCTCAGGTCATGATCCCAGGGTCCTGGGATCGAGTCCCACATCAGGCTCCCTGCTCACGTGGGAAGCCTGTTTCTCCCTCTCCCACTTCCCCTGCTTGTGTTCCTGCTCTCACTATCTCTCTCTGTCAAATAAATAAATAAAATCTTTAAAAAAAATAAAATCAGTATTCAATTTGTTAAAGTTGTAAATTTTAAAACCTCAAATACACCCTTCAATTTAACTCTGCTTATCTGCCCACTTGGTTCCCTCTATTGTGGAATGTTCCATTCCTTGCTTATTCTTCAAGGTGCAAATGCTCCTGATTTGAAATTGTCTCCTCCTCTCTGCTCCCCTATCTTTTCACTTATATTACACAGGAAAATGGTTTTACTAATAGTCATGCATACGCTTACCTCCTTCAGAAAATTGTACGCTCCTTGAGGATATATACTATGTAGTATTTTTGTTTCCTTGAGAAATTCTTGAGAAATGGAGAATTCCTTATTTCTTGACTTTATGGTTTTCAGATATTTGGGGTCTTATATGTGGTGCAGTGTTTTTATATAATTATTAATGAAACATTTGGTCTCTCACTCTGCACTTACAGGGGCTGGAAGACTGAATTCTTGGCAAAAATAATAATTGACACTAATGACGGTAATGATAATTCTTGCAACTGCCTTCCTCACACAGAACAGCAGTGAGACAAACTGTAACTTCTAGCGACTGGTGGTGGCAACATTTTCCTCATTAGACCTATTCATGGGATGTGGTTTGGGCATTCTTCCTGAGGCTTAGCCTTGAGCCTAATGTTCCAAATATCCCAACCATTTTGTTAACTACCTCATGCCCTTTAATAAAACTTTTTCTACTCAGTCAACCAAAGGCAGCTTTTGTTGCTTACAACTAAGAACCCTGACTAAAAAGATATTTTCCTTAATTCCCCATAGACCAACTGAGTCAGTATCATAATATTTAACAAGACTTTAGTCATAGGGATAATACAATGAAAATATAACATTGAAAGTAAACTATCATAGGCCCCTAGATATTTGCTATTAATCTTAGGGCCCACAAGCCTCGCCTGTGCTCCTAAAGAAAGTTTCATAAGCCTCCGCACCCAGTTTCTGACAGGGCTACATGTGCAGAATCTAGTTTTACCCCTATCAGGTCCAATTAGCCTTAGGCACAGTGCCTAGGGCCCCCAATATTTTCAGGGAACCATGAAATGTTTTAATTTTACTTTCTTAAAAATGAAATTTTTAAAAAATTAAATTTTATATAATAAATATAAAATAATTATAAAAATATAGTAATGAATCCAGCCTGGATTAAACAACACAGTAATAAAATGTGTGTGTGTATGTGTACAGAACAGAACAGTGAAATAAAAAATAGATCAGTTTATATATAGTCAACTGAATATTACCAAGGTGCCGAGTGAATTCAATGAGATTGGGAACTTTTTTAAACAAATGGCATTGGAACAACTGTAAAAATGTATGGAAAAAAATAAGCCTCAAGTACTCACTTCTGCAGCACATACATATACAAAAATTGGAATGATACAGAGATTCGCATGGCCTTTGTGCAAGGATGACATGCAAATTCGTGAAGCAGCCCATATTTAAGAGTTGACCTTAAGTATTTTCACCACACACAAAAATCTTAACTATGTGAAGTATTGGATATGTTAATTACCTTGATTGTGTTAATCTGTTTACAATGTATATGTATATCAAATTCTTACATTAGAACGATCTAAAAAATGATCAAAAAATGAATAGACATATCACCCAAGAAGATACAGACAGCAAATAAGTATAAGAAGAGTTGATCAATACCACGTCATTATACAATTGCAAATTAAAATGACAACAAGATACCACTACACACCTATTGGAATGGCCAAAATCCAAAATGCTAACACCACCAAAGCCTGGCAAGGATATGAAACAATAGGATCTCTCATTTATTGCTAATGGGTATGCAAAATGGTACAGACACTTTGGAAGACAATTTGGCAGTTTCTTACAAAACTTAACATTCTCTGACCACATGGTCTGGGAATTGCATTCTTTGGTATTTATCCAAATGAGTTGAAAAGTTATGTCCACATAAAAACATGCCCACAGTTGTTTAAAGCGTTTTATTCACAATTGCCAAAATCTGGAAACAACCAAGACGTCCTTCAGTAGGTTAATGGATAAATAAACCATGTTATGTCCAGACAATGGAATATTATTCAGCACTAAGAAGAAATGAACTATCAAGCTATGAACAGACATGGAAGAACATTAAGTGCATATTATTGTTATTTTTTTAAATTAAGTACATATTATTAAGTGGAAGAAGCTAGTCTGAAAAGGCTACATACGATTCCAGCTATATGACATCTGGAAAAGGCAAAACTACAGGACTGTAGAAAAATCAATGGTTGTCAGAGGATGGATGTATGAAGAGATGAATAGGCAGAACAAAGAGGAATTTAGGGGATTGAAAGAACTCTATATGATATGATACTACAATGGTGGATACATATCATTATGTTATATACTTGTCCAAACTCATAGTATAACACCAAGCATGTACCCTAATTTAAACTATGGACTTTGGGTGATAATGATGTGTCAGTTGATTGTAGCAAATGTATCACTCTGGTGCAGGGTGTTGACAGTGGGAGAGGCCATGCATAGGTAGGGGCAGGAGGTAGATGGGAATTCTTTATACTACCTGCTCAATTTTGCTGTTTACCTAAAACATCTCTAAAAAAATTAAATCTAGGGGCGCCTGGGTGGCTCAGATGGTTAAGCATCTGTCTTTGGCTCAGGTCATGGATTGAGCCCCACGTCAGGGTCCTGGCTTGGTGGGGAGCCTGCTTCTCCCTCTCCCTCTGCCTCCCCCTGGCTCGTGCTCTCTCTCTCAAATAAATAAAATCTTAAAAAAAAAAATCTATTAAAAACTGTAAGCCATAAACTGAGAAAATATTCTTAATACATATATTTGGTAAAGAACTTATATAATAATATACGAAAGACTCCTACAAATAAAAAATAAAAGGATAAAAAAATTTTAAATAGGCGAAAATCAGTCATTTCACAAAAAGTGGCCAATAAGCACATGAAAAATACTCAACATCACTAGTCATCAGGGAAATATGAATTAAAACCATATTGAAATTCCACATCACACCCACTAAAATGGCTAAAACAAAAAGACAACATCAATTGTTAGTGAGCATGTTATACAAGTGGAACTCTCATACACTGTTGATGGAGTATAAAATGATATAATCTCTTTGGACAACTGTTTGGGAGCTTCTTATAAAATTATATATCCACTTAATGACCCAGCAGTTCTACTCCTAGGTATTTATCCAAGAAAATGAAAATCTACATTCACAAAAACTTGACCAAGAGTGTTAACAGCAGCTTTATTTTTAGTAGCCAAGACCTGGAAGCAAATACAAATATCCATCAGCAGGATTATGGATTTTTAAAAAATGTCATGTATGTATATAAAAGAATATTTGTCATAAAATACTAATACAACAATACAAATGAATCTCTAAAACACTGTACAGAGTAAAAGAATCAGACACAAAATAATACATACCATATAATTCCATTTATGTGACTTCAAGAGCATAATAATAGAGATCAGAACACAACTGCCTGTCTGGGAAGGGAGACTGACTGAAGGAAGACATGAAAGAACTTTCTAGGGGAGATGGAAGTGTCTTATGTCTCGATTGGGGTGGTAGTTACATGAATATATACTTTTGTTAAAACTCATCCAATTGTACACTTAATATCTATGCATTTCACTGAATGTAAATCTTATCTCCATAAGAAAGAAATGTTATCATGTAATTACCTTAAGCTGGGTAAGCAAGACATATCATTTACATGTTTTTTGTTTTCTCCCCTGTTGCCTAGAAGTGTCCAGAACACAATGACTGCTCAATACTTGTTTGAGGGAAGTTAAACAAATGAGCCAATTGTTTTGGCAGTTTATAGACATACAATGAGATATCCAGGTAGTTTCTTTTAGGCAGGTGTTTAGTTTTCTACTGTTAACTCCTTATAGAAAGGGACCTTTTTTCTGTGTTTTTTGAGACTGTCAATGATCACCCTAGCTTTGAGCAAATTAACTCTCTTTGGCAGTCAATATACATGTCTCCATAGTATAATCAGTTGTCTTGGGCTGTCCTCCTGTGATAGAAACTGCCTAAAATTAGCTAATTATTTTTTAAGTGTCTTGTCACATAAATATATTGTAAAAATAAACTGAAAACGAAATCACAAGTGCTTTTGAGAAATACATCTTTGCTCAATTAATGATTTTCAAGATAATTTCCCCTCAAAAAGTAGAGAAATGACTGCAAGTTGTTCCATATTGTGTTTTTTTGTTGTTGTTATTGTTCAGACTGTTCTCAAACTAAAGCATTTACTATGAGAAATGTTTTCTTCAATAGTGATTTTTTAAGTTTTAAAAAATGAAAAGATTACATAACTATAGGTAGATTACTCATGTTAGGCTCTTTTTTTTTTCCCCTTAGATGTACACCCTTAAATGTGACTTGAAAGAATAGATTTTTTAACGCCTCAGTTAAAAAAAGCAGATGGCAGACAAAGATGTGTTACTGAATTCTAGCTATTAAAATTTGATATCTAAATTCCAGATGAGAATGAAGCAAACAGGAATGTGTAAATTTTAATATTTACATATAAGAGCTGTATTTTCCAAAAATGTTTTGCTTTAGATTAAGCAAGAGTGACTCAAAATCTACACCTTTTCAATATGAAAATAATTGCATTTCGAAAGCCAGAAGTTTCAACTTCCAGATTAAGAAATGATGTCTCAGTTAATTTGAAAAGATGACTGAAGAACTTTTATTGTTATATAACTAGCATAAAAGGAAACTTCTGAACCACCACCAAGTTCTGATTCTCTACTTTCAAGCTGAGGTCACATTCCTCTCTCCTGTCTGTGTTGGGATAGCCTCTTCCAGTAAGCATACATCTGGTTTAAATTCCCACCATATGTGATAAATCAATGCATAACAGATAATAAATTTAGAAGACTATATTTCTATAGGCTTTGGCTTCTATTCTCTTAGCTTTTGCAAGTCTGATGATTTTTCCATCTTAGCTTATCTATGTTATAGTAATAACAGAAGGCCCAGAACACAGAATGTACTTTAGGACTAGTAACTTATCTCCAAAGGGAATCAGCAGGAAACTTGAAATGATTAATCCTGTATCTTTATGAGCTTTGAAAAACTGAACCCAACATTTCATGACTTCTTATGCTATAGTCCTTTTTATCCAATTATCCTTAATAATTGGGGATTATTATTACTAACATATATGGATATTCACTATTTGGATTATTTGTATATTTATTTTTTATTGTAGTACAAATATTTAAAAAAACCTAGCGCCATTATTACTAGTTAAAGCAGGGTCACCAATTGTGAGAAGGTAGTTTAAATAGTGGTTAAGGATATGGATTTGCCTGCCCTATTACTTCAGGTGACTTAGGCAAGTACTAAAATGCATTAAACCTCTATTTTCTAATCCATAAAATGGTAATAATTATGTAACCTCTTCATAAAGTTGGCATAAAGATTAAATGAGATGATGCTTCTTAAAATACTTAGCACAGTACCTGACACATACAGAGTTTATGAGATTGTTGGCTATTAGCACAGTTGTGAATTTACCTACAACTCTTATCGTTTTCAGGATAAAGCTAATGTTGCCAAGACTGGAGTCCTCTGAGAAGTGCTGTTCCATAGTGTGTAATTAAAAATGGGCCTCAGGAAGAACTATTCCTACTGCCTTTCTCTTATTTACCTCATCACATTTGGTATGTGTCTGTGTCCCCTACTAAGGTTCTTTGAGGATAGGGTCTGTGTCTTACATCTCTTTGAATTACTGAGTGTGGCTAAGAGCTGTAGACTCTTGCTAAGGGAATGTATAAATGAACATGTATGCAAATACACTTAAAACATTAATTTCACATTTTGAGTTATTTATGTGGTTTAAGTAATCATAAGGAGCAACTTCTTTTAACTCCCTTGGGTCTATAAAGCAATATAGATATTATAGCTACAAATAAAAGGACAGTTAAAAATCATATATTGTTCTTTGTTTACATTTCGAAGAGGAGATCTAGTTTAGACATTTTATATTTGAGATACCTATTAGACATCCAAGTAGAGGGGCTGAAAAGGGAGTTGGATAGTTTGGAGAGGTCCTTAACTTTCCAGAAACTTATAGAAATCCGTAAGTTTTGAGAAAATTGAGAGTAGTTAACATATGGGTAGCACTATAGCCACATTACTGAATAGGATCACCCAGAGAGAGGATGTAAATTAAGAAGGAAGAAAGTCCTAAGACTAAACCTGGGACATTCCAAAATTCGGAGCTTGGGGACATGATGTGAAGTCACAACAGAGACTGATCTAGAGAGGGTCAGAGGGTCAAAGAAATTAGCACCAAGAGAAAGCCAATTATCACATGTTCAGCTCTCATTGACCCTGGCTCTTGCTCCCATCTACGTTGGGGGATTTTTGCAAATTTGGTATGCTATTGGATCCATCTCTAGTTTTCCTAACCTTCTGCTTCTCACAACCCTCAATCAGTACCCTGTTCTGCATGTGTCTTCAGACGAGGCTCACCTGAATCTTTAGGATCTAGAATCAAGGTCAGGGGTGTCCTTTTGCCAGCCTCAGCTAACACCAGCCACGTTGCACCTTGCCCTTATTCCTCACCTCACTTGTCATCCTCTCCTGGAGGAGGAGGAAAGATAGCTACTCTTGATGACTTGGCTTTAGACCCCCTGATTTAGCTTTCAGGTAGGTGTGTTATACCCCGTTAAACTTATCCTGTGCCCCGCTTTCTTGGACTTCCTTCTTGCCTGTGTATTTTATTCTTGCTCCAGGTCTGGGCATTTGACCACTTTGGACAAACAACCTGTCTTTTTCAGCCAGTCCCTGAGTCTATCTCTGCAAACCCCTGTCCCCGGTCCCCCCCACCATTCTATCCCAACTGCAGACCTTACTTGGGTCATCTGATCCAATCTGAAGAGAGGTCAAGTCTCTTGAACCCAGCCTAGTATATTGCCCAAGCTTTTTACCATATGGTAATCTCAAAGAGTCTAGAAAATTAGAATTCCCTGGAATAGATGTATATAAGATGGAACATTCAAATATTTGATTCTCAACCTACAATTTGTACTTGTTTCCAGCAATCACAAGCTAAACCAGCAGGACTTTCTGGAGGGAGTACTAGGAGTTTAATTAGCAAACAACATCTGATATTTCCCCTAGAGACTGTGGGATATAAATGAGCAGGAAAAGAATAGAATCCCAAGATAATTATATAGGTCCTAGAACTTTTAAAGGGTTGCTATTTGAGGGTTCTGTAATCATTGGTTGGTCCCTGTTTAGCCTAAATTCTTACTAAGTAGGGTCAGGAATGTTTAGGAGAATGGAAATTGAGGTCTAGTAATAAGACATCAATTCCCTGATTTTCAAGGCCACTACAAAACTAGATCTCTAGAAACAAAGAATTTCCAAGTTCTAGTTTTTCTATTTGCTTTGGCTGATGATGCCTGATCTAGAACAGCTTTTTTCTTTATCTCCATCCTTCAGTTAATAATAGGTAGATATGTGCAGAAATTTCACTCATTTTTATGTTTACTTTTTACATGTAATTTTATCTTTACTGCTTTTATGATAAAACTCAATGTTTTATTCCAGTGTGAAACATGCAGATGATACAGAAATTAAAAAATAGGGACGCCTGGGTGGCTCAGTTGGTTAAGCGTCTGCCTTCGGCTCAGGTCATGATCCCACTGCCCTGGGATGGAGTCCTGCATCAGGCTCCTTGCTCAGCAAGGATCCTGCTTCTCCCTCTGCCTGCAGCTCCCCCTGCTTGTACCCTTGCTCACTCTCTCGCCCACGCTCTCTCTCTCTAACAAATAAATAAAAAATCTTTAAAAAAAAAATTAAAAAATAATTTAGAAACTGAAAGTCCTCAAAAGTTCTCCTTTCCTTAAATATAATTTCTCTTAATAGTTTGGTGTATATTCTTTTGAATGTTTGTATTATGAAAATAGAATATATGGTACATATTACATATATTGCTGAGAAACTTGACTGTTCACTTGATAACATATTTTTTCTATGTCAGTACTTGTAGCTTTTTTCTCCAAGTTTTTATTTAAATTCTAGTTATTTGTCATGTATGGTAAAATTGGTTTCAGGTGTAGAATTTAGTGATTCATCACTTACATATAACACCCAGTGCTCATCACAAGTGCCCTCCTTAATACCCATCACTCATTTAGCTCATCCCCCGCCCACCTCCCTCCATCAACCCTCAGTTTGTTCTCTGTCTTTAAGAGTCACTTATGGTTTGCTTCCCCCCCCCTTTATTTTCCCTTCCCCTATGTTCATCTGTTTTATTTCTTAAATTCCACGTGAGTGAAATCATATGGTATTTGTCCTTCTCTGACTTATTTCACTTAGCATAATACACTCTAGCTCCATTCATGTCATTGCAAATGGCAAGTTTTTAAAAAAAATTATTTATTTATTTATTTATTTGACAGAGAGAGAGAGAGAGAGAGAGAGAGAGAGAGGGAACACAAGCAGGGGGAGAGGCAGAGGGAGAGGGAGAAGCAGGCTACTCGCCGAGAAGGGAGCTCGACGTGGGGCTTGATCCCAGGACCCTGGGAACACGACCCGAGCCGAAGGCAGATGCCCAATTGACTGAGCCACCCAGGCGCCCTGCAAATGGCAAAATTTCATTCTTTTTGATGGCTGAGTAATATTCCATCGTGGTGTGTGTGTATGTGTATGTGTATGTATGTGTGTGTGTGTGTGTGTGTGTGTGTGTGTACCACATCTTTTTTTAAATTAACATAAAATGTATTATTTGTTTCAGGGGTACAGATCTGTGATTCATCAGTCTTACACAATTCACAGCACTCACCATAGCACATACCCTCCCCAGTGTCCATCACCCAGCCACCCCATCTCTCTCACCGCCCCCCACTCCAGTAACCCTGTTTGTTTCCTGAAACTGAGTCTCATAGTTTCTCTCCCTCTCTGGTTTCATCTTGTTTCATTCTTCCTTCCCTTCCCCTATGATCCTCTGCCTTGTTTCTCAAATTCCACATATCAGCGAGATCATATGATAATTGTTTTTCTCTGATTGACTTATTTTGCTTAGCATAATACCCTCTAGTTCTATCCACATTGTTGCAAATGGCAAGATTTCATTTTTTGATGGCTGCATACTATTCCATTGTGTGTGTGTGTGTGTGTGTGTGTGTGTGTGTGTGTACACACACACACACACACATATCTTCTTTATCCATTCATCAGTCGATGGACATTTGGGATCTTTCCATAGTTTGGCTATTGTTGATCATGCTGCTATAAACATGAGGGTGCATGTGTCCCTTTGAATCTGTATTTTTGTATCTTTTGGGTAAATAGGTAGTAGTGCAAATGTTGACTCATAGGGTAGTTCTATTTTTAACTTTTTGAGGACTCTCCATACTGTTTTCCAGAATGCCTGCACCAGCTTACATTCCCACCAACAGTGTAAGAGGGTTCGCCTCCCTCTGCAATCTTGTCAACATCTATTGTTTCCTGTGTAGTAATTTTAGCCATTCTGACAGGTGTAAGGTGGTATCTCATCGTGATTTTGATTTTTATTTCCCTGATGATGAGTGATGTTGAGCAGTAGCTTTATCTTATCCTTTTTTAACAGTTATATGGTATACAGTACTGTACAGAATACTAAAATTTACTTAACCAAAAATAAAATTATATTCAGGTTTTTACAAACACAAGCAATGTAAAAATTAACATCCATGTATATATTTCTTTGCACACTTGTGCAAGTACTTTTGTAAGATACATTCCTAAAACTGGATTTCTTAGGCTGAAGGACATACACATTCAAAATTTTGAGAACTACCAAATTGCCCTCTTAGGAGGTTGTGTCATTTTCATGCACATCATTAATGTATGCAATATCTGTGTTCATAAACATAGACCAACAGTTAGTATTATAATTGTGTGAACATGATAGGTAGAAAATTATGCCTATTCAAATTTTCATTTTCTAAGTATTGTGGTAATGATTAAACTAAACATTCTTTGTAAAATATACAAAGCAGGTATTTTTAGTGACTGCTTTTTAAAAACTAGTTATTTTCATTACCTAAAGGCATACTAGATGTATCTTAGGAGCAAAGCATAGGTATGCCTATATATTACAATGTGTCAAGTATTGGGGCCATTTTTTGGGGGGGCCCATTTAAAGATGAATAATGACTGGCACTGAAAGATGAATAATGACATTGTGCCCTCATGCTACTTTCACTCTCGTAGGTGGGTTAGGGGGACATATTTGCATACAGATAATCTAGGCAAGTGAGTGGGGGAGAAAGATGCTAAATCTGGCTTGAGAACTAGTCAACTTTCTTTTTTTTTTTAAAGATATATGTACCTCCATGTTCACTGCAGCATTTATTTTTTTTTTTTTATTTTTTAAGATTTTATTTATTTGACAGAGAGAGAGACACAGCGAGAGAGGGAACACAAGCAGGGGGAGTGCGAGAGGGAGAAGCAGGCTTCCTGCCGAGCAGGGAGCCCGATGCGGGGCTTGATCCCAGGACCCTGAGATCATGACCTGAGCCGAAGGCAGACGCTTAACGACTGAGCCACCCAGGCGCCCCGAGAACTAGTCAACTTTCAAGTTCCACTTGGAATATTAGGATTAAACTTATACTCTTGGTATGAAAGTTAGTATGTTTTGACAGGACTCTTCAAAATCAACATCCAAATTGAAAGTCCACCAATAACAAACTTTCCTGTTGGTCATTATTCTTTTGGTGGGGGTCGGGGGGTGGCTGCAACAATGTCACATGATGTTCCTAACATGGGTTCTCCTGATCGAAGATTGTTCCTGGAGTATTCTATACTACAGATAGCAACCTCCTTTCTTTGTTCTTTTCCACTAAAGGGCTCTGTATTTTCTGCATTTGTTGATAAAGATGGCTCTTTTCCTGTACCATGAATGGCATGGTATCTCCAGGTTATGTTTGACATCTTCTTGTAATGCAGTTCACTAATGTGTCAAGCCTTAAGCTAAAGGCTGGGATAAGAATATGGACAAGCCTAATTAAAGAGCAAGTCAGGAAATGAATAGGTTGGCAGATAGCTAAGAACTGGATCATGTGGAAGAAGGCACAGCTGTGCTGAGGTCAGGCCCACAGTCGTCTTTTTAAATTTTAGGGAAGGGTCAAACCAGGACAGCTAATGTAATAAAGTCCAAGAGTGAAGACGGAGGCTAAGGATGTGTAAATGTCAAGTCAAGGAATTGAAAATACACTAAGAGAATCCGTACTGCCTTAGAACAAGAACTAATTAGATCAGAGGAGTGAGTGTTGGAGAGGGACACAACAGGGTGAGATAGGTCGCCCATATATTCTTAACAGGCTACTATGACAAGAAGGTTCTTTTGCAGCCACCTTTATCCCATACTTCATTTGTGACAGACTTCATAATCCTTAAGGGGATTCTGATCTTATAAGCATGGTCTGTGAAATTTGTTTATTTAAAAAATGATGAAACTTTTGTACTTACTAAAATCCTTAGAAACTATCTCTTCCTGGATGTAACACATAAAACCTCATTATTCTAGGTTGACCAGAATGGTTTTTGGATTTACCTGAATTATAACCTACTTTAGTGTCTTATTCGATGTATATATTTTAATGGCTTACTTCTGTAGAGTATAAAATGCAAATAACTCAGCAGATGGATGGCTACTGCAGGGGTTTCCAGATCTTGATGTAGTCTAAAATAAAACAAAACTTTCTCTGTATGGGTGGGAGTTGACAGTTCTTTTAAATTCTTTACTAAAAACATTTCCAAGAAATGTGTTAGATAAGAGATGTCTTTACCCTCCACTCACCCCACAAAAACCATTCTAGCACCACGCTTGTTTTAAGTGAGAAAAATTAAAATGTCCACAAAGGCAGTTTGAGTAAGCTGTCATTTGATTTAAGTATTTTGCACTCTTCAACAGTACTTCCCTACAAGGATCTTCTTGCCTTCTTTTCCAGAGAAATTTCCATTTTAGTTCTGAGTTTTGATCTTAATTATCTATTCCTTGTTAGCTTCCAAGATGATTCTTGGTGTTCCTATATCAATGCCAAGGCACAAAACTCTTCCCTTGCAATAAACATTTTGAAAGGAAAAAAACTTCCAAAGTTTATTTGAATGGAATAAACATTTTTCATATTAGAAAGCTTAAGCCAGGGACGCCTGGGTGGCTCAGTTGGTTAAGCGACTGCCTTCGGCTCAGGTCATGATCCCAGGGTCCTGGGATGGAGCCCTGCATCGGGCTCCTTGCTCAGTGGGGAGCCTACTTCTCCCTCTCCCTCTGCCTCTCCCCCGGCTTGTGCTCTCTCTCTCTGACAAATAAATAAAATCTTTAAAAAAAAAAAGAAAGCTTAAGCCAATAATTATTAAATCATACTTTAACTTATATTTGAAGTGGATATCACAATAGTATTTCCCATTTATATGCTCCATTATTAACTACAAAGAAACAGTTGGCTATTTGTGTTGCATCAGAATGAAAACTTTTATTCATTCTTTTGACTTTTCAAACATATGCTAGTTCATTATTTTAATAAAATGCACTAACAGATGTTAGGCAGAATGTGGCCACATCTGGGACACATAAAATACCATTCCAAGTCTCCATAGGAGGGAAGTAGCAATATTGTTTAGTTCTCCCCAAAAGTCTAACCAGCCCATCTCATTTAATCTGTTTAACTCCTTCGAGTTGAGTAGTGAAGAGTAGCACCAATTATTTTATTTGTCTTGGGAATATAAAAAGGAACGAACTAAAACACCAAGGGAAATGTCACAAAAAGAAATGCACTACACTGAAATACAAATAAAACTTCACTAAAGCCTGTGGCTAGAGCTATATTTTTTCAGCTGAAGAGGTTGTAAATCTTGAGTTGCTGGTTTCCTGAAGCCACCTTAAATTATAGGTCTCTTTAGGCCTTTCTATAACGTCCCTACTTAAGTTGACCCTTTCAAAGAAAGCACAACACATCTAAACAATGGCAAATAAAGATTTTGGTAGAAGATATATTTTGACAACAGTATATATATAGATGGTGATTAAATCCCAAGCTATTCCTGTCTTCTGATCTAACTTTTAATTTTGTTTTGTTTTCTTTTTTTTTTTTTTTTTTTTTTAGATTTTATTTATTTATTTGAGAGAGAGAGAATGAGAGATAGAGAGCACGAGAAGGAAGAGGGTCAGAGGGAGAAGCAGACTCCCTGCTGAGCAGGGAGCCCGATGCGGGACTCGATCCTCAGACTCCAGGATCATGACCTGAGCCGAAGGCAGTCGCTTAACCAACTGAGCCACCCAGGCGCCCTGTTTTGTTTTCTTAAAGCAAATTTTCTAAGGAAAAAAAACAAGACCTGCTGGTTTTCTGTCAATGGGTCAGGTTTATACAGTTACATTTAACATCATCTCTAGCTTCTTAAAAATAGACAGCACTGAGGATTGGAATAATACTAGTGTTGAGAGGAAGCTCTGGAAATGTTTGTCTTTTACCGCTGCTTACCCATTAGAAAGAAGGAAAATGCTGGAGTTGTGTGTGCAGCATCGAGTGGGAAGGCACCTGCGGCATAAAGGGAAGTATCCCCGGGCTTGAATTCAGATGACCTAGGTTTGAGCCTCAGCTCTGCCACTTATGAGCTCAATGTTTGTAACCACAGAAGTTACATTTTTTCTTGTCTATAAAGTAGGAATAATACGTTGGAGGGCTGATCTGAAGATTCCCTGAAATAATTAACATAAATGTGCTATAGAAACTGTGACACGTACATAGTTTATTTTTAACAGGCTATTGGTGGCCTGCAATCTTCATTTTGGAAGAGCAGGTATCAGTTAGATATTTGGAACACAGCCAAATAGAAATCCATGTGGTATATATAGAACAGGCAGGTATAAATTCCCATTTCAAACACACTGCCTAGAGAAAGACTCTGCAAGGACTAACGGCAATCTCAATAGAAATTTCTGCTCATAAGTGATAAAAGTGAGGCAAACCAAGCTCATATGTATTGCTCTATTTCATATACACACTGGGATCAAAGAGTCTGTCTTTCATTCTCTTAACACCTATTTATTGAGCATCTAGTATATGTGCCAAGCATCACACTAATCTCTAGGTATACACTGGTGGACATGATTTCTGCTCTCAAGGAACTTATGTCCTACTCACATTAATAGCTTTATTCCAAGAACTTGGCAAAGTGTTGGCACATAGTGGATACTCAGTAAAACTTGGTTGAGCTGAACTAATCTAATTTTGCAGCATTACCATAGCAGAAAGCTAGTAAAGCCGTGAATTTTGTGATCAGAAATGATTTTTGTACTCAGTTCACCATGTGATTAATAGGGTACTACTTCTTAAGTTTTGAGGGAAAAATAATATATATTTTTTTCTTTTTAGGTAAACTCTACCCCCAACATGGGGCTCAAACTGACACCCCCAAGATTAAGAGTCACACAATCCTCCAACTGAGCCAGCCAGCTGCCCCAAAAAGAATCTTTTTAACCTAGAGTTCATGGAGTCATCTACCTATACTATGATACTTGTATTATGTAGTGTTAATTTAACATTTTCTTACTCAAAATATGATTATGACTTCCAATTAGTACATGTAACATGGGAGGAGAGTATTAGTAGAAATGTTTTTAAGGGTAATATCCCTTAGGTCAGGTCAAAAAATTAGCAAAAGGAATGTAGGTTGGCTATGTCAAATCACTAGACAGACTGACATTGATTTAATATACAACTAAAACAAAGGGGAAGAAAATGGAAGGTCCATTCTATTTACATGATAGTCAACTCTTAAGTACAGAGAATTTACTTTTGAAAGCATAACATCCAGTGTTATGGAATAAAACTTCTTGGGAGTTTTTTCATAATATATAGGAGCTCACTGGTGGGGTCAGGGTGGGTAACATTAGTATTGTTCATCAATATCCCTACTTCTCTTGACTTGGTACAAGGACTCAGTCTCCTTGCAGATGGGGGAGGCTAAGTAACTAGTTTTGGCCAATGAAATTCGATCAGTAATTGTTTTTTTTCCCAATCTAAGGCTATGAAAAGTTCATGGGGATTCTTTAGTCTCTTCCTCTGCCACAGAAACTCAGTAGCTGTGATCTAGGTGAGATAGCTACAAAATGGTGGACCCTCTATCAATCTGGTTCCTGGAGTGACCGGAACGGAGGGAGTCTGATCCATATGAAGCACAAAGCATGAATAAGCAATAAATTTCTGTTGTGTTAAGGCATGGAGATTTTGGAAATTTTATTACTATACCATAACAAAATCTTTCCTGATTAATATAGACAGGGGAGGCCCATAGCACCCTCAATGCCAAGTTTTTGAGTAAGAGATATAATAGATAATATGACTTCCATTAATTTGACAGTAGTGTCTTTCATATTAAGGATGCTAGCCTAAGGTCTAGCTTTTTAATCACATTTAATCCAGATAACCCATAAGTTTTCCATTTTCCCACTAATACTCCTGTGAATCTTTTTAAGTACTATATTTAACTTTTAACCATAAAGTTCCTGTGCTTTCTACAAATGATCACTTTTTGCAACATCAATTGAATTTCTTAATCTAACCACACATTATCTTCACAGGCATAACTGGAGCAAAAGGTTCTGAATTATCAACACCCTTAATTGAACTACACATGTAGTCGTCATGAATAAAGAAGGGATGGTTCTGCACCTGCACTATCTTTAGAAAGTGGACCTTTATAAGAAGCATGCCTTGATTATAGTTCTTCCTGGACACACGAAAAGGCTACGTCTTGATAAGCTGGTGGAGGCTGAAAATATTGTAAGTCAAAATCCATTTAATATACCTAACTTACTGAACACCATAGCCTATCTTAAATGTGCTCAGAACACTTAAATTAGCTACAGTTGGGCAAAACCATCTCACACAAAGCCTATTTTATAATAAAGTGTTGACTAGCTCAGATAATTGAATATTGTACTGAAAGTGAAAAATAGAATGGTTGTATATAGGTAGGTACAAAGTGTATGTAGGTTTCTTATCAGTTGTTTACCCTCCTGATCCAATGGCTGACTGGAAGTTGTGGCTCACTGCTGCTGCCCAGCATCACAAGAGTATCCTACCACATATAGCTAGCCCAGGAAAAGATCAAAATTCAAAATTTGAAGTACGGTTTCTACTGAATAGTATCACTTTCAACCACTGTTAAGATGAAAAGTCATACATGGAATTGTAAATTGGGGACCATCTGTATTTTGACTTTTTTTTTCATACTGGAGAAAGAGCTTAACCTTGAAGGGCTTGTGGAGTCTGAGAATTGTCATTTCTTTTCCTTCCTTCCTTCCTTCCTCTCTTTCTTTAAGTAGGAGGCGCCAAGCCCAACATGGGGCTGGAACTTACCACCCCCAGTTCAAGAGTTGCATGCTCTACCCACTGAGCCAGCCAGGCTCCCAAGAATTGTCATTTTTTTATTTAAAGCTATAGATAGTAGGTGAAAGTTTTCAAGTCACTGAAAAAGAATAATGCTTTGCTCGTTTACTTTAATGGATTGTTAGGTAGGATACATAATGTGTTGTCTTTAATATTTTAACACCTGTCCTCTTTCTACCCATCCAAAAACTATCTGCCACAGTACTACCCAAATCCTAGCTCCTTAGGAAATCTTCCTTCAACACACCAGCTGGAATCAATCCTTTTCTTTTCCAAAATGCTATGTAAATTCATACCATTTATTTGGCATTGCTTGGAGAGTTTTAGAAAGTTCAAAAGCTGGAAAAGACCAAGAATCATCCAACACAATCCTCTCATTTTGCAAATGAGGAAAAGTAAGTCCAGAGAGGTTATGCAATTTACTTAACTCAAATGGTTAGAGACAACCTGGAGGCTATAAACCTAGTTTTATAGGGCCGTCCATTTCTTTATGTCACAAATGCCTTCATATTTACTGTCTGATTTTGTTGGTTATCTTTTCAAGAGAAAAAGGACATCTCACCAATAGTATACCTTGAGGTCAGGGAACTCTTTCGCTTGTTACTTCTTCAGTTTATCGCTTAATTTATACGCATTTTACATATTTTTTTGGTAGACTAATTGGTTGTGTTTTAGGTAATAATGACATCTATTTAATCTATTCTTATATTCTCAAGTTCAGAAGATAATACTGGAAAGGGCCAAGAAAGTAGGAATAAAACGGCAAGGTATAAAAGAGCTGATGAAAACAATCGGAATACTTACCGACGTCCAACAATATACTTCTAGAATAGAAGGTCATTTTCCCTGGAATAATTAGATCTTGTAGGTTCACTCTGCCAGGATGGTAAGTGTTTGTTGAATGGGGAGGCAGAGGGCCGAAGTTCAGGTGAAGTTCTAGAGCTGAATGCCTAATGACGATGTCTACCAGGTGAGATGGGTGTAAGAACTGGAGGCAGTCACAGAGAGCAGAACTCTTGAGGCCAAACCCCAACCAAGGAGGCGTAATGGGTGGGCCGAGGCAGGGGCAGAAGAGCACAAGCAGCCTGAACGACGAGAACGAGGCGGCGCCGTCGACATCCGGGCGTTGCCCGGGGGCTGCGTCGACCCCGCGGAGGGCGCCGGGGGGCGGGGCCGGCCGGCCCGGGGAGGGGCAGCTCGCGCCCTCCAGGCCAGCACGCGGCGGCGCCCCCTCCCCTCGCGCCGCGGGCCTCCCCGCGCCGTGCACGTCCCCGTCCTGCGCCTCCGCCCCCTCGCTCGCTCGCTCCTTCCCGCCCTCCCCGGAGCGCCGGCCGAGCCGGCTTCCCTTCAGTCTCTCATGAATATTGAGCGGCCCCTGTTGTATTTCCCGAGCTCCATTGCGGAAGCCGAGACTCGCCATATTGTGCGGCGGCGCCGGCGGCCGCGGCGGCTTGTACCTGAGTCTCGGTCTGGCCGCGGCCAGTGGAATCCCGGGCTGGGGCAGGAGCTGGTGAGTGGGGCGGGCGGGGAGGCGAAGGGCGCGGGAACTGCGGGCCGGGACGTGCGTCGGCTCGGCGGGGCTGCGGGCGGCTGACGGCGGCCTGGGGGCTGGGGGGGGGGGTGTGTTGCCCGCGGGGGGTGTGAGGGGAGATGGCGCCGCCGCCCCCGGCCGCTCTCGGGGCGGGGATGGCGGGGGAGGCAGCTTCTCATTGTTCCCATTTCTTCGAGGGTCTCGGCGGAGGTGGTGGGTCCGGCTTGCGGAGGACCCAGTAGGAGAAGGTCAGGGTTTGAATTCCATCCTTCGTTGGGAACCCCTCGCTGTCCACTCCTCAGCGCGGAGGCCGGGGCCGCCGTGCGGCCCCCTCGCCTCCCGGGGCGGGGGCTCCAGCCTCTCGGCGGCCCCTCTCCGAGGCCAGCGGCGTGGAGTGTGGGGTTTTTCCTCCGGGCTTCCCCCTCGCTGCCCAGGGGTATGTGTCTGCACCGTGGGGGTGGGGTAGGGGCGCTTTGTGCAGAATGCCCCTTTTCCCCCCCGCGGTGCTGGAGTCTGGGTTCGCAAGGCGCTGCTCGGCGTCGGGGTTCCAGGTGGGCTGCGGGGAGACCACTGCTGGTTAAAACATTCCTGGAGTGCCGCCTGCCTGCCGGCGAGTATCTGTTGCTTTCTAAAACCGCGAGGTTGCCCCGAAGGAGTCGTGGGGGGAGGGGTTGTCTTGGTTTGTTTCTGATGGAAGCTTCGCGTTTTGAACCCAGTCGTTGACGCTGAGATCTTTGGTACTGGGTGTCGCCAGGGAGCCCTAGCCCAGGCTGTCAAGATACTTTCCCTCCTGTAAAAGTAGTCTCCTTGCTCCCAGAGATACTGTTAGTAAAAATTGGTCTTTGAAACTTCGAGGTTCGTTCCGATCATCTGCCCGCTAAGACCGTTATGGTCTTACCGTCTTCAAGCCTTTTTGGGTATATACTGCATGGCTGTCAGAAAGTTTGAGAGATTGTGTGCCTTTAAGGGGTAAAGTGGTTTGGAAATGTTAGGTTTCCTTGAGGTGTGTGAAGAAATTTGTTTGCTGTGAAAAGAATAGGCTTGCATTCAGTGTTTTGGTAATACGCTTTACTTTTAAAAATTAAAAAAAATTGAGACGTGGCTTTGATGAGAATTATGTTTAAAACTCATGTCTGAGTGATTTGGGTTACATAATCTACTTTTGGTGAGTTCCAAGACGATAAGCTGGAATACTTAGTGTAATTGGTAGATAATCTACTTTTTCCTACTTGCATTGGGGTATAGTTGTTGAATTTTTAATAACTTAGATTGGTGTCAGATCAGGCTTCTATAATGAACATTTGACCCTTTGATTTACAAAGAATTTAAATGGCAATAATAAGACTTTTGGTGATTCCTTTTTTCCACTGAAATTTCTACTTGTCACAATCAACAGGTATCTTTTAAAATCTTGATTGTACGTTTAACGTGTTTAAAGTAAAATAATGGGTAGTTATATAAGACTCCATTTTCCAGAGATAGCACAGCAAATATGGCCCCTTACTTTTTCGGAGGATTTGAGTTATTTCCTTCAGGTACCCTTGTGGAATCCACCTTTGAGGTTAATTATAGTAGGTGTGAGTGAAATGGAGAATTTATGAAGGAAACTGCCTGAGTAGGCTAGTCTGAGTATTTTAAAAATACGCTGGTGGTCCTCAAATGTGCTACACAGAAAAATTTCAAATTAGAGCCACTAATATGTAGACAATGCAGACATTCAAAGTACTGAGACGTTCTGAGAATTTTGAGTTTTTCTCTGCCTATATTGAGCACTGAGACAGCTAGTTCCTAGGTTTATGTGGATAGAAATACTGTATAGAGCAGGTCAGCAAATATCTTAGGAATTTCATTTTTGTATTATTGACCTTAAGTGTGTAGTGTCAGGTCTTTCTCTGATTTATTCATGATTTGTGTTTTTATTATGTGGTCTTTGGAGTAAAGGTGATTTATGTCTAATGAATAATATATAACCAGATGTTTTAGTGACAGTTTCATTTCTGTACATTAGCAAAGAAGTATAATTCCTTCCAGCAAGAGAAGTGAATTAACATTAAAATGTACTTCTATTAAAGTTATGGACACATTTTTAGTATGACTTAAAGCACCTCATAATTTTGTAGCAACTCATTTATTAAATCTGGAGAAACTAACAATACATCACAGTTTGCCATTTTTTAAAAAGAAAAATACTGTGGGATTATGCACATTCTGCCCACATACAGATCTACACTTGATTAATTAGTGTTTATTACACATGGTGTGAAGACCTTGTCATTAGACACCAGTTAATTTCCTCATTTTTTTCCATTTCTCTGAAATCTTCGTTATTACAGTAACTTATTGAATGTTTATTTGCATTTAACTGAGTAGATCCCCATATAATTTGGGGGTGCGAAGGTACAATAACATTTGCCCTGTCCATTCCCTCTCTGTAGGTCAAGATACCCTGTTTATCCCCCCTCATTCCTAGGTTTCCACCTAATGTGTCAGATGGGACCTTGGGTGTTTCCTGTAAGGAATACAGTTTGGTTGATTTTACCTGGACATACTGACTGGTAATAGGACTCTTGGTACTAAGTAGAAGGTGGTGTTAGTATGTCTACAACTAGAGCAGGAGCTGGGTAATGAGTCCCTGACTTTATAGATGTAGATGGTAAGGGGAGTAGGTGGCCCACTATCCAGTTTTATGCTTCTAGGAGGAACTCCAGTGGAACTGGCCGTGGATTTTCAAGTTTAAAATTCTTTTCACTTTTGCCTTATAGATGTTATAGGCAGTTGAAGTGGATGGTATGTCTGGGCCTAGTGATACTTATGTTGGAAGCTCAGCTATGTACACTACTAAAAATTCCAAGAAAGATTCCTATTGCTTCAATTTGCTTTCTCCCATTTCATTTAGAAATGGATTAACAATATGTTTGCTGCCTCTCCCTATCTTCCATTTTGTCATAAAAAATAAGTTTGCTAAGTACAGTAATGAAAAATTATTTTTGTAGCTAACCTCAGATTAAATTGTCTAATGAGGATATTTTATTAAGTAACAGACCATGTGAAAACTATCAAAGCATTTTGGACATTTATTTTCAACAGATGTGTTGATTATAGACTCTCCTGCCAGGGGGATTTCTTTTTGTTTCTATGCTATATGGAGTGGAGTTGTATTTTCTGAAGAGGTTAGGTTCTAAAGATGATGCATAAAATGAAAGTCACACGTGGTAGAAAAAAAATGATGCTTGAAAATCCTGTAGGAAGGGAGAACAATATGCCAGTAAATTCATTTTAGCTTTAGCGTTGGAACAGATTAGTGTTCAACAAAAGAAACAGCTTTCTGTTGCATTTAGGGGCCATGTTGAACAACGGCAAAAAAAAAAAAAGTATTTTTTAATTTTAAAAAATAATTACTTTTTAAAGTAAACTCTGGGGGCTCGAACTCATGTCCCCAAGAGCAAGAGTTGCATGCTCCACCGACTGAGTCAGCCAGGTGCCCTGCCAAAAATGTATTTAAATATAAACATCACATTCAGCTGGTCATGCTTACATGAGGAGAGGCTTGTGGGGAGCTGAGACCTTTGAAGAGCAGCAGATCAGCTTTACCATCTCACATTTTCTCTAGGATACATGCTCTAGTAAAAGGAGGTGGTTGTGTGTACTTGGAATACCTTGTGCTATTTAAATATTTCTCATTTCCTTTCTTTTTTTCTAAGTTGGATAGTTTAAAACACAAAAGTTAAATTATTTTTATGGTACAACTCAGCAAATTTTTTTAAGATTTTATTTTTAAGTAATCTCTATACCCATCATTGGGCTTGAACTCATAATCCCGAGATCAAGAGTTGCATGCTTCACCAACTGAGCCAGCCAGGCACCCCTCAGCAGACAAATTTAAAGGGTTTTGAGTTATCCTTTATAAAATAGACTTTATCTTTAGGAATAGTTCCAAATTTACTTTCCTCTTCAGTGAAGCAGCATGATCTCTCAAAGGAGAGTTGTTTGACAGTGTATTAGTTCTAGTAGAGAAAACAGTAACTTGAATAAGAATTTCAGAGGAGATTTAATATAGGGAGTTGGTTAAATGGTTGTAAGAGCAAAAAGACAGCATTACAGTGTAATCGACCTAAGAGTCAGAAAAGAGATTCCTTTGGCCTGGTTCTGAACCTTTGAGGAGGTCATCGTTCAGCTGCTGATCAGGTTCTGGAAGTACTCAAAAGTACCCAGAGATGCTAGAGGCTGAAACCTGTTGTTGCTGCCGGGGTGAGGGGCTGCAGTTGCTGCTGCCAGGAACTGGAAGGAAGTCCTTTCACCCCTCTTTCTGCTTTCCAGTTTTCCTTTTACTACCTCTACAGTCAAAGTCTAACAGGGAGGGTGGCAGAAGAGTCAGTGAAAAACAGTTGTGCAGTCTGAGCCCCAGCACCAAAGAGCAGAATCTAGAATGGTGGTTTTGGAGTTGAGAGACAATGAGTCAGTGATGTACGCAAAATGGTGTAGGTTAAAGTACAATAATTTAAATAGGGAATCTTGTCCTTACCTTGCCTGGTCAAAAAACAAGTGTTGATTATCTTCTGTGTGCCAGACCCAGTGCGAGGGATTAGGGATAGAAAATGAATTGAACAAGGTCTCTGTCCTTGAGGAATTTACAGTCTTAAGTGGGGATGACAAACCATCTTACAGTGTGTTAAATGCAATAACAGATGAGTGATGTGCTTTGAGAACCCAAAGGACATTGCAACCTACTTGCCTCTTCTCTGCCTTGCTAAACTTAATGACTACTATTTTTATTTTCTATCTTGATCAAATCCAACTTCATTCTCTGCTGTGTTCAGCTCAACTCCTGTGAAAGCTCTTTATGAGATGCCTCAATTGTGTTATGTAATCATAATCATTATTAAGCATTTCTGCGTGCCTTACTGATTTAGATTGTAAAGGCCATCACTTTCTTTGCACTTTTAGCCTAGCCTAGTACTGTGAACATAAAAGATGTTCGAGAAATATTTATTTTTGCAGTAGTTGATGGGAATTAAAATGTTCATCATTACTTTTGCAGACATTGTTTCTTCCTTCCAAGGTCATTAGAAAATAGTTTGAGTGTTGTTTGATTTTACAGATGTCATAATTGAAGGATTAAAATAATTGGTTAACTTAAACTGTATAGTACCAGCAGCTGATCTAGAAATGCGACTTCGGATTTTTTATTCCAGAGCCAGCAATTTTGGCAGGGATTCATTTAATGGCTAGATAAAATCCTGTTCTACACCTCTCATTATTTTATAGCCTAATGTTCTAAAGTCTCAGTTACTTCTGGCAGAAAGAAAAGACAGAAGCTCCTCATTTTATTTCCTAAAAATAAAAAATATCATGCAGTTTCTTTTTACATTGTTCTTTTTAATTATCCATATTTTGTCTCCTTTTTTTCCTATTCCATGTGTTATTTACCACTACCTCTATTAGCTATTGTAAAATGTGCAAATCTGTAATATTTCATTTTGACTTTTTAGAATAGTGTTTGTTTCCACTACTATGCACACACCATTAAACCAACTGATTCTTCACTTTTTAAAAGATGTATGCCTCCATGCCAGTAATTGCATTAAACCCTCACTATTTACACTATTTGCTATATAGAGTCCAATTCAGTCTGGGACTGCTGTCTTGGAATCCAGCCAGATGTTTTATAGAAGGCTTTACTATATTACAGAAAGGGTTGTGTTGTGTATAGTGGAAAGAGCTTCAGAATTGAAGTCAGGAGTCTTCGTTTCTAGGTCTGGTTTCACTACAAGCAAGATTACTGGCCTTTCTGTTTTCTGTTAAAAAAAAAAAATAGTACCGTCGCTGATCTCACAGGTTATTTGTAAAGACATAAGTGGTAGTGTAGGTAAGAGGTTTTGTAAACAGCAAAGCACATTGTGAATATATGGGGTGTAGGTGAAGAAAGAGACAGAGATGAATTAATCTCTGGCATGGATCCTGGTTATAGTTCTGTGCCTACTTTCAAGGGAGTTTTCATATTTCAAAGTTGTTAGGGTGGAATGGAGTGTGGGAGGAGTTGTAGATGTCCTATAACCCTTTTCCCAAGTCTGGTTTATAGTATACTCTCCCCCTTAAATAATGTATTTTAAGGTTGACATGTCTCATTAATTTCTTTACACCAGGGTCAAATATCTTGCTTATATCATTAGACAATAATATTGCAAACTTAAACATTAGGAGCAAAACTACCACTTTGTAGATTGTTTAAATGACAAGGGCCTGGGGGAGTAGGGGAAACAGATGGTATTACTCTTTTGACTGGAAACTACCTATTGTGGTTTTGTTTTACTTATTTGTTGTTTTATGATATCAATTACAGAAATTATCTGCTTTTCACAATACACTTAGCAAAATTAAAAATTATATCTGTTGTTTACTTTTCATGAACTTACCCTCTTATCCTTGATCTTAAAAAATTTAATTGGCCTATTTGTGAAGAAAACCTGCCTTGTTGAATTAATAGAAAGATGCTTTTTTTCCTAGCTTTTTAATTTTTTGAGGTACTGTCCTCCAGGAATGTTTTCTCATGTGGTTATAAAGCAATGAAATATGTTAAAGACTCTTGAATATTGATAGTTGAGTATTGTTTAAAGTATTAAGACTCAATTTCTCTGTCCTTAATGTTGTTATAATTATGTTTGTATTTAAATGTAGGTCTCGTTTCCAGTTTGGGTTAACCAGTGATAACTTACCAGTGTAGCCTCCTGAAATACTTTTTTTCTCAGAAGTCTCCATAACTTTTGAACAGGTAAAATAACAAATGTATAATACAGATAACATGATTATCAAAGCCAATTTAATTTATCCTGAAACCTTTTGGATAATCTGTTGCAATAATTGATTTAGGAAGATTAAGAAGACAATATTGGTGTGCCAGTGAGGAAAAAAGTGTGACACAGTAAGCTGTTTTTCATTTCTTTTTTTTAAGATTTTATTTATTTACTTATTTGAATGAGAGAGTGCACGTGCATGTGAGCCTGCAGGGAGGGGCAGAGGGTGAGAGAATCTCAAGCAGACTGGGCTAAGCACCGAGCTAATGTGCTGCTCAGTCTCACGAATCTGAGATCTTGACCTGAGCCAAAATCTAGTCAGACTGACTAAGGCCCCCAGGTGCTTCATGTTATTCATTTCTTAAATGGGTTGTTTTTAGTTTTAACCCACATGTTCAATATATTGCTTGGTCCTTTCAAAAATAGCTTAGGAGCTGATGGGAAAATTGATAACTTATTAAACTGTCTTTTTATTAAATATAATTTCAGTGGTCACTTTAATTTTTTAAATGTATTTTTGGGGAAATTTTAAGTAGAAAAAAATGTTTTCAGTACTCAGTTTTAATTCCTCTTAAATTTTGATGTATTTCCTTTTGGAAATAAATTTTCGGTTTTTTTTTGTTTAAAACATAGTTTTAACTTTTATAGATCTGAATTTATGTGTGTATTTTAATTCTTTTGATATCACAAACACTTTCTTTTTTTTTTTAAAGATTTTATTTATTTATTCATGAGAGACAGAGGGAGAGAGAGAGAGAGAAGCAGAGGGAGAAGCAGGCTCCCAAGGAGCAGGGAGCCCGATGCGGGACTCGATCCCAGGATCCCGTGATCATGACCTGAGCCGAAGGCAGATGCTTAACCATCTGAGCCACCCAGGCGCCCCTCACAAACACTTTCTATGCCATAACCAGTCTGGTAACATTTTTGACAATGGCAAAATACTTCAAATGGTTGGATCCTGGGGTTCCTTTTAGCTTGGTGGTAGGGAGGTCCAAAATTCATTGTGACAGCTAGATGGAAGTAATTAACAGGCAATACCTTTTGTCTCCATAAATTTGCAAGAATCAATCTGTAATCCATGGCAGTAGCTTGTTGAAGTATAGCTGATGAAAACTGAGAAGGATTTAGAGAAGATAGTCTCTGGTTTTTCTGCTTATTAGTTGGAATTCTTTTTTAGAGCAAGCGTTCTTGGCCTTCAGTTCTGGGCTCCCTTAAGGCACCATTATTCTGAGATTTAGGGCATGTGTTCTTTTGTATGGTATTCCCCCTGCACCCCCCCCGCCCCGTGAGAGTTCCTAACTTTTTTCAGATTCTTGGTGGGGTTGTGGATTCAAAAGTTAAGAACCATGGACTTACAGGATTTCGTTAAAAAGTAGAGGTAGAGGGAAAGCTGTACAAAAAGTGCCTGCAAACAGTATCTTGCAGTATCTTGTATTGAATTAATGTCAGTTTTCTTTTTTGTTCATTGTTTAATAATATAGAATCAGTTTTGCTTAGGAGAGAATGATTTCACTACTTTAGCTACTTAAAGTCTTTCTTTCTTTCTTTCTTTCTTTTTTTTTTTTAAAGATTTTATTTTTAAGTAATCTCCCCACGCAGTGTGGGCTTGAACTCACAACCCTGAAACCAGTAACTTGCATGCTCCACTGACTGAACCAGCCAAGTACCCCAAGTGTTTATTAGAGTATTATATGATTTTCTCTTTTTAACATCTGAACTCACATGAAGATTACCAAAGTCTAATTGCTAGTAAGTAGCTTTTAAAAAATATTTCGAGATATATACACTTTAAATATTTATATTTTCATTGCTAATAAGGAACTCTGCCGTAATGGACATAAAATATATACATTTATACATCACCCAAAACATGTTTATTTTATAAAGAGGTTAAATCTGTTTATTGACTAACTCAAAACCATGTTGATTTCCAGTATTTATGAGCTGTGCCAAATTTTTGCTGCTTTCATGAACATAAAGATTATGCTAATCTTTAGATTTATCAGAGCTGTAAAACAACTTTCTGTCCTCGGTGTTTCTGGTTTCTTTTTTCATGCGTCTAAGATCCTGGCCTTTAAAACCCCAGGAACTGCTTTTTATTTTTATTTTTATTTTTTTTAAAGATTTTATTTATTTGAGAGAGAGAGAATGAGAGATAGAGAGCACGAGAGGGAAGAGGGTCAGAGGGAGAAGCAGACTCCCCGCCGAGCAGGGAGCCCGATGTGGGACTTGATCCCCGGACTCCAGGATCATGACCTGAGCCGAAGGCAGTCGCTTAACCAACTGAGCCACCTAGGCGCCCAGGAACTGCTTTTTTTAGTTTAAAACTTTTTTTGATGCAAGTTGCAGAAACCAAGAGATAAAGTCCAGAACAGAAGAAAGATTAAATCCGTTTATCTTTTGGAATTGTTTCAAGAACCAAAATGAGAATCGAGGTCTCCTGAATCCCAGCCTGGCTGCTACTATTGAGTATGTATAGGGACATAATAGTTTTTCTTTTCCTGCAAGAGATAATCTACCCTGTGTGACAAAGGGATACCAGAGACACATTCTTCACTTCTCTATTCTTATTTTTTGTTGTCTTAAAACTGTTAAAAGTCGGGGCGCCTAGGTGGCTCAGTTGTTAAGCGTCTGCCTTCGGCTCGGGTCATGGATCCCGGGCTCCCTGCTCCACTGGAAGCCTGCTTCTCCCTCACCCCCTGCTTGTGTCCCCTCTTGCTGTGTCTCTCTCTGTCAAATAAATAAATAAGATCTTAAAAAAAAAAAAAAAGCAACTGTTAAAAGTCTGTGCTTACTATTTTGGGAGTTGAAAAATGGAAACTCCCTCTACAAACTTCTAACAACTCTGTGTTACCTTCTAGAAGGTAACTTTTACGTAGCTGTAATTGTAGCATGGACGTAAATCAGTGGCTTCTGTCATTTTATCTTGCAAGTATTACTAGTCATTGCATATTGTATTAATAACTATTAATGATTGAGGAAATTTCCTGATGATGATGTTGCAAATGTCTCCTTGCGGATGGTGATATTATTGTAGTAGTAGTACCAGCAGTCTTTGGTATGGTGGTTAAGGGCATGGCCTTCTTACTCAAACAGACCTACATTTTTTTTTTTAAAGATCTTATTTATTTATTTGACAAGAGAGACACAGCGAGAGAGGGAACACAAGCAGGGGGAGTGGGAGAGGGAGAAGCAGGCTTCCCACTGAGCAGGGAGCCCGATGCGGGGCTCCATCCTGGGACCTTGGGATCATGACCTGAGCCGAAGGCAGATGCTTAACGACTGAGCCCCCCAGGCACCCCAGACAGACCTGCATTTGATTCTTGCCTTTGATGCTTATTACTGTGAGACCTGTAAGCAAGTTGCTCATTTATTTATTTACAGTTTGGCTCAATTTCCTTATTTCTTGAGGAAAATAATAGTACCTATTCATAGGGTTTTTAGAATTAAGCAAAATTTCAGAGAAAGTTGTAAATCCTCTGTTATCTATTCTTAATAACATTATTTCCCAGGACTGGGATTACTGGGTAAAAGAATGCAAATATTTTTGTATTTCTGGAAATGAATTGCTGCTTTTTTTCTGAAAGTGGTATTCCGATATTCCAGCTGCTGTTACAAGAGAATGTGGTGGTATCAGCCTTTAGCTGTCTGTCTTATCTTCCTTAGTCAATATTCTTTTGTCGCTGCCTTCCCACAAAGTTAATTTTTCAACAGATAGGCCTTTGCCAGAAGTGTAGACCCTTTTGCTGTTATTTTCAGTGACACAAGGGAGTGTTGCTGTGGTTTCCTATGCACTTATTTGCTAAAGCTAATATGTGTGTTCATCAGCACTTCTGCTTCTGGCAGGAGTCTGCACTTTATGGACATTTCTCTTCCCAGGAAAGGATAACAACCTTGCTATACTACTTTTCGAAAGTTAGCTTTTATTCTGGCATATGGGGCTTTGGACTAAAACTCAAGTTATTAGACTTTTTAGCTTTGTCATTAATGATAAACTTAAGTAAATTTTTAAGCTTTGCCTTATGCCTTAGTTGTGTTCGACATCTCCCTCTCAAAAACAGGTGCTGATCTGTCTGTGCCATTAAATCTGCAGATGTTTTTGGGGGGCCAGTCATGTGTGCTGATGACACAGCAATAGCCTACAGCCCAATAGTAAGCTGCTAACTGCCGCCACATTAATATGCTCCCTTGTTTAGTTTCCTCTAATCTGGGGAGAGATGTGAAATGAAGTTGGTAGCCTCCCTTGTTCTACTTTAGGAACTCAAGATTTTTTTTTTTTTTTTTTTGCTCTGCTCAGGAAATTATCAATGTTCTTTATGTCTCTTGGTCTTAGGGTACTGGGAGAATTAAAAGTAGTCCCTTTCTAAGAATGTGGTTAGTTTGTGGTATAGAGTTGGTGTGTGTTCAGGGCCGAGAACCTAGATTATGCCAGAGTCTGAGATCTAAATTAGTAGTGAGTCAGTGGTTTGGCAGTAGGTCACTATATTCAGTAATTGGATGAAGCAATAGACTGGAAAACCCTTAGGCAAGCAGAGGTTGAAACATCCTTAGAAGAGTTACAAAATCTACTGGCAGATGAGAACCAGGAGGTAAAGTACCAGTGTAAGGAATGTCTTGACAGAGGGACAGTTAAGAATTCAGGAAATCAACAAAAATAGAAGGTTCTGACCAAATGAGGCAAGAAATAAAAAATAGCACAAGAGAAAGAAAACAAAATCCCCCAGATGTATAGCCTCTAGTACCAAGGACACTAGTTAAAAGGAAAATAAATAGCTAGTTCACTGTGTACAGACAAGCCAGATGAATGTGAAGTGTGATATGAGCTATTTTCTTTAAGACAAGGGAGAAAAGAGCAGATAACCTTGGCTTTAACTTGGAATCCTAGATGTGTGAACAGTATGTCTCTTTTGACCTGCTTTGAAAAGATTGGAGGAAACTAGTTATGATTGTTTGAAGTATTCAAGTTGAAAGAAGTTGCTGAAGGTAGGATACCTTTTTAGCTTAAGACGACAGGACTTTAACGGGCACCTGGGTGGCTCAGTCGGTTAAGCGGCTGCCTTTGGCTCAGGTCATGATCCCAGGATCCTGGGATTGAGCCCCACCTCGGGCTCCCTGCTCAGCGGGGAGCCTGCTTCTCCCTCTCCCTCTGTCTGCCACTCTGCCTACTTGTGCTTTCTCACTATCTCTCTGTCAAATAAATAAATCTTAAAAAAAAAAAAAGGACTCTAAGCACTGTACTTTTTTTTTTTTTTTTTTAAGATTTAGGGGGAGTGGGAGAAGGAGAAGCAGGCCTCCTGCGAACAGGGAGCCCGATGCAGGGCTTGATCCCGGGACCCTGGTATCATGACCTGAGCTGAAGGCAGATTAAGCATTGTACTGTTAGGGACATTTTTAAGCAAGTTTTTTGACCCAGTTAAGAGGGCTCTTGATGATACTTTATTTAAATTTTTAAATTTACAAGTAAGGAAACCGGATCCTCAGCAAAAGTAACTAGCCCTGGTTTATTCAAGAATTTAGAGGCAGAACTTCTTTACCATTTGAGAATATTTGTAGAAAATTTATAGCTACTCTTATTTCGGTAACTAATATTCCTTTTATTAAATTGTCTCCACCTAGTGGCAACAGATATTTTGCAAAGCTGCCTACAGACATTGGAGAAACTGCTAGGGGAAACTATTCTTCACAGCTTTCAAGAGGAGTCAGCCTGGTTCGTGACAGTTGTATTGCTTTTGCAAAGGAAAAGGAGGAGACGTGTGCCTGATGCTTACTTTCATATTCCATAACCTTGTTAAGGAATTTGTAAATTCTGTATACCTGAGTTCGGCAGCACATTTATTGTTGACTGTAAGAAGTTAGTATGTTAAGCTTGTATTTAAAAATTTTCATATACACACATATATTAGGGTATATGTATATATTCACATGTATAAATTTTTTTCTCATCTTTGTAATGACTAAAGTGATAGCATGGTAACTTCCATCAGTGGAGAAGAGATAAACTAAACAATAAATGATGTTGCCAGTTTCGTGGTGGCAGGGAAAGGAGCACAGATTCTGAGTTCTTAAATGTAAAAAATGAAACTGAAAATACTAGAGAAAACTTTAGGTGGATGGTGGACGTTTTTATAATTTTAGAGTGTAGATTTAGAGTGTGGATTAGCTTTCAAAGAAGCCATATAGGGAAAGATAAATATGTTAAAAAAATAAATAAAAAATAGAATCTGTGACCTTAAGAATTCAAAGCCAAAGAACAGAAAAACAAACTGGGAAAAATATTTAACACTCATGGACAGATAAAAGGTCAATTTCTTTAACAGAAAATTTTTTTGTAAATGAGCATATTATTAGCACAAGCAGGGGCAGGGAGCAGATGGAGCGGGAGAAGCAGGCTTCCTGCTGAGTGGGGCTCCATCCCAGGACCCCAGGATCATGCATGACCTGAGCCGAAGGCAGATGCTTAACTGAGCTACCCAGGCGCCCCGCAAACCAGCTTTTTTTATTTTAAGATTTTATTTATTTGACAGAGAGAGAGCACAAGCAGGGGGAGCAGCAGGCAGAGGGAGAGGGAGAAGCAGGCTCCCCAAGGAGCAGGGATCCTGATGTTGGGCTCCATCCCAGGATCTTGGGATCATGACCTGTGCCGAAGGCAGTCGCTTAACCAACTGAGCCACCCAGGAGCCCCGCAAACCAGCTTTTTAAAAAACTAATAGAAATGGACATATAGTAATTGACAGGCAAAAAAAAAAAGGCCAATAAAACAGTGAAAAGATAAGATACTTTATCAGTCATCGTTGAAGCGTTGAGATTAAAACATCAGTGAAGTATTGTTTACTACCTACTAAATTGGGCAGGCTTAAAAAAATTGCTAATCCTTAATTGGTAGAAGGGTAAATTGGCATAGCAAGTTAGCAATATTTGTCAGAATAAAAAAAATTTGCCTGCGGGGCGCCTGGGTGGCTCAGTCGGTTAAGCGTCTGCCTTCGGCTCAGGTCATGATCCCAGGGTCCTGGGATCGAGCCCCACATCGGGCTCCCTGCTCAGCGGGGAGCCTGCTTCTCCCTCTGCCTCTGCCTGCCTGCCTGCCTACTTGTGCTCTCTCTCTGTCAAATAAATAAATAAAAAAAAAAATCTAAAAAAAAAAAAAAATTTGCCTGCCTTTCGGTCCAGTAGTTTTTCCTTTAGGAATTTGCTGAGGCAACTTCTTACCTAGGGTAACTTATTGTCGAAGATAAAGTTAGCAAAACATACATGAAACCAATGAATGAATGAATGGTGAACCACATCTTTATTGGGGACAGTTTTAGGAACTTCTAGTAGTATTTGGAAATGCCATAGGTTTCCTTAGATTGCTAAAAACTAATCTTTAGCTCGAACAGCGACTTTTCAACCTTGACCAAAAATAAAAACCACCTGGCTGATTTTCTAACGATGTCAGGAGCCCCAGATATAATGACTCAATTGGTCTGAAATGGGACCTTGTTATCTGAATTGTTGAAAAGCTCTCCAGGTGATACCTCTGTGCAGCCAAATTTGAGAACTACTTCCTCTAAAGGAAGACTGTTTTTCCTGTGGATGTGTTGAATTTTCTTTTGGCAAAAGCCAGTACTCCATTGGGCAAGTAAACTGATGAACATATTTTTTTTTTTTTAATTTCTCTCACTCTGCCATTGGCTTTCTCATGGTGTATTAGTTTCCTGTTGCTTACAGTTCTGACAGTCGGAAGTCTAAAATGGGGCTTAAGGGATTAAAATCAAGATGTTGGCAGGCCTGCGTTTCTTCTGGAAGCTCTAGGGGAGAATTCATACCTTTTCTAGCTTCTAGAGGCTGCTGACACCCTCTTGGCTCATGGGTCCTTCCTTTATCTTCATTATCAGAAGCATAGCTTAGATTTCACTCTTTGACTACTATCCCTGTCTCCTTCATCACATCGCCTTCTCTCTTATAAGGACTCTTCTGATTATATTGGACCAAACTCACATAATCTAGGATTATCGCCCCATCTAAAAATTCTTAATTTAATCACACTGGCAAAGTCCTTTTTGTCATGTAAGGTGACACAGTTACAAATTCTGGGCATTAAGATGTGGGCACTTCGGGGTCCCATTCAGTGTACCACAGTTAGAGACTTAATTGAGAAGCCCACTAAAAATTTATAAATGAAATATTTTAGTTTATCTTAAATTGATATCATAGTGTATCCCAAAGAGTAAATTACCTTCTGTATAGTACGTTATGATTAATGTCCCTTCAGGAACAATATGCAGTTTTTTTTTCTTTGTTGTTAGAAATGTAGGTTGGATAGGATAGGCTGTGTTGTCTCATTTTTATTACAACAAAAATAATAGCTATCATATATTCTTCACAGGATTCTCTGAAATAGGTACTTTATTTCAGCCCTGACAGGATTTCGTACTTTGCTTTTTGTCTTGTGTTCCAAGAGTAGTTTGCATAGCAGGGTTGAGGTACTGCCAATGAGGTGTTTTGAACCAGATGCAGATAATTCATAACATTGATATATGGTGGGGTAATTTTGAATAGTACTTTTTTTTTTTTTAAGATTTTATTTATTTGACAGAGAGAGACACAGCAAGAGAGGGAATACAAGCAGGGGGAGTGGGAGAGGGAGAAGCAAGCTTCCCGCAGAGCAGGGAGCTTGACGCGGGGCTCAATCCCAGGACCCTGGGATCATGACCTGAGCTGGAGGCAGACGTTTAACGACTGAGCCACCCAGGCGCCCCGAATAGTACTCTTCTATACCTGTGAGTTCAGTTAACAAGCTCAGAGTTTCCTTTGATCCTTATTCCACTTTTTCTTTTTAAACTGCATGTTCTTGGGGTGCCTGGGGGGCTTAGTCGGTTAAGTGTCTGCCTCCTGCCCAGGTCATGATCCCTGCCTGGATCGTGGGATCTAGCCCCACATGGGGCTCCGCTCCCTGCTTAGTGGGGAGCCTGCTTCTCCCTCTCCTACTCCCCCTGCTTGTGTTCTCTCTGTCAAATAAATAAAATCTTCAAAAAACAGAAAACCCTGCATGTTCTTTTTTCTTACAGTTTTGACTACTGTAAGCTGGAATTTCCCACCAGAACCTTTCATGCTTCAGATGTGTTTATTGACCTGCATATACCTCGTATGCAACAAATCTAAAACTGAATTCAGCTTTTCATCCCTTCCTAGAAAATGCATACCATTTCCTGTTTAAAAACATTTTTAAAACTTTTTTTTACTGTGATAAAATATATAAAATTTGCCATTTTTAATTGTAGAATTCAGTGGCATTAAGTACATTCACATTGTTGTGTTACCATCACCACAGTCCATCTCTAGAACTTTTTCTTCATCCCACACTGAAACTCCGTATTCAATAATAGGAGCTCTTCATTACCTTCTCCCTCCCCCCAGCTCCTAGTAACCATTATTCTACCTTTTATGAATTGGACTGTTCTGGTATTTCATGCATCAGGATTTCATTCCATTTTGAGGCAGAATAGTATTTCATTGTACATACATACTACATTTTGTTTACCCATTTATCTGTTGATGGGCATTTTGGATTGTTTACACCTTTTGGTTATTGTGAATAAATGTTAAGAACATGGGTATACAAGTACCTGTTTTAGTCCTTGCTTTCAATTCTTTGAGGTATATACCTAGAATTGGAATTGCTGGATCATATTGGTAATTCTATGTTTCATTTTTTGAGGGACTTGCCATACTTTTTCAAAAATGGCTGTATCATTTTACATTTCCAACAGCAGTGCTCTAGGGTTTGAGTTTTACCACATCTTCACCAATACTTTCAGTTTTCTATTTTTTGATAATAGTCATATAGCCATCCTAATGGGTATAAAGTGTGGTATCTTTTGGTTTTGATTTGCATCTTTCTAATGATTAGTGATATTGAACATTTCTTCATGTACTTGTTGGCCGTCTGTATATCTTTTCTGGAGAAATGTGTCTATTCACGTCTTTTTCCCATTGTTTTAATTGAGTTTGTTGTAGTAATTCTTGATATATTGTGGATATTAATCCTTTATCAGATCCATGATTTGCAAATATTTTCTCCCATTTTTTGGGTTTCCTTTTCATTCTTGATAGTGTCCTTTGATGTACTAAAGGTTTTTTTTTTTTTTTAAAGATTTTATTTATTTATTCATGAGAGAGGGAGGGAGAGAGAGAGAGAGAGAGGGAAGCAGAGGGAGAAGCAGGCTCCCAAGGAGCAGGGAGCCCGATGCGGGACTCGATCCCAGGACCCCGGGATCATGACCTGAGCCGAAGGCAGACGCTTAACCATCTGAGCCACCCAGGCGCCCGATGTACTAAAGGTTTTGATTTTTTTTTTTTTTTTAAAGTAAGCTCTAAGCCCAACATGGGGCTTGAACTCACCACTTGAGATCATGAGTTGCCTGCTATACTGACTGAGCCAGCCAGATGCCCCTTACAGGTTTTAATTTTAATAAAGTCCAGTTCATCAATTTTTTCTTTATCGCCTGTGCTGTTGGCGTCCTATCCAAAAAACCCATTGTTACTCAGTGTCCTGAAGAGTTTCCTTTATGTTTTCTTCTAAGAGTTTTATAGTTTTAGTTCTTAACCTTTAGATTTTTGATCTGTTTTGAGTTAATTTTTGTAAATGGTAGGTTGTCTAACCTTGTTCTTTTGCATGTGGGGATATCCAGTTTTCCCAGTACTTTTTGTAGAAAAAACTGACCTTGTTGAATGGTCTTGGCATTTGTGTCAAAATAACTTCCCATGTATGTGAGGATTTAATTCTCGGCTTTGTATTCTCCTTTGATTGGTCTGTATGTCTGTCTTTGTTCTAATACCCAGTTTGATTACTGTACCTTTGTAGTAAGTTTTGAAATCAGAAAGTATTGAGTCATCTAACTTGTTCGTGTTCAGGGTTATTTTGGTTGTTTGGGATTCCTCGAGATTCTTTTATTTATTTATTTATTTTAATGATTTTATGTATTTATTGGGGGGGTGCGAGAAAGAGAGAAAAGCAGACTCCCTGCTGGATCCCAGGACCCAGAGATCACTACCTGAGCTGAAGGCTGATGCTTAACTGAGCACCCAGGGCCCCTCCTTGAGATTCTATATGAATGTTAGGATGGGGTTTTTGATTTCTGCAAAAATCATCAGGATTTTGATAGGAATTGCTTTGAATCTGTAGATTGCTTTGGGTAGTATTGTCATCTTAACAGTATTAAGTCTTCTGATCCACGAACATAGGATGGGGTATCTTTCCGTTTACTTATGTCTTTCAGCAGTGTTTTATAATTTTCAGTGTATAAATCTGTGCCTTGGTTAAATTTATTCCTAGTATTCTTTCTGATGCTTTTGCAAATGGAATTGTTTTCTTGATTTCCTTTTCAGAGCATTTATTGTTAATGTGTAGAAATGCAGTTGATTTTTGTATGTTGATTGCAGTTTTGCTGAATTCATTTAATCAGTTGAGTTTTTAACTTTTTTGTGGAGTCTTTAGGGTTCACTATATATAAGATCATACCATATGTAAACAGATACTTTTTCTTTTCCAGTGTGGATGCCTAACTGATCTGGCTAGAATTCCAATATAATATGTCAAATAGAAGTGGCAAAAATACCATTTCCTGTTTTGGTTTCTCACTTTTTTGTTTTTTAAGCATCAACAGCTTAACAGCCACAAGCTTGAGAGTTTATGGCTTTCTTCTCCTTTCTTTTTCATTTCCTACACCCCATGTATTTTGCCTCCTAAGTATTTTGTAGCTCTGCTGCCTCTAATTCATCCTTACTATTAACAGACTCATGGTATTCATCTCTTTTTGAATTACTGCACAAGCCCTTTAACTAGTATTCTTGCTTCCTGCAAGTCCATCTTCCACTGTTACCGGAGTTGATATGTCTCCCCAGCAAGTCTCACCTTGTCATTCAGTTGTAGATTTTTCCTGAGATCTTTGCATGGCTTTTAGGCTTCCCTGATCTGGTCCACAGTTTAATTCTTCAGCCTGACTCCATGCTACTCCCTATCTCTTTTCACTCATTTAATAATGATCTCGTTAGAGTTCCCCAACACACCATACTGAGTTGTGCCTTTGCTTATTATGATGATCCTTCTGGACTGCTTTCCTTTCCTTAGTTGGTTAACTTCACTTGACCTTAAAGTCTCTTCTTTCAAGGAGGAATCTGGGAAACCTTTTCTGCTTTTCCATTTGATTGTTGTTGTTTGTTGTTTTGGTTTGGTTTTTTGGTACTCTTGTAGCAATTACCAAATTGTATTGAAAACATGTTCAGGACACACTCGCTAATAAGCTCTTGGAGGGTCCCTTTTCCTATCACATGGTAGTTCTCAGTAAATGTTTCCTAAACTGTTGAACTCAGCTGTTTCTCTTTATGGGTCTGTTAGCTAGCTTCTAATATGGATAGGCGGAGGGACGGAAGGAGAAGAAGGCTGCTGCTGATACAACTGGTGTTGACTAATATTAGACCTTGGTAGGTGCATTCTGAAGCCTTCGGGAAAGACTGAATTGGGTCATTAAGAAACTGCTGCAGGGGCCGGTGGGGGGGGGCGCTGGAGGTTTGGGGAAAATGAAGGAGTATTAGAGGAGATGAGATAGTGATGGGTGGTAAATACAGTAGGAGGGCACAGATCACTAATTATCTAGATGTGCATTTTAATTGGTTCTTTAAACAAATCTTAAAACAATTTTCCCTCTAATAATAATTCAGTTATATAAGACTAGAAAATATTGTTACCAGTACTCAAAACCTTAAGACTGGGTAATGAAAATTTGGTAAATCATCTTTGAAAGGTTCCTGCTCTGTGCTCTACAATATGTAAAAGATAGAATCCATTTAGGAATTGATTATATTACCTTTTTAAATAAAGATGCTGTTAGGTTACCAAAGTAATTTAGATGAGTATTCCAGATGTTTAGGACAGTGGCATCTTTTTCAGTAAAGAATACTGTCTTTGTGTCTTTAGAAGCTTAAAAAAATTAATGTCTGTCTTACAGCTGTAGTTTTAGATTAAATTGCTGCAAGTGGTTTTTATGAGGTGATACTTACTGCAGGCAATGTTATGGCAATTGGATTGTTTAGTCAATTTATTACTGCTCCCTGGTTTGCCTAGTCTTGAATATATTTCTAAAATCGAACACCTGTATCCTATAAGCAAGCAGTGTTTTAATTAAGGAACAAATAATTTGCTCATTCACATGTAGTAATAAAGAAAAAAAAATCTTAAAGACTGAGAGAGTTAATTTGATGTGACCTGTATTTACTTTATGTTCAGAAGGGACAATAACCATGGAAGAAAAAGATAAATTTCTTGGTTTAAAATAAAAAGAGTTTCTTAGTTTTGTTTCATAGTGCTTAGGGAAGCAAATCTCAAATGAGGAAAAGTGCTTCATGGGAAGATGGGATAATCTAAAGTTACTGTATTTTCTGATATATATTTCACAATTTGAAAAACAAATTAAGGAAACAAGTCATGTACAGGATAAAGACATAAGTGTTGGCTGCTAGGAATTGGTTATACACTTAAACTTAATTTTGGCAAGTATGGTAGGCTGAAAAAGCCCCCCCCCCCCCCCAAATGTCCACATTCTAATCCTTGGAATCTGCAGTGTTACTTTGGAGCAGAGGTGTATGTGTGATGAAGTCTTTGCAAATGTCATTAAGTTAAAGGTCTTGTTATGAAGAGATTATCCTGTATTATCTGGGTGGGTTCTAAATGTCCTCGTGTGTAGAGGAGGCAGTGTGGCCACAAGCGAAGGAATGCCTGGAAGAAACAACACAGAGGTTCCAATAAAACCTCTGGAAGAAGCTCAGCCCTGCCAGCACCTTAATTTTGGCCCAGTGATACTGATTTAGGACTTCTGGCCTCCAGAATTAAGAGAGTATGGTAATTTGTTAGAGTTCTAGGAAACAACTCTAATACAGCGATCATTTTTCAAAGTGTAAATGGACGTTCCTAAACACCCCGTTTACCTAAACTCTTTCTCCTTTGGGGGGGTATAATTCATAGCTTACTCATATTAGTCTTCAGTTCGGTTTAAAATGCTCTGAATAGACCAGGCAATTTTTATGATTATGATTATGATTAAAGCAACTGGTGAACGTTCTTTGGCATAGAACTTTGAAGTTTCAGCTCAAAATAATTTGTATTTAAAGCCCCCCTTTTTGGGAAAAATGTTTTGTCCAGTCTGGAAGCTCCCTTGTGGTTGCTTTATTGCCGCTGTACTTTGGTAAGAGTACAGTTTGACTCTTAAAGTTTTACAACACAGGGTCAGCCTTTTTGCTTGCACATCTGCTATTTAATATGAATTATTTCAGCTATGCTACAGAAAATGGACATGTGAGGCTCTTATTGAGAATTCTGAGTTCACTGTGGCCCATCATGTGCTAGGGTCTCACTTGAGACTTTGATGTATTGGGACTGACCAAAGGATAAAGGCCACCATGTAGGTTCTTTTTTAAAAGATTTTATTTCTTGGAGCGCCTGGGTGGCTCAGTCGTTAAGCATCTGCCTTTGGCTCAGGTCATGATCCCAGGGTCCTGGGATCGAGGCCCCCCCCCCCCCCCCCCCCCGTATCGGGCTCCCTGCTCCGCGGGAAGCCTGCTTCTCCCTCTCCCACTCCCCCTGCTTGTGTTTCCTCTCTCTCTCTCTCTGTCAAATAAATAAAATCTTTAAAAAAAAATAAAATGATTTTATTTCTTTATTAGAGCATGAGCCAGGGGAGGGGCAGACAGAGCGGAGACAGAGTTCCTGCTGAGCAGGGAGCCTGATGTGGGGCTCCATCCCAGGACCCCGAGATCATGAGCTGAAGGCAGACCGATTGAGCCACCCAGGCGCCCCTCGTCCTCTATCCTTAATGATCACTCCAGTGTACCTGGCCTGTATTATCTTAGCCCCTTCAAAGATTGTGTTTGAGGAAGGGAGGGATAATCCGAGAGACATCCATTTGAATGTCTTTGAATGCTCTGCAAACCTGTAGTTCAAGATGAGCTGCTTTTATGTTATGTTGTGTCCCTTTTATAAAGATTCCACAAGTTTCTAATGAAGTCTGGGCCAGAAATGTCTCTATCCAGTATTTCTTTTTCTTTTAAGCTTCCAGGAACTACACTTAGTATTCAGCCACATACAGTTTACTAGCAGTAGACAGCAGACAGATCTCTTTCTGGCAATTTTTTGTTACTGAAACAGCCTTAAAGAGTGGTCTTGGATTAATTGGCCTGCTGATTGATTTTTTTTTATCACATGAGGCACATAACCATTTTTATGTTTCTTTCTAAAATCTTTTTAAAAGATGATTAATGTAAAATTTTTAGTAAGGGAGTGGCTAAGTAATTTTTCTTCCTAATCTAATACATGTTGGAGGGGGGCTGAGAAATAAGAATGTTTATTTATTGAAATAAATCAAGGAAATGATGCCCTCTCTATTTTATGACCATCATTCATGAAATATGCTGGGCACTTTATATGAACATCTCATTTAACTTTGCCAATGACTGTAACTTTGCAGATTTAAAAAAAAAAAAGACCTTGAGAAATTTGGATATAGGTCCATAACCAGTAGCAGCCAGTACTAGTATGCATATGCAAGCTGATCCAGTTCCAAAAATCATTTACTGTACTTCCTGGGTGTTTCATTTGTTGTATCATAAAATAAAGACATACCTAAAATACAAAGTTCTCTGTCCTTATTCTTGAGGAATTTATGGTTTAGTGTATCCATTTTTCCTTCTAGGGGAGCTAGAGAATGGTCTTGGGAGCAAATGTATGGCCCATTCAGGGGAGTTGAGGGTCTTGGGGGTCTCAAAGAGTTGAATGGGAATGTGTATTACTATTGTTTTCAGTTTTTCGCATGAAACCTGTTCTTTGCCACATCTAATCTCTAATAGACTTGACCATGATTTTTAAATACTCCCCTCAACCAATTAAAGGATTGTAGATTAGGGGTGGGATTAAAAAAATGGCACTTTAGGGAGCCTCTAGTTGCCAGGCACTAGTAAAAGAAATTTATGTAGGAACAGTATTGTGATTAGTGGTTAGGTCCTTAGACTAGTCTTCAGAAGACTAATCCATAATGTAATTGAACCTAGTATACAAATTTTCCAGTAGTTCATATACTTCATTAAATTCATTAAGTATAATTTTTTTTTTTTTTAAGATTTATTAGAGGGAGAGAGTATGTGCGTGAGGTGGGGTGGGGAGGATTGGACAGAGGGAAAGAGAGAATTCCAAGCAGGCTCCACACCCAGCGGCCTGAGCTGAAACCAAGAGTCTGACACTTAACTGACTATGCCACCCAGGTGCCCCTAAGTATAGTATCTTTTTTTTTTAAGATTTTTATTTATTTTAGAGCGAGAGAGACCATGTAAGCAGGGAGGGGGGTAGAAGTAGAGGTAGAGAAGCAGACCCCCACTGATCTCAGAGGCCGATGATCATGACCTGGGCCAAATTCAAGTGTTGGATGCTTAACCAACTGAATCACCCAGGCACCTCTATAGTATGTTTTTAATGGAAAAACATAGAGTGGAAATTTTAGTTTCTAAGTTCGGGACTTAGTGAATTTTTGTCCTGAAAAAGTAATTTTTACATTCATTTAAAAAATTATTCTTAAAGCTTGAGTTACATGATAAATTTTAGGAGCCAAATTAGAATGATAAATTTTTAATAGTTGTATTCATATTTTCCTGAAAGTAAACACAAAATTTCTCAGGGATGGATTAATTATTACAGCAATAACCCCATTGCCCCAGTTGTTCCCTCTCAGTGATGCAGTGAGACCGGGATGTTTATTTGGTAGTTAACCTGAAAAACATGAATCTGGGAGCTTGTATAGGTGTTGCCCACCTCCTGAAAGAGGGAGGAGGGAGACCTTTTCTTCTCAAATTCTCCTTGGTTACAGAAGGGGAGGATCCTAGGTTCTTAATCTTTGGAATGTAAGTGAATGTGGGGAGGGGTAGGGAGATAAGACAGGTGTCGGAATTTAACAACCCATGAATGTCTCCATACTCTCTTACCCCTGAAATGTAAACATATACTTCTAAAGAGGTAAATCTCTTATCTATTCAGTTATCTTTAATTTTTCAAGACTTCTCTTTTGCAGGACAGATTTGTATGCTCAAAGAGCCCTAATTATGCAGATACATAAAAATATTTTCTCTACACATAGAAAATAGACCAACTGATAAATTTTCCCTTTGTCTTGCTTTTCCTCCCCGTATGTTATCTTGAAGTATGTGTGTTTGGTCATGAAAATAAGAAATGTTGTCTAGCTTGAGCTCCTTTATTGAGTTATTCAGCAAATATTGATTAACTGCTATATGCCAGGCACAGTGCAGGGTTCTGGGGATATTGTGGTGAATAAGATAAATACTCTGCATTCAAGGGACTTAGAGACTATAGAAGTGCTGTGGTGAAAAAGGAAAAGAGAGTAGACATGAGAAAATGGCAAAGTTAGAATTTTGTTAGAATGCATGAAGGAACTAGCAGTGGCAAAATCTTGGGGGGGGTTGGAGGGACGAAGGCGTTCTGTTCCAGATGGAAGGGATGCACTAGTAAAAAGATTCTAAAATGAGAATGAGCTTGGCAAGATAGATAAAGATGGCAAATGTGGCTGAAACATGGTGAACAGAACTCAAAATCACAAAGTGCATTTAGGTGTTTGAATTTTTTTTTTGTATTGCTAAAATAGGATCACGTTACATATATTTTGCCCTACAACTTGCTTTTTAAAAAATTTATGTTATATACATATGTTGAATTCCATGTCAGCATGTATAGCTGTATAGCCTTGGCTGTATCCTAATTAGCCATATTCCTATTGACAGACATATACAGACTTGTATGATTTTTTGCTATCACAAACAATGCTGTGATCACCATTCTTGTATATATGTTTATTACACATCTGTGTGAGAATTTTTGTTTGATGGATTTCCTGAGAGAACCATTACAAGGTCAGAACTTTTGACAGATTCAGGCAGATTTGAGAGGTGAAGATTCAGCCCGTACAGTACAGTGTTATTTTTTGATTTGGCCAGAGAGCAGAGACAGTTCTTTTGGTATGTTTTCTATTTGTCAGATGCTGTTTTTTGATTTGTAACTTAATTTTATTGAATTTCTTAAAACATAAATAAATGAGATTATTTTAGGATTTAAGGTACCTGTGTATGTTAAAATATATATATTGAAGTTCTGAGCTAATGTGTCTCTACTGTTACACTTTTTTTGAAGTAAATCATATTTTTTCTTTTTTAAAAATTTAAATTCAATTACTTGACATATAATGTATTATTAGTTTCAGAGGTAGAGGTCAGTGACTCATCAGTCTTGTATAACACCCAGTGCTCATTATATCACATGTCCTCCTTAATGTCCATCAACCAGTTTCCCAATCTCCCCACCCCCATCCCCTCCAGCAGCCCTCAGTTTGTTTCTTATGATTAAGAGTCTCTTATGGTTTGTCTCCCTCTCTGATTTCATATTGCTTTATTTTTCCTCTTCCCCTGTGATCCTCTGTTTTGCTTCTTAAATTCCACATGAGTAAGATTGTACGATAATTGTCTGATTGACTTATTTTGCTTAGCATAATACCATCTCTCTAGTTCCATCCATGTCATTGCAATTGGCAAGATTTCATTTTTTTGATGGCTGAGTAGTATTCCATTGCATACACACACAAACACACCCACCTACCTCACATCTTCTTTATCTGTTCATCTGTCTATGGACATCTTGGCTCTTTCCATAGCTGTTGTAGACGTTGCTGCTATGAACATTGGGATGCAGGTGCCCCTTTGGATCCCTACATTTGTATCTTTGGAGTAGATACCTAGTGCAGTTGCTGGGTCATAGGGTAGCTCTATTCTTAACTTTTTGAGGAATCTCCAAACTGTTTTCCAGAGTGGTTGCCATTCCCACCAACTGTGTAGGGAGGGTTCCCCTTTCTCCTCATCCTTACCAGCATCTGTCCTTTCCTGACTTGTTAATTTTAGCCATTCTGACTGGTGTGAGATGGTATCACATTGTGATTTTGATTTGTATTTCCCTGATGCGAGTGATGTTGAACATATTTTCATGTGTCTGTTGGCCATCTCTGTGTCTTCTTTGGAGGAATGTCTGTTCATGTCTTCTGTTCATTTCTTGATTGGATTATTTGTTCTTCGGGTGTTGAGTTTGTTAAGTTCTTTATAGATTTTGGATACTAACCCTTTATCTGATGAGACATTTGCAAATATCTTCTCCCTTTCTGTTGGTTGTCTTGGTTTTGTCGACTGTTTTCCTTTGCTGTGCAAAAGCTTTTTTTTTTTAATTTAAGGTTTTTATTTATTTAAGAGAAAGAGATAGCCAGAGAGAGTGCATGAGTGGGGAGGAGAGGGAGGAGCAGGCTTCCAGTGAGCAGGGCCTGACATGGGGCTCGATCCCAGGACCCTGGGATCATGACCTGAGCTGAAGGCAGACGTTAACCAGCTGAGCCACCCAGGTGCCCCAGGAAATGCTCTTTGATGAGGACAGGTCATATGTGCTCTGTATGGTTTGCTGTGCAAAAAGTTTTTTATCTTGATGTCCAAATAGTTCATTTTGCCCTTGTTTGCCTTGCCTTTGGAGATGTGTCTTGCAGGAAGTTGCTGTGGCTGAGATCACAACGGTTGCTGCCTGTGTTCTCCTCGAGGATTTTGATGGATTCCTGTCTCACATTTAGGTCTTTCATCCATTTTGAGTCTTATTTTTGTGTATGGTGTAAGGAGATGGTCCAGTTTCATTCTTCTGCATGTGGCTGTCCAATTTTCCCAGCACCATTACTATTACACTTCTAAAGAATGGATAAAATAATGACATCAACCAGTAAGTTCTTAATTGTATGTTGATCAAAGCTAATAAATTTAAAAATGGGGTGTGCGTTTCCATAGAGATTTCTGTAATAGTCATATATAGCTTAATTTATCCAGTTTTCATTCTCAAGGAGTACATTTCTAAGGCCAAATACTGTAATTATGCTCTAAATAACAAATTGCTTTGTCCTCAAAACCATGCCACTATACACTTCAGTGGTTTAAGAATTCCTGTTTCTCCATACTCTAACACCAGATATTATTAGTCATCTTAATTTTTGTCAGTATCACAAACAAAAAATAGAGCTTATGTAAATAGTGTTTTGATTTGCAATTTAGTGATTATTAGTGAAGTTGAGTATAGTCATTTTGCCTATATTAAGTTGCCTTTTAAATTGTCTTGAGGGAAGTTTCAGGATACATTATGAATATTTGCCTTATACATGTTGCAAATATTTTCTCCTTGTCTATCGCTTATCTTTTAAGTTTGCTTATGATGTCTTTCCTTGATTTTGTATAGAAGTATAAAAAATTTATTAGGTGAAATGTGAACTGCTTTTAAAGTATTCTGGTATTGAATCTTGCTTATTAGCCTGCCTTCCTAATCTTAATAGTATGCAGCCTTCTACCCTCCCTTTTTTATATATGTTGTGTAGTTTTTTTTTAATGCTTAATCCTTCTGTAATTTTCAAAAAAGGTTTTATTTATTTGAGAACGAGAATGGGGTGGGGGAGAGTGGGAGTGGGAGAGAGAATTTTAAGCAGACTCCCCGCTGAGCAGGGAACCCCACGTGGGCTCGATCTCATGACCCTGAAATCGTGACTTGAGTCAAAATCAAGAGTCCAACTGAGCCACCCAGGTGCCCCAATCCTTCTGGAATTTTTAATTCATTTGTTTAGGTACATCTGATTTAATTTTTAAAATTTAAATATTTGTTTAAATCCTTCTTTAAAATATCTTAAATTACATAAATTCACATGTCTGTTTTTGAACCCTTTGTTGCATTAATCTGATCATCTTTTCTTTAGACCATAGTGTTGCTTTTCATGGAGCTTTAATATTTGATGTATGTCTCCCTGATTATTCTTCTTTTTCAAAATACCTTGAATGTTCTTGTGCATAATTCAGGTGAACTTTAGAATCACTTTGTGTATTGATATTTTGATTGGGATTGCATTGGTTTATGTGTATGTTTATCCAATCCATGTCCTCTTTAATGTCTTTCAGTTAAGTTGTAGAGTTCTGTGTTGTCAATACTTTGTAAAATTTACTCCTACATACTTTATAGCTTTTGTTGCTATTGTGAATGGTTGTAAATGGGATTGTTAAAAAAAATGCATTTCTAAATGTTTATTTCTGGTTTATAGAAATCTGTAGCTTTTTTTGGCATGTTTTTCTCTATTCATGCCACCATGTTGCTGCCTTTTTTTAGTTATAACTTTTCATTTGATTCTACTGGATTTTTGGGGTATTTGTATTATCTACAGCTGATATTTTTGTTATTTCCTTTTCCAGTGCCCTGCGGGCCCTCCCCCTTATTTTATTTATTTTTTTTGGTGGCATTGTGGACGTCTTCTAGCAGAAGGACAGTCTTGCTTTTTTCCTGACTTTTTAAATAGGAATCTTCGAAAGTTTTAACCTTGGGGCTTCTGGTATATATTCATCAAGTTAAGAGTGTTTCCATCTCTAACTTACTAAGACTTTTAATAAGGAATAGTTGAATTTATTTATTGATATAAAGTAAAATATAGCAGTCTCTGTTAAGCTAACTTAATATATTTTATATCTATTTGTATGTGCATTTTCTTTTTTTCTTTTTGGTTTCGTGGGAAATTTATGTATTAGCTTTATCAAATAACTTAAATTTTGCTTTCATGAACAAATCTTTTGTTTTTTAGCTGTTGCTGTTTGATTTATGCTTTTATAATGATCATTTTTCCCTTTTTCTTTAGGTTTATATTCTAATTTCTGATGCTTCCGTTTTTCAGTTTTTATGGTTTTAGTACTTAAAGATTATCAATATTTCTGAGGGAGGTATTACTCCTTACACATCTTATATGTTTTGTTTTTTTAAATCAGAGAGAGAGAGAGAATGTGAGTGAGCACAAGCGGGGGGGGGGGGGGGGGGGGGGAGTGGCAGACAAAGGGAGAAGCAGGCTTCCCCCTGAGCAAGGAGCCTTATGCAAGCCTGATCCCAGGACGTTGGGATCATGACCTGAGCCAAAGGCAGCTCCTTAACCGGCTGAGCCACCCAGGCGTCCCACATCCTGTATGTTCTTAAATCTTATTTGATTGTTGAGAAGATAGCCTCTCTTAAACTCTTGTATATTTTTCTCCTTACAAGCCACAATGACCTTTTTTTTTCCCCCAACATGTCTATTCTTTTGAAAGTCCATCCTTGATTCCTCTATTTTTTAAAATTTATTTGACAGAGCATGCATGCACACAAGCAGGGGGAGCAGTAGGCAGAGGGAGAAGCAGGCTCCCCACTGAACAGGGAGCCCGATGTGGGGAGATGCAGTACTCGATCCCAGGACTCTGGGGTCCTGACCTGAGCCAAAGGCAGATACTTAACCGACTCAACCAGCCAGGTGTCCCTTGATTCCCCTTTGTTAAATAGCTCCTTTTCTCCTATTGATTATGTAACCCAGAGCCCCTTTTTGTATCTTTTACATAGCACTTAAGAATTATTAATTTGTTGTATGCATGTTTGTTCTGTTTATTGTTGGTATTTCTAGCACCTTGTACAGTGCATGGGGTGCAATAGATAAATCAATATTTGAGTGAGTAAATGAATGATTCCTAATCTTATGAAAGAATTAGGGAAGGAGAGGAACCCACCCAGAAACATAGGCCTGTTCTTAGGTCGATTTGGATAGAAGGACTTCAGGACAGTTGATAACCTGTAAATTAAATTATTGGAAAACTGTCCTGGCCCTGGATAGCTCCCTGGGAAGCTTTTGTGTAGGTCAGGAGTACACATGCATAACCCAATTTGAAGATGCCTAGTTAAATCATGTAAGATCAGCTTTAGTAAGCAGTAATTCTTTACTGTTATGTATCATCTAAGGTTCATTTTTTCCTTTCTAAATATCTTCCCTCATTTATTTTATTTTATTTTTTTTAAAAGATTTTATTTTGTCAGAGAGAGAGCACGCACACAAGCAGGGTGAGCGGCAGGCAGAGGGAGAAGCAGGCTCCCCGCTGAGCAAGGAGCCCAATGTGGGACTCGATCCCAGGATCCTGGGATCATGACCTGAGCGGAAGGCAGATGCTCAACCAGCTGAGCCACCCAGGAGTCCCTCATTTATTTAACTTCTATTGAAAAGCAGCCTCCTTTCTAGGTGTGGGAGAATATTAAGATATATCTAGTCAAGTCAGAGGGGTAGATATGTAAGCAACTGTAATGCAATGTAAGTCAGTCCAAAGTGCAGGACATATTTTGTACTTGGCTTCTCCCCCCCCCCCCAGTGTAACTTTTCTTTGGCTTCTTTCTGGCTTTTTTTTCTTCATCTTTGAATTTCTGTATATGAAAATGATGTGCCATGGTGTAGTGTTTTTGGCATTTATTCTGCCTGGTGTTCTCTGAGCTTCCTGGATCTATGGTATGGTATCTGACATTAATTTTGGGAAATTCTCAGTCATTATTGTTTCAGTTATTTCTTCTGTTTCTTTCTCTCCTTTTTTCTCCTCCTGATATTCCCATTACATGTATGGTAAGTCTTTTGAGGTTAACCCACAGTTCTTGGATATTCTATTTTTTTTTTCAGTCTTTGTTCTTTTTTCCTTTTCAGTTTTTGAGGATTCTATTGATCTGTTATCCTCTAGCTCAAGAGTTCTTGCCTGAGCTGTATCCAGGTTACAAAGGCATTCGTCATGTCTGGTACAGTGTTTCTGATCTCTAGCATTTCTTACTGTTTTTTTCTTAGGATTTCTATCTCCCTGCTTACATTGCCCATGTATTCTTATGTCTACTCATTAGAGCCCTTCGCATATTAATCATAGTTGTTTTATTTATTTTTTTTAAAGATTTTATTTGAGAGAAAGAGAGAGAGCACATGAGAGGAGGGAGGGTCAGAGGGAGAAGCACACTCCCTGCTGAGCAGGGAGCACGATGCGGGACTTGATCCTGGAACTCCAGGATCATGACCTGAGCCGAAGGCAGTCACTTAACCAACTGAGCTACCCAGGCGCCCGTTTAATCATAGTTGTTTTAAATTCCTGGTCTGATAATTCCGGGACTTCTAGTGCTTGCTTTGTCTCTGCAAATTGTGTTTTTTGCCTTTGGTATGCCTTGTAATTTTTTTCTAGATGGCCAGACATGATGTACTGGGTGCAATGAACTGCTGTAAATAGGCCTTTAGGTATGTGGTGATGCGGTGTAAGGGGAGAGGAAGGGCTCTATAGTCTTATAATTAGGTCTCAGTCTTTTAGTGAGACTAATATTATTTATTTAAAAAGAGAGAGGAGGGGCACAGGGAGAGAGAATCCTAAGCAGGCTCCCCACCCAGTGCATGGATGTGGGACTTCTCTCATGACCCTGAGATCATGACCTGAACCAAAATCAAGAGTTGGATGCTCAACCAACTTGAGCCACCCCAGGCTCGCAGCAATTTTTTTGATTGTAGTTGAGATTTACCCATTTGACACTAATTCCTGTTGGAGTTTCCACTCCTGAATTGCTCTGGTAAGTTGAGATTCCCTGTATTTTGTCTTTCCTGTCTTGGGGGCAGTGGTTTTCTTGTGTACTCCCCTTGCTTACAGACCCAAGAAGAGTTGTTGATTTTTTTAGCCTCTATAGTTTTTTACTTGTTAGGACAAAGTGGTGACTAACATGTGGAACTGGAAAACAGAAGTCTAACCTTTTTCTTGTAAAAACGATAAACTTGTAGTGCCTGGGTGGCCCAGTTGATTGAGTGTCTGACTCTTGGTTTTTAGTTCAGGTTGTGATCTCCAGGTCCTGGGATTGCCCGTGGCCAGCTCTGCGCTCAGTGCGGGGTTGGCTTGTCCCTTTCCCTCCCTCTCTGCTCCCCACCCCCACACACGTGATCTCTCAATCTCTCTCAAATCTTAAAAAAGTTAAATTTATTAAATCTTTCTATGTAGAATGCATAAGAATTTCTCATCTCTTTTGTATATTCTGCTCTTTGTGGGTAGTCACTTCTTGGGGGTGCTGTGTTGAAAAAACTTTTGGGGAAAAAAAAAAAGCAAAAACTTTTGAGACCACATTAAGCCCCTGCAAAAGGATTGCATATATGGCAGATCATGCCAGATATTTGCAGTCTCTAAAAGAACATTCTGAATATCGTATTGATATTTCTTCTCCTTTGGTTATTAAAGCTGCAAGCTTTCAAGATCTGCCTGTAACTAAGTTGTTTATCAGATTTATTTTCTGTTTCTGCCAAGTTACCTTGTCCAGACTAATGCTCACTTTTCACTTGTACATTCTCTCCACAAAAGTGAGAGCCTACTTTATGCAGGAAACATTTCTGTTTTGTTGGATGTCTCTTTATTCAGAAGTATAATTGAGGTGTTTATAATTGGGGATTGGGCCAGGTAGACCTAGATCTTTTTCTTTTAGTACTGCAAAGTTCATCAGGCAGTAGTCATGTAGGAAGCACATTCCTGTTGCTGGAAAGAATCTCTTAAGATTACTTTTTCTGACCTCATTTCTCATCTTCTCTGACTTCATCTCTTCTCTCCATCCTTTCAGATTATAATTATTCCTAGGTGACCCATTCTTGTTTTCTGTCTATATATTAGTAGTATCTATACATAGATAACTCCCAAATACTATTCATTAAAGTGACAGTTCATTCTCCCATGAAAAACAGAAGCTAAATGTGTTTTCACATTCTTGGCTTGGACAAGCAGAAATGCAGCTTCTCAGAAAGGTTATATGTGATTTTGGGGAAGGGTAGAATTTAGATTAAATTTAAACGACATAATATATTGACCTAAAGAAAGAGGAACTAATTCTTAAAAGCTTATCTCTTCAGTGACTGGCAAAAGTAGAAATTTGAGCTTCCTTTTATACAGGTGGATCATGGCCTTTAGGCTATGTATTATGTGTATGCTTCCTGTGTGTGTGTGAATTATGTCTTGAGGCAAAAAAATGGAATTTTAAAATCTTAGATCCTTATTGACCCTCCTTGGCCAGGTCACAGGAGAGGCCACTAAATATTATTCAGATCTATACTGCTCATATATTCTTAAAAAATACAGCTCGTGGTTTTGAGATTAGCAAGATTGTATCCTTTTTTTTGGTCTCAGGATTACTTGCTGCATTATTTGGTAAGATAGCATCCATTCAGTAGCAGTTAAGACTCCAGATACCAGGAAACATGATTGTAATATAGATAAAAACAGATTGGAAAACTTTTCAAAGCCACAGAAGTCCTAGTTTTTCCAAATACCAGGAAAATCTGCTACTACAACTAACTTGTGAATTCCTGAATCTCGTTGCCACAGGAATACAAATATCTAAATATATAATTTGGTTATGTGCAGGAGAACTGGTATCTCTAGAAACGAGCCTTCAGCAGAAGGCTTTTTTTATTTGATGGTTCCCATTAATTTGCTGGGGGAGCTTTCTGGAGACAGAAGAAAGGACTATTCTGTTTATAGTGGGCCTCAGGTTAACAGTTACAGGTTGGGACATGGGAGTAAGATTTGGAATTATTAGAAATTCCCCCTGAGTAATTTTACTTTTCTTAGAGATTCATTATGTCACTGTGGTAGGATTTATGGTAGAAATAATGGCACATGTATCTACCAGGAAACACAAAAGGCTCAAGGAATTTTTGCTTGTTTGGGAGTCCACTAGTTTTGATAAGCGAAACCAGTGAAAATACTCAAGGTACATTCAGTGGACAGCCTTGAAATCGTAAAACTTTTTTTTTTTTTTTAAGATTTTTAAAATTTATTTGAGAGCAAGAGCATGAGCAGGGGGAGGGGCAAAGGGAGAAGCAAGCTCTCCACTGAGCAGGGAACTCCATGCAGGGCTCAACCCCAGGACTTCTGGGATCATGACCTGAGCTGAAGGCAGAGGTTTAGCTGACTAAGCCACCCAGGCGCCCCAGCCTTGAAATTATTAAAAAAAAAAAAAAAAGTCACAAGTCTCTCATCTGAAATGTTTGATCATATTTATTTCAAATTTTTGCTTGGGCAAGGGAGAAACTTCATGTGGAATGTGGCTTTTGTTAAAGGAAGAGGGCAAGGTATGCAGAATTTTAGAGGGGGCTAGAATAGAGGTTAAGTTTCAGTGAAGTGCTTTTACTTCTCAAAGCAAAGTTGAGCTAATTGCTGATTGGGTAAGTTCTTGATAGCAGATCTGTTTAAATGGTGTTTGCCGGGAATGGGAAGTTTAGTTTCCTGGATATGAATAGGTCATGTCCTTCATTGTCTACATGCCAGTGTAGAATATATGATTTACTTAAATATTTAGGTTGTGTCTCCTGGTAGGTGTGGGATTTTTCTGTCTACTGGACCACTCTACTTCAGTGGCCCATAAATAACTGGAACTCCGTATTTATAGCAACTCCAACCCACACCTTCCTTCTATTTTCTCCATCTCAGTAAAGGGATGTTGCTTTCCCGAAGTCATATTGGACCCTCCTGTCTTATATCAGTGTCAAATGTATCATTAAGTCTGTCTCATTCTCTCTGCCCATGCTTAACTGCTTTGGTTCAGATAGTTAACATCACTCAGGTTTTTGTTAACAGCCTCCTCACTGGTCTTCTTACTGCTGTTTACTTTTTGTTCTTCTACCTTCTGCACTACTGCTTGAGTTTCTGTGAAACTATTTGATCACATCACTTTCTTGTTTAAAACTTCCAATAGCTTCCAAATACAGGCATACCTGGTTTTCATGCCTGTCTTCATACATGCTGTTATACCCTGTCTAGAACCCTCTTTTCTGCTCCCATTCCAGTGTAGTGATCTCTTAGTTTTTAAAATATTCCATCTCTGCTGAAGCTTTCCCTGACTCCTCAAATTCCCTGATCCTCTTCTGTAATTCCCTATTGTTAATTCCATACTGCTGCTTAGACTTTATCTTGTCAGATTGTAGTTTACTTACTTATATGTATTTCCTTCTTTTTAGGCTATGAATTCTGAAGCAAGGACCTAGAGCAGTTCTGTTTGGCTAATAATAGATACCTACTAAATATTTTTAATATCTGGAGCTCCTTCTTTTTCCTATGCCAGATAAGAGTTAGTTTTCTAAGACCATCTTCCTCACATGTGTCCTAGATCCCATTCCCCTATTGAAAGACAAGCACAGAAATTGGCCTTAACATTGTTCAGTTTATTCATAACTAGAGCGGAGAGGTGGCATTAATATCAGGGTGGTGAGGAGACCTTGAAATCACGTTAGATTGTGAGCAGTAGGAGAAACTAGAATATCTAGCCAAAAAGAAAGAAAAATCAAGTGGGATATGATAACAGTACCCAAATATTTGAAAGGCTGTCATGTAGAAAAATTATTAGTTTTAATCACTGTGCCTCCAGAGGGCAGCTGTAGGATGAAGAGGTGCAGTTTTGGGTTCAGCATTAGGAAGAGCTTTCTGAACATTATAAGCTGACTTACTAAATCAGGGGGATTTTTCATGAGTGGAGCTGTGAAAGTAGAGGCAGAGTGACCAGGAGTTTAAAGTATTATAAAGTTGATTTTGTTATCTCTGGCAAGAATTGACCATACTGGAGAGTCTTAAATTTTCCTGATACAGTTCTAAGTTCCATGACCTTGAATTTTTGAAGCATATTTACTGTTTAGGATTAAGACAGATTTCTGTATATACAGTAATAATTTTAGCTCTTTCTGTGTGCTACCTGTTGGGTATTCAGAGATCAGTGATGGTCTCTTGCACTGAGATAGCTTGTACTTATAAATGAAAAGATTCTTGTGCTTTTAATTTTTGAGGGGTGTGTGTCATTTCTATTTTGATTATTTTCAGGATTCACGATTCCAGAAAATCAATTTTGAGATTTACTTTCCTTCCAGGTACTAAAATTGTTTTTCTTTCCTTTTTATTCTTAGCGATGTCTCAGGCTGTGCAGACAAACGGAACTCAACCATTAAGCAAAACATGGGAACTCAGTTTATATGAATTACAACGAACACCTCAGGTAACGTAGACTAAGATGAACTTAGGGGAAATAAGACACATTTGGAAACTGGGATACATTTTTAGAAAATGAAAACTCGGAAGAACATAATGGTAATAATGAATTTATATACAGGTAGTCTTGTGTATGTTTGGTTTACACTTTATTCATTGATTCAACAAATAATTTTAGTGTGTACTGTATACCAGATTCTATGCTAGGCACTAGGTGAAGTGAATAAAATAGATGTGGCACCAGCTTATGGAGTTTAGAGACATTAAATGAATAAATATCTGTGGAAGTACACATTTGAGAAGTTGTGTAAAGGGGGAAAGTCCTCAGTGCTGTAATAAATAATGATGGGAGGGGGCACTGGGTAGATTAAGAAGGTAATAGTTTGAAGTAGATAAATATGCCTAAGACTGAACTCATTTTGAGATGCCTGTTGGGCAGGCAGAGATGTTAACCTAGGGGTCTGGACTAAATACAAAATTTTGGGGGTTGTCAGCGCATTTTAAGCAATGAGAATAGGATAAGATCACCTGAAGAGACATAAGCAGAAGGGCCCAGGATTTCATTCAGAGGAGCTTCAACATTTAGAAATAAAGGAAAAAATGGAAAAGAAGCTGGCAAAGGAGACTGAGAAGGAACAGCCAAAGTAAAGAAAAATAGGATATGGAGAGAGAGGATCAAAATCTAAGAGGAGGTTTCTTGAAGAGGGGAGGATGTAGTTACTGTGTTTGACGCTACTGAGAGGATAAATAAAATGATTACAAACGTGTACATTGTGTGTGGCAGTGTGTCCTTATACATCATGACCTTGGCAGGAGTAAATTCACTTGAATAGATTGTGCTATATTGAAGGGGGAAAAACGTGAAAATGTGTAGGTAATTTTTCAGAGAAGTTTGGTTCTGCAGAGAAGCAGAGACATGGAGTAGAAACTGGAGGGGAAGATGGAAATGGGAAGTTTTAAATTTTGTTTATAAGATGGGAGATAGAGGTGCACCGAGGACATCCTGGTGCCCTGCATGGCTCTAAGGTGTATCGTTCACATTTCACTATACAGCAACTCCATGCGGATACCACTCTAGGCTGATTTAGTGTAGAGTCCGAGATTGCTGAAGCCTGAGAGCAAATAAAATAATCGAAAGGATATACTTGAAAGGGAGGAAGGAAGGTAATTTTATAGGAAGAGGCATATCTTCTCTTTGTAGGAAGAAAGAAGATGATTTATAAAGATGTCATAGAAAATGAGAGCTCTCGATGAAATTTGAGGTAAGGTAATTTTTTGAATGTTCAGATGTAGGAAGTTCTGCAGATAGAAGAAAAGGTGTGAAATAGCGTAGAATAATCAAGTTTGTTACGAGAGAAACTTAATTGCTGAGCAGTGTTGAACGCCCATTTGGAAACTGGTGAAATTTTTAGTGTTACCAGTCTGGTTGTATGGTTCCCCCCTTTTTTCTCCCACAGTACTACACACCTGCACAGGCACATAGATGGGGAGCATGGATGTTCGGGTTTGTTCTGGGCTGGGATTTTGCTTGGCAAGTTCTAAAGAGGAAGAGGACAGACTTGGTTACTAGCTGAGTCGTCGTCATACTCTGATAGTTTCCTCATTTGTAAAATGGAGGCTGTAATTTCTAAATCAAAAGTTTGTGTATTGAATTAAGTAAATGAAAATACTGAAAGTGCTTTCTAAAGAGAGGTTGAGACATAATAAGACACTCAAAAATAGTGGTAGTTATAAATGTAAAGATACTTTACTTGAGTCCCTCGCGGACAATATCTATAGTTTCTCTGTCTTTCCTTATAGGGTCTTTATTCTTTGACCCTGTAGGGGAAACACAAGTGTGGAGAGCCAGTGGAAGTAGGAAGTGTCAGTAACATATGGGAAGCCTTTTATTTCTACCTGTACCTTCCCCTTCAGTAGCCACCTACGAGACCTCTTTACTCAATCCAGACCTCTTTACTCAATCCGTAGGAACCAGTATCAGTGACTTTAGAGCGAGGTAAATTTGTATTCAGTGCCACCTTGTGGGAAAGGTAGGTAGTGGTGAAGAGCATGGGAGTCACTCATCTCTGCACCTCGGAGATGTGCTGGAATTCTACACTGGAACTCCAAATGCATTTTTACACTGAAACATTTTTACACGTAACAATTAGAAATACTAATACTGGTACGGTGGATTAAATTAGTTTGTAGGTTAGCCTGAGAACCTGACCACTTTGTATAAAACTGCTTCTGTGGATCAAGACTTAAGGTTCAAGAAGTGATTTTAAAAATGAAATCCTGTTAAACTGTATGTAAATTAGAAATACTTGTATTGGAATCTTAAAATCTTTAAATGGATGACATGAAATACATAGTTTGTTATCAAAATGGTAGAGTTTGTGAAGATAGAAGAATTAAAGTTTATTTAGCCTTAATTTCCTCATTTTGAAGGTAAGAAGACAATGTTAAATTATTATTTAGAGTCCTGTTAATATGGCTAGAACTTAAGGCATTTGATTCCAAATTCAGTTTGTGTTTTTTTTATTATGTTACTTGGCTTTTAAACACATTAATATGTTATTTTTAGCATTAAAACAAGAACATTGATATAATACAGTGGTGGGGCTGAGGGGGGTTGGGGAAGATTATGATAAAACACTTGGAGTTGACAGTGGTGGCGGCTGGGTGATGGGTATATAGATGTTCATTTTTGTCATTTTCAGTACTTTTGTATGTTTCAGCTTGTCCATAATAAAAAAAAAATAGGTAGCATTTAATTTTAAAGTGACTCTTGTACAGGAGGCAATAACGGATGGCTTGGAAATTGTGGTTTCACCTCGAAGTCTACACAGTGAATTAATGTGCCCAATTTGTTTGGATATGTTGAAGAACACCATGACTACAAAGGAGTGTTTACATCGTTTTTGTGCAGACTGCATTATCACAGCCCTCAGAAGTGGGTATGTTGAAATGAGTTATACTAGGTATTTAATTATACCAAGATGGTGCTATATGGGTTTTGAGAAATAATACTCTCTTAAAAATATTCATTTGAGAACTGGAAGTTTTTCTAAAGTCTAAGTTTTAATTATTGGAGAATCTTTGTTTTGAAAAAGTTGATTTTATACAATTTTAAAAGCTTTATAGCATGAATATTTGTTTTGAGGAAATTACAAACCATGAAACTATGGTTCTTCCATTTCTAAATTATATAAAAAAAATCTTTATGAATGCTATTTTAATAAAAGAATTGATAACATAAGTTAATATGTGTTAGTGGGTAAATTTTCCTTGTAGGGCATGGATATCAGGGGAAATTTATATTAGCAAGGAATAGGTTTTTATTTCTAAAATGATTATACATAAATTATCATTGGGAAGTATTCGAATTTTTGCCTGTTGGCAAATACTGCCTGAAGTTCCCAAAATCTTGCTTACCCTCAAATCAGATTTTCAAAGAAATTAGGTTAATCAGTTTAAATTTCTGTCACTGGGTAAAGGTATTGGAACAGAGGTAACTATCCAGAAATTGGATATTTTTGTTGTTAGCTCAAAGATACTGACATTGTTTACATTTTCTTTCCCCTCTTTTTATTTAGCAATAAAGAATGTCCTACCTGTCGGAAAAAGCTAGTTTCTAAAAGATCACTAAGGCCAGACCCAAACTTTGATGCACTCATCAGCAAAATTTATCCAAGCCGTGATGAGTATGAAGCTCATCAAGAGAGAGTATTAGCCAGGATCAACAAGCACAATAATCAGCAAGCACTCAGTCACAGCATTGAGGAAGGACTGAAGATACAGGCCATGAACAGGTATACAGGGGAAGAAGGCCAGCGATGGTGGCCATTTTTCTGAACACTTTTATTAAAATACTGAATTTACTGAATAGCCTCCACTTTGAAAAAGATACAGCGTAGTAACAAATTGTAGTTCTGCATGGGTACCTTTCCATGCAGGCATAATACCTTTCCTCCAGGCATTAATAGGGTATTCTGTTTACAATACTATTCTCTGTTGTACCCACTTTCCCCTCCACTTACCATTTCTTTTCTTTTATTTCTATAGCAAAACTGCTTGAAAAAGTTGTCTGTGCTCACTATTTCCAGTTCTTCTCCCATTCTATTTTGAACCCCTTGTTGTCAGACTTTTATCCCCTCCCCCACCTCCGTATCACTTTATCAAATTTTCTAGTGACCTCCAAATTGCAAAATCTAATTGCTGATTCTCAGACCTCACTTTCCTGTCTTGCTCAGCAGCATTTGACACAGTTAATTTCTCTTTGAATCATTTTCTTCACTTGGCTTTCAGGAGACAATATTCTCCTGGTTTCTTTTGTATGAATTAGCCATTCCTTAACTCAAATTTAACATATCCAATACTGAACTTTTTATTCTTACCCCTACTTCTCTTCATTCTTGCTCATTTCATTTGATGGCAACTTTGTCATTCCATTTGTTTTAGCCAAAAACTTTGGAGTCAACCTTAACGTTTCTCTTTTTTCTCACATATTGTATATTCCAGTCTGTGAATAAATATATTTTTAACTTTTCCCATAATTTATCCAGATTGGTCTAGGCCACCACCATCTTTCATTTGAAGTGAAATAGCCTCCTAATTGATCTTTCTACTTTCCATGCTTTTCCTTACTAAGTCTATTCTCAGCACAGCAGCCAGAGTGATTCTGTTAAATTGTAAGTCAGATCATGGTTCTCCTTTGCTTTGAAGCCTCTTAAATCTGTCTTCTCTTCACTTTCAGGTTTAAAGACCTTAATGATAGCTTTCAACACCCTGCACAATTTGGGCACTTTCTTACCCTCATTCTTGTTTCCTTTCTGATACTTATTAATATAGTCAGGCCTCAGTGAGAGTCATCATTTTCCAAAGTAGGAGATGCCAGTAAAGCCCCATCTCAGTCTGGTATTTCTCACTTTGGCTGAACATCAGAATCACGGGAAGTTCTAAAATTTTAGGACCTCCAGTATCATCCCAACCAAGCAAATCAGAATCTTTGATTGAGGTCCAAGCATTGCTATTTTTAAGGTTCCAGAAGTGGTTTTGAAGAAGATGTGCTACATTGTAACTACATTAAACTGACCTACAACTCTTTTAGCAAAGTAAAATAAAATATTAAGTGTTGAATGTATTTTTATTTTTTTATTTTTAAAGATTTTATTTACTTGAGAGAGCACAGAGTGAGTGAGAGTGAGAAGCAGGCTCCCCGCTGAGCAGGGAGCCAGACATGGGGCTCAATCCCAGGACCCTGAGATCATGACCCAAGCCGAAGGCAGACGCTTTACTGACTGAGCCACCCAGGCGCCCCTGAATGTATTTATTTTTAAAGAGTTATGCATTTCTAAGAGTTTGAGGGACTTGAATGGTGTTCATTTTAGTCTTTTAGCAGGACAAAGACTCCCCTTTCCAAAATCTTTTATAGATAGTCCTTTGATTTTGCTTGAACATTTCTAGTGGTGAGAGTATGTGATAGAAGTTCCTTCATTTGTTCACAACTTACTACAGCTTCCTTGCTGTTCTTCAAATTTCTGAAGCAGTGGTTTTGTCTCAAGGCCTTTTTTGTATTTACTGTTCTCTTTAAGGAACCCTCTTCCAGATAATCCACATGGCACACTCACTTTCTTCAGATGTCTGCTAAGTTCCCGTCTCCACCTCAGGAATCAACCATCTTACCCTCCCTTCTTCATTTTTCTCCACAGCACTTATTCTATGACATGTATGTGTTACCTGCTGCACTAGAACAATATAAGCCCTTAGAGGGTAGAGAGACTGTCAGTATTACTGATTCTTAAAACTCCAGTGCATAGAACCATGCTTGGCTTCAAGTAGCTGCTCAGTAAATATTTTTGAAGGTGTGAATTTTTTTTGAGTTTTTCTTTTATATTGAATTAAAATTAGTTTTTTTTTTTTTTTAAAGATTTTAATCATTTATTTGACAGAGCGCGAGAGAGCACAATCAGGGGGAACAGTAGAAGGAGAGGGAGCCTAATGCAGGGCTCGACCTCAGGACCCTGGGATCATGACCTGAGCCAAAGGCAGACGCTTGACCATCTGAGCCACCCAGGCACCCCTTAAAATTAGTTTTTTATGTGTAGCAGTCTTGATCTGTCTTTGTCAAAATACTTATATTGGATTCTATACTTATTTTAGATTCTACTTCTGTCTAGTAGTTCTTTAAATAGTAGAGTTAAATATATATTTATATAATATATATTTAAATATAAATATTTATATAAATAAAGATATATATATATTTATTTAAATATTTTATCTATTTACTTGTCAGAGAGAGCATGCACAAGCAGGGGAAGCAGCAGGTAGAGGGAGAAGCAGACTCTCCGCTGAGCAAGGATAAAGGCTAAATATTGACATTTCTAATTACTGTTATTGTTCCTCATATGACATTCAAGTTTGATGGTGTAGGTCTTGAAATGCTACTTCTAGAATAGTATGTAATATTATACATACGATTTGGTAAATGTAAGATATAATAAGCTCTTAATTTCTATTATGAACATTATTTTAAGAATGATACCTGAAATAAATTAACCTAGCTCTATCAACCTCAAACATTTCTGGAAAGAAGTTTGGATGAAAATAAATACATTAAGACAAGTAACCCTGTTTAGATTATAGTCAACTGAAACAACTTTCCTTTTGCTTTACTTGTAGATTTTAGGAAAATTTAAGTATGGTCTTTATATTTTCACCGTTGAATTTTTCTGTTTCATTATTTTGGCCTGTTCATATCATATATATGTATTTTAAATTGTGATAAAAAAGATATAATGTAAAATTTATCATCTTAACCATTTTTAAGTGTATAGTTCAGTATCGTAAATACATTCACATTAATGTACACCCAATTTTCAGAACTTTTTCATCTTATCAAACCGAAACTCTGTACCCATTAAACATCTCATTTCCTCCTCCTCCCCTCATTTCCTGGCAACCACCATTCTACTTTCTGTTTTATGAATTTGACTACTTTAAATACCTCATAGACATGGAATCATGATGGCTTATTTCACTTTTTAAGACTAAATAATATTTCACTCTATCTATTTACATCTTTTTGGATCGTAGTTTTGTCATTTGACATATTAATGATCCCTCTTAATTTTAAAATGATCTGTAGATTTCATAAGCAGTATTTTGTGGGTTTTTTTTGTTGTTTTTTAAAAAAGTTCTCAAGCATGTTTCCTAGGCGGTGGGCTGTGATTTCCTTGTCCTGGCAGTAAACATGCAATAATGATACTAAGAAGTGCAGGTCATTTCTTCATATTTCTTTCGTATACAGATAAAGAGGGGGGCAATGTGGCAGAACGTTATCACATCAGCTCTAGTTCTGGCACTTACTAGCTTATAACCATGGAACTTCGAACTTCATTTTCTTTGGTTTTCTCAACTATAAAATGACGATAATGTTAACTACCTTGATGATTGTTTTGATGAGTAAGTCAGATCTGTGCACAAAGCACCTTGCCCGGTTATTTATTTATTTTTATATTTGAGCTTGTTAGACTGCTTCTGTATCCAATCTTGTAATTTAGCTATCCATCTCATTTTTCTCACTAGCATAACTTTATATTGCATTAGCAGACTTTTGAGGTTGGCAGGGAGGGACTGCTTATCGTTCCGCTTAAGTCTTGTTTCCCTAAGAGCCTTTAATTAAAGAGGCATGAATATCTTCCCTTAGAACTTTTACATCTTCATTTCTGAATCATGCCTTTCTTTAGATTTAAAATCTCATAACAAAAAAATTTATCAACATGTAAATAAGGCCAATATAGGCCAGTAATTCCTATCGTCAACAAAGAAAATTATTAAGTGAATATGAACATTTGTTTAAGTCATTCAGATGTATGTGTGTGAGTGAGGTTCTTCAGAACTTCTGGGACATGAAGTTTCAAAATAGATGCCATCCAGCTTGGAGCAAATTCAGTTATGAAGACTTTTTTAGAATTCTAAAGTTCAGTAAACATGTTTCAAAATCAATGCATTGAAAAGGTCCAAATGTAAATTTTATGCAACCCCTTATTTTTCCTTCACTAGATTACAGCGAGGCAAGAAACAACAGATTGAAAATGGTAGTGGAGCAGAAGACAATGGTGACAGTTCTCACTGTAGTAATGCTTCCACACACAGTAATCAGGAAGCTGGACCTAGTAACAAACGGACCAAAACATCTGATGATTCCGGGCTTGAGCTTGATAATAACAATGCAACAGTGGCAATTGACCCAGTAATGGATGGTGCTAGTGAAATTGAATTAGTGTTCAGGCCTCATCCCACACTAATGGAAAAAGATGATAGTGCACAGACAAGGTAAGTGTGTAGGTTAGCTTCAGATTATCTGAATTCGTAATACTTAATTTGGAGTTAAAAGGCAATTTTGTGTAAGAAGTAAGGGCTGTATTTGTCATACCATTGATTGCCAGGGTTCTTTTGGACGTTCAGGCTGCCTAAATTGTAGTTTTCCTTCTTTGTGTGCTTCCTACCCACATTTGTGTATCTAAAAGGAGTGACCCTGGGGCACCTAGGTGGCTTAGTCTGTTAAGTGTCTGCCTTCAGCTTAGGTCATGATCCCAGAGTCCTGGGATGGAGCCCTGTGTCAGGCTCCCTGCTTAGTGGGGAGCCTGCTTCTCCCTCTTCCTCTGCCCCTCCCTCCACCCACTCATGCTTTCTCTCTCACTCACTCTCTCTTCATATAAGTAAAATCTTAAAAAAAAAATAGGAATGAGCCTCCTAGATAGAGGGGGAGGAAGAGTCCTTTAAATTTAACTCGTTCAGTGAGTGATTGAATTATAAACCATGCTTTTCAAAAAAGTCTCAAGATTAGTATTTCTTGGCTCTGTCTCAAAAACCAGAAAATCGATCAGTTCTTAGTATAAAATTTGCTCAAAATTTTATTATTCCTCTTGCTGCTGTAGATGGCAGAATTCTGCTTCTTGGGGTTGAGGGGTATTCCCTCCCTCCCCTGTACTCCTTGTATTTGTTTGATTTTTGTCATTTTATGTCATATTTATGGATGGTAAGGTAGGTAGAGCTTTCTTGTCCTTGAATTGTGTACTTTCCCCTCTTCTGTACCTTTCAATAAAAAATGTTTAGGCAATAGAGGAATAAATTTTTAATGCTATTTTGTCAGTATTTGAGACATTTACATTTTATTTAGCTTGTTAGAAATGTATTCTATAATTTGAGTATGTTTTTATCATTAATGTAGAAATTAAATTATTATTTTTCCAGATACATAAAGACCTCAGGTAATGCCACTGTTGATCACTTATCCAAGTATCTGGCTGTGAGGTTAGCTTTGGAAGAACTTCGAAGCAAAGGAGAATCAAATCAGATGAACCTTGATACAGCCAGTGAGAAGCAGTATACCATTTACATAGCAACAGCCAGTGGGCAGTTCACTGTGAGTATTTAAAAGAATAGGCTGTTGAAACTGGGAGCACATTCACCATCTTAGACTGGCAGGTGTTTTGGTGGGGCCTAATAAAAATGGTTCAGGATCCTGAGACCCTGCAGAATGAGAAATTGCAGTGGGGTACCCTTTTGATATCTTTTGGTTGTCCTTTTATGAATAGTATAAGTGACAAGTTTTATCCTAAGATTTAAAAAAACAGACTTTGATGTTTGTTTCATCTCACTCCTCTGCTTTGAGCAGTTTTTTAATTCTTTCTTTTTCTGTTTTAGGTATTAAATGGCTCTTTTTCTTTGGAATTGGTCAGTGAGAAATACTGGAAAGTGAACAAACCCATGGAACTTTATTATGCACCCACAAAGGAGCACAAATGAGCTTTTTACTAAAACCAAGTCTGAGAATGAACTTTTTTTATAGCCTATTTCTTTAATATTAAAGATGTAACGTCTTTACTTTTATGGACAGAATCTTGGATATGTTGTTCAGTTTTCTTTCTGAGCCAGACTCGTTTACACTATTAGAATCTTTTCCCCTTAATTTAAGATTTCCTTTTTGGAAGGGACTGCAGTTATTCAGGACTTTTTCTTTCCTTTAAAAATATATCTAAGTTGTATGTTTTCATGAAGTATGGTTCCATTTGGAGCACTCCCTTTTGACCCAGGAATTTTTCATAGTTCCGTATCCTTAAGATTCAGTTGGCTATCCTTTTCCCTCCCCTCAAAAGTTTTTTAGGCCTACAGAATGTTAAATAATAAGTATTTTGACTTTTTTTCCTGGAGTCTTGTATATTTATAGTTTTCTATATAAGCTGTAGTATCTTCATGAAGACCAAGGCTCAAATTTACTGTGCTTAAAAAACAATTCTCATAGGATTATTATTTTCATGGTATTTTCTTCCATAATATCTCATTTTTTAAAAAAAGGTTCTTTATGAACTTAGTGTCCATTGTCATGCAATGTTATTTTTTTCCATTTTTTCCCTCTAATTTTGTGGAATTTCTGATCCTGGGAAAGAGAAACAAAATGTCAAGTTCTATGAGAACTTGGTTCATTTACAGATTTCACTGAAGAAAGAAAAATTGGTCTTATGTAGTCTTCAAGTGTATATTTAAAGAGGTCTTTTGTATTAGCTTTACTGTCACTTCAGTTCCTTTATTATGTGTGTTTGATGTTTTTTCCTATTAAAATACCAGAGATATGGAGATATTTTGCACTTTAGCCTTGATGAAAAGTACAAGATATGTTCAAAGCTTCCCTGATTCTTTTCTTATTGATAGCCACGTAAGTTTCAAGAATAACATGGCACATAGAACTAACAACTGGAAGAAAAAGTTTGCTTCTGTTTGAAAAGTGGTTCAGCATTTTGGGTGGCCCTATCAGTTTATCAATTTGGTGCTCTGCTAATCACACTCTAGAGAAGCAAGTTAATGGAGCTTGAGCCCTGCCCTAGTAAAAGATTATTCTGTAGAAGAATGTCAGCAAGTAGGGTAAAATCATTTTATTCTTCTTAATTTAGTTTTATATTGAGGGACAGTGTTGGGCTTTTGGAGCCAGAAGGCTTTATGAAGACAGATCAGAAATAAGATTGACTTGTGTGTTACTTTTCATCACTGTCCTGATGCCAGGTATGTTTCCAAGTTTATAATTATCACAGTATTTACAAAGACTTGATTGCATTAAGAAATTAACCCCAAAGGGTTTTTTTTTTTTTTTTTTTTTTTGCCAGGGGTGAGTAGTCCTCCAGTACCATTGTAACTAAATAACTTGTCTAGTCATTGTAAATATTTATCTGTTATTTTTGACAGATTAGGGCCAGCTTGATGTTTTAAATCTTCAGTCCAGTATGAAAATTTAAAGGTTCATTAAATTTTTTAGCATTTTATTGAAAATATTTAAAATCTGTTTTTACAGTTTTATTGGTAATCTGTGCCATGAAATTTGAAGACCACCAAAAATCAAGGGAAATTTTGTATTCAGTTCCTTTTCTGGTGTAATGTTAAGTTGTATAGATTATTAATGCATGTCCACTGAATATAACCCTGGTTTTGTGATATAACTGCTTAGATTTTATTGGTGATATTAGATTAGTGGTTGCATTAAATAACTAAATTCCCATTGTGATTAATTGAAATTTTGTCTTGAAGCAGAAAATTGTGAATATAAGCTTTGTGCTTAGAGAATGTGTTTCTATCTGTCGGTATGGGAGGATGTAAACTCTTTGCATCATTAGTGAATTCATTAGATGTGTAATTCTTTGCAAAATATAATAGGTATTTGGTAGAGCATTGAGTGTAGTGTGCATGTGCACGTGTGCGTGCACATGTGTATGTGTTTGGTGGGTGGGTACGGTTTACCATCACTACCAACCAACCAAGGTTTTGTAAAGTATTCTCTTAAGTAACTTCTATACCCACACTTTCAGTTGAAGAACAAAAGGCTCACCAAATGCAGTAGGGCCTTTGGATACATTATCATTTTAAAATTTATTGTAGTAAAATATACATAACCAAATTTAGCATTTGAACTATTTTTATGTGTACAAATCAGTGGCATTAAGTACATTCACAGTGTTAGGTACATCACTGTTATCTAGTTTCACAACTTTAAATTCATCATCCCAGACAGAAACTCCCCGTTCCTCTCCCCACTCTCATCCCCCAAGCCCTTGGTAACGTTTATTTTTTCTCTCTTTGAAGTTGACTATCTTAGGCACCTTTTATAAGTGGAATCATATAATATTTGTCCTTTGTGTCTGTCTGATTTCATTTAGCATGTTTTTAAGGTTCATCCATGTTGTAGGTTTATGTCACATTTTGTTTAACCATTTTTCTTTGGATGGACACAGATTGATGGACACTTTTTGCTGTTTGAATAATGCTACCATGAACATTTTTGTACAAGTATCTGTTTGAATCCCTGTTTTAAATTCTTTTGAGTATATACCTAGAAGCAAGGTTGCTGGAATATACAGTAATTCTATGTTTAATTTTTTGAGGAATCCCAAACCATTTTCCCCAGGGGCTGCACCATTTTATATTCCCACCAGCAATGTACTAGGATTCTAATTTCTCCACATTGTCACCAACACTTGTTATTTTTGTTTTGTTTTGTTTTTAGTAGTTATCCTAATGAGTGTAAGTTGTTATTTCATTGTGGTTTTGAATTACATTTCCCTAATGGCTTGTGATACTAACTAAACATCTTTTCATGTGTTTACTGGCTATATGTGTATCTTCTATGAAAAAATGTCTATTTAAGTCTTGCTCATTTTTAATTGGGTGGTGGTTTGTTGCGTTGGAGTTTTTAATCTATTATCAGATGTACAATGTACAAATACTTAGTCCCATTTTGTGGGTTGCCTACTTACTCTTGATGGCGTCCTTTGGTACACAAAATTTCTAATTTTGATGAAGTCTGGTTTGGCTATTTGTGTTGTCGTTGTTGCCTGTGCTTTTTGTGTCCTATCCAAGAAAGCATTACCAAATCCATTGTTAGGAAGATCTTCCTATGTGTTTTCTTCTAAGAGTGGTTTTAGTTCTTACATTTAGGTATTTGATCCATTTTGAGTTTTGTGCATGGTAAAAGGAAAGGATTCAGTTTTGTTGTTTGCTTTTGGATATCCAGTTTTCCCAGCACCATTTGTTTGAAAAGACATGCTCTTTGTCCATTGCATTGTCTTGGCCCTCTTATGTGAAATTAATTGACCATGTATGCAAGGGTTTATTTCTGGGCTCTGTATTCCATTGATCTATATATATGACTGTCCCTTTGCCAGTAGTACAGTTTCGATTACTGTAGCTTTGCTATAAGTTTTACATTATAATTTTAAATTCTTTGAACCTTTGAAGAAGATCATGTTTCCCTTGTACATTTTAGGAAATTGAGGTTCAGGATTCTGATTTGGATAACTAAACATGAAATAATTGAAATGCTAGATGAGAAAAGGTGTTTTTTTTAAATCCCTCATATTTCTACTTAGAAACACTTTTCTAAAAATAAAATAGAAGCATAGTTTTAAGAAAGGAATATTTGCGTGCAGTTGTTGTCACTATAAAAATTACTTCCTTGAGAATGCTTCTGAATTAATGGAGTAAGGACCTCTGAAAAGCTGTTCTTCCATAAAAGTGATGAGAACACTGTAAAAGTTGTCAAAATCAAGTTTTTCAAAACTAAAACTGAACTAAAGGCTTTCAATAATCTAAATATTTACCAGTAATAACTATAATACAACTTCCATAGCATTATAGATTGCCCTACCCCCTTCCCCCTAGTTCCTGGATAGCCTTGAAAAGGAATAGCCTTGCAACTATGGTAGCAGTGAAAATCAGCAGCCTTGTAACCACTGGAAGGAGCTTAAAGCTCCCTAAAAAGCCCATCCCAGAGAATAATCACTATTTGACTTGTCTGTCCTTCACTGAATAGTTCTATTCCCAGAGCTTGTCTTTACTTGATCTGACTCTCCCCATGTGTTTAGAGCCCCATCTAGAGCCTGTTTGTTTAAAAACCGCTTCAGTTGTTTAACGTAGCAGGTTTTTTTCAGGCAATGATACCAATTGGGACTAAAAAGAAGGTGGCCAAAAAATAAAAGGAAAAGCTGAGGAATGACATGTCCATGTAGGATTTGAAAAGCGTCAGCATATTCCTGTGAATATCGAAGGCAGATGCATGTGCAAGGCTGTATGTGTTCCCAAGTGGAAAAAAACAGGAAGTCACTAATAGCACTTGTGGCACAACGTGAGCCTCTAAGCAAGCAGGAAGTGAAGGCTAAGGTAGAGTTGAAAAACAAAACATAAAACTACATGTTGTGGTGTTGAAGGCCTATCCCAGCACATTTACAGAGTACTTCAAAAAGGCCGAGGGAATTATGTCATTGTTTCAAGGCATTTAAGCATTAGCATTAGCTGACCTCTAAGTCAATGAATTAGAATATAGTGGTCACACATGGCAAAGAATGCAGTGTCTTATTAGAATTAGTCCAGGAAGGTCACTCAGCAAACCACAAACACAACAGACCTTGAGGTGAAAGGGTTCTGTTGTCCAGAGTTGCCTGTATTATTTTAAATGGCTAGTTTCAACAAAAATTTACAATACATGTGAAGAAGCAGGGAAGTGTGAAGATACCCACATGTTGGACTTACTAAACAAAGACTTTGTTAATCTTCTAAAATTGTGTCCAAAGAACTAAAAGAAACCATATCTTAAAAACTAAATATGAGAACAATTTTTCACCAAATAGAGAATAACATTAAAGAGGTAGAAATTATGGTAAAAGAACCATATAGAACTGGATTGAAATAGTACAGTGAAATAAATTCATAAAAAAAATCCTGGGATGCCTGGCTGGCTTAACCAGTAAAGCATGTGATCTTGATCTTGGGTTTGTGAGTTCAAGCCCCACATTGTGCCTAGAGCTTACTTAAAAAAATTAAAAATAGAGGAGCTAACAGATGTGAACTGGTAGAAATATTCAACAAATGTGAACACAGTCCAATTGAGAGTATCCTGTCAGAAAAAGAAATGAAAAAGTGCTGCAGAGACCTGTGGGACACCATCAAGTGTATTAACTTGCATAATGGGAGTCCCAGAAGGAGAGGAAGAAAAGGGGCTCAAAGAGTATTTTAAGAAATAATTGCTAAAAAATTTTAAAATTTGATGAAAACCGTGAACCTGCACATCCAAGAAGCTCAACAAATGCTAAATAAATAAGACGCTTGGAAGCAGCAAGAGGAAAGTAATTCATCACAAGGGATTTTTAATATGATTAATAGCTTCCTTATGTGAAGTCACAGAGGCTAGAAGGTAGTCAATGACAGACATTTAGAGTCATGAAAGAAAAAGTCAACTAAGGGGGGGCGCCTGGGTGGCTCAGTCGGTTAAACATCTGCCTTCGCTCCGTTCATGATCCCAGAGTTTGGGATTGAGCCTGAAGTCAGGCTCCCCACTCAGCAGGGAGACTGCTTCTCCCTCTCCCTCTGTCCCTTCCTCTGCTTTTCTTTCTCTCTCTCTCTCTCTAATAATAATAATAAAAAAAATCAACCAAGAAATAATCTATATGCAGCACAATTATTCTTTGGAAATGAAAGAAATTGAGGTATTCCCACATGAAAACAACAAATTTGTCTTAAGCATACCTGCTCTTTAAGAAGTACTAAAGGGAGTCACTTAGACAAAAGTGAAAGGACATTAGATAGTAACATGAATCCACACAAGTAAGTAGAACTGGTAAAGTTAACTATGTAATTAAATAAAAAGGAAGGTATAAATGTATTAGCTTGGGTCGCAATAACAGAATACCATAGTTTGGATGGCTTAAACATCAGACTTTGTCATAGTTCTGAAGGCTGGGAAGTCCAAGAACAAGGTGTGGATAGGTTGGTTCCAGGAGGTAAGGGCCCTCTACCTGGCTTGCAGATAGATGCCTTCTCACTGTTTCCTCACATGGTAGAGGGAGGAAGAGAGGTCTGGTTTCTTCCTGTTCTTACAAGGACACTAAGGAGGCCCACCTTTATGATTCCATCTAAAACAAATTACCTTTCATAGGCGCATCTTCCAAATGCTACCACATTAGGGTTAGGGCTCACGGGGATTCAAACGTTCAATTATAACTGCTTGTTTACACCTCCGATTTAGAAAGAAAACTATAAAGTAATTAATGTAGAACTGTTGAATGCCTTATGTATAAAGCTGTAATCTGTATGGCATAAAACATCAAGGAGGGAATGGGGCAATATTGGAGCAAAGGTTTTCTAGACTATTGAAATTAAGTTGGTATTAATCTGAACTAGAATATTTCAAATTAAGACGTTAATTGTCATCCCTAACACAACCACTAAGAAAATAAATCCCCCCAAAATATAGTAAAAGAAACAAAATGGCATAGAAAATAACATTTAACACAAAAGAAAGCTGTTGTGGAAGAATAGAGAAATAAGACATAACAAACTCTCAAGATTGTAGGTCTTGTTACCCTTAACTATGTTAGATGTGATTAGACTGTATACTCCATTAAAAGGCAGATATGGCAGATTAAAAACACACATACTTTAGTTTCAGAGAAACAGATTGGTTGAAAGTAATAGAACATAAAACAGTAACCAAAAGAACCCAAGTAGCTATACTAATATCAGACAAAATAGACTCAGACAAAAATTGTTAGAGACAGATTGTATTTTATAATGATCCAAGAGTTCGTCAGGAAAATGTAATAATTATAAACATGTATTCAAACAACAGGACCTTAAGATATATTGATGAGGCAAAAACTGGAATAATTGAAGGGAGAAATCAACAATGATAGTTGAAGATGTTAATACGTCTTGTCATAAGGGACAGTTCAACTGGGCAGAATACCAGCAAGGAAATAGAAGACTTGAACAACACACAGTAAAACCAAGTAGACCTAACATACCTGTAGCAAATTTTACACAACAATAGCAGAACACATGGAATGATCTCCAGGGTGGGCAGGTTTACATCAAACAAGTCTTGGTAAACTTTAAAAAATAACACATGCAGATATGCACAAACACAGCAGCATACTCTGGGTATAATGGAGTAAATTTAGAAATGAATAGAAGGAAATTTGGTTAACTCACAAATGGAAATTAAACAGTAAACCTAGAAAAATAATGTCAGAAAAAGTAAAAAATAAACTAGAAAATACTTTGAAGTGAATGAAAATGATGCAACATTGTCAAATTTACAGAATGAAGCTAAAGCAGTGCTTAGAGGGAAATTTAGCTGTGGATATGTATATGAACAGAAGATCTCAACATAACCTTCTACCTTAAGACACCGTGAAGAGCAACCGCAAAGCAAAAAGGACTTAAAAAAAAAAGGTGAAATGGGTAATAGGAAAGCAATAGAGAAGATAAAACTAAAAGCTGGTTCTTTGAAAACAATAAAATTGATAAACTTTTAGACTGATCAAAAACCCAAATACTAAAATCATGAATGAGGAGTAATTACTATCAACATTATAGGAAAAATGATTATAAGGGAATAATAACATCTGTATGCCACAAATTAGATAATCTTGATCAAATGGACAAATTCCTAGAAAGACACAAACTCTAAAATTGGCTCAAGAACAAGTTGAAAATCTGAATAGACCTAGAATAAGAAATTGAATTAGTAATAAGACTTGCCACAAAGAAAAATGCTCAAGCCCAAATATTATACTGGTGAATTCTACCAAATATTTACAGAAAAATTAAAAACCTTTCCTTCATAAGTTCTTCCAAAAAATAAATGAGGCTCATTTTATGAGGCTAGTATTAACTCTGGTACCAAAACCAGACAAGCATCACAAGAAAACTACAGATCATTATCTCGTGAATGCAGAGATTCTGTATTGTCTTTTTACATATAAAAACAAACCCCCCTAACATGCCAAATCCAATAACATAAAAGTTAATATAGGACTTCTTCCAGGAATATGGAGTAGTGTTCTCCCCGAATAGGCTACGGAAAGTAGTCATTGCCAGTGGTTGGGGAAGGAGTGAATAGGGAGTGACTGGTTGCTAATGGGTATGGGTTTCTTTTTGGGGTAATGAAAATTAGTAATTCTAAAATGAGTGGTGATACTTCCACAACTCTATATATTCTAAAATCTCAGAAACCATTCCTTAATACTTTAAAAGGGTGCATTTTATGGTAGGTGCCTTCTCCCTCAGTGAGGTTATTTTTTATTTTTATTTTTTTTCCTTTAAATTTGTTTGTTATGTTAATCACCATACATCATTAGTTCTTGATGTAGTGTTCCATGATTCATTGTTTGTGCATAACACCCAGTGCTCCACGCAGAACGTGCCCTCCTTAATACCCATCACCAGGCTAACCCATCCCCCACCCTCCTCCCCTCCAGAACCCTCAGTTTGTTTTTCAGAGTCCATCTTCTCTCATGGTTCATCTCCCCCTCCGACTTACTCCCCTTCATTCTTCCCCTCCTATCTTCTTCTTTTTCTTTTTTCTTAACATATGTTGCATTATTTGTTTCAGAGGTACAGATCTGTGATTCAACAGTCTTGCACAATTCACAGCGCTCACCATAGCACATACCCTACCCAGTGTCTATCACCCAGCCACCCCATCCCTCCCATCCCCCACCACTCCAGCAACCCTCAGTTTGTTTCCTGAGATGAAGAATTCCTCATTGAGGGTATTTTTTAAAACGTAGAAGACAAATGGGTCTTCTGTTAAACTTTCTCTGTCATTTAGCATACTCTGGTCTAACCAGCCTAGCCCTTTGGGCCCAATAAGTACTAGTGTCTAAAGTTGCTTCCAGTTTAAACATTTAATGATGCACTCTAATGCTTATAAATAGAATGTCTTCATATCACAGATTTATTTGGTGTAAAACTATGACCTTTTTGAATATGGCTATACATTTCCTTCGTATTAAAGAAATTCTCCCCAAGTTGCTATACTTTTGGAAATTTAAAGCTAGAAATCACAAATTTCCTTTTCTAATTATAATTAGGAGTTGACTTCAGAAATAAATTAGTTGTATAGCTAAACTGTGGTTATTTTAGCAGATTGTAATTGGAGAGTTCTTTTCAGTGTTAAGTTACACTAAATTTCAAAGGAACCCCTCAAAATCTTAAGTGATTTTTTTTCATTATATATATAACATTCACTACCAATTTCCACTTTAGATGGCTGTATTAGTTTGCTAGAGCTGCCGTAACAAGTATCACATAACAAGAGAGATTTATTTTCTTACAGTTCTGGAGGCTGGAAATCCAAGATCAAAGGTGGTGGTGTTTCTTTAGAAGCCTCTCTCCTTGGCTTGTAGATGGCATTTTCTCCTTTTGTGTTCAGATGTTGTTCCCCTGTGCATGTGTGTGTCTGAGAACACCAGTCATATCAGATCAGGGCCCAACCTCAGTGACCTCATTTAATTCAGATTAACTTTTTAAATACCCTACTTCCAAATACAGCCACATTCTGAGGTACTCAGGGTAGGGCTTAAACATGAGTTTCGGGGAGACAAAAATACCTATTATGGGCCTAGACAAAATTTAGCAGGCAATTCCTAAGGTAAAGATGAAAGTATGCTACTCTGTTACACTAAATTAATCTCTTAGCAAAAAATAAGATGGCTAAATTTTATTTGGTGACCAGTAATAAAAATACACTGAAGGAGGTACTATTGAATTGGCAAAAGATATTTGCTAAAAATGTGCTTTTTCTCTTTAGTCTTTGGATTAAAATGTAAACGGCCCAGTTTAAACCAAACCCCATTAAGATGATGCCAAAGGAATAATTTTGTTTTTTCAATGAATAAATTTGACAGGTCAAAGGCAAGGATTGTTGAGATAGATAATAGATGTTAGTTGTCAACACCTTGGGAAGGTAGGTGTTTACACACAGATGATGAACAGTTGATGGTAACTGATTTAGGATGAAACAAGATCAAAAACATCACAAAAGCCTTAACAACTGGAGACTTTGACTTACTGGAAAGACGAGTGTGTAAAATGGGTGTGAAAATGAGATAGGTTAATGGTGTGTCTAAGGAGTATTTGGACCCACAGAAACATTCCTTTACCACCAGATCACTATCCACTGATCCAGCAGGAGAGGGGCAGTGAGTTTTCTACAGAAAATGAACCAGAGCTGTGTGAGACTTGGGATACCAGGCATAGTGGAGGGGGCCCCATAATTATGGTGAGATGACTGGTCCCTTCCAACATAAAGTCCCCAGAATGCTGGTGGTGTAGTTTGCAATGATTTTGCTATCAGTCAAAAACTGTGTTCTGGGAAATTCTTGGTGGTAGAAAATGGAAATGAAGCTGGAAGTACTTTCTGCATCTGCATAGATAATTATCGAGTATAAAGTATACTGGTTCAAAGGGTTTCAGATAGAAAATGTATGGTAGACCAGTGGTTAACCATAATTTTGTAATCTGTACCAGAATTTTCTCTGGGACTGCCTTTGGTCAAGTTTACAATTAAACTTTTTTTTTTAAGATTTTATTTATTAGAGCAGAGGGAGAAGGAGAAGCAGACTCCCTGCTGAGCAGAGAGCCTGATGTGGGGCTCCATCCCAGGACGCTGGGATCATGACCTGAGCTGAAGGCAGCCGCTTAACTGACTGAGCCACCCAGGCGCCCTAAACTTTTATGTATGCATTTCCTTTACTAAAGACAGATCACCAAGTGGCTAAAAGCAAGGGCACTGAGGTGAGCCTGATATGGATCCTGGCTCTTTCACTTGCCAGTTTTAGAATGGCATTGGATAAATTAATCTTGCTTAGCCTTGCTATAAATTATAGGATATAATCTATGTGAAAACAATAAATAATGTTATTGCAATTAATATGCCACTACCTAGGAAATGTTTTAATTTGGCAAATTTTATTCTCTGGCCTACCTGATCTAAAATTCTCATTCCATTTCAATCGCATAAAATAGGTTGAAGAGGTTTGCAGTTTGGGGATTTCAAATATACAGTTGACTCACATTTTAAAGTTAACAGTTTTGTCTCTTCAGAGCTGGTAAAGGATCTTTGGACTAGAAGAGGGGTTCTTTCTGGGTGGGGAAAGGATGACAGCAAAGAAAGGGATCATATGGCTGTGGATGACAAGGCCTTATAGATAAATGTATAAATGTAGACACTTTTTTTTTTTTTTTTAAGATGTTGAGCCTTTGTAACCTCTTGTGGGCTTTGTGAATTCCCTAATGAGGGAAAGTCATTCTGTGTGGAGACTAAAATTGTGAGATGTTCACTTTTCAACCTCCCCTGTAGCTTTTTTTTTTTTTTTTTAAGATTTTATTTGAGAGAGAATGAGAGAGGGAGAGCACGAGAGGGGGGGAGGGTCCGAGGGAGAAGCAGACTCCCCGCTGAGCGGGGAGCGGGATGTGGAACTCGATCCCGGGACTCTGGGATTATGACCCAAGCCAAAGGCAGTCGCTTAACCAACTGAGCCACCCAGGCGCCCCCCTCCCCTGTAGCTTTAAGGCCGAGATACTGGATAAGAAAGTTTGCTCCTGTGAATTGGCTGAATTTGCTATGTTGCTGTCTTTCAAGCAAGAGTAGAGACGCTGGTCAGGAAACAGGAGCATTCTTTCTTTTCTTTTTTAAGATTTTATTTGAGAGAGAGCGAGCACAAGCAGAGTGAACAGCAGAGGGAGAGGGAGAAGCAGGGAGCCTGATGCGGGGCTCCACCTCAGAACCCTGGGATCATGACCTGAGCTGAAGGCAGACGCTTAACGACTGAGCCACCCAGGCACCCCAAACAGGAGTACTTTGAAAATTGGAATAAGAATTTTGGAAAGGTTTAGATGAATGACTATCCTAAATCTTAAACTCCACTGAGCCTCACTTAAAATGGAAGAAAGCTCTTAGATGTCTGCTGCTTTGGCATATGACCTCTAACCTCACTAATTTACAGAATTCCCTTGGAAAAAGCAGCCCATCTGCTGTACCCTTACAGTCCTTTACTGCCTGCAGGATATAATTAGAGTCAGATCCCAGCATGTCCTTGGGAACAAGTACAGAGTGTGACCTGAAAAAATGCTGTTTTGATCAAATATACTAATGGTATGTGGAGTATACCTGTGTAATAGGTTATGTTGGATCTTGTAGGAACGTAATTTTAAATTGGGTTAAATTATTGATAAGAATACACTTGTACCAGAAATTTTGGCTCAGTTTGTCAGCTTGAACAGCAGGATGTCACTCTGTTTACTTGGTTGAAAGAAAAACTCAGCATTGGCTCATCTAAATTGAAGGTAAGATGCTAGAAATTCTTTGATATAATGTAGAGAAAGGAAATCAAAGACTTAGAGGAATGTTGGAGAGAATGGAGAGGTGATCTCACTGTCTCACTATAGATCCTATGAGAGCCTGGTTAACTCTTTACATAGGCGTTGGGAAATACGGTGGTGAGCAGAGCATCCTTGAAAAGCTTTATAGGATGTCGATTGGCCAGGGATGCTGTGGAAGATGCTTCTGTTGCAGTGGCCCTTTTTCAGTGGGCATTGCCCAGGCAGCACTTTGTCAGAAACCTAGTTCCCTTAACTGCTAGACCAGAAAGGTGGACATAATTTTAGTTGCTGTAATAGGCAGTAAGACTGACAGGATGATCAGTATAGTCCAACAGGGATTTTTTTGGTCTTGGCTAATTGGTCATGTGAGTCAAAGGGCCAGTATGGTCCTATTTGATTTATATAACTGAAAACTACAGGTCTAACCTGAGCCACTATGTTTTTAAATTATTTTTAAAAAATATTTAAATTCAGTTAAAATATAATGTATTATTAGTTTCAGAGGTAGAGTTCAGTGACTCATCAGTCTTTTGTAATACCCAGTGGTCATTACATCACGTGCCTTTTTTTTTAAAAGATTTTATTTATTTGAGAGAATGAGATAGAATGAGCATGAGAGGGGGGAGGGTCAGAGGGAGAAGCAGACTCCCTGCTGAGCAGGGAGCCCGATGCGGGACTCGATCCCAGGACTCCAGGATCATGACCTGAGCCGAAGGCAGTCGCTTAACGAACTGAGCCACCCAGGCTCCCCTTCTTAATGTCATCACCCAGTTACCCCATCCCCCACCCACCTCCCCCTCCAGCAACCGTTTGTTTCCTATGATTAAGAGTCTCTTAAGGTTTGTCTCCGTCTTTGATTTTGTCTTATTTTTTCCTCTCTTCCCCTATGATCCTGGTTTGTTTCTTAAATTTCACAAGTGAGATCATATGATCATTGTCTTTCTCTGACTTATTTTGCTTAGCATAATACCCTCTAGTTCCATCCATGTCATTGCAAATGGCAAGATTTCATTTTTTTGATGGCTGAGTAGTATTCCATTGTGTGTATGTGTGTGTGTGTATATATATACACACACACCCCCATCTTTTTTTTTTTTAAGATTTATTTGTCAGAAGAAGAGAGAGCAAGCACAAGCAGGGGGAGCGGCAGGCAGAGGGAGAAGCAGCTCCCTGTGTAGCAAGGAGCCCGATGCTGGACTTAATCCCAGGATACTGGGATCATGACCTGAGCCACCCAGGCGTCCCCATACCACATCTTCTTTATCCATTTATCTGTCGATGGAGATCTGGAACCATTGTATTAGTCATGATCCCTTAGCAATTCCCAGGGCTGATTTAATTCATATTCCCAGAGCACTTTGGTGTAAAGGACCCTGCCATAACATCACAAAGATGTAATATGTATCTTCCTCTTAGCCTTCTCCAAAGTAACTTGTGGCCATTTAGCAGAACAATAATGCACTGAGGAAAGAGATTCCTAGGCCTTTGGGATTACTAAACTGGTCTCCAGTTCTTTCTGGAAACCAGAACATCATCATACATTTGTTCAGAGTGGAGTCTTGACTGAACTCAAGTGATAAATGGAGTTTTAATGCAATTCTACCACACTGGCTCCCAAACCAATTTCTTCTTTCCTTCTCCTACTATATCCCAAGTGTATGGTTAGAGTAGTAATGTAAGCGACTAGCAGAGTCAACACACTGGTTTCCTGATGGTAGAGTAAAAACTGGTTTCTTGTGTTAATCAAATTTTAATGGAGGGATACATTCATGTTACTTTACAATGCAGTCAACATTTGTGTGTCCTAAGCTAATACAGTTGTTATGGAAAGGAATAAGGTGCTAATGTGGCATTTGGAATTTTAAAATTATTTCCTCTGTAGGTTGATATGTTACCTTAACAGAGTTCTTAAAACTACTTCCCACCATACCTTCTTTGGAAAATATGTGTATGTGAAATTAATAGATGTATTTTAAATAACAGTAATTAATATTGATATCAAATTAGGCTCCTGGCATAAAACCCAACTTTATCACTGATCAAAATGTTATGCTGATAAGCATTTAGCAAACTTTGATAATTCAATTTAACAATATGTACTAAATCAGATGGTCCACGTGCTGGTTTGAATTCTGGATTTATAGTAATTTTTAACTACATAAACCAAAGTAACTAGTAACTTTTATTTCTTTTTGTGCTCATTTGTGAGTAATAATTTGAATTGGCAGGAATTAGTTGTTTTTTTAAGAATTAATTTGCGAGAGAGAGAATGAGAGAGAGCATGAGAGGGAGGAGGGTCAGAGGGAGAAGAAGCAGACTCCCTGCTGAGCAGGGAGCCTGATGTGGGACTCGATTCCAGGACTCCAGGATCATGACCTGAGCCGAAGGCAGTTGCTTAACCAACTGAGCCACCCAGGCGCCCAGGAACTAGTTTTTTTATGGTCATTATAGAAACTAACTTGCATTTCACCTATTCCTTTAAATAAAACATGATTCTGTTAATGGGAGAAAAGAAATATTCTGCTAGAACTATGCTGTAATAACAGATTTTTTTTATTTCTGCTGATATACTGTGTTAACCTCACTCCCTGGATTTTTGTGTATGTCATGGGTGTTTTTTTTTTTTTTAAGATTTTATTTATCTGAGAGAGAGAGCAAGCATGAGCGGGAGGGCACGGAGAGGGAGAGGGAGGGGCAGGTTCCCAGCTGAGCAGGGACCATGATGTGGGGCTCGGTCCCAGGACCCTGGGATCATGACCTGAGCCAAAGGCAGACGCTTAACTGACTGAGTCACCCAGGCGTCCTTGCTTTTTTTCTTATATAGTGTTTTAAGATCTTTGTTCTAACTCCCTCTTCCATCCCCCCAGCCAATAATACTTGTAAAAAGTTACTTCCTCTAAGAAATACTTAAGGGGAAACAGGGATTAAGTCCTTGAGAAAAATCTAAACTTTATACCAAGTCCTTTTATCCAAACTCTTACATTCAAATGAAGCAAAAACAATATTTATTAATGGAGTTTCTACCAATTTTCATAGTCATGTTAGCCTGGGCTACTTATACAAAAAAAAAAAAAAGCACATACACACACCGAAAACAAATCTATCCCTCCCCACCCCCCCCAAAAATCCTCATTTCAAAAGTTCATACGCTGACAAGTTTTACTTCTGAGAGGTAGCACAACCAAATGAATATTGTACGTGCATTAACTGAGGCACTTGAGATCACCCAATTTTACAGTAAAAACTCTCTTCAGAATTTCAGTGCTTATGAACAATTATATTAGAACAGTGGTCTCAATTTACTTTGACAAAATCATACTCTGACTTGAGTCATCTAGACCTAACTTATAAGAAAAATGTATTTCTATCTCAGGCAAGTACTTAAATTCTCAAAAGCTAGTAGTAAGTTAAAAAATGGAAAGAAGTATGATTTCTTAAAATTGGGAACACATTTTAGCTTTGTAATTGTGAGATAGCATTAGTGATGTGAAAGGACATTGTTCTATTCAGGGTAATTTCATATGTAAAAGGCTTCTGGCTTCATTTTGTGTGCTACAAACAAAAACAAAGATGAATCACCTTAAGTAGACGTGTGATTAAGAACAGTCAAGGATGGCTTCCATAACAGACCTAAAATTCCAAACACTTTGCAAGGGCAAGTTTTCTGCATTACTAAATGGTGGGGTGATCTCAGTCATAAACCTGGCTTCATATGAAATGTTTTCATTAAAATTTTTAAGTTTTCTTTACAGTAAGAAAAACCTGGAAAGCGTAGCTCCCAAACTAAGTTAGAAACTGCTAATTTTCTGAATGAAAACAGCACTGTTTTTTATTTTTACACCACTGAATTAAAAGAATAGAAAAAGAACTACAGTTGGTATAGAGAACTATGAGGGCATCTATACGGACATCTGAATAACTCCTCTCCATTTACCATCTTCCGCAACTGTCTGCCTCTGCTTTGTCATTCACTGACATTTCAACCCTGTCAGCTACTGTATCTTCGGACGCTGACTGGACATGGCCCTCCGACTGTCCTCCAGTGTAGGTAGGGGTGCTGTACTTTAAAAGGATTGATTTAAACTGCATCAGGGGTGCATCTGTACGAACACCCATTGGGTCAAAATGAGTTCGGCTTACTCGAAAGCCTGCTTGAGAAAGATAGCACAAAAACTTTTTTAACCTGCAGCAAGGAAAGGGAAAAAAAAATGAGATTCTGTATCTTATTTAAATCATAATGTCATTAAAATATGAAATATATATTTTGCCATTCACTGGCTGTCTTACTTTGGCATATTCATTCCTTTAATGCTGTGTCTGTGGATGTTGTAATAAAAGGGAGGATGTTCAGTACTGACATCAGTCTTTTGCCTTTTGGCTAAAGTTGTGATTGTTTCATTACCTTTTCTCTTTCCTGAAACACATATACACAAAATCAGATATAATACCTTTATAATGACTATTTTTAGCCTGATATTTTTTATCATGAAAGGTTTAAATGTTGGTCAGTCTTAGAATAATAATTTTAGAGCTATAGAACTCACAGAGATTAGTCTAATTCCCTTAATCTATATATAAAAAAGGCTCAGAGACTTTAAAGATTTTAAAACTTACGTTTTACCTTACTCTAAAGAGGATTTAAGACACTTTTGCTGAAGGTGAGTGGCCTGGCTGAAGTTATACAATAAACAGAAGTAAAATGATGCTCTTAAATCTAACGCTTTTTGCAATGTACCATAACCTTTTCCCTCCAACAGAGAAATTAAGTAGAAGAATCATTTTAGGTAATTTGAATGTTAGAAAACTAGTTGAAGATGCCAACTGAACATGACTCTTGGAAAGAGCATATAGTAGTTATTAAACCATATATATTTTTTTAAAGATTTACTGGAGAGAGAGCAGGGGGAGGGGCTGAGAGAATCTCAAGCAGACTTCATGCTGAATGTGGAGCCTGACATGGGGCTCGATCTCATGACCCTGAGATGATGACCTAAGCCAAAACCAAGAGTCAGACACTCAACCCACTGAGCCACCCAGGCGCCCCCTAAGTTGTCTTTTAAAAAGCAAAACAAAACCTTAGACATTAAGGCACTGACATTTTATATAAATCTTAAAATCCTTTTGAAAGGAAATCTGCAGTGCCTCATATAACCGTATTTTAAAGTGTACATGCACACATCTGAAATTATAAGGCCATACAGTAAATTCTTATGGCTAGGGAACAGGGTTGTCTAGTTAATTAATGGAATTATTATAAATCATATGTTGAGGGATGCTTGGTTTGCTCAGTTAAGCGTCTGCCTTTGGCTCAGGTCATGATCTCCAGGTATTGGGATCGAGCCCAGCATCAGGTTTCCTGCTCAGCGGGGAGTCTGCTGCTCTCTTTCTCCCTCTGCTTGTTCTCTGAACAAACAACTAAATACATACATAAAATCTTAAAAATAATAAATCATATGCTGATGAGAAAGTTTAAAGAATTAGAATAATTAATCTTTATAGCTATCAAATATAATTTGGTCTCAGTTTGGTTCACATGGTTCTTCAAGGTCCTACAGTTCTTTCAAGGGGATCACCATATATTAGAGATGTGAACAAGTACATGTTAATAGAAATTGTGAACAGTGCAAATGCCAGATAAACAAGTTTTACTATAATTAGATTGTCCGTATAACGAAAAAGCATTTTAGAGTAGGCCACCAAAGCAATCTCTTCTCTTCCTGCCCTTTTACTGTGTTTTTGTACTGATAGATACATATTTACATATATACACACACATACATACATACCTTGTGCAGTGTAATTATCTGTTGTGGTATCATCTGTAGTTTTAATAAACACACCATATTCTTCTAAAATAAAACAAACGGGAATAACAAAATATTTTACAGGATAACATTAAGCAACAATTCAAAGTTTAAATAAAAGCTTATTAAATTCTATAAATTCTATCCATATTGCTTTTATGAAATATGAGACTGTGTAAAAAGATTGTAAGAATTTTTTTTTAACCATCTAACAATAACTGCTGCTTCTAACGACTTAGGAGAATACTAGAATGTCTAATAGTTCCACCCTTTTATCAACAGCCCAATAAAACTACAAAAGCCTATTTATACTAAAGAGAAAATAAAGGACAAAAAACAGCTTTAATGAGTAGTAAGTGTAAACAGCCTCCGTGTCTCAGTGGATATTATGAAATTTTGGCCACACTACTCTCAGAATACCTATGGTTTCTCTTTCTAGAAAGCAGATACAGGGTAATAAAATCACAACAGACTTTTAGTTTTTTTAATCTACTAAAATTAGGGGAAAAGTATGTATATACACGTATCAATAAAATTGTTAATTCATTCAGGCCTTGAATATAAGTTAATCACCTTGCTTGTTGAGATTTGAAGGTGCATGAACTGAAAACTGACTTTGAGGAGTACACTCTGATTCAAAGATTAATGTCTTTATTAGGGTCTGAATGTCATCTAAACCATGGTGAAAAGATTCAAATAGCATTCTTTTGAGGAATCCAGTATTGAAAAGGGAACTTGACCTGAAAAAAAGAAAATATAGAGAACTGAGTATGAGAAATGTCTATTAAAAAAGTATAATTTAACTACAACTAAGATATTAATTACAGGATGGAGTAAATACTGAAATTAAAAAAATTTCTATTTTCCCACTCCTTTTATCATGTTAGTTCTCTAAATTAATGGGATTATTCATGGAAATTTAATTCAAAGTAAATCAACAAAGAATTTATTGAACTCTCATATACAGTGTAAGGTATATATAGCCCTGTGGTACATGGGGACGTGTGGGATATACCAAAGTATAAAATAGTGTTTGCCCTATAAAAGCCTATGAATCTAGACAGGCACATAGTGTGATACAGAAGTTTTCATAAAGCATATTCCTGTCAGTAAAATCTTAATCCATTGTGTACATGTAGGGTGGGGTGGGCAGGAGTAGATCTAGGAGAATGAGATGTTGTAATGGTGATTTTGTTAAAAACATGGCACAAGGGTAAGTCTGATAAAACCTTGATTCTCGGGGCGCCTGGGTGGCTCAGATGGTTAAACGTCTGCCTTTGGCTCAGGTCATGATCCCAGGGTCATGGGATCGAGCCCCACATCGGGCTCCTGGCTCAGCAAGGAGCCTGGTTCTCCCTCTGCCTCTCTCCCTGCTCTTGCTTTCTCTCTATCTCTGTGTCTCAAATGAATAAATAAAATCTTTAAAAAAAAAAAAAAAACCTTGATTCTCATCCTGGCTCCACCACTTCTACCTATGTAATCTTGAGTAATTAGTGCTTTTGAGTCTTATTCCTCATCATAAAATAGAAAAACTTCTCAGAATTGTTATGGGAATTAATGAGATAGCACACATAAAATCATTAGTCCAAAGTATATCCTCAATGAAAGATATTAGGCTAGCAAATATATAGAAAAGGATATACGATTTTAAAGTGTCAAACGAATGATCAATGTAAGATTTACTAAAATGGAATTTTGAGATAATTTTGGGTTAAAGCATTGAAGAGAGACTTCATGAAGAACACACTTTTTTTTTTTTTAAAGATTTTATTTATTTATTTGACAGAGACCGAGTGAGAGGGAACACAAGCAGGGGGAGTGGAAGAGGAAGAAGCAGGCTTCCTGTGGAGCAGGGAGCCCGATGCGGGGCTTGATCCCAGGGCCCTGGGATCATGACCTGAGCCAAAGGCAGATGCTTAACGACTGAGACACCCAGGTGCCCCAAGGAACACAATTTTAATTGGAACTGGAGAAAGGGGAAGAGACTGCATGAGAGTAAAGACATGAACAGTGGTTTTGAGTGAGGAAATCCTATGACATGGCTTACAACTCGGTGCTGGAATCAAAAAACCTGAGTTCTGGCCTTGCCTGTACTAATTTTGGGGGGTCAGTTTCAGCCAGCACTTAAAAACTGCCATAATCTTCTCATCTGTAAAATGAGGGAGGTGGGCTAGATCTTCCATCTGGATCCAGCAACTTGCTAATTTCCCCAGTTCTGAGATCAGGAGATTAAGAACAACATGTAGCAGGTGCTATAGGAAAGGTTAAGTCATTCTTAAGTTTAAGAATATGTACATGAGATAAAGATAAAATAATGGGCATCAGTACAAACATTTACCATTTGAGTTAATTTTTAGGTTTAGTGGATGACTAAACCTTGAACTTATAAACAAGGTAGAAATCTGCAATGATTCTTGTCACGGTATTGTTAGGAATTCCAAATTTCTATCGGAATCTCTAGTAACAACCTAAAAGTAAGGATTCTGATTAAAAACAATTCAACTTTAAGTCACTAAAAACACAACAGCTAGTTTACTAATGATGCAAAAACACAAATATTTGCAGCTGAGTCCCATCTAAATAGCTTTACCTAAAACAAAGGCAGACATTTACTTTCACAAGCCCTTCTCACTTAAAACTACTTTCTTGAAGACCTCTCTTATTAGTTGACTCTTCTATAAAAAGTTATGGTGATTACTTCATAATCACACCCTAGTTCTACAAACTCAACTGAAAAAAGCCTCATTCTTATCATTCAGAAATGAATTATCTACTTTGCAGATCAGCCAGGCTTCTCTCTTTGATCCCACTGTCTCTTAGCACTATTGCAAACTTGTGAGAATAATGGTATAGAAAAATCTGAAAACAAAAAACACCTCAGGTTCATAGGGGTAGAAGAGTCCTAATTATTTGACTAGACTTAAAAATTAAATTGAAATTTGCTTGTCTTTTACTACACATAATCAAAAATCAATCAAATCAATATATAAATCAATTTTGGATACAGATCTTCCTCAACCTACGATGGAATTATGTAAACCCAGGTAAGCTGAAAATGTCTTAAATTGAAAATGCATTTAATAGGGCGCCTGGGTGGCTCCGTCAGTTAAGCATCTGCCTTCGGCTTGGGTCATGATCCCAGCCAGACTCCTGGGATGGAGTCCCGCATTGGGCTCCTTGCTCAGCTGGGAGCCTGCTTCTCCCTCTCCCTCTGCCCCTCCTCCCTGCTTGTGCGCTCGCTCTCTCAAATAAAATCTTAAAAATATTTAATAGACTAACTGAACATCACAGCCTAGCCTAATCCACCTTAAACGTGCTCAGAAAACACTTTAATTAGCAAACAGTTGGGCAAAATCATCTAGCACAAAGCCCATTTTATAAAAAAATATTGACTAGTTCATGTAATTTACTGAATATTATACTGAAAGTGAAAAACTAAATGGTTGTAAGTGTACTGGTTGTTGACCCTCATGACTTGACTGGCTTCCTGTTACTGCCCAATATCATGAGAGAAGACTATCGCATTTTGCTAAGCTTAGGAAAATTTCAAAATTTGAAATCCACTTTCTGTTGAATGTGTACTGCCTCTGCACCACTATAAAGTCGAAAAATCCCAAGTTGGGGACCATCTGTATATTACTATGCTTAAGCACATACCATAGTGGTCCAAGTTCTATCGCTGTCTTTCCAGGCATGCTTCCATGACAGTTACAGGGCAGCTGTCTATATGGGTTTTCTGTGAAAATATTATAAAAAGAGAAATCAAAGGAGAAATGACAATGTAAACAGTAATTGTTATATTTATAATAATTTGCAGCCACTACATAATGAGGATCTACTATGTGCCAGGTATTATGCTAAGTATTTTATATGCAGTTAAAAAATTTAATCCTTACAACTCTCTGAAGCAGACACTGTTAAAATCTCAATTATCCAGACCAGACAATTAAAGCTTAAGAGAAGTCACAGAAATCCATGTCAAATGGCTTATTAGTGGCATAATTTTACTAGCTTTTAGTCACTATGCTACATGAAGTAATTTAAGTAGGAGAAAATCTTCAAAAGTCCACAAGATATCCATTTAAAATCACCTGATGGGGGTATAATTTACATGCAGTAAAATGTATGCATGTTATGTGAAAAGGTTGATGAGTTTTAAGAAATGTATAAAGCCATGTAACCAACATCCCATCAAAATAAAGACATTTCTCATTAGTTACTTCTTCTGCAAAGGGGAAGAAAACAAATGACTCCCTAGGCTTGATTCATATTCAGCCTAGATATATAAATATATCTAATACAGGCTAGAAGAATCTTAATTCAGTTTAAAAGATCAGTGAGAGGCCTGATATAATCCCAAGGAAATTAAGTATTACCATTATTCTTAGTTTCCAAAATGGGGCAATATCCTACTATGGACTGTTTGGTTCACTAAGCCCTAGAACAGTTATTTTAAATCACACTCTCCCACTAATTTCCCTCAGGCCATTCTTGGGTTATTATTCACTTTCTTGAAATGGCCTGATATGATCAATCAGTCCTAGATATATCCAGAACTCAGAATTATGGTGGTAGGGATAAAGGTCTATATAGCCTACTGCTATTGGACATCACTGTTATTCAATGTAATTAAATGGGATAATGCACAGATGTGAGATCTTATTTTTGATTTACTTGAAGGCTTCTTCCTTCACTGTTTTTACGAGATCTACTTTTCAGTATTATTTAATTCTAAGCCTTAAAGAAGGGTGTGGCTATCATTAATATTAGATTTGTTAAGAACTATGTTCCTCCAACATTATGTGAATATATTCAAGAAGTCTTCCCTGGAACCATTAAATAAGTAAATTATAATACTATAGTATTACCCAAATTAGGGCAATTTATATTTATAGTTCTGTCAGTTACACCCACTTACCACAGGTAGGCAGCACACACATGAATTTTTATTAGTCGGTTTGTTTCTTGATGTATTTACAAAATGCTCCCATCATATCATTGTCTTTTCCCAAGCCCCTTGCCTAGGATTTCTCAGTGGTAGGCCAGCAATAGCAAATTCCCTCTTTGACAGGTCAGGACTATCATTTCAAGTTACCAGTAGCAAAAAATCAAGGGGTAAAGAAAGAAAACTAGTATGTCCATGTCATCGGTATATATGCTACAAAGACAATTCCAGATGAGGAATTAAAAAATAATTCGGAGACTTCTATTTAAATGCAATGGATTGAACATGTACTTTACCTCTGCTATCTCTTAAAGCATTACAATGAGAACAAAGGAATAAAAGTCAAACCCAAGGATAAATAAAATGGGAGCAGAGGTAACAGAAGATAAGAGATGTCAATAAAATTTTAAAAGTGGAAATAAGGTACACAAGGGATAACTGATTTAGCAGGCCAGACAATGCTAAAGCTAAGCCTGAAATGGGCAGACAGGCTACCAATAAAACAGCAAGCCCAGGAGTTCTGGGACCCCAGAAAGACCTGAGAATGGAAGGTACTGATCATCTTAAAAGATGGGTATAGGGTAGTTGTGCAAAAAAGAAGTCTGGCTAAAAATTTTTAAGAGGTCTGATTAAGACCCCTAGATTTCCTTCTTTAATACCCACAATCAGACTTCTGTTCTTCCTCATTCCAAAAAATGAAGTTAATCTTGGGTGAGGCTGAACCATGGAGGACCTGGAACCAGAAGCATCAGTCACAGCTAAGAATAAGATTATGAAAAGACAGGGATTAAGTAAAAGACATCATAAATGGTAAGTAAGACCTTCCAAGTCTCCTTCTGCAACACGGTTTCTAGAAAGCTGATGGAAGATTCAAAGATTTCTCTAGAAAAACTTACCAATCCAAGAGAAAAGACCTAATAAAACATTTCAATTTCATCTGGGGGATCCCCTAGTTGAAAAGGCAGATTGGTGCCTTCTCATTACAGTAAAATCTATCCGTCTATAAGCCCTGACTCCAGTGCTTCCAAAAAACTCAGTGTGGACAACCAAAGGCCATTAGCCATTTGAGATCTGCCATGACAGAGAACAAAATTACAACACAGAAAGAGAAATTGTTAGGAAACAGAAGAACTAAAACAACAAAATAACAGTAACAATACAAAAAACTAAAAAAAAATCTATCCTCCCTTAAATAAAAATATACCCAACTATAACCAATATTCTTAGAGCTAAGACTAGATTTTGTATCTCTGAAACAAGAATAGGACACTATTAAAAAAAGAATGAGAAAATATGAAGTAACTTAAAAACAGGCAAAATATGACAAATTTAAAAAGGAAAGTTGGAAAATCAGCGAAATCTATAAAGTAGAACCAAACACCAAAGAAATGAAAAGACTGTCCAAATCGGGGCCATATTCCACTATGGACTGTTCAGTAAACTTAAGCCCCAGAACAGTTATTTTAAATCACACTCTCCCACTAACTTCCCTCAGGCCATTCTTGGGTTATCATTCACTTTCTTCGAATTCCACTGCTGGGTATTTGCCCAAAGAATATAAACACACTAATTCGAAAAGATACATGCACCCTTATAGTTATTGCAGCACTACTTACAATAGACAAGATATGGAAGCAACCTAAGTGTCTATCAATAGATGAATGGGTAAGGAAAATGTGGTATTTATATATACCCACACATAATGGAACATTATGCAGCCATAAAAAGGATTAGATTGTACCATTTAAGACAACAAGAATGGACCTAGAGGGTATTATACTAAGTGAAATAAGTCAGACTGAGAAAGACAAATACCATATGATTCCACTCAAGTGGAATCTAAAAAAAAACAACCCCACAAATGAATAAACAAACAAAAAGTAGAGTCAGACCTATAAATACAGAGAAAAACTGACGTTTGCCAGAGGGAAGGGGAGATGGGTGAAGGGGAGAGGGAGATACAGGCCTCCAGTTATGGAATGAATAAGGGGAATAAAAGGCACAGCATAAGAAATACAATCAATGATATTGTTTTGTTTTGTTTTTTTTAAAGATTTTATTTATTTGACAGAGACACAGCGAGAGAGGGAACACAAGCAGGGGGAGTGGGAGCAGGAGAGGGAGAAGCAGGCTCCCTCTGAGCAGGGAGCCCAATGTGGGGCTCAATCCCAGGACCCCGGGATCATGACCTGAGCCGAAGGCAGACGCTTAACGACTGAGCCACCCAGATGCCCCAACGATCAATGATATTGTAATAGTGATGTAATGGGACAGATGGTAGCTATACTTGTGGCATAATGTATAAATTTGTCAGAATCACTAAGTTGTACACCTAAAACTAATGTAACATTGTGTGTCAACTATACTCAAAAAGAAAAATTGAAAAAAAAAGTGGTACATATATAATAGAATATTATTCAGCCATGAAAAGAGGGAAACCCTGCAAATTTGTGACAACATGAATGAACCTTAAGGGCATTATACTAACAAAATAAATCAGATAGAGAAAGAGATACTTTATCTCACTTATATGTGAAGTCTAAAAAAGCTGAACTCATAGAAACAGAGTAAATTGGTATTTGCCCAGACCTGGGGGTGGGGGAAATGAAGAGATGTTGGTAAAAGGCTATAAACTTTCAGTTACGATGATGTGGGGATCTAATAATGTACAGTGCGGTGACTATAACTAACAATGTTAGACTGTATAATTGAAATTTACTAAGAGTAGATCTTAAATATTCTCATCACACACACACACACACAGGTAACTGTGAGGTGATGAAAGTGTTAACTAATCTTATTGTGGTAGTCAGTTCACTATACATGTACATGAAATCAATGATATGCATTGTACACCTTAAAGTTATGCAGTTTTTGTCCATTATATCTGAATAAACCTGGTAAAAAAAAGTAAGTTCCAAAGGAAGGACCTTACCTCTGAAAGAAAAGATAGAAGAGTTAAGAGAAAAACTTTCCCAGGTTGGGAAGGTGGAAATAAGAGGACCCTAAGCTCGCCTCGTCCCACGGATATAATTAGGTAACACTCTCATCATCATAAATAACCCAGAAAACAACCTAAAGACTGGCAGAACAAACTCCACAACTAAAGGTAGAGCAGCGACCACACTGAAGAGGGTAGGAAGGGCAGACATGCGGTGGAAAGCAAAACAGAAAGCATCCTCATCTGCCGTAGGGAGGGAGCCACTGGGGTGGAAACGGGAGAGAAACAGATTAACATAGCTGGGAGCCCACAGGGCGAAGACAGATACCCATAAGTTTGGCTTTGAAAGGGAGAGGGGCTGAATTTCATGAGTTCTTACAACCAGTGGGGCTGAAAGCCTGGCATTTTAAAAATCAGTAGGCTCAGTTCCGGGAGAGCCTGGAGGGCAACAGGAAGCTAAGACCCTGCCCTTAAAGAGACAGCCTGACAAAGAGCCCACACCTATTCAGCAGAGAGGCAGCAATTTGAAAAATGCCTGGGACAGAGGGGACGGAGAGTAGTTTCCTCATTTCAGCTCATGTCCTAGAGGGACAGGGATGGCCGAGGGACTTCTCTAGAAACCAATGAGCTGGCAGGCACCATCTCCCTGCCCCCCAGTGTAAACACATGGCCACCCGTGGAAACCAGTGACATTCACCACCTAACTTGCTTACACCAAACCCCACCCCCTCCAGCGGAGCCTGCCTCAATCCCAGGGCTGCAGGCACCCTCCCCCAGAAGACCACACAAACCTTGCCAACACCTGGTCTCCTGACCTGTGTGTTTTGCAGGGCCTCAGTCTAAGCGGCAGTGGCTGCGGCAGGCCCTCTGGAAGCCTGGTGTACCTTGTTAAAACTGTGTCCCACCCACACAGCCCCCAGTCTCTGCAGGTCTCATTCTGCAAGCAGACTGCCGCACATCTTATTAAAACCTCACAGCCCACCCTGGCTGGGGATGAAACACTGCCCATAACAGACAAAGAGAACCTCTGCAGACAACTGGACTGAAGGAAAAAGCGGCCAGGACACAACAGCAGGGCACACAACACACACAGGTGTGTGCCAGGTTCTGGTGAACAGGGGACACTACACTGCAGGGCACTATAGGACCTCTTCTTCATAAGTCCATTACTTTCAAGAGCAGGAGATGTCGCTGACTTTCCTAATACACACAAACAGACACAGAGCGCTACACGAAATGAGAAGACAGAGGAGTATGTCCCAAATAAGAGGACAAAACCACAGCAAGACATCTGCACAAAACAGATATAATTGCTCCACAGAGAATGAAAAATAATGATCAAGATATTCACTGGTATTGAGAAAAGAGTGAAGGACATCAGTGAGATCCTTAACAAAGAGATAAAAAAAGAACCAGAGATGAGGGACACAATAAGTGAAATAAAAAATACACTGGATGGCTAGACTAAACAAAGGAAGGAATCAGTGACTTGGAAAACAGAGTAATGGAAAGTAATCAAGCTCAGTCAAGCTGGTGAGAAAAAAAATTATGCAAATGAGAACAGACTTAGGGAACTCAGCAACTCTATCAAGTGTAAAAACATTCACATTATAGGGATCCCAGAAGAAGGAGAGAATAAGGGGCAGGAAATTTATTTGAGAAATAATAGCTGAAAATTTCCCTAATCTGGAGAAGGTACCAGATATCCAGATCCAGGAGGCACAGAGATTCGCCCAAGAAAATCAACCCAAGGAGGTCCACGCAAATACACATAGTAGTGATAAAGAGAGAATTTTAAAAGCAGTAAGAGCAGAGAAGAAAGTTACATACAAAGGAAACCCCATAAGGTTATCAGTGGCTTTTTCAGCACAAACTCTGCAGGCCAGAAGAGAGTGGCACGACATATTCAAAGTACTGAAAGGAAAAAAATCTGCAGCCATGAAGACTCTATTCAGCAAGGCTATCATTCAGTATAGAAGGACCGATAGTGTTTCTCAGATAAACAAAAGCTGAAGGAGTACATGACTACTGAGCCAGCCCTTCAAGAAATGTTCAAGGGGACTCTTTGAGAAGAAAGGACTGTAAGAATAAGAGATGTAGGAAACACAAAAGCAGTAAAAATAAGTATATCTGTAAAAATCAGTCAAGGGATTCACAAAATAAAAGAACATAAAATACGACACTATATACCTAAAATAGTGGAGGGAGAGGAGTAAAGAATGGGTTCAAACTTAAATGACCATCAACTTAATATAGACTGCTCTATGCAGAAGATGTTATATACAAATCTAATGGTAACCACAAATCAAAAACCACTAATAGATATGGACAGAATAAAGAGAAAGGAATCCAAATATATCACTAAAGAAAGACAGCACACTATGAAAAAGATCAAGAGAAGGACCAGAGAAGTACAAAACAACCACAAAAGAAGTACCAAAATGGCAATAAATAATCTATCAATAATTACTTTCAATGTAAATGGACTGAATTTTCCAATCAAAAGAAACAGGGTAATGGAATAGGTTAAAAAAAAAAAAACAAGATCCATCTACATGCTGCCTACAGGAGACTCATTTCAGAACTAAAGATGCATGCCAATTGAAAGTGAGGGGATGGAGCAACATTTATCATATAAATGGATGTCAAAAGAAAGCTGGTGTAGCAATACTGTACTCAACAAAACAGACTTGAAAACAAAGACTGTAACAAGAAACAAAGAATACTATATAATAATAAAGGGGACAATCCAAAAAGAAGATACAATTGTTTTATGCACCCAACATGGGAGTACCCAAATATATAAAACAGTTAATAACAAACATAAAGGAACTAATTGACAGTAATACCATAATAGTAAGAGACTTCAACATCCCACTTACATCAATGGGCAGATCATACAAACAAAGTATTAGGAAACCGAATCCAAATCCAACAATACATTCAAAACATCATTCATGATGATCAAGTGGGATTTATTCCCATTATTGCAAGGGTGATTCAATATTCACAAATCAATCAATATGATACATTACACCAACAAAAGATAAAAACCATATGATTATTTCAATAGGTGCAGAAAAAGCAAGTGACAAAGTATAGCATCCATTCATGATAAAAACCTGCAACACAGTAGCTTTAGAGGGAATGTGCCTCAACATAATAAAGGCCTTATATGAAAAACCCATAGCTAACACCATAGCCAGTGGGGAAAAACTGACAGCTTTCCCCTAAGGTCAAGAACAAAACAAGGATATAAACTCTTGCCACCTTCATTCAACAGAGTACTGGAATTCCTAGCCACAGCAATCAGACAACAAAAAGAAATAAAAGATACCAGAATTGGTAAAGAAGAAGTCAAACTTTCACTGTTTGCAGATGAGATAATGCTATATATAGAAAACCCTAAAAATTCCACCAAAACCTGATAGAACTGATGAATGAATTCAGTAAGGTTACAGGATACAAAATCGATGTACAGAAATCTGTTGCATTTCTATACACTAATAATGCAGCAGAAAGGGAAATTAAGAAAACGATCCCATTGGGGCACCTGGGTGGCTCAGTGGGTTAAGTGTCCAACTCTTGATTTTGGCTCAGGTCATGATCCTCAGGGTCATGAAATTAAGCCCCGTCTCAGGCTCTGTACTGGGCATGGAGCCTACTTAAGAGTCTCTCTTTCTCTCCCTCTGTCCCTCCCCTGCTCTCTCTCTCTAAAAAAAAGAAAGAGAGAGAGAGAGAGAGAGAAAGAAAGAAGGAGGGAGAAAGAAAGAAAGAAAGAAAGAAAGAAAGAAAGAAAGAAAGAGAAAGAAAGAAAGAAAGAAAAAAACAATCCCATTTACAGTTGCACTAAAAGTAATAAAATACCTAGGAATAAACTTAACCAAAAAAGTGAAGAACCTGTACTCTGAAAAATATAAAAGACTGATGAAAGAAATTGAAGATGACATAAAGAAGTGGAAAGGCATTCCATGCTCATGGACTGAAAGAACAAATATTGTTAAAATGTCCATACTATCCAAAGCAATCTACAGATTAAATGCAATCCCTATCAAAATTCCAACATTTTTTACAGAACTAGAACAATCCTAAAATTTGTATGGAACCACAAAAGATCCTGAGTAGCCAAAGCAATCTTGAAAAAGAAAAACAAAACCAGAGGTATCACAATTCCAGATTTCAAAGCTGTAGTAATCAAAACAGTATGGTATTGACACAAAAACAGACACACAGATCAATGGAACAGAACAGAAAGCCGAGAAATAAACCCACAATTACAGAGTCAATTAATCTTTGACAAAGGAGGCAAGAATATGTAATGGGAAAAAGACAGTCTCTTCAACAAATGGTGCTGGGAAAACTGGAGAGCTACACAGAAAAGAATGAAACTGGTCCACCTTCTTACATCACACACAAAATAAACTTCAAATGGATTAAGGACTTAAATGTGAGACAGGAAACCATAAAAATCCTAGAAGAGAGCACAGGCAGTAATTTCTCTGAAATTGGTCATAACAACATTCTTCTAGATATGTCTGTCTCCTGAGGCAAGGGAAACAAAAGCAAAAATAAACTCCTGAGACTACATCAAAATAAAAAGCTTCAAACAGGGTTGCTGGAGTGGTGGCAAGTGGGAGGGCTGGGGTGGCTGGGTGACAGACATTGGGGAGGGTATGTGCTATGGTGAGCGCTGTGAATTGTGTAAGACTGTTGAATCACGGACCTGTACCTCTGAAACAAATAATACATTATATGTTAAAAAAAAAAAAGATAGTAGGAAGGGTAAAATGAAGGGGGGGAAATTGGAGGGGGAGACAAACCATGAGAGACTATGGACTTGAGAGGGGAAGGGGGTGGGGAGATGGGTTAGCCTGGTGATGGGTATTAAAGAGGGCACATATTGAATGGAGCACTGGGTGTTATATGCAAACAATGAATAATGGAACACTACATCAAAAACTAATAATGTAATGTATGGTGACTAACATAACATAATAAAATTTAAAAAATTAAAAATTAAAAAAAATAAAAAGTTTGTGCACAGCAAAGGAAACAACCAATAAAACAAAAAGATAATCTGAGTGGGGGAAGATATTTGCAAATGATAAATCCAATAAAGGGTTAGTAACCAAAATATAGAAAGAACTTATATAACTCAATACCAAAACCCCCCAAATAACTCCCCCAAAATTAGCGGAAGACTTGACAGACATTCTCCAAAGAAGACATGCATGGACAATAGACACATGAAAAGATGCTCAATGTCACTCAGGGAAATGCAGATCAAAACCACAATGAGATAACACCTCACACCTGTTAGAAGGGCTAAAATCAAAAACTCAAGAAACAGCAAGTGTGGGTGAGGATGTGGAGAAAAAGGAACCCTTGTGCACTGTTGGTGGGAATGCAAACTGGTACAGCCACTGTGGAAAATAGTATGGAGGTTCCTCAAAAAACTAAAAATAGAGGAAGACTGGGTGGCTCAGCTGGTTAAGCGACTGCCTTTGGCTCAGGTCATGATCCTGGAGTCCCGGGATCAAGTCCCGCATTGGGCTCCCTGCTCAGCGGGGAGTCTGCTCCTCCGACTCCCCCCTCTCGTGCTCTATCTCATTCTCTCTCTCAAATAAAATCTTTAAAAAAAAATTAAAAATAGAGCTACCCTATGTTCACCCTATAATCCATTAATCGCACTACTGGGCATGTACCCAAAGGATATGAAAACACTAATTTGAAGGGATATATGCACCCCTATGTTTACTGCAGCATTATTTATAATAGTCAAACTATGGAAACAGCCCAAGTGTCCAATGACAGATGAATGGATAAAGATGTGGTAAACACACAAACACATGCAAGAATATTATGCAATCTCACTATTTGCAACCTGTATGGATTTAGAGAGTACAATTCTGAAGGAAATAAGGCAGTCAGAGAAAGACAAATATCGTATGATTTCACTCATATGTGGAATTTAAGAAACAAATGAACAAAGGAAGAAAAAAAGACCAACCAAAAAAACAGAATCTTAACTATAGAGAACAAACAGATGGTTTACCAGAGAGAAGGGGGGACAGGAGATGTATGAAATAAGTGAAGGGGATTAGGGGTGCACTTGTCTTAGTGAGCACAGAGTAATGTATGGAACTGTTGGATCACTATATTGTACACCTGAAACTAAGATAGCACTGTATGTTAACTACGCTGGAATTAAAAAAAAAAAAAAATTTTCCCAGAACTGAAGAACTCAAGTTTCTTAAAGGTCTCACAGATTACCCAGGGACAGTGAACTAAAAAAGATGAATTAATACACATATTATCACAAAATTTTAGAATACTGGGTAAACAAAGGATATGTTAAGACCATTCATAGGAGAAAAAAAAATCACAAAGGATTAGATATAAGAACAATAGCAAGGGGGTGCCTGGGTGGCTCAGTCAGCTGAGCGTCAGTCAGACTCTTGGTTTCAGCTCAGGTCATTATCTCGGGGTCATGAGATGGAGCCCCAAGTTGGGCTCCATGCTCAGTGCTGAGTCTGCTTCAGATTCTTCCCAGCCGCTCCACCCCTCACTCCTTCATCTGCTCCTGTGCACTCTCTCTCTCAAATAAATAAATAAAATCTTAAAAAAAAAGAATAGTAGACTTCTCAATATCAATACTGGAGGCTAGAAGACATGAAATAATAATACCTTAAGCATTCTGAAGAAAAACGATTTACAACCTACAATTCTATACTTGGCCACACAATCCTTCTCAGGAAGCTAAGGGAAAAAGTGCTCATTCAAAACAAGAAAACAGAAAAAGATAATGGAAAAATATATAAGGTCCAGACACAGGAGATTCATCAGGAGGAGAAAGCCAAAGCACATTTCCAGGATGCCGGCTAAAGGCCTTCAGTGGACTTAAAAATAAACCACCCAACAGAGAGCAGGAGCACTGTCTCCAGGGTGAAACTGGAACCCAAGGTTACCTGATGTACTTACCCCATATAGAAAGAAGCACTGAAACTGTAGCAAAGAGTTTAGGAATGGATTATGAAAAGTGAACATATACAAAAAAGGAAACAAAAACAGTAATTATTAATTCCAGAGTTATCAAAGAGTTGCATGCAAAAAGAAACATTACGGCGGCATATTAACTGGTTCATCTGTGTTGAAGCAGCCTTCTAAGATAGCAGCAAATGACTTCTGTCGCCTGGTATTCGTATGCTTGTGTAGTCCCCTTCTTCCCCTTCTTCTCAAGTGTGAGATCACTAGATCTAGAGTTCATTGCTAATTACTAAAATATGGCAAAAATGATGGATAGTATTAGATTAGGTTATGAAAGACCATGACTTCTGTCTTGCTTTCTCTCTGGTTCTTGCTGGATCATTCTGATGAAGGAAGCTGCCATGTTGTGAGCTGCTGGATGAAGAGGAATGTATAATTAGGAACTGAGGAAGCCTCTGAGCAGCCAGCAAAGTGGTGAGGTCTTCAGTCTAACAACCTACAAGGATGTGAATCTAGGCCACAGCCACGTGAATAAGCTTGCAAGGAGCTCCTTGCCCAGTCAGGCTTCGATCGCAGCCTTGGCAAACACCGTAACTGCAGCCTTGTGAGGGACCCTGAGCTAGCGGACCCAGCTAAGCCATGCCCAGATTCTTAATTCAGCAAAACTATGAGATAGTACTGTTGTTTTAAGTCATTAAATGTTGGAGTATTTTTTTACACAGCAATAGATAACTAATACAACTTTTGAATAATTTTGTATTTATAAAAATATAAACACTGAATATTGATTTAGCTAACACTGGAGAGGGGAAGCACGTGCATGTAACTGGGTTGGTTTAAGAAGCTGAATACTCTTCTTCCATGGAAGGAAGTTATATATAAGCATGCCATTTAGAAACAGGGATGTAAATAGAAGAAACAGCTGTGATTTTAGCTGGCAACTTTAGGGAGTATGGCAGGGATCTTTATTTCATTAAGACTATGGAACTGAGGCACCTGGGTGGCTCAGTTAAGTGTCTGCCTTCGGCTCAGGTCAAGATTCTGGGGTCCTGAGATCGAGCCCCACATCAGGCTCCCTGCTCAGCAGGGAATCTGCTTCCCCTCTCCCTCTGTGCTCTCTCTCTCTCAAATAAATAAATAAAATATTTAAAAAGAACACTAGGGAACTAGTTGACTTTTAAAAGATGTGTTACAAGTTGATAAAATTATAGAAATTTCTACGTGAGCTTCTTTGAAAGACATACTCATTTACACTCTTTAAGTCCTATATGATTGCAAGCAAAATGCAGAAAATAAATCATTTCCTTACAGCAATTTATTAAGTCAAAAATCCTTGGGGTGCCTGGGTAGCTCAGCTGGTTTCTGTCTTCGGCTTGGGTCATGATCCCAGGGTCCTAGGATCAGGCCCTGCATCGGAGTCTTCCTGCTTAGCAGGGAGCCTACTTCTCCCTCTTCCTCTGCCACTCTCCCTCTCTCTCAAATAAATAAAAATCTTTAAAAAAATCCTTTAAAATGTTTGTTTAAAAAAAAACTACTGTAGGTGAAAGTATAAAGCAAAATGAAAGATTTCTGTCAGAGAAGGAAAAGGGTTAGATTTTTATGGATTCGGGATCAAATTTGAGCAGAGTGTATTTGACTTTAGCTACTTGTTGATAATGTAAAACACAATACAGTGAGAGATGAAAGATAAAAAATTCAATGTAAGAACTGATTCATCATTTCTAAGGCAAGAATACCATCAGTAACACTGAGTATGAGGTAAAATGAAACACTGAGATTCTTTTTTTAGTGTGAGGTGAAATCCACATGACTGCTATCCTTTTAAACACTTAGGATGTCTATTATTTTTTATATGAAGGAAACCTGAATTAGGAAAAATGAAAAAAGAAACCACAGGCCACTAAACCATTTTCTTAGTTATCCAAGAGAACCAAAACTTTCCAAAGTTTCATCAAAGATATTTCTGAAAACCAGCATTTTATTTTATTCATTTATTTTTAAATATTTTATTATTTTTTTTTAAAGATTTATTTTGGAGAGAGAGAGAGAGAGCACACACCCACGTGCACAAGTGGGAGAGGGAACCCCAAACCTGCTGGACTCGATCTTACAACCCTGAGATCATGACCTGAGCTGAAACCAAGAGTTGGATGGTCAACCGACTGAGCCACCCAGGCGCCCCTTTTACTTTTAAGCAATCCTTACGCCGAACATGGGGCTCGAACTTATAACCCTGAGATCAAGAGTTGCAAGCTCCACTGACTGAGCCAGCCAGGCACCCCAAAAACCTGTATTTTAAAAAGTGAGAGTGGATTCTTTAACTCTTCTGATTCTGTTGTATTAAAAACAAGATTAGGATGGTGGGCTGAGCATTGAAACCCAACTTCTTTTTTTTTTCCCAACTTCTCTTCTTATTCTAAATCTCTAGATATGACAGAAAAGATTTTTTTTTTAAAGATTTTATTTATTTGACAGAGAGAGGGAGTGTGAGCACAAGCAGGGGGAGTGGCAGTGAGAGGGAGAAGCAGACCCTACCCCCCCCCCCACCCGGAGCACACAGCCTGATGACATGGGGCTCGATCCCAGGACCCTAGGGTCATGACCTGAGCTGAAGGCATCTTAACCGACTGGGCCACCCAGGTGACCCAGAAAAGATACTTTTATGAATAATTCCTAGATAGGGCCAGCACACATCCCAAATTGTTCCGTACTTTCTGAAAGCCTAAAAGCTGAGAGATCATACTACTGGAAAGAAAACCACACTGGAGAGAATAGCTATTAGAGGCAGAAAGAGCCTTAGGAGGGTACTCGAATTTATAAGGAAAAGATGAATGCAACTGGAGTAGCTCTAGAGCAACAGCTGCAGGGGTCGTTTAGAAAACTGTACTTGAAACAGCTGATTATATTACTCTAATTCATGATTAGTACATTACAGACAATATCTGCCTCCAGTTTGAGGTGATGAAGATGGGTTTAGGTTGGAGAAGCAAGACAGTGCCCTACATCTGATGAAAAATACTTATCTACAGACTCAGAAAGCTCAATGAATTCCAATTAGGATAAAAATAAAGAGATCCACTCAGACATATTGTAACTAAACTGCTTAAAGCCACAAAGAGAAAATCTTGAAAGCAGTAAGAGAAAAATAATTTATCAAGTACAAGGGAACAAAAATACAAGGACTGAATGACTTTTCATCAGAAATAATGGAGGCCAAAGGGCACTGGAATGCTATATTCAAAGTGCTGAAAGAAAGACTCCTGTCAACCAGTAATTCTACATTCAGAAAAAATATCCTTTAAAAAGGAAGGTGAAATAAAGACACCACCAGATAAATAAAAACTGGGAGAGTCTGTTGCAAAAATAGTAAAGGAGGTTCTTCAGATTGAAAAGAAATTAAATAGAGTAACTTTAATAAAATAGGACTAAAGAGCACTGGAAAGGTAATTATGTGGATAACTATAAAAGATGTGTGTGTGTGTGTGTGTGTGTGTGTGTGTGTGTGTGTGTGTGTATTCTCTCTTTTCCTGTCTTAATTCTTTGAAAATCATAGTATTTAAAAAATAAATATAATACTATATTGTTTGATTGGATCACCACAGATGTAATTAATATAAGACAAAAATAGCCTACAAGGGGAGAGGAACATAAAATTACATGAGAGCAAAGTTGCTCGCTTTTGCCAGTCTTCGGTCAATATTAACCTGAGGTAGCTCAAGATAAGTTAAAGGTGTATACTGTTAATCCCTGGAGAAACCATTAAGAAAATAACTGAAAAATATATAGCAAAAAAATCAGAGGAAAAATCAGCAGAGGAATTAAGAGGACACACTAAAAATATGTCTAACATTAAAAAAGGCAACAAAGGTGAAACAGAACAAAAAGACATAAAAGACATAAAAACAAAGAGCAAAAGAGCAGACATAAAGCCAACCATTTCAATAATGACATTTAGTAGGAACTGTCTAAAACTCTCATCAAGGGGCGCCTGGGTGGCTCAGTGGTTAAGCATCCGCCTTCGGCTCGGGTCATGATCCCAGGCCCCACATGGGGCTCCCTGCTCAGCGGGAAGCCTGCTTCTCCCTCTCCCACTCCCCCCCCCGCTTGTGTTCCCTCTCTCGCTGTGTGTCTCTGTCAAATAAATAAAATCTTAAAAAAATAAAATAAAATAAAACTCTCATTAAAAGGCAGAAATGAGACTGGATAAAAAAGTAAGATCCAAGATGACACTTATGGATTGGAAGTAAAGGATGAGAAAAATATATATGTCAATAATAACTACAAGGTCGTGTTTATATTAATATCATATAATATAAGCTTTCAGACAAATACCACAGAGATAAAGATGGACATTTCATAATGGTAAAAGGGCCATACATGAAGAATATAAAACAATTACAAATCTGAACATTTCTAGAGATAAAATGATAGTTCAAGACAGGCTAAGGAGATCTAGCATAGACATAATAATACAAAGGTAAGACAAATATTAGAATTAAATAAATATTAAAAAAAACTCTCTTAAAATGAAAGACTTGAAACTCTGAAGGGGTACACCATGATTTAGGAACACTTATCCCAAAAAGATATACCCTAGTGAAGTTACTGGACTTCAAAAATAAATATTCCTTTGGGCAGCCAGGCAAAATAATCATGTCACATAAAAGAAGGAAAAGTTACTTATATTCAGTGACAGACGACAATACACAACTTTTACAAGGCACTCAAAGAAACTCTAAACTCTTTTAAGTATAAAAGCTATGGGTAGTGAGCTTTAAACATGCAAGAAATTGAGGAGTATTCTGCCCACTCTTGACTAAACTCAGAAAGTTAGATTTAGTAAATTAAGAGATGGTTAGAGAAATTACGGCAAAAAGAGTGATGATGAGTATTAAACACGTTTAATGTACAGATTTTATTGGCAAAATAGAATATAAATGTTACATATTCTAATAACATATAAATGGTATAATGAGCACAAACTGGAAAGGGAAAATGGAAAATGCGAGGGTGATTACCTCATTTATGATGCCAAGAAGCCAAACTATATTACTTAAAACCAAAACAATTCAAATTTTGGAATACATATTTACTACTACAAAAGTAAAACATTAAGATAATAAATGAACAACAATAGGACAGATAAACCAGTATCTAAGGTAGTGAAAAGGCAGAAAGAACATTAAAAATTAAAAAAAGAGAATATAACCACAGAAACCAAGAAAATTAAAAAGGACCATTAGATACCACTTGGCTCAACTCTATGTAAATAATTCAGAAAAGCTAAAGCTATCCTGTTCCCAACAACTGAAAAGAAAAAAAAAGGGCAAAGTTGCAAATTCTTTCCAAGTTTAAACAGATTCCAAAGCCCAATCAAAATTATGCTAAAAAGGAAAACTATACACCATCTCATTTATGAATATTAAAACAAAGTTTAAAAAATTAACAAAGAGAATCTATCTTAAGAAAATACTTCCTGACCGAGTAGTTTATTCTAGAAGGGCAGAATGGTTCAATACTGGGAAATTTTATTAAAACTAATCAAATCAATAGACCTAAGAAGAAACACCACATAATCATCTCCACAGGTGCTGAAATACATGACAAAATTCAGCATCTTTGCTAAAATACAATAAAACTGGAAATGAAGAATACTTTCTTACCATGAAAAACGATAGGTATCTCAGATCCATGCTTGAATCAGAAAGGACCAGAGAGAACTAAAGGAACATGACAGGATGCCTTCCATTCTCACTAACAATTAACACTGTAGCAAAAGTACTTGCACAAATGAAAAGCATACAAGGTTATTAGGAAATCTGAAAACCACAACAGTATCTATCCTCCTTAATAAAATCAAAATAAAATACTAGCTGTCTATTCATTTACTCTTTTATTAAGAAAAAAGGAAGATCCCTTATCAGGAACACTCCAAAAACAGAGCTTTGAAGAGGTACTGTGGTAACAGACACTAAACACTAAAGATCCTCTGTAATCAAAATAGTGCAGTAGAGGTGTATGAATAGATATTCAACCACTGGAACAGAACAGAAAATCCAGAAACAAATTCAAATATATTCTTTAGTATAAGAAAGAGATGGTATTCTCACATTGGTGGAGAAAGGTGAATTATTCAATAGAACATAACCTACCCTGAATATAGAAACATGAAAATTCTTTCTAAATACAGACAAAATCCAGAATACATAAAATTCAATTAACTTTATAACAGCAACAAACTTCTGCATATGAAAGATTAAAAAAATAGATTTCAACAGAAGTCACAAAATGAGAAAAAATATTTGCAACTCATATCACAAGGGTTAAACTCTAATATCTAAGGAGTTCTTAAAACTCCATACTAAAACATGCCAAGAATCTAACAGAAAACAATGGGCATCTGTTTCTATGCCCCAGAAAAGCAAAACAGAAACAGCTTTATAAGGGCATAAGCTTCATCTTTTTCTTTGATCCCCATGCCTGGCATATAGTAGAGGCTCAGCAAATGTTTACTGAAGGAATTTTATATGGATGATTTTTATATTAAGCCAGAAACATAATTATTTTTTATAAAATTAGTGATTTGAAACACCCTAGACAAAGAAGTAATCTGACTTATGTTCCTAAAATTAGTGACAGTGGAAACTAAGTTATTTCTAGATGTTTCAAAAGAGGGCAGAGCTAGAGAGCATAAATCGTAGAGCATGAGTAAATAATTTTAATAAACTCACACGAATGTCTTGTCTGTTGATGAAAGGAAATCCAGTATAGGAAATAAAGTTAGCACTGTAATCTTTAAAATCAAAGGACAATAATATGTGTAATTAGGGATGTGATAAGGACTTATTCATTGGAGGCTTATACATAAACACAATATACAGTCAAGAGAAATTTGAATTTACCTTCTACCATATTACCAGCCTTCTGAAAAATTCTCTCTTCACACCACTGACAATGGATCAGGTACTGGATCTTCTTGGCTGTCTCATCTGCAGAGGTAGGCCCCCTCAAAACTCTCACAACAACCAACACAAAATGTTCCAGAGCCACTGCAAACAGTACCTCAATGCCTTTGTTACATCGGGCTGCAGCTCTGGAAAGAAATTTTTCAAATTATTTTGGGGGCTTATCATTTTTCTTTGTTTGGCATTATATTGACAATACTAACCTGGACAGGAAACCATGGATGGGTTATGGGAAAATAAGGAAAGTTCAGTTCTTAGTAGCAGTGTTTTTAAAAGATCATTACTGTAACTTTTACATAAACTGGAACACAGGTAATAAAGGATGCTTGGCAGAATCTTTAGCAACTAGACATTCTCCATTATGGTATCCTCTCAGTGAGACTACATCCTCTGATTTTCAATGTCATTTTGTTTCTTGTCATCACCACCACCCTTCTTCCTTTTTATCTACTTTTTTCTATAAAAGCTTCTTCCAAACAATGATTATTGAGGACTAACTACATGCAGGCTGGTATGTGCTGAATGTTCAGTGAAAAATATATAGGCAAAGTTTTTGCTATTAATTTTATAGACTTTTGGATTAAATTCTAATTGATATACCATTTATGTACTTAGTTTTCCCTCTGCAGTTGTATGTACTTAGTTCATATGTATTAATTTCAACTTGTTGATATTACATCATAAACAGTTTTAAGTATATACAATAGGTCCTTGGTGTGTATACATACTAGATATCAGAGTTTTCAGATAATTAGGAATAACACCAAAGGTATATGAAGTCTACTATAATCCATATTATGTTGAGGTAGGAATTTCAATCTAAATGCTGGGAATCCAGTGTTGGGGCTAGTGAATGAACTGGCTAATCATGCATTATCTATACTCTCAGGGTCAATTTATATAATATTATTCTTCTAGCAGAATATTCTGAATAAAGTGGGTGCTCAAAAAAAGAAAAAGCCTTTCTTTAACTGTTTAGAAATCCTGATGAAAAACAGAACTTTTTGTTTTGTAGGTAAGATCATTTTGCAGAATCAAGTTTATAAGCCATCATTTTAAAAGTTTACTTATGTTAATTTTTATTTTTGTTTTAGTAATCTCTACACCCAATATGGGGTTTGAACTCACAACCCTGAGATCAAGAGTTACATGCTCCATCGGTTGAGCCAGCCAGGCACCCCTATAAGCCATCATCTTATTCAAACTACGTAAATAAAGGAAATGAAACAGACATAAAACAATTTTTGGGGTGCTGGGGTGGCTTAGTCGGTTGAGCTCCAACTCTTGATTTCGGGTCAGGTCCTAATCTCAGGGTTGTGGGAGCATGCCCCGCATTGGGCTCCATGCTCGGTGCAAAATCTGCTTGAGATTTTTCTCTCCCTCTGCTCGAGCTCTCTCCCTCCCCTCACTCTAAAATAAACAAACAAACAAATAAAATCTTAAAAAAACAAAAACAAATTTTTCTGGGCACTTAGGTGACTCAGTTAAGTGTTCGACTCTTGAGTTCAGCTCAGGTCTTAATCTCAGGGTCATGAGTTCAAGCCCTGTGTTGTGCTCCATGTTGGGCATGGCACCTACTTAAAAAATGAATAAATAAATATAAAACAAATCCCACCCAAAAACCCCGAATTTTTCTCAATCTAAAAACAACGTTTGCATTTTCTTTTCATGGTGCTATCCCCCATCTACCCTACATTGTTAAAATAACTGATTTGACATTAACTTTCATTTTTATCTCTTCTTTCTTAAAACTAATTTTTTTATTAACTTTTTTTTTCAATTAACATGTAACGTATTATTTGTTTCAGGGGTACAGGTCTGTGTACAGCTTACACAACTCACAGCACTCACCATAGCACATACCCTCCCCTACGTCCATCACCCAGCCACCCCATCCCTCCAGCAACCCTCAGTTTGTTTCCTGAGATTAAGAGTCTCTTATGGTTTGTCTCCCTCTCTTAAACTAATTTTAATAAAACTTTTCATTGCAGAGTAAACTATTTTAGGCACAAAACTTTTAAATCAAAGTATAACAAAAACAACGTAAGATTACCAAACAAATCAAGATTATGGACACAAATACAGAATTTGGACTTTGTGCATATTTTGAAAAATGCAACTGGCACTTTTTGTAATATTATCTCTATCATATACCCAAACATACTAGGTACGTTGTTGTTAATCTGGTACCTTGCCACTGCAGCTACAACGATTCTGGCTGCTAGTTCCTTGTAATATTCAGTTCGGACAATATTACAGCCGTAGTGACGCCGGGCAACATGCTGTGCCTTGGCATATAAAGAACTAATATCTGTAGAAGTCACTGAAACTATGCCAAGGTTTCTTATATTTCTGAATGCAGAATCTAGATAGTTCACAGATGTTCCAAAAGGGTCTAGGTGTCTAAAATCAGAAAGAATACAGACATATTTAAAATCATACTAGTAATCAAAATGATACCACTATCATTATGTCTAATGATAAAATTCCATGGATTCAAAAGTACTTTACAAATCAATTTTAAATATATAATTCTGTTTTTAAATTAAGTAATAAAATGATCATATGATATGTCAGACATATAAAAGTGAAATCAGGCTTAGAAGAAAACTGTCATGCCTGGGAATTTTATTTCAAATGCTAGAAAATGTTCTTATTGCATTCCTTAGGCCAATGGAAAAAACTGTATTAATGCAAATAAACAAACTACAGCCTTATAGCCCCCCACCAAAAATCCAGCCAAGTTTAGAAAGTGACAAACACATGCACACATACACAAGTGACACAGCAAATTTCTTTCACTTACATGAAATCAAAGGATCTCAAATGCATCAGTACATTGGCATCCATTTTGGTCACCTGAATATTACCAAGGTTTTCCTCTCCTTCTTCAAGAATATCATCACTCTCTTCCTTTTCCTTACTGTCCACCACCACTTTCAGTTTGTTTAAATGGCAGTTTTCCTGAATCAGTGTCACAGAGTTCTCATTCAAGTCATTAATTGTAACCTTAACTGCACTTCCAAGATGTTTTGCCCATTGTAATCCCATTATCCCTTAAGAGAAATGTGAAGGAAAATGAATTTTAAATTATAGTAATTAAAGAATAAAAACAATATATAATATTTTATAAAAACAAAACCAAATTGTTTCAAAATCTTAGTGTTTTTGTAATCTTTTTTACTTTCTCACTACAAAGCCTCTGAAGAAAAGTTACCACACACACACGCACACACAAAATGTGTCTAACAGATTTTCATTAATACTTTTTCTAAAGCTTTTCTGTAACACATATTCAAATACAATAACCATGTTTGTTCTGATTATTTTGGGGACTAGGTTTTCTTTGTAAAAATTTCTTAAAATGGAATGCTTTTTTCAAACAAAATCTTACAGAGAAACCCAATATACAATATGAGTAAGAGTGGAGTTACTCTGCTTGGGGGATGGGAAGTTGAAACTCCTCTTGCTGAAGTTCACCTAATGCACCCAAATACGAAAACAACTTTAGTGGACCACCATTTTTTCAAACACTATACAACAGCATCATTGTGAATTAAACAGAACTACTCTGTATATGTAAGCAAATGATCAAGAATTCAGACAAAGAAAGCCTCTCCTCACAGGCTCCCTACACCTCCTGGATTAGTGCCGTAAGGGCCATTCGTTGCAATACAGGAGATGGTGGCACAGGCCCAGCCGCTGCGGATTAGAATCCTCTCTGTGCTACAAGTCTTCGCCAAAGTCTTCACTCACGTGGCTCATAAATGTAAACATTTAACATCTACTATGTGCCACGGTCTTTACAAATATTTTCAAGTTCTCATAACAAGCCTGTGATCAGTTCTAATATTCACATTTTTAGAGATGGGGAAGCATGCAAACTGACTGTTATGAACTGATTTAAGTTTACAAAGGAACATTACAAGAAAGGACTGAATAGCTCAGACATTAGCTTTAATGATTTCAGGTGACAAAAGAGTAGTTCATTGCAGCATTATTCACAATAGCCAAGACACGGAAACAACGTTAAGTGTCCACTGATGGATAAAGAAAATGTGATATAAGCACACACACACAATAAAATTACTATTCAGTCATAAAAAAGAAGAAAATCCTGCCCCTTATGACATCATGGATGGACCACTGGGGCACTATGTTCAGTAAAATGTCTGAGAAAGACAAATACTATATGATTGCACTTATATGTGGAATCTAAAAAAAACCAAACTCATAGAAACAAAGATCAGATTTGTAGGTTGCCAGAGGTGGGGGTGGGGGGGATCGAGGGTGGAAGAATTGGGTGAAGATGGTCAAGAGTCCAAAGAAGATATACAGATGGCCAACAGACATATGAAAAGATGCTTGATATCACTAATGATGAGTAAAAGGTAAATAAAAATGAGATATCATCCTTACACCTGTGAGAACAGCTAGAATCAAAAAGACAACTGTTGGAGGGAGGAGCAAGATGGCAAAGGAGTAGGAGACCTAAATTTCATCTGGTCCCAGAAATTCAGCTAGATAGTTATCAAACCATTCAGAACACCTACAAACTCAACAGATCGAAGAAAAGAAAAGCAGCAATTCTACCAACAGAAAAGCGACCACTTTCTGGAAGGTAGGATGTGCGGAGAAGTGAATCTGAGGCGATATACGGGAAGATAGACCGCGGGGGAGGGAGCCTCCGTCAGCCACTACTGGCAAGTGACAGAGCAGCGGGGCACTAAATTGGAACTTTTAGAAGTGCACTCCACTGAGGGATGTTGCTCCACTGGCTAAGCAGGGGGTGAAACCCTTGCTGGGACAGTGTGGTCTCAGGACCCTCGGGGTCACAGAAAGACCAGGGGTGCCTGACTGCAGCAGAGCTCCCAGGTATTGGAGCGGGGAAGCCGGCTGCAGAGACGGAGCCGAGGAGTGGGCTCTCAGCTTGGGGATGCCATAAACCGTGATCCGCGGCACAGTCGGGCCACTGGTCCTCCAGCAGGGACCCAACAAGCGGTAGATCCGGGGAGACTCCCCTTCCTCCCCCCAGGAGGAGCGGCGCAGGGAGCACACCACAGGGATCTGCTGGGTTTGGAGACTCCATATGGGGTTGGGTGCCAGAGATAGAGGGGTCGGGTGCCAGAGATAGAAACGCTTGGTCACAGGCCGGGGGAGCATGGAGTGCAGCCGGAGACCACGGAGACAGGAGTGAATGACTGCTTTTCTCTGGGGGCGCACTGAGGAGTGGGGCCCCAAGTTCCCAGCTCCTCCCAGACCAGAGATTGGGAGGCCGCCATTCTCACTCTCATCCTCCAAAGCTGTTCGGAAAGCTTGAAGGGAACAAAAGCTCCTGAGAGCAAACCCGAGCAGATCACTTAGCCAGACTCGACAAGGGCGGGGCAATTCCACCTCCCGCAAAGACATTTGGGAACCATGGCAAAAGGCCCCTCCCCCAGAAGATCAGCTAGAACAGCCAGCCAAGACCAAGTTTACCGATCAATGAGAATGGCAGAACTCCAGCCCTAGGGGAATACAGCACATAAAACTCATGGATTTTTTCCCATGATCCTTTAGTCTTTCAAAGTTAATATTTTTAAATTTTTTTTTTCTTTTTCTATTTTTTTAGTTGGCTTTTTCTTCTTTCCTTTTTCAACCAACATCTTACCAATTCCTTTTTTAAAACCTTTTTTAATTTTCATTTTTACAGTCATATTCTATCCCTTCATTGTAGTTAACCTTATTTTTTGTATATATATATGTTTTTGTTTCTTTAAAATTTTGGGATACAGTTTCCTCTAACAGACCAAAATATATCCTAAATCTAGTGTAAGACGTTGTCCTAGTCTCCTGCCTGATCACATTCTCTTTCTTCAACCAATTTCTTAACAATTCCTTTTTAAAAATCTTTTTTAATTTTCAACTTTACAGTCATATTCCATCCCTTCCTCGTACGTACCCTTATTTTTATATATATATATGTTTTTCTTTCTTTAAAATTTTGGGAAGCAATTTCTTCTAACAGACCAAAACACACCCGAAATCTAGTATGTGGCTCTGTTCTATTAACCAGCCTGATCATATTCATTTTCTTTCTTTTTTTTTTTTTCCCTTTCTTTTCCCCCAGTTTCGGGTCTCTTCTGACTTGTTTAGTGTGTATTTTTCTGGGGTTGTTGTTACCCTGTTAGCATTTTGTTCTCTTATCCATCTATTCTCTGGACAAAATGACAACACGGAAAAACTCACCTCTAAAAAAAGAACAGGAGGCAGTACCGACTGCCAGGGACCTAATCAATATGGACATTAGTAAGATGTCTGAACTAGAGTTCAGAATGACCATTATAAAGATACCAGCTGGGATTGAAAAAAGCATACAAGAGGAGCATTTGGGTGGCTCAGTCAGTTAAATGTCTGCCTTTGGTTCAGGTCATGATCCTGGGGTCCTGGGATTGAGCCCCGCATCATCCTCCTTGCTCAGCAGGAGTCTGCTTCTCCCTCTCCTTTTGCCCCTCCCCCTGCTTGTGCTCTCTGTCAAAGAAATAAATTAAATCTTTAGGGGAAAAAAAAAGAAAAAGAAAAAAGCATAGAAGATACTAGAGAATCCCTTTCTGGAGAAATAAAAGAACTAAAATCCAACCAAGTCGAAATCAAAAAGGCTATTAATGAGGTGCAATGAAAAAATGGAGGCTTAACTGCTAGGATAAATGAGGCAGAAGAGAGAATTAGTGATACAGAAGACCAAACGATGGAGAATGAAGAAGCTGAGAAAAAGACAAACTACTGGATCACCAGGGCAGAATTCTAGAGATAAGTGATCCATAAGACGAAACAGTATTAGAATAATTGGGATCCCAGAAGAAGAAAGAGAGAGAGGGGCAGAAGGTATATTGGAGCAAATTATAGCAGAGATCTTCCCTAACGTGGGGAAGGAAACAGGCATTAAAATCCAGGAGGCACAGAGAACCCTTCTCAAAAATCAATAAAAATAGGTCAACACCCCAACATCTAATAGTAAAACCTACAAGTCTCAGAGACGAAGAGAAAATCCTGAAAGCAGCTCGGGACAAAAGTCTGTAACCTACAATGGTAGAAACATTAGAAGGGCAACAGACCTATCCCCAGAGACCTGGCAGGCCAGAAAGGACTGGCATGATACATTCAGAGCACTAAATGAGAAAAATATGCAGCCAAGTATACTATATCCAGCTAGGCTGCCACTGAAAATAGGGGAGGTAAAAAGCTTCCAGGACAAACAAAAACTAAAAGAACTCACAAACACGAAACCAGCCCTACAAGAAATATTGAAAGGGGCCGTAAAAGCAAAGAGAGAGCCTAAAAGTAACATAGACCAGAAAGGAACAGAGACAATATACAGTAACAATTACCTTACAGCAATAAAATGGCACTAAATTCATATCTTTCCATAGTTACCCTGAATGTAAGTGGGCTAAATGCCCTAATCAAAAGACACAGGCTATCAGACTAGATAAAAAAACAAGACCCATTGATACACTGTCTGCAAAAGACTCATTTTAGACCCAAAGACACCTCCAGATTGGAAGTGAGGGGGTGGCAAACCATTTACCATGATAATGGACACTAACAGAAAGCTGGGGTGGCAATCCTTGTATCAGACAAATTAGATTTTTAAACCAAAGACTATAATAAGAGATGAGGAAGGACACTGTATCATACTTAGATGGTCTATTCAACAAGAAGATCTAACAACTGTAAATATTTATGCACCTAACATAGCAGCCATTATATAAGCCTATTATAACAAAATCAAAGAAACACATAGACAACAATACAGTAATAGTAAGGAACTTTAACACCCTCTTTGCTGAAATGGACAGATCATCATCTAAGCAAAAGATCAACAAGGAAATAAAGACTTTAAATGACACACTGGACCGAATGGACTTCAGGGATATATTCAGACCATTCCATCCCAAAGCAACAGAATACACATTCTTCTCTAGTGCCCATGGAACTTTCTCCAGAATAGATCACATCCTAGGTCACAAATCAGATCTCAACCAGTACCAAAAGACTGGGATCATTCCCTGCATATTTTCAGAACACAATACTTTGAAACTAGAACGCAATCACAAGAGGAAAGTTGGAAAGAACTCAAATACATGGAGGCTAAAGAGCATTCTACTAAAGAATGAATCAACCAGGAAATTAAAAAAGAATTTAAAAAAATTCATGGAAACCAATGAAAATGAAAACACAACTGTTCAAAATCTTTGGGATGCAGCAAAGGCAGTCCTAAGAGGAACATATATAGCAATACAAGCCTTTCTCAAGAAGAAAGATCCCAAATACACAACCTAACCCCACACCTAAAGGAGCTGGAGAAAGAACAGCAAATAAAGCCTAAACCCAGCAGGAGAAGAGAAATAATAAAGATCAGAGCAGAAATCAATGAACTAGAAACCAAAAGAACAGTAAAACAGATCAATGAAATTGGGAACTGGTTCTTTGAAAGAATTAATGAGATTGATAACCCCCTGGCCAGACTTATCAAAAAGAAAGGAGAAAGGACCCAAATCAATAAAATCATGAATGAGAGAGGAGAGATCACAACCAACACCAAAAGAATACAAACAATTATAGGAACATATTATGAGCAACTATATGCCAGCAAATTAGACAATCTGAAAGAAATGGATGCATTCCTAGAGACGTATCAACTACCAAAACTGAACCAGGAAGAAACAGAAAACCTGAACAGACCCATAACCAGCAAGGAAATTGAAGCAGTCATTAAAAATCTCCCAACAAACAAGAGCCCAAGGCCAGATGGCTTCCCAGGGGAATTCTACCAAACATTTAAAGAATTAAGTACCTATTCATCTGAAACTGTTCCAAAAATTAGAAATGGAAGGAAAACTTCCAAACTCATTTTATGAGGCCAGCATTACCCTGATCCCAAAACCAAAGACCCCATCAAAAAGGAGAAGTACAGACCAATATCCCTGATGAACATGGATGCAAAAATTCTCATCAAGATACTAGCCAATAGAATCCAACAGCACATTAAAATTATTCACCATGACCAAGTGGGATTTATTCCTGGACTGCAAGGTTGGTTCAACATCTGCAAATCAATCAACGTGATACAATATATTAATAAAAGAAAGAACAAGAACCATATGATCCTCTCAATAGATGCAGAAAAAGCATTTGACAAAGTACAGCATCCAATCTTGATTAAAACTCTTCACAGTGTAGGGATAGAGGGTACATACCTTAATATCATAAAAGCCATCTATCAAAAACCCACAGTGAATATCATACTCAATGGGGAAAAACTGAGAGCTATTCCCCTAAAGTCAGGAATGCGGCAGGGATGTCCATTATCACCGCTGCTATTCAACATAGTACTAGAAGTCCTAGCCTCAGCAATCAGACAATAAAAAGAAATAAAAGGCATCTGAATTGGCAAAGAAGTCAAACTCTCACTCTTTGCAGATGATATGGTATCATATCATCTGCAAAGAGAGTAAGAATCCTAAAATTTGTACGGAACCAGAAAAGACCCCAAATAGCCAGAGGAATGTTGAAAAAGAAAAGCAAAGCTGGTGGCATCACAGTTCCGGACTTCAAGCTCTATTAAAAGCTGTAATCATTAAGACAGTATGGTACTGGCACAAAAACAGACACACAGATCAATGGAACAGAATAGAGAGCCCAGAAATGGACCCTCAACTCTATGGTCAACTAATCTTTGACAAAGCAGGAAAGAATGTACAATGGAAAAAAAACAGTCTCTTCAACAAATGGTGCTGGGGAACTGGACAGCCACATGCAGAAGAATGAAACTGGACCATTTCTTTACACCACACACAAAAATAGACTCAAAATGGATGAAAGACCTAAATGTGAGATAGGAATCCATCAAAATCCTTGAAGAGAACACAGGCAGCAACCTCTTCGACCTCAGCCGCAGCAACTTCTTCCTAGAAACATGACCAAAGGCAAGGGAAGCAAGGGCAAAAATGAACTACTGGGACTTCAAAATAAAAAGGTTTTGCACAGCAAAGGAAACAGTCCACAAAACCAAAAGACAACCGACAGAATGGGAGAAGATAATTGCAAATAACATATCAGCTAAAGGGCTAGTATCCAAAATCTATAAAGAACTTATCAAACTCAACACTCAAAGAATAATCCAATCAAGAAATGGGCAGAAGACATGAACAGACATTTCTGCAAAGAAATCCAAATGGCCAACAGAAACATGAAAAAGTGCTCAACATCACTCGGCATCAAGGAAATACAAATCAAAACCACCTCACACCAGTCAGAATGGCTAAAATTAACAAGTCAGGGAAGGACAGATGTTGGTGAGGATGTGCAGAAAAGGGAACCCTCCTACACTGTTGGTGGGAATACAAGCTGGTGCAACCACCCTGGAAAACAGTATGAAGGGTCCTCTAAAGTTGAAAATAGAGCTACCCTATGACCCAGCAATTGCACTATTGGGGATTTACCCCAAAGATACAAATGTAGTGATCCGAAGGGGCCCGTGCACCCCAGTGTTTATAGCAGCAATGTCCACAATAGCCAAACTATGGAAAGAGCCTAGATGTCCATCAACAGATGAATGGATAAAGAAGAGGTGGTAGTATGTGTGTGTGTGTGTACACACACACACACACACACACACACACACACACAATGGAATATTATGCAGCCATCAAAAATCTGAAATCTTGCCATTTGCAACGATGTGGAAGGAACTAGAGGGTATTATGGTAAGCAAAATAAGTCAATTAGAGAAAGACAATTATCATATGATCTCACTGATATGAGGAACTGAGAAACAAGACAGAGGATCATAGGTGAAAGAAGGGAAAAATGAAATAAGATGAAACCAGAGAGGAAGACAAACCATAAGAGACAATCTCAGGAAACAAACTGAAGGTTGCTGGAGTGGAGGGAGGCAGGAGGGATGGGGGGACTGGATGATGGACATTGGGGAGGGTATGTGCTATGGTGAGCACTGTGAATTGTGTAAGACTGTTGAATCACAGACCTGTACCCCTGAAACAAATAATACATTATATGTTAATAGAAATAATTAAGAAAGAAAAAAGACAACAGTTGGTGAGGATGCAAAGAAAAACGAACCCTCATTCGCTGTTGGTGAGAATGTAAATTGCTGCAGCCACTGTGGGAACCAGTATGGAGTTTCCTCAAAGAAAAAAAAATTGAATATGATCCAGTGATTCCACTACTGGGTATTTACCCAAAGAAAATGAAAACACTAATTCAAAAAGATATATGCATCCTTATGTTTACTGCAGCATTATTTACAACGGCTAAGATATAGAAGCAACCCAAGTATCCACTGATAGATGAATAAAGAAGACAGTATACATACACAATGGAACATTATTCAGCCATAAAAAAAGAATGAGATCTTGTCAGTTGCAACAACATGGACAGACCTGGAGAGTATAATGCTAAGTGAAATAGATAGGGAAAGGCAAATACAATGATTCCACTCATATGTGGAATTTAAGAAACAAAATACACAGAAAAAAGCAGACTCTTAAATAAAGAGAACAAATTGGTTGCCAGAAGGGAGGTGGGTCGCGGGATGGGTGAAATAGATGAAATGTAAAAATAAAATAAAAGAAAATAAAGAAAAAGGGTGTGTAAGAGAAAATGCTGGGAATTAAATTTGGAAAAGTAGGTTGGGATCAAATTATGCAAGATATTAAATTGCTTTTAACCACTACTTTTCCCTGCAAAGAGGAACTTAAAAAGCACAGTTAACTCCTGTTTTCATCCTTTTGTTACAAAATTCCCCAAAATATACTCTTAAAACCTGTAAGAATGACTTGGATTACATACAGATGGCTTCTTAGAAATTTTCTACCCTTCCTGTTACCTTTACTGTTAAGTTCTTTTGGGAAAAATGTTCTTAGTCTTTAAAATTCCCTCTCACCCCATAGCCGAATGACTAGGCAGTTTACTGCATCACAAAAAAAGAAAGACAACCAAACATCAATACTTCCTGATTGCAGGGAACAAGTATTCTTGAATAAAAGAAAATCTTATCTGAAACTGATCAAACCTGAAAATCCAATTACCAATTTACAGAAATACAGGAGACAGAGGAACATGTTATAAGAATCATGGAGATACCATCAGCAAAAATCTAGACTCTGGAAAAGTCTTCAAGGCAAACAAGCTGTATGTCAATAAATAATTATCACACATACAAACAAAATGATGGAAGTGAATATAGATTAAGAAGAGATTTAGACATATCAAACAATGAAATACAGTCTTTATTTGAATTCCTACTTGATTTTTTAAAACTGTTGAGATAATTGGGCATATTTAACATTTGATGATATTAAGAGTATTCTTAATTTTTTTAGATGTGATAATAGTATCATGGTTTTTTTTAAATCCTAAAAAAGATAAATAAAAATGCTTATCTTTTAGAGATCCAACTGAAATATTTACAGATCAAATAACATATCAGTGATTCGTATCAAAATAAGGGGGATAAAGGATGGTGGAAGAAATTATGAGGGAAAGTGTATGGGATACAGCTACAAGAACAAGCATAAGTTGATAATTTTTGGAGTTGAGTGATAGCAAAGGATTCATTTATTATAGTCTACTTTTGTATATATTCGAAATTTTTCCACAAAATTTCAAATATATGGGTCTTTAAGTTTTGGTTCTTAATCAAAATATTCTGCCAGATAGAATACCCATATAAATTTCTAAGAAAAAATACTGCATAAATCTGATAATTAAAGTGGGGTTCCAAAAAAAGCATTACTTACCAGTGGCTCCAAAGGCATCTAGACATTCCAAAGGTTTTCGTTCCTCAGCCAAAGCAGCCAATGTACAGAATATTAGCTGCCTAGAAGAAAGTATAATGATTTGAAACAATTTTACTGTACCATGGCTTCATCACTGTAGATTTTATTTTATTTAAGAATAGTGAGATGGGGAGCCTGGATGGCTCAGTCGGTTAAGCGTCCTAACTCTTGATTTTGGCTCAGGTCATGATCTCAGGGTTGTGAGATCAAGCCCCACACTGGGCTCAGAGGAGCATGTGAAGTCTGCTTAGGATTCTCTCTCCCTCTCCCTCTGCCCGTCCCCGACCTCGTGCTCATACATTCTCTCAAAAAAAAAAAAAAAAAAGAATAGTGAGAATTGGGGCTCCTATTTACTGTACGACCTGTTTTAAAAGAAGACCGAGTAATATATTCCTTTCCTAGTAGTACAAGAACTAAACATTTGTGAAATTAAACTATCAATCTAATTGGGTTTTATAAACAAGCATTCACCATGAATAATGATTTCATAAATAAAACTGCCTACAAAAGCACCAGCCTGTTCATTAATTATATAAAGTTAGGCCTATTTTACTCTGAGAAAGAAATTAGTTTGGTAGGAAAAAAGAAAACAATCATTCTGAGAAAATACTAAAACAGATGATTTTCACTCTGTACCTAGTTTTAAATTTCACTATATTAGAACATAAAGATTAAGGTAAGGTAATCTGTAATAATTTGAAACATCCCATAACCCTTTTTCCAATTTATCTTACCGATTTAGTTTCATTTTGGGATTAAAATAGGAATCTGTTTTTTGAGGTATAGAATAGTTAGGACAAACTTGTACATCTGTGTCTGCCTCTTTCAAAATTTCATTAGGTGGTTTTGCAGCAGAAGCTAAAATGAAAAAAAAAAAAAAGATTTCCAGTGAAATACAATAATTCTAAATATCTAAAACAATACACATTAAAAGAAATAACTTTCCTTTATAATACTTTGTTAATGTAATCAATTACGTAAATAACGAAAAAAGAAAAACAACCCAAAACTGATTTATTCAGTACTGTCTCTAGGAAAGAGTCGCACTCAAGTATTTGGTGAATTAAAGTTTATTAAGTTAAAATCTTATCTGCCAAGAACATCAATATATCTGTATTACGAAACCTAGTTAAGAACAATAAGCCTAAAATAACAAAATCTGGGACTCCTACTCCTGGGTGGGTCAGTCGGTTAAGCGTTTGCCTTCGGCTTAGGTCATGATCCTAGGGTCCTGGGACTGAGTCCCACATTGGGCTCCTTGCTCATCATGGAGCCTGCTTCTCCCTCTGCCTGACACTCTCCCCTGCTTGTGCGTGTGCTCTCTGACAAATAAATAAAATCTTAAAAAAAAAAAATAAAACAAAATCCTAAAATACCTTTATTGTTCATCAACCACTATACTGTGTTTACATAGGTTGGCTGCTAAATATATCTTACTGTGATATAATGGTTATAAAGTTAGGATCTCAGTTTCATTCCATAGGCCATCACGGATGACTAAGAATCACTATACTTCCTGAACATACTTGATTTCAGAACACTTTCATATAACTACAATTATAAAACACAAATTATATTCAAATGGGTATGAAGTAATGGGGAAAAAAAAAGACTCTACATTTAGTATACATTAGAATCATTTAGATATGAACCCAAATGAAATACTGATGTGTTTGTGTGTGTATATTTTAAATATTTAAGAAATGAGACATATATATCTCTGTGGGGAAAAATAGATTCTTAATGTATGGATTTCTTGATAATATTATAATCAGAATGTTAACTACATGGCAACCATATTTCCCTTTTTACAGTGCCAATCAGTTAACATTCCCTAGCATTCTATTTTATATTCTTCTACACCTACCAAAGTGGCATGTGACGTATCTCAAAAGATCAGCCTTTCTCAAACCAGATTCTATGAAAATATTAAGCTCTATAGAAAATTATTTCAGTATTTTTTTCAATTCTTGAAAGAAAGTTACATAATACCATTCTAGATGTATATGAGAGAAATTAATTCATTACATACAATGGATACCTTAGGGCATGAGGTCTTAATTCTTTTTTTTAAAGATTTTATTTGTCAGAGAGAGAGAGTACACGCATAAGCAGGGGGAGCAGCAGGCAGGAGAGGTAGACTGCCTGCTGAGCAAGAAGCCCAATGTGGGACTCGATCCCAGGACCCTGAGATCATGACCTGAGCCGAAGGCAGATGCTTAACCAACTGAGCCACCCAGGCATCCCGTTAATTCTTAAGAGGGGCTGCTTCAGTAATAATAAGCTATTAATAACCTGATTATCACTTCAGGATAATAAATGGTCTTTATATAACTCTACTTCCTTTTTCGAGTGTTTTTCAACAGTAAGTATAACATAGCTATATATAATCTTTCATTAAGATACCTATGTTTACTTTGGCATCAATTACTTTTTTTACCCACATTAAATATATTTGTTAAACTGAGGACAGTTGAATGTTGTTGGGAGCCTCACAGAAAGAAAACGAAACCTGAAGTAATGGATTAGTAGTTAACTAAATGATTTGGTTAAGTTCCTATATTTTATCTACCTGATGTCTGAGAAGAATAACTGGACCACTGTTTAAGGATTTACTTATCAACATATGTTAATGAGATTGATCAACTTACCAGCAATATACCTGGATTTCGTCTCTCCTTTATTCACATGTCGCCTAACATGTCCCAGCATATCGGTCCTTCTGGTGATTGTTGCTGAACAAATGATACAATGATAATGGGCGCCCATTTTACTGGATATCTATCAAACAGAGTATTTAATTTAAATGTACAGATAAGTTACTAAGACAATGAAACAGAAATTTAAGATTGCAAATTTAAGTATTTTAGTCTATCTTGGGCTTAATGGTGTAGAAGATAGTATTAATATTGCCATCCGACTTTGAAGGGATCTTCACTTCCTTATCTATATTTATGCATGCTTTTTACTTACTTTATAATTGACCAAAACTTTAATTTGTTTTTCCCATTCATTCTAGTCAGCACCTAACTGTACTCTATTTTCTATAAGTAGCACCTATAAAAATGGCATAAAATTAGCAGCACTGTGTAACAATTTTCTCCAGGAAAATAACGTCCTGATTTATAACGTTTGCAGCTTTCTGTGGTATGTGTACTCTACCATGTTCAACTTTAAGTTACAATTGTGTCAGATTTCAAGCTACTGATGTGACATCACTGAATGTGAGTCTGGGAAGAGAAGTGTAATATCCTACTAGAGAGCATGCTTACCATGCAGATATAATATATTTATAAAGAACGCAGACAATAGTAAAATAAATATCAGGAAGTAATGAGATTTGAGTACTACCTTTGTTTGTAATATAATTTATGCACTTTGAAATTTATACAATTTAATTTTTAATGATGGCCATTTTTAACAACCAGCTTTCAAGGTTTCTAGAAATACGAGCTAGTTTCACCATACCACTGAATGTTAGAAACGTAATAAAAAGTCTAATAGTCCAAGTAAAAAATTTTCACTTTATAATTTCTCATTTAGCTGAGAATAAAAAGACTACTCCAATGGCTTTTTCCTACTTTTGATGCCTTTTACCCTTAGAGCTTCTACCTCCTATTTACTTGGGCTCAAACAGGAAATAGAGAATAGTCGAGAACATTGCATAGGGTTCCTTGTAGTACTGTCATTATGAGATTCAAAATGTCCTGGATAGGGTTGATGGACCAACCATTGTCCTGACTACTGCTTAAGAAATGCTTGGGTTTTTTTCTCCCAGCACTTTACTCTTTTTAGTGACCTGAAAAAAAATTAATAACGAGGACTTCTTAAGCTAATATGCATTCAGGATAGTATTACTAAAAAATATTTTGTAATTTGTATCCCCCCAAAGTTAAATGTATCCTAAAAATGAACATAAGTACTTTTAAAGATATTATTAAGATTTCAGAAAGTTTCTTGATTCTGTCCACTGACAGATTAAAAGAAAGAGCATAAAGAAGGTAAATACGAATTGACATACTAAGATATTTACTAAATCGCAGATATTGAAGGCTCTTACTCCATAATCAAAATTTATTTTAAAAGAAAAATATTACTTTTTATTTAAATTCTCCATTCCAAAATTAGTAAACAGGGTAACTTTCCTTTTGAACACAAGGGAAAAATTTATCTGAAAATTAAAAACTATAAAATGAAAAGTTCAACACAGCAACTTTTTTTCATATATCTCATATTTTTTATGCTATGATATTCTGAAAGCACTCAAGATACAAAATCTTAAAGTAAACCTCATTGCCAAATATACCCACAGCCTTAAAGCCAAGTAAAAATTGTGCTTTCTTTAAAGAGGGCTAAATTTAAAAAGAAATCTAACATCTGATTACCTGTTCTCCAATAATGTTTGGTTTCACTGGTCGACAAGGTAAGTGACAGATGCACATCCTGTAACCTAAAGTGAAGAATTGATGGTTGTCATATCATTGTTCATTAAATATTCAATTATCAGTAAAAATTATTAGCAAATTTTATTTTGTAAGAATAACTGGATTCTTCTTTTATTTATAAGGTCATAATTTATTTGAATGAGACTTAGTTTTATATATTTGTTATACAACATATAGTACAAAAACAAATATATGAGATCCAGGTTTGAATTCTGGTTCTGCCAAGACTGTGTTATCTTGGATTTGTCATTTAGCTTCTCTGGGACTCAACTTTATCATCTATTCTCTGACATTGTGACTTTTTCTTAGGCTTCACCTTCTTTGCCTCATACTACCTTTGCCCATTACACAGCCTCTTTATGATATGGCACTTAGTTCTCTCCCATCTTCCTCATATGTCCTCTTCTCTCTCTTCTACTCTAAAAGGTAGATTTTCTATAGGCTTGATCTGCTACATGACTTTTCCTCATTTCCTTGGTAACTTTAATGCCTTTTATGGTTGCAACTATCTCCCCTGGGGGAAGGAATTCCAAATTCTAGCTCTAGTTACTAACTCCTTCCTGAGGACTGGATCTCTATTTCTGATTGCCTGTTGAGGATGTACCACTGGGTTATCGGGTCAGTATTTCAAAATCAATCAAGGACTAAATATATCATTTCGTCTTGAACCAGGTCTCTTTTTCATTTTTTAAATAAATGATAATGCCTTCCAGTTGTCCTAACTGTTAAGTGATCTCTAACTCCTTTCTTCTCATACCTTGCATCTAATTGTTTCTCTTACTTGTACGTATGGAAGTATCCCAGGACGCAGCAACCTTTTTTTTTTCTTCCCATTGATATGTACTCCTATGGTTATCCCATCCCATCTTTTTTTCTCAAGATTTTATTTTATTTATTTGAGAGCAAGAAAGTGAGAAAGAGAGAGAAGCATGAGAGGGGGAAGGGTCATAATGAGAAGCAGGCACCCTGCTGAGGAGGGAGCCCAATGTAGGACTAGATCCCAGGACTCCGGGATCATGACCTGAGCTGAAGGCAGTCGCTTAACCAACTGAGCCACCCAGGCGCCCTATCCCATCCAGTCTTATGGCTTTAAATACCATCTATATTCTAAGAATTCCCAAACGTATATCTCTAGTCCCAACCTTTCCCCCAAACTCAAGATTCTACAGGCTACTTGACATCTCCAGGCGATGCATCTAAACCTTTGCACGCCTAAATCTGCAGGCCTGGCCTTTTCCCCCATACCTGGTCCTGATGCAGTCTTCTCTGCTCAGCAAAGGATACCACCATTTTTATAGCTGCTCAAGTCTCAAGCTCAAGCATTATTAGCTTATTTCCCCTCACATCTCACTTTTTCTATTCCTTCAGCAGGTCTTATTGCTTCTACCTTAAACATATTTGCCAACTACTTGAGACTTGCTTGCTAAAACAAAAACTATAATACTTGCCATCTACCAGATCACCACCATGCGAAAAAACCCAACAATGTAATGTACTTAAGAAAGTAAAGAAATGCCATGAACCATTTAAGAGATGAGAATAACTCAGAAGACAAAGACTAACCTAAAGGTTAAACAATGGCTTAAATAAAGATACAAAAAGAACTTTTTGATAAAAAGACATAATTTACTACACTTTCTTATAAATAATTAAACATAAAAGACAGGATGGCCTCTGATTTAGTCTCTAATTCCCCTTTCCCTAAGTAACTAGTGGTAACGTTTTACCAGTACTACTAAGAAAATAGTTCTGACTTCTTTTCTGGGTGTCTCATACCGGCTATTTCATCCAGTTTGGTTAAAACTCCAGGTAACCACACTTAGCAACACCTATGCTCACAAAATCATATACAACTATAAGTATGCATATGCTTAACATGGATATTTAGGGGCATTTTTTTTTATCTAAATGTAGTATCATAAAATCTTACACACACACACACACACACACACACACACACACACACACGCTGTTTTCAATAGCAGTTTATAGTGGAAATCCTTCCAAGTAAGCTAGTATAGATCTAATATATACTCCTTACAATGGCAGCATAATATTTCATGGTATGTACACACCATAATACAGTCAACCAACCCTCTTTTTAGTTTCAAGTTTCTGTCACTAAGTAAATGCTGCAGTGAATATTCTTGTACATCTATCCTTATCAACTGATTCTTTTACTCCCAAAAGAGGGAGTACCTGGTGGAGAGATAAGCGTTTTTTAAACTTTAAAAATGTTGCGAGATCTCTTTCCAAAAATGCTATAATAATTCACATAATTCACTCTCAGAATCTAATACCTGATTTTATCTAGGAAGTCTTTTAACTTGGCATGATCTCATTTTTTTTTAATTTTATTCTTTATGAGACCTCTTATTAAATTTAGTCCCCCAAATTGTGTCATTTTTGTCACTACTATAATTGGTGCTTTTTTCTAATTTCCATTTATATAGAGTAGAGAAAGGTTATGATTTCAAATATTTATCTTATATCCCACTACTCTTACTAACTCTAATCTTTTTCAGCCATCAGCAGAAAAAAAGACATTGTCTTTTTTCCAATATCCATACCATATATTTTATTTTGTTTTGCATTTATTACTCTTTCAAAATTATGTGTCAGATGGTAGTTATTCTAACATAAAAGAAAAAGTATAACTTTTTAAAACATAGTTCAGGGACGCCTGGGTGGCTCAGTTGGTTAAGCTCTGCCTTTGGCTCAGGTTATGATCCCAGGGTCCTGGGATCAAGTCCTGCATCAGGCTCCTTGCTCCGTGGGGAACCTGCTTCTCCTTCTGCTTGTGCTTGCTCTCTCTCTCTCTCTCTCTCTCTCTCTAATAAAGAAATAAAAATCTTAAAAAAATAAAACATAGTACAAAAAGTTATGGGGACCCCCAGGACCAAGCAAAGTACCCAGTATGGAACAGAACCTTAAAAATGTTTGCTAGAGTAAACTACACTTGCAACATCCATCTACTGCCTAGAGAGTTACATGGTCATTTACTAATACATTAAAAGGACATTAAATCCCTCATAATTTTAAATGGAAAATATTTATGTTCACAATAAAATTCCAAAACTTCTATCAAATCTTGACTCATTTACTTTTTAGCAAGCACAAAAATACTAACCTTCAAATTCAACTGAGACTTTCCAGTGTAAATTTTGAAGGTGACGACGAAGCTTATGGCTATTACAAGCTCTGAATTTCTCCTTAGGGCACAATGGACAAGACTGTTTGTTTCCTGACGGGGGGGGGGGGGGGGGGGGAAGAACCAATAAAACACAGAATAGACTATTAATGCCTCGATTTAACTACAAAAGAAGTAGCAGGGGACTCTCTCCACCCAACACACACACTTCTCAGATAATGTCTATGTTAACATTAGGGAGAGTCACCTCTGCCTCAACAGGTAGTAGTTAATAATCAGCACATGGTCAGTGATTGATTTTTTTTACCCTAAAACTCTCCTCTCTGGGGCTAGCTGATATCTTTTTTGGGGGGGAGGGAGGCTAGCTGATATCTCTGTTGCCACTGGGAACAGAGAAAATGAGAAAGTGATAAAGTACATGATATCCCTCCAGCCAAAATGCCTGCAAGAGAGAGCATCACTGTGTACTTTGGACAGGGGAGAAGGCAGTACCTGTCACGTTCCCAGAGAGGCAGGAGCAGGGCAGACAGTGTAAGCACCTGCTCTGCAGCAACAAAAACAGTGAACATGCAGAGTAAGAAAAATGGAAGGAGTGAAAGGAGTAAGTGGGATCCCAGATAACTGCTATTCTGGGCCAGGGAGCATGGTTAGAGCCACCGTACCCTATTACTGAATTTCTAAGTTCTTCCTTCTTTATTAATGAAAAGATTATGGATTGTAAAAATAGAAGTCTTAATCAGAAATGTAATATATCTCAAATAAAAACTTTGATAGTAACAAAAAAATTAAAATCTCACATTCAGGTTTAAAATGATAAAAATATACAAAAATAATCAGCAACTCACTTAATTTTTAATCTAACAAATATCTTTAATATATAGCACACTGCAAGTATAGTCAAAATTAATTTTTCAATATACTCTGCTTACTTCAAAAAACCATGAAGTGATACTGAGGATGGAATTCAAGCACTAAGGATGGCAAGACAGTAAGAGAGGAGCTGGAGGAGCTTGAGGCCTGACAACAATGAGGAACTCTTGTTCCAGCCTTAAATTGCCCACCTGGGGACTTTGTTTACATGACCGAATATAAGCCTCTTGTTATTAAAGGCACTGTTTTTTGGATGTTACGTATAGCTAAATGCAATTCCTAACTTATAGAAGACACAGTCCTTATATATCCATGAAATTGTAATTTCCTTGAGGAACTGTGAAACAACTTGTCCCCACAGCACCTGTGAATGTAGAAGGCTACCAAATTCCTGAATGAAAAAGTTTTATTATTGCTCTAGTTCAGTGGCAATAAACAAGTCTACTCAGCAAATTTTCATGAGTTGAAAGATAAAAAGCCAACAGAAATTAAGGGGGAAAAAAAACCTTAAAAATATGGAAATACCTGCATCAAGATTATCTGAGTTCAATGAACTGGCAGAGTCAAAATCTTCAGCTACGAAGGCTAACTTCTCTAGATCAGCAAGCTGCCTCTGGATTGAGATGTGTCTCTCTGAAAGGAAATTTTAAGAGTTAGAAGATTATGTGTTAACAGTCTGAATTCCAGTTCTATTTTTATTTGATCACGTCACAGACACTCCACTTTTATTTCCTGTAGCATTGTGCCCTAGTGCCTAGATGGGGTATACTGCTGCAATTCTGCCTATAAAATGACAAGCGTGTCTCAGAATGCAAAAAGTTGGGGAACAAACTCCACTGTGTAACTTCACACCTTTAAAGTTTTATCTAATTATTCAATATAATTCTACAAAAAAATGTTTTTACTCTGTACAAAATGCTGAAGTAAGAAACATAAGCCACATTTCCTATCTTTAAAGAACTTTCAACAGGGGCACCTGGGTGGCTCAGGCGTTAAGCATCTGCCTTCGGCTCAGGTCATGATCCCAGGGTCCAAGGATTGAGACCCGCATTGGGCTTTCTGCTCAGCAGGAAGCCTGCTTCTCCCTCTCCCACTCCCCCTGCTTGTGTTCCTTCTCTCGTTTTGTCTCTCTCTGTCAAAAAATAACTTTCAACAGGCGAGAGAGATATTGATACGTTACCTACTAATTGTAATACAATGCAGGATGAAATGAATACCAGGGGTAAAGTAATATGCTGTGGGCATACAGAGGAAGGAGGAATTAATCCCAACAAGTGTCTTTGAGAATGTCTTCACTAAAAAAGTGGCATTTGACTGTGATATAAGGTATGAATAGAATTTCAATACGCAGAGACTTGGTGGCTGGCCTTATAAACTGAAGTAATCTCATGAAAAGCATAAGGTGTAGAAAAAAATACAGCCACCTCTATCCCACCCCTGTTGGAATGTAGTATATCTGGAGAATGGAAGTGGTAGAAGAACAAGCAGCCAAAAATGTACAGATCATGAAAGGCTTAAATTCTATGTAAGTTAGTCTGGACTGTCCTCTTCCGCCAATGTGAAGTCTTTGTAGGTTTTTGAGGGAGTGAATGGTAGGATCTGAATGCATTTCAGGTTATGTCTGGCTATAGAACCAAAGATCAATAACTGAGGTGAGAAGTCAGGAATACAAAGGTACCGAACAGATGGTTTAAAAAAAAAAAAAAGAACTTTGGGTGTGAGAAATAACCATGAATGAAGAGTGCGTTCAAGAATGATTCTACGATTTCAAGTTTATACGGTTGAGAGTAATGGTACCATTAACCAATAAAGGAAGAGGAAAACATTTTTGGCAGAAAAAAAGAGGAAAGGAGAAAAAGGAATTTAGTTTTTGACATAGTGTGTTTGATGTACTACTAGTACTCATCCTCAAGTTCAGTATGCAGTTGAGTTGTTTTTGGAGTTCAGGAGGGATATAAATCATAAATACATGGTAGGTGAAACTAGGAGTTGAAGAAAGCCTAAGGAAAAAAACATTGTGAAAAAAAGAGAAGAAAAAGGCCAAAATTCAGTCCCAGTAACATATTTTTAGGTCTCTCAAACATTACACGTTCTTCAAATGACACATTTGTAAACTTTGGAATATATGAATAAATCTTTCCAAAGTATATTTAACATACTCTTGATTACGGGCATGGAGGATGCATTCCCTAATGCCACTAAACCCACTACTGATTAATATAAATGGTTACAATTCAGAAATGACATATGGAGGGATGTAGGTAATGTAAGAGACACTGAGGAAAAATAATGAGGGTAGATTCAAAAACAATAAAAGGTAAGGAGAATCAAGATAAGGCAGAAGCCAAGAAAAAAGAGAACATAAAAGATAACTGTTCAACATTAAGTATCACAAATAGTTGTAGAAATCAACAGAAAACTACTGGATTTAGTATTTATCAGGTCTCCAGTGACCTTTAAGAAAAAAGGTTCAGGGGCGCCTGGGTGGCTCAGTCGGTTAAGCGTCTGCCTTTGGCTCAGGTCATGATCCCAGGGTCCTGGGATCGAGCCCCACATCAGGCTCCCTGCTCAGCGGGAAGTCTGCTTCTCCCTCTCCCACTCCCCCTGCTTGTGTTCCCTCTCTCGCTGTGTCTGTCAAATAAATAAATAAAATCTTAAAAAAAAAAGAAAAAAAAGGTTCAGTGAGGTGTTCCAGAATACAAATGGGATTGGAAGAAGAAATAAAGTATAGAAAATCACATAGATTTCAAAAAGTGTGGCAGTATAAAAAAGCAGATAGATCGTGCTTTTTCTTTCTTTTTAAGGAGAGACGTGAATATCCATAACCCAAAGGAAAGTAATGTTTACAAAGTAGGAGCTTGAATATACAAATACAAGACTAGGAGCTGAAAATTGGCAGGAAAAGATCCCCAACCAGAGAGATGATGGTAAACCAAAGGGCTCTCTAGTACTCATTATTCAATTAGGTTATACAGTTTAGAACCTTAAAAACCTTTTAAATTCTGTTCTTGGTATTGCTACCTTCATGCCTATTCCTTTCCAAGCTTCGCTCCCAGTTCCTTTTTTTCACCCTTCTATATAATTTGTGTCCTTGTTTGTTTCCCGCACAAATAAACAGTAAGCGGCAGGCGATATGACTTCCTCATTTTTGTAATGGCTAAGTGCCTAGTACAGTATCTTGCACACAGCCGGCACTATGGTTTGTTAAATAATTAAAAAAAAAATCATTGGTCTTTTGGATGCAGCAGCACACGGAGTCAATAATTTTGGAATTCAGCACTATCGGACATTACTGCTGAAATTTATTAAAAGACAAATTTTTACCTCATTTTTAAATGAGAAAAACAAAGAGCAACAAATCTTGTTTAACTTGTCATACTAGGTATTATTCAAATAACTTTATAATAAGATATAATTTCTATAATAGGCAAACTTTTCCCTTATGAGCAAAAACTTAATTGCTAGGTGAGACCGCAAGATTCAGGCAATGAACCCATGTGTACAAATCAATCCTTTGAATTTGTAATCATAAAGGCTTTTGGCTTCCAGAGTTCAAAGTTCTGTTTATGTGAAATTATATAGTACTATATAAGCCTGTGCTTACTGAAATCATTCTAAGTTGTACAAAATAAGAGACAGGGGCCTGGTAAGTTAGAAGAGAACAATGAAAATCCTGTGGTCCACTATTAAAACTCTCAAAGATCTAAGGATTCATGATATGCCTATGTATGTATACCTCTCAAATCACCTTCTGTTTCAAGATAGTAGATATCAGACAATATGTACTTATATCACTCAAACTTTTTGTAACATACTAATAATCCCGAAGTCAATAGGCAAACCTTTTGTTAAATCAGATGAATCCAAGATGCTAGAAGGTTCTTTTACAACTTCTGATACTTTTTCCTCATTTTTCAGTTCTATTTCAGATATGCCATCTTCATCTTGCCTAGTTAAGACTGATTTCAAAGGACTAACTAGACCACATAAAAATAATTCTTAAAAATGTGATTAATACATATTTCTAATGCATTTCAGATTTCTCAATCATTACATATTTGCCCCAGTAATGCATTTTTCAGGTTTCTCAAACATCATACATTCTTCAAATTACATACTTTAAATTTTGGAATATATATCTTCCCAAACTATGTTTAACATTCTTGCTGGTGGGGAGGTGGAGAAAGCACACATTCCCTAAAGCTGCTGAACTAATTCTGATTAATACAAACAAATTCAATCTAGAGGTGAGGAGGGCAGGCGAGTGTACCACTGCCCCCCCCCCCCCCCCGTTGTTGTGGGTGAAGAAACTACTGTCCTTATTTTGCACCTACTAGCTCTGATCTTATATGAGGAGAGGCATACCTGAGGCATGCCTTCTTTGTCTTTTCTGTGATCAGCTCTACTCTTTTTTTAAAAAGGACTTAAATCATTTAATTAATTTCCCCATAATTTACAGATGAGGAAACTGAGACCCAGTCAGCTCTACTCTTTAATCTACTATAACAATTTTTATGTGGCTTTAAAATTTCAAAGTAACTCTATTAGACTACAACTACCCAAGTGTTGTATAAATATTAAATTCGCAACTGTCCTAGAAGTAGGAAAGAAAATGAACTAATTTATTTTGTTATAATTCAGAAAGAGCATAAGGGTCAATTTATGGACCACAAAACAATTAAAAAAAAAACTTTCTTAGACTTTACACTTAAAAAGTGTTCAGAAGATTTTTAAGGGTTTCTCTTTATGGTCCAATAAATCACCACTTAGAAAACATGCAAACACATACATTAGCACAGTAACACGGGCTATTAATTTTCAACAGTCCACTTCTGATGGAACGGAGTGCAAAACTCAATTGATATTTATGACTAAGGGAAGACATCCATAATTTAGTCGATCTTTTCTTAAACTACTTATCAGCCTCAAATTCTTTTTGGAAGCAAGCTGCTAAAGAAAATTAAATAATAAGAAAAACCCATCTATTTGTGTATATCGAGCATAAAAACTAGTTGATAGCAATGGTTTCTAAGTCTTGGCAGCTAGGATCTACTACAGTAAACAGGCTGCCTTAGTTACCATGTCACATTTTGAAGGATTTTAGTGAACCATGGCAGACGGGGCTGAGAGGGAAACTACCAAATTAGTGTAATTTCTATCTTCGTAGCACAAAAAGACCCCCTTTAACGAAGAAACCCTCAACCTCATTATTTCCTTTTATCTGCAGCACTCCTGGCCTCCACAAATCCCTCACCATGATGTCCTCGAGGTTTGTGCCTTCTCCCATTCTGTACCCGCTTTACCCACTACACGGGTCCCTCCTTCCTCCCCCCACATCCCTAAACCTGCCTTTCCCCATTAAACCATCCCAGTGAAGAAGGGCCTCCCCTACTCCCCAGCAAGGCGCACTTTCTCGCTTCTTTTGCGGCAGAAAGATCTAGGCCTCCTGCACTTACTGCTTTCAGCCTCGTCAGGGGCAGAGGCTAGGGACGGGGACAGGGCCGGAGCCTGGGCCAGGGCAGGGGCTGGGGCTGGAGCCGAGGCCGGAGTCGGAGCCGAGTCCGGGGCCGGGGCCGAATCCGGGGCGGGAGCTGGGACCCGAGCCGAGTCCGGGGCCGGGGTCGGGACCTGGACCTGGGCCACCTCCACCTCCTCCTTCTCCTGCGTTAGCAGCTCCTCCTCCGCCATATTCTCCATAGTTACCGCCTCCGTGCCAGGCCCGCCCGGGGACCAGGAGGGGCTCACGGCGGGGTGAGAGAACTGGCGTGAATGCCCAGAGGGCTGGATCCAAGGAGTGGGAAAGCAAATGGGAAGGGCTGGATGCGTGCAACAGACAAAAGATGAAGAACCAGTGACCAAATCCTGTCAGCAGAAAAATAAAAAGCCAGAGGCAGCGATTCGCAGTCCCATCCGCTTCCCTTTCCCCGAGGCGTTACGACGCCACCACAGCCTGCGCAGAAACGTAGTAGGGACGGCGTCCAATGAGATAAGAGAGTTCTGCTTCCGCGGTGCGTCTCCGTTCCAGCCGTCAACCAAGGAAGCGAATCAAGACTACAGTACCCAGGGTGCAGCGCGCCAGCTGGGGCGGAGCCGGAGTTCCAATCTTGGAGGAAGTAAACGCAAAGCTAAACAAACGCTCGGAGCGTCGGAGTAGTAGTCTGGGTCCGAGTGCAGGACTACATTTCCCAGCGAGGATCGGGTCGGGGGGGGACCCTTTTTCTTGGTCTGGGCCTCCGGAGTCGCCACCGCTGCGGGCGCTGGTAAGGTAACTGGGGCGCTAGTTGACGTTTTGCTGGGCAGGTTCTCAACCTCTCCCTCCAGTATCCTAGCGGGGGGCCAGCCGGCCAGAGGATTCCAGAGGCCCCTCAAGCCTGGGCGGGGCGACTCTGTAGGCGGATCCGGGGTTGAGTCCGCTCAGTGAAGGGTGTGGTTCTGGTCGGCTCTGCCTCTGGAGTTGCCCCTCGCTCCGAGCGAGAGTCTGGTTCTTCCTGCGGAGCCTCGGCCGCGGTGGCTTACGAGCAGCTAACTAGCTTCCTTGCTAGTCTGGTTGATTTGGAATCGGGCTCCGCGCTTCCTTTCGCACCCTCATCCACACCGTGACCTGAACACGTCTCCTTTTGTCTTTATTTTGCTTTAACTTACATATTCCTGTTATCATCAGCACTGCCCTGTGGTTGTAGGGGTTCTGTGGGTAGAGAAGAGTCTGTGTTTGTGCGCGCGCCCTACGCTTGTACTTAGACTTAATAACCAGAGCTCTGAGTGTGTTGAGCTTTGCGGCACCTGGTTGATGCGATTCAGATTCCACACGGCGTTTGCCAGTGAGTCCTCTGGCCCGCGTACTTCTCTTCCCTTTACTCTCCGGCCTGCTTGAACTTAAGTCTCACGCATTCATGCCCCTGGCGCAGGCAGAGGAAAACTTGAGTTTTCTGGCTGCTCTTTCTTCCCGGACTGGTCCGAATGTTATAGGCAGCAGGGAAGGATGAGGGAAGCCCCTTTTAGTCTTAGGAGACTCACACTTCCAGCTGGGTTTTTCCTAGTTCATAAAGCTGATATTTAATGCCTACCTATATCATTGGTCTATTTCCTACTTGTTTCGGAGCCCAGGTGAGAGCAAGTGTGATTATTTGGCACTTTGAAAATGTAACAGAATTAGTTACCACCTCCCAACCCCCCAGTAGTTAGGAAGTGTACCTGTAGGCTTTCCCCCCTCCTTCCCTGGTGAGTTATAGTTCTAAAGTCCTCAATGCCTTCAACCTCAACTTTAAAAAAATATTTATTTATTTTAAGAGATAGCACGCGAGTGGGGGTAGGGGGCAGAGGGAGAAGGAGAGAGAGACTCCCAAGCCGCCTCCTGGACAAGTGCTGAGTTAGAGGCGGGGCTGATCCCACCTGCCCGAGATTAGGACCCCAGCAGAAACTAAGTGCCATGCTCAGCCCACCCCAACTTTTAACTAGTTTTCCTGAATGTATAACAGCCTCATTGCTCTTAACAGTCAGTTAAAAATGGAAAATGACACGTTATAATCTACGGGAATGAGTAGTGGCTAATAATATTTGTACATCATCAAAGCGTCATTGATTTTTTTTCTATTTCCAAAAGGCTAGATGGTTAATTGAAAGCTTGATTCACTGTATCACTCTCATTATTTAACGCCAGCTGGAAACCGGAAGATGAAAAGGGTTAGATTTTAGCGTGTGGATTCTATGGGAATTTTAATAAGAATTTTTAAGCATGGTCTATGCTCTTGAGACATTCTAAAAAAAGGAATCTTCAAAGTTTGAAGATTATATTAAGTGACTGTATTACTCATCTATTGCTGCCTAAGGTATCCTAAAACTTAGTGGTTTAAAGCAACAATAAACATTACCTCACAGTTTCTGTGCCTTAGGAATTCAGAAGTGGCTTTCTGGGTGGACCTGGTTCTGAGTCTCAGGAGGTTGCAGTGAAGATATCAGCCAGGGATGCTTCCACTCAAAGGCTTGATTAGGGCTGCAGGATTAGCTTCAAAGCTGGCCCGCTCACATGCTTGGCAGTTGGTTCTTTTTTGGCAGTGGGCTTCAGTTCCATGGGCTACTTGATTGTCCTCATGATATGGTGGCTGGCTTTCCCTAGAGTGAGAGAAAAACACAAGCCACAGTGTCTTATATGACCTAGCCACATACTGCCATATGGCAGTTCCTATTGGTGTCACAGGCCAGCACTATTTAGTATGAGAGGACTCACCTGAGTGTAATTGGCAGCAGAGATCATCAGGAGCCACTTCGGAGGCTGGCCGACTCAGGAAGTCTCCCTTTTGAGTTGATACTTTGATTTTCATGAAATCACGAATTTCACACTGTTATAAAACATTTGTCATGGTAAACATATATGTGTTTTTCCTCTGATAGTCCACTATCTGCAGAGATTTTTTTTCAATTGGCTTATGGCTGAGAGGTTGAAATTTAGCCTTATTTTGTATTCAAAGCAACAACGTAAGATGAACTTGGATCAGTTTAAATTGTAGTAGTTAACATAAGTAGTCCATTGCCTCTAAACAGTTCATTTCATAGAATTTATTATTATTTTTATTGTACCTTTCCCCAACATGGAATAGAATCTTTGGAAGAAGAAGGAGAAAAGATTATTCCTCTAATCTGGAAGCTGAGCTGTGAATTCAGTTGTTGCCATACATTATCTTACAAAGCAAAATTTTGGGGTAAATTGGGATCGTTCTTAGAAGTGTATATTAAATATTCTTTAATTTTTATTAGATTTTCTCTTAGCTGTCAGCATTTTCTTTATATTCATCGAACCATTCTAAAAGTTTGATTTGATCATTCTTTTGTAGGACTTCACTTACTGTGGTCACGACTGACCATGAGTTCTTGAAATTGCCTGTTTTCTAGCCTTTCTTACATTCCTAGTTTCCATATGTGTCACTATCAGCAATAAACTCTCCTTTGGGCTTTGCTGCTAGACTCCTTTTATATCTTCCCGTCCCAGCAGACCTGATGAGGTTCCCATTCTCTGGCCTTTCGATTCCAGCACAGTATTCTTCTGTTACACACTAAGTTGAATGGAGGGTGTGTCAGGAAAATAAAGACTTAGAATGAATTGGTTTTGGGGCGCCTGGGTGGCTCAGTTGGTTGAGCGGCTGCCTTCGGCTCAGGTCATGATCCCAGGGTCCTGGGATCGAGTCTCGCATTGGGCTCCCTGCTCGGCGGAGAGCCTGCTTCTCCCTCTGCCTCTCTGCCTACTTGTGCTCTATCTCTGTTAAATAAATAAATAAAATCTTTAAAAAAAAAAAAAGAACGAATTGGTTTTGAGGCATAGGCTGGGCAAAATACAGCAGTCCTATAGGCAGTTGAAAATGGTGATCTGAAGCTTGAGAGAGAAGGTCAGGGCTAAAGGCACAGTTTTGAGAGGTCATTCCTAAAAAGGTGGTAGATGAAATTGAAGGAGAGGAAGAGATCATTATGAGGGAGACTGTAAGTGAAATAAAGTGGAACAATGAGAGAATCCTGTTGTCTTCGGAATGGTTATAAGATGGAAATCATTTTGTAAAACTCCAGTCTTTATAAAACTGAAAGAAGACTAATTTCTGATGTATTTTGTTGTGATGGTGGTTAAAACAAAAAACCCCTAATGTGTTTTTTTTATTTTAGCTTTTCAAAATGTCCAACAGAGAATCTTGTGGTGAAAAAGAGAAGTCTTGGAGAAAAGGCACCCCTGCATCACCCAACTTTGACTTAGAAGTAAGCATTTTGATTTACTGACCCAAAGATACCTTTTTTTGAGGTTCATTTTTATGTAATGAAAAAAAACCCCTCAGTTTTATGCAGATGTGTATGAGATATGTAAATGAGATACGTGAATGTTTTGTTTTGCCCTTCTGACCCAGGGGAAGTAATTTGTTTTTCCCATTCTCCCTCCCCCATTCTTTACTTGCATTTTATTGATTGCTCACAACTGTATGAGGTAGGTACCATTATTATCCCAATTATTACAAATGCCAGAACTGAGGCTTACGTAAGTAATTTGCCTAGGCATTCCTGACTTGACTCTAAGTCCCCCAGATTCTCCTTTACATAGAAATGACTCACCAGTAGACCTTTTTGCACATCACCTTTGTCATTTACTCAGCATTGAATAAGATTATATGCTCATCAGTCAGAATGGGCTATCCTGTTCAGGGGAGGCTAAGGGTAGGGAATGCATGCTCACACTGCTTTAAGAAGTATTTTACTAGATGAAATTTAGGATATTCAATTAATTGAGCTGAGTGTTGTCTCCAGGACGCAAGAGTGCAATGTGACTGATGTAACAAAACAAAAAAACCCCTGCAATTAGTTTTTTTTAAGGATTTTTAAACAAGTTTTTATTTATTTGACAGAGACAGCGAGAGAGTGGGAGAGGGAGAAGCAGGCTTCCCGCTGAGCAGGAAGCCTGATGTGGGGCTCAATCCGAGGACCCTGGGATCATGACTTGAGCCGAAGGCAGACGCTTAACTGACTGAGCCACCCAGGCGCCCCACCCCCTGCAATTAGTTTTATTATAAACTCTCTGAATAGTCTGTATAGTGCATCATCAGAATTAGACAATGTTCATGCTGTAATACCATCCACAATGAGAGACTAAAGTCTAGCAAAGGTGAATATTCCCTATGGAAGTAGGGAATGATTTCTGTGCTAGCAGATGAGTTCATGAGGCCTTTAGATGACCTGGATAAAGTATTCTAGGGATCATTACACTTTTTGGTGTTTGTTCTTTGCTTACTAACTTTCTGATTACTAATTTGGCCTCCCGGGTATAGAGATAATTGGAATGGTGACCCTTGGGGCGCCTGGGTGGCTCAGATGGTTAAGCGTCTGCCTTCAGCTCAGGTCATGATCCCAGCGTCCTGGGATCGAGTCCCGCATCGGGCTCCTGGCTCAGTGGGGAGCCTGCTTCTCCCTCTCCCTCTGTTCATGCTCTCTCTGTATCTCTGTGTCTCAAATAAATAAATAAAATCTTTAAAAAAAAAAAAAAGGAAAGGGGACCCTGGAGTATGGCCATACAGTATCATGGTGTCTCTGATTTATATATTCCCCAGTTTGGCACTAATAATTGGCATGCCGTTTGCAGTTCGCCTCCGATTCTCTCCTAACCTACTTGAATAAGACTTTTTCAGGCCATCACTCCTCCACATATGCTTTCATCAAGGCCAGCAGCGGTTTCCATGTTGCTAAATCCATCGGTCAATTTTCAGACTTCCTCTGACTTGACCCATCAGCAGTATTTGACATAGCCAATTGCACCTTCTCCTTGAAACATTTTCTTCACTTTGCTTTTGAGACACCATATTCTCCTGATTTTCCTTTACATTTCCTTTACATTTACAGTGACTGCTTTGAAATGTCCTTTGCTGATTCCTCTTCATCTTCTTAAACTATAACCTTTCAAGTGCCCAGCTTCATTTACCCTATTTAGAAATTGCAATTCCATTCTTTCATTTGGTTGGGCCAAAATCTTGGTTGTCATCCCCTACCTGCATCCAGTCTATCAGCAAATTCTATCAGCTTTCTCTTAATAATGTAGAGTCCGACTACCTCCTCTGCTATCACAACGATCCAGACAATCAGCTTGCTTCCCCAGATTATTCCAGTAGTTTCCAAATTTATCTCCCTGCCTCCACCTTTGCCTCTCATTGTTCTCTTCTCAGCAAGCCCCCAGAATGATCCTATTAAAATGTAAGTCAGATCATGTCACTCCTCTGCTCAGTACTTTCTGGTACTTTCCCACTTCACCCAGAGTAACAGCTGAAGTCCTAGCTGGGGCCAGCAAAACAACTGGCCCTCCCCATCTGGCCTCCTTCTCATTCTCCCATTGCTTTCTCCATTTTGTGGTTCCTTGCTACTATTCCAGCAATAAATCCTGGCACATTCCTGCCTCAGGGGCTTTGCCCTTGAATGGAAAACTCTTTCCCTAGATAGTCACATGGCTTCTTCAGTTCTTCAGGTCTCCAGTTAGATGTCAGCTTATCAGTGGGGCCTTTTCTGATTACCCTGTTTAAAAGTGCAGCTGCCTCCATGCCCACCTCCGAGCCCTTCCTGTCCTCTTTCTCTGCTTTATTTTTTTCCAGCACATTGTCTGACTCACTAAATATATTACTTGTTTATTTGTAAATTCCTGCCCGATATTTTAGCCTCCATGAGGGCAGGGACTTTTGTTTTCATTAATCTGTCCCCACCGTCTAGAATGTCTTTGATACACGGTAGGTCCTCAAAATATGTTTGTCCTGGGTCTACTGAAGCTTGGATCCCCTGGGAAATGACTGGATATATGGTTTTGCTTTGTAGAAGACTGAGTTCCACCACGGCAATGCCTCCTCCCAACGCCTTTATCTGAGCTGTCAGCTGGCCCTCTGCTGTAGCACCTGTGTCCTGTCTCCTCTCTAATTCAGGAGCGCCTAGATCTTCTGATTTCTACTTGAGTCTTCCTTCTAGTTGAGTTTCCCTCCCTCTTACCAAAGTTTGTGTGCCTTTAAACATTTCCCCCCACCCTTGAAGTTTATTATGAATGTAGAATGTTAGTTTATGATAACAATGATTAAATAACACTGTCTTATGTGCTTTATTTTGTGCTTTTCTTTTTTCCAAATGACATTCTTAGGATAAGACAGAGAAAAAAACTTCAAGTTCTACTAGTTCAGCTTGTTGTGTAAGGTCTGTTTCATCAGAGAAGAGAAGACTGGTGAGTGTTTGTATACTATAACTAACTACATATTATTTATATTAGAGTTTTAATGTGTAATTAGAAGGTTTATGATATAAATTCCCCCATTACTTTTCTACTCGTCTTTTCTTTTTTTTTTTTTTAAAGATTTTACTTATTTATTTGACAGAGAGAGACACAGCAAGAGAAGGAACATAAGCAGGGGGAGTGGGAGAGGGAGAAGGAGGCTTCCCGCCGAGCAGGGAGCCCAACGCAGGGCTTGATCCCAGGACCCTGGGACCATGACCCAAGCCGAAGGCAGATGCTTAATGACTGAGCCACCCAGGCGCCCCTCTTTCTTTTTATACTTTGTGATAGCCAACAGAAAGAAAACCAGTGTTTGGTTTCTTCCTTCCTTCTACTCACCAAAAAGCATTTATCAAGTTATTTCTTTGTGCTGGTAGACCCTATCATGCGGGGTTAGACAACATGGATATAAATTAAGAGAGGTTTTTTTTTTTAATTCAGTTAGCCAACATATAGTACATCATTAGTTTCAGATGTAGAGTTCATTAGTTGCATATAACACCCAATGCTCATCACATCACGTGCCCTCCATAATGCCTATCACCCAATTACGTCATCCCCCATTCCACCTCCCTCCAGCAACCCTCAGTTTGTTTCCTATAGTTAAGAGTTTCTCATGGTTTGTCTCCTTCTCTGATTTCTTCCGATTCAGTTTTCCTTCCCTTCCCCTATGATCCTCTGCACTATTTCTTATATTCCACATATGAGTGAAACCGTATGATAATTGTCTTTCTTTGATTGACTTATTTCGCTCAGCATAATACCCTTCAGTTCCATCTACGTTGATGTAAATGGTAAATATTCATCCTTTTTGATGGCTGAGTAATATTCCTGTGTGTGTGTGTGTGTGTGTGTGTGTGTGTGTGTGTGTGTGTGTGTGTATACACACACCACATCTTCTTTATCCATTCATCTGTTGATGGATACCTGGGCTCCCTCCACAGTTTGGCTACTGTGGACATTGCTGCTATGCATATTGGGTGCAGGTGCCCCTTCGGGTCACTACATTTGTATCTTTGGGGTAGATACCTAGTAGTACAATTGCTGGGTCGTAGGGTAGCTCTGTTTTCAACTTTTTGAGGAACCTCCATACTGTTTTTCAGAGTGGCTGCACGAGCTTGCATTCCCACCAACAGTGGGAAATTGGAAAGGGTTTCCTTTTCTCCACATCCTTGCCAACATTTGTTGTTTCCTGACTTGTTAATTCAGCCATTCTGACTGGTGTGAGGTGGTATCTCATTGCACAATTTTCAGTGCAATCAGATACCATATCTCATTGCACAATGTCAGTGCACAATTTCTGTTTCCTAAAGGATACATTTTTTTTTCTTTCTTTGATTTGTTTACTTGATGCCAAGTGTTGTTGAGCATTTTTTCAGGTGTCTGTTGGTCATTTGTGTATCTTCTTTGGAGAAATGTCTGTTCGTGTCTTCTGCCCATATCTTGACTGGATTATTTGTTTTTTGGGTGTTGAGTTTGATAAGTCCTTTATAGATCTTGGATATTAACCCTTTATATGATATGTCATTTGCAAGTATTAAGAGAGTTTTTAAGTCTTTTCCCATATATGGTTATATTTGGCTTTATAATATCTTTTGCAGGTAGCCAAGGCAGATATGTAGTGTTTGTGCTTTCACATTCAGAAATTAAGGTCCAGGAGGTTAAGTGACTTGTCCAAGGACACCAAATTGTTAATAGCAACAGAACCAAGTCTGGAGTCATGCAAATAATTAAAAAAGACATTAAGCTAGTGCAAGCTAGGGTGATTGGTGAAGAACTCACGACATTCAAGTTGAAGTTAGGTGTATGTCAGGATAGCTACATGGTCGGGGGTAATAAGAGAAAGTAGTTGTGAAGGTTGTGTGAATGCAGAATTCGGTTTTTTAAGGATTTGTTTTTGTATTTGTATAATGACACTGCTGTTTCAATTTATTGTTTCTGTATTAACCTTCTTAAAACACAGGTTTCAATATATTTCTCTCCGGTTGAAAAATCACTTTTTAGTCTGTCATTCCAGACGCTCTTAAATTTGGTCACACCTTAACTAGCCAGTTTTCTTTTTTCTTCCTGAAAACGGCCCTTCTGCTTCTAACTAGGCTGGTTTATTTTCTCTCTGCTGAATTTACACCAGTCATCTCCAGTATCTTAGAATGCCTAAGCTTTCTTAGCTGAGAAAAACTTTTACTTATTAATCTGTATTCAATCTTTAGCATATATTTTGTCCATCTTTTTTCCTAAGTGTGTTCCAACTTTTGGTGCTTGGTGTTTTGAACTCTTTTACAACTTATTGTTATTGCTTTGACACTTAGGTATGTCCTTTCATTAGATTATTCATACATATCCGTCTTCTCTCTATTCTTTAAGTCTTTAGGACAGGGGCTATATCCTGTTTCTCTCTTACTTCTTTTGTGCCTAGGCCTGTATCTCCAGAGCACATGGAGAGACAGACTGGGAGAGTAGAGATAGTAGAGAGAACTTGTTTCAATCCTGGCTCTGCTGCTGACTTGCTGTGTAACGTTGAGGAAGATAACTTTTCTCTGTTTGAGCCTTGAGTACTTTATAAAATGGGGATGATGATAATACCTGTCTCAGGGTTATTAAAAGATTAAATAAATAAATGTGTCAGTCTATTCAGTAACACATAGATGTGGAAAAATATATTGTCTCCCAGTCTCTTTCTCCTGTAACTATAGTGTCAGTGCACAATTTCTATTTCCTAAATGATACATTTTTTTTTTCTTTCAGAAATTGGATCATACAGACATTTTGTACTGTGATGTAAAAAGAAGACAAGAACTGAAAAGGTAAATTCCTCCTTTTTGTTGATATCTTTTACTTTGGGGGGCTTAGAATTGTGAGACTAAATATTTTGATTTGCAAAATTTTTTGTTTACTTTGACTAGTACTGATTTCATGCCAGTATTTCTAGCTCTAGCACAGGTTATGATCACTGAATTTTTTTTTTTTGAAGATTTTATTATTTGAGAGAGAGAGACAGCAAGAGAGCACAAGCAGTGGTGGGGGGGTAGCAGCAGAGGGAGATGTAGACTCCTTGCTGAGCAGGGAGCCCAACTCGACTCAGGGTACGATCCCAGGACCCCCGAGATCATGACCTGAGCCAAAGGCAGACACTTAACAGACTGACACCCAGTGCCCCTGACTATTGAATTTCCTTAATATTAGTGTAAATTTAATAAAAAGTTGAGTGAAATAAAAAGTCTATCACAATTCTGTGCTATGTAAATGACACTTTCAAGTAAAATGCAGATTTTTATCTCTGGTGATTTGATTTTGACACACCCTTATAAGATACATAACTCTGTTACAGATAATAATAGAAGAAGTTATGTGGCTGGCTTAAAAATGTTACAAAGATAAATTATCTTTATATATCACCTGTGAAGAGAATATGTCAATTATGGAATTGTTATGGTTTTAAAACTGTGTTATTTAAATAGGATATGGCTACAACTAGAGAACTTGGGGAAAAATGGTAGGAATAATGGGGATTATTTTTCTTTAGTTTCTGTGTTCTTGGATAAAAATTTCAGAGAACTTTGTGGTGAAGGCATTTCTTGCCACTAATGGGGTAAATATAAAGTATAACATATGATGAAAGTTGATGAGATGATAGTTTCTCTAAAAATAAAGAGTTATGAGAAAATGATACAGATGGCATTAAATATATACATAAAAGTTCTGCTTCCCAGACAAGCTTAGTTAGTATTTGCTAAAAACAAAAAATTCAGCTTGCCTCTGGCTTTTCTTTTGGTTTTTCTTTGTTTTTGTTTTTGAATCATCTCCTCCTCTTTCTTTGTGCTACTTTGCTCCTATATTATTATCTGTTGAAGTATATTCTGTTATATATTTCACATTACACTGACTATTAGTTTCTAAACTTTTTCAAAATGGATTTTTAATGCCTTTTTTCCTAGTATTTTTTTTTTTAAGTTCTAAAACACTGTGTGGTTTTTCACTAGTTACCTTTAGCCTTATTAAGGGCACATTTTTTAGCCCTTGATTTTATATATACGAATAAGGGAATGAATAGACTTCTGATCTATATATACTACTCCCCTAGACTTGTCCACATAGTCTTTGGGAGGAAGAAATAGCAATATTGTTGAATTATTTTGAGAATAGGATCTAAACTATTCCAAGGATGCAATGAAATGCACCTTGGCTTCAGTATTTACTCCAAATCTGCTATTTGGCTTCATCTCTTGCAACACTGAATAGTCAAATGCCTACTGCAGCATTTTTGCATTCCTGAACCCATGTGTGATCAATGACCATGCCATTTGTGTGGGTTATCATCATATCTACTGAGAGTAAGGACGTCAGTGATGTGAACAAGGCGTGGCATTTGGATTTATTATTACTATCTGAATATTTGCTTTCAGCTATTGGTAAGCTCTCTAGATAAAACTTGTAGTGAAATTTTCTTTTGTCAAAGACAAACTATATGGCATACAAGATATTTTAAAACTGCTTTGTCATGTGTTTTAACAATATGGGATAGGAGCTATTATATACTGAAAAGGTTGCTTGGACAAAAGAAAGCTGTCCTACTGTGCTTTGCAAACATCAGTGTCAACAGTGCAGAACTTCTAACAACCATTGGTTGCCTGCATTGAATGTGGTTCATTTGCTGTTGTTGTTTATTCATTGGAGAAGTAAACAAACTTATTTGCCTAAAGGTTATAAGTATTTCTTTATGGTATATGGCATCTTCTGTAAAAATCTCCCTATTCAGCTCTAGGGATGGTTCCAAAATTGGTGTGCAGTGAAAGCTGAGGGTGCAGATGAAAAATCAGAATTTTGTCACCCTGAAAGCTACTTACATCGTTCCATTACCACAATTCTCAATCCGTGGTTTGAATACATACAGATGTATTAGCAATGAAAATATCAGCAAGGGCAACAATCTTTTTTTTTTAATTTAAAATCAACTTATATTATTAGTTTCAGGGGTAGAGTTCAGTGATTCATCAGTTGCATATAACACCCGGTGTTCATCACATCATGTGCTCTCCTCAATGCCCATCACCCAGTTACCCCATCCCCCACCCACCTCCCCTCCAGCAAACCTCAGTTTGTTTCCTATAGTTAAGAGTCTCTTTGGTTTGTCTCCCCCTCTGTTTTCATCTTATTTTTCCTTCTTCCCCTGTGTTCATCTGTTTTGTTTCTTAAATTAAGGGCAACAATCTTAAGTATGCTTTTGAAAATATTCAGAAAGCATTTCCCTGAGCAGTGCACTTTCAGTTTGTGGTATTTCTTCACTAAGTTGCATCATCACTGTTGATGATTGACCAGTGATGATTGACCACTTGATGATTAAAAAGACTGACCAAATCTTTTTAAGCCCAGGAATTGAAGAGGTGAGAAGTTTTGCTTCAGTTACCGTTAGATAGTTGGCAACATTGCCACCAGCAAGACCCATTATTGGCAGAATTAGCCAAAAAGTAATTTATTCTTCAATTGAGCTAAGTTGAAACTAAGTATATAATTCAGTATCCTAAGTGAACATTATGATGACCAACAGAGCAGTCTAACAGCTGATAGTGTTGAGAAATTGTTCCTGAAGTATATCATATTTTAAAATGGCTACTAAATTTTTACATAGTCTAAGTATAATAATAAAGTTTTGACAAAATTTCACATTATTATATGACAAGAGTTCGTCTAGGATGGTGTTTCAACTTCAGCTGAATATTGATTTTATACTGTCATTCATAAAAGATAAGTATTTAAAAAAATAAGTATTTGCTCCATGTCTAACTTACATCTAAAAAGATATCAGAACTTTAGTATTTTGGGTTACAAATATAAAACTGCTTTATCACAATCTAGTATTTTGCAAGACTAGTTGATAAGAGGTAGTTTTAAGATTTAATTTTGTTGGTCTTTTAAAAGGTATTGTATTACTGAGTTTTCATTAATTATGACCATACAGACCGTGGCGCATAGATGGCTATAAAACATGCAGCACAGCGTTGCTGTGAAGAACAAATAAAAAGGAATATGAAGGGGCACCTAGGTGGCTCCGTCAGTTAAGCGTCTGCCTTCGGCTCAGGTCATGATCCCAGGGTCCTGGGATCGAGTCCCGCATTGGGCTCTTTGCTCAGCGGTGAGTCCGCTTCTCCCTCTGCCCCTCCCCCACTTGTTCATTCTCTCTCTCACAAAAATAAATAAATAAAATCTTAAAAAAGAATATGAAAATGCTCAGAGAACTACAGGGTCCCATTAATATTTTTGAGTTACGTTTTGTGTGTTGTTCTCCTGGTTTTTCTTTAATACAGTTGACATCTTAAACGTGGTATACTATTAGAAGCCAGAGCCCTATTAAAATTTCAAGTTTTGTTTTATCATCATTTACTAACAGATAAATAATAATGGAAAGAAAATAAAATCCAATGAAGACTCAGGTAGAACCCTATAAAAACTCTGAGGTGTTTATAGTTTGCTCATATAATTATTTGAGAAATCAACTGTTTAGTGTCTCTTTCTCCCCTACCAGACTGTAAGCTAATTGGGTCAGAACTCTATTGGATGTGTCCTCCACGGCCTTCAGGTCCTAGCAGAGTGACAGGCACTCAAGGATTTATTGATATAAATTAATGCATTGTGTTTCATTGAAATTTTTTCACCTTTCTTTCTGACTACAAAGTAATATCTACTTTTATGAAGCAGGAAAATATCACCTCTAGCTATTGCTACTTCTAACATTTTAGCATATTCCTTTCTAAACTTTTTACTGTATTTGTTTAAATTGTTGAGACCACATTATATATACAGGTTTGTGCCCTGCTTGATTTTTGCTTAATATTATAACATGTTTTGTTAGATCATTGAAAACTTTCATAAACATCATTTAAAATGACCATGATATTCTATCATTTTGGTAGAATGGCATATTTCTTAGTCATTTCCAAAATTTTAGAATTTACCCTGTTATCTTACTTTTTGCTATTATAAATAATCCTAAATTTTAAAAAAGATTTTAGTCCATTTTTAATTTTTTTCACCTTGGTGTAGATTTCTAAAATGGGAATTACTAGGAAGTCAAAGAATATGAACATTTTTAGAATTCTTAATTATCAAATTCCTTTTTTTTTTGTTTTATTTATTCATAAGAGTCAGAGAGAGAGAGGGAGAAGCAGAGAGAGAAGCAGGCTCCCCGCCCAGCAGGGAGCCCAATGCAGGACTTGATCCCAGGACTCTGGGATCACAACCTGAGCCGAAGGTGGATGCCCAACCATCTGAGCCACCCAGGCACCCCTCAAATTCCTTTGTAGAACTCTTTTTTTTTTTTTTTTTTTAGAGAGAGAGAGTGTACAAGCAGGGGAGTGGGGGCGAAGGGCAGAAGGGGAGGGAGAGAGAATTAAGCAGGCTCCATGCTGAGCCTGATGCAGGGCTCAATCTCACCACCCTGAGATCAATGACCTGAGCCGAAATCAAGACACTTCACCACCTGATCCACCCAGGTGCCCCACCTTTGTGGAACTCATATCATTTTGCATTTCTACCATGAAAGGGTCCATTTTTCAACCCCTCGCCAGTATTTAATGTTATTTTAAAGTCTTTGCTAATTTGATAGAAGAAAATGGTATGCTGTTAAAATAGAAAGTCTGTGATTACTAGGGAAGTCAAACTTTTTCCCCCAAATATCTGTTAGCCAATCCCTTTTCCTCATTAGCAATTTTCTGTTTATGTCCTGTTCTAGAGTCAGTACTTTTTGATGAGCTTTTCATTTACTAAGGCAAATAAACCTTATAGTATATATATGTACACACATATATATAACATAACATGATATATATACACATATATAACAACCATTTCCTAGTTTAAAAAATTTTATTTTTTAATACGCTAAAGTTTTAAAGTAAATAGTCATTTATTTATTTTTAAAATTTTATTTAAGTAATCTCTACACCCAACCTAGGGCTCAAACTCATGACCCCAAGATCAAGAGTCACATGCTCTTTCGACTGAGCCAGCCAGGCTTCCCCATAAATAGTCATTTATATTTATTTTCCTTTGTGATTTTTCCCACCACTCTTAAGTTTAGGAAGCTCCTTACTAAGAAATCAGGTAAATATTCCCTTTTTTCCCCTATGGTTTTTAAGGAATTAATATGAAGTATAGCAATTTTGGTAATTATTTTGCACTTAAGTATTTAATCTATATGGAATTTATGTTGCATGGTTTTATATAAAGCTGTAAATTTGGTTTTTGTCCAAATAGACCAGTTATGCCAACACCATTTGTAATTCTTTCACTTCTTTCTTAACGTAGCCATTTCTTATTTTTTATGAAGTTGAATCAGACCAGTTCTGTCATTTCCTAACTGAAATAATACAGTGCAATATTATGTATAATTACGTATAATTGCAATGATAATATTTAATATAATAATTGGGTTTCTGTGCTGCTTTACAGATTGAATGTAGAAACCGACCCTCCAGGAAGGAGACCAAAAATCAATTCTTCATCCCAAGGCCCTGTTAAGCTCCAAGAAGTATCATATTCAAATGCTAATCAAATTATTTCACAGAGTCCTTGTTCACATGGAACTAAAAAAGACCTAAGTAAATGTGTAGATTTTAAAGATATTAAATTGACAAATGTTAGGAGTAAGCCTGACCATGGAATTAAAAACCTTAGCAGTCCTAAGATGGCCAAAGATGTAAAACCTAAAACTGAAGTCCAGGCAAGTGAAAAACAATGGCCTCATGTACTCGCTCAGCGGGAGAAGGTGAAAGAACTCAAGAAAGAAAGGCACAAGAAATTTAGGGACAGTTCTGAAAAATGTGTTTCAGAGAAATTCAAGAGAATCCATTTTCCTCAGGATTATAATTCCAACAAGATAATTAAGGAACCCCTTGAATCTAGAAGAAGGAAGATCAGTTTCAAAATCCCAGTAAAATCCCATGATACCCTCCAGAAGCTTGTAGAAGAAAATGTCTTCAGTTTAGAGTCTAACAAGTCAAAGTCTAAGCAGGAGAAAAAAGGCCTCGAAGGCTCCCAAGTTTCATTAAATTTGACCAGGCACAAAAGTGAACGTTTATTTTCAGATTCCACGTCTAAGCAGGCTGTTCATGAGTGGAAAGGAAAAAACCATCATGAGCATCAAGAAAGTGATTCAAATTCCAGGGAAAACTTAATCCAGGTAAGGTGGTGCAAAATGAGAATGTAGGTTTTAGGAAAGAATTTTAATAGTCCGGTTTGAGTTGTTTCTATTATGAGTAAGATCAGAGAGCTGACCAGTTTAGTCAGGAAGCTATATGTTAGTTCCTTTATTTTACCCCTTTAATGCCAAACCTCCTTAGGAAGATATCCTGGCAAGTATCAAGGATCTGTAATAGAAGATGATGTGTGAAAAGGTAGCCAGAAGCAGTTACAGACAGTCCTTTCAGAAAAGCACTGTGGCCGAGTGCCTGGGTGGCTCAGTTGGTTAAGCGACTGCCTTCGGCTCAGGTCATGATCCTGGAGTCCCGGGATCGAGTCCCACATCGGGCTTCCTGCTCAGCAGGGAGTCTGCTTCTCCCTCTGACCCTCTTCCCTCTCATGCTTTCTCTCATTCTCTCTCTTTCTCAAATAAATAAATAAAATCTTTAAAAAAAAAAAAAAGAAAAGCACTGTGACCATCTCTTAGGCTCTTCTGTAACCCTGGGTACTATAGAACATCCAGGGGTCAATATTCTGAATAGCTATTCCTTTGACAATTATTTTTGGAGTGCTACAGTATGCCAGGTACTGCATTCACGGTCTCTGCTTCCAGGGACTTCATGTGAGGAGACACACAAGCAGTCGATCACCTTAAGTCTGATAAGTACCTATCACTTAACATGGGAATACAGAGCCGGGAGTAACGGCTTTGGTACACTGTAGAAGGAATCCTTAAGAAAGGTTTACTGGAGGGGGTAACATTGAACCTGAGAGCTAAAGAATGAAAAGGAGTTAATCAGATGAAGGCCAGGTGGGGTGGGATGGGAGAAGCAAGGATGCTTCTGGCAAAGGGAACTGCATATACAGAGATCCAGGTTGGAAAACTTGTCACATCTATTTTGCTTTTAAGTTATGTAGTAAATCAGCATGTGGACTAATTTGAGAACCTCATCTCTAAAGCCTTGTTTGTGTGGCAAATAACATTATTTACCTTTAAGAGAACTTTTGAACCTTTGGAACTTCAGAACTTTTGACAGACTGAAATTTAGAGCCTGCTCTTAAACAGGGCTGGTTGAGGGGCGCCTGGGTGGCTCAGTAGGTTAAGTGGCCGACTTTTGATTTCGGCTTAGGTTATGATCTCAGGGTCGTGGGATTGAGCCCTGCATTGGACTCTGCGCTCAGTGTGGAGTCTGTCTCTCCCCCTCCTCTCCTCCCCTGCTGCTCGTGCTCTGTCTCTAAGATAAACAAAATCTTAAAACAAGGCTGGTTGAGCCCACCTCCTTTTAGGAATGAAGACTATAGATTGCAGTGTAAGATACTCTTAGGAAAAACAGAGGGATTGTAGCTAGGGAGGCTGGAAGAGCTGGAGAGAGTACTTCTTATTCAGTGAACTTGAAGGAGTCCAAAGAAGGAAACAATTGAGTTTGTTCTTTTTATTGCTTTCTTAAAGCTCCAGTTTTTCTGAGTTATAAGCAGTTCTCTAGTGTAAAATGTGAGAATAGAATTTGAAGTTGGGAGTATGTTCGTTGAACATCTTTTTTTTTTTTACATTTTATTTATTTATTTGAGAGAGAGAATGAGATAGAGAGAGAGAGAGAGCACGAGAGGGAAGAGGGTCAGAGGGAGAAGCAGACTCCCTGCGGAGCAGGGAGCCCCATGCGGGACTCGATCCTGGGACTCCAGGATCATGACCTGAGCCGAAGGCAGTCGTGTCATTGCTTGATGTTCGTTACCCTGTACTATGTATCTAAAGAACAGCATGAGCAGTCCCCTGCAGTATACCATACAGTTTCTTTCCTTTTTTTTTTTTTAAGATTTTATTTATTTATTTGACAGAGGGAGCACAAGCAGGGGAAGCAGCAGGCAGAGGGAGAAGCAGACTCCCCACTGCAGGTAGCCTGATGCGGGGCTCGATCCCAGGACCCCCAGATCATGACCCAAACGGAAGGCAGACGCCTAACTGACTGAGCCACCCAGGTGCCCCTACCTTACAGTTTTCTTTTAGTCTCTAAATAGAATTACCACATAAATCAAAAGAGGTACATAGCATGAATATTAAGTTGTAGGAGAAGCAATTTTTGCATGATTACTTTCCAGTTACTGGAATTAAAACTCCTTATCAACTGTTCCTTTGATACCAGTCTTATCGGACTTAAAGTCATTTAGACACAGGAACAGCAAATAAATATTGTTCTTATCTTGAATATATTCTCTTTAGCATATTATTGACAGTAGCTAATCTTCTTAATATTACATTTGTTGTTTTCCCCACGAGTTCCTCAATAGATAATTATCTTCCTAAAATGATGAGTGTACTTTATAAGGAAATAATAGTTATTTTCTGGATTTGGTAATCCTGTTATTTAGTAATCCTGTTATGCTTTCCTAAGAGAAAATAGCTTCTTTTGTTTCTTAAGTTTTATAGTCCTCTGTAGAGACCCCTTTGCACCCTCCCTTCACCGTTGCAAACTAATGTTCTAAGATTTATGGTTTATAGGACACTTTTATAAACAGCATCCCACTAAATCCTTACAGACCTATGAGGTAGCAATTCAACAGCTCATCATACATTAAAGCTACTTGTTATGTATTAGGTACATTTCTAGGTTCTAGGGATTTAGAGATGAATAAGATGATCTTTACCCTTAGGAAGTGCCCAGGGAGGCAGATTAGTAGACAAATACAGTTGCAATTCAGTGAAATAAAAGAGCACTAAGAATTGGGCTGGTGTTAGTATAAATTTGGGAGTGAGTTCAGGAAAGGCTCACCAAGGTGGAGATTCTTGCGCTTGGTAGTGAAGGGTGTGTAGAGCAAGGAATAAGAGTCCTACCAGGATAAAGGGCCAGCATCCTAATGGTACAGTCGTGAGGTTGCATGACAAGAGTGTACATGGGCACTTAAGTTGTTCCGTATGACTAGAGTTGAGATGTGTAGGAAATCTGTGTATAGGAGAGGAAGTGGAAGAGGAAGCCAGGGTTCAGACAATGGATTACTTTGTATCCCATGGGAAAGGTTTTGTTTCGTTTTGTATCCTGCAGAGGGTATGGAAAGCCACTGAAACATAATCAGGGAAGCAGCGTAATCTGGTTTTCAGGTCAGAATCACTCCAGTAGATAAAACCATTGTCACTCTCATTATTGATACTCCCATTTGCCATCCCCAGGGAGGGCTGTATCCCAATTCATTTATTTACTAAAGCATGGTAGGAGGAGGCAAACAGTTAAATAAATGCCCACTGAGACTTTCTCTTTTAATAGGGAGAGGTCTTCAGGAGCAACTGACAAGAACTTTCCTGGTTTGGAGGAGTGATAGAAAATTTACTGACGTCCCTGGAAGTGGCCTGTGGTCAAAGACAGTGAAGGGTAGTAATGACCTAAGTAAACAATAAGACTTCAAATATCAGGAGTACTGTAGGAAATTCTGATAATAATCTCTAGCTTGTTTGGCACTTCTTAGCCGGAGAGGACCTTAGGGATCTGGTGAGATTTAAAGTCAGAGGGAGAAGGGATTGTAAAATCCAGGGTCATGGGGACAGTAAAGCTATTAGGAACTTTTGTGTGTGATGTATATGGTGTTATATATACCATGCGAGGACTGATGTTGGGAAGTTAGGATGGCAGCCGAATTCCCAGGAAAGCAACGTATGATACACTTTTTTAAAGAGCGTATGTAATTTATACCATGTATAGCTGCCTGTAAAATATGTGTGAGTTTGGTGTTATGTTGGAGAATTCTTAGAAGATGATATGGTTTAGTAGTGGCTTTTTCTGAGTTCCCTATTACCTGTACAGAGGGTCAGGTAAGTCCCATCTTCTTAGCAAAAGTGCCAGTGAAAACTTGGAATTAGTAGATTTTCAACCTCTGCTAAAAGAGAAAATTAAAACACAAACCTCTGGCCCTCTACCCTTGTAGAATACAACTCTTGCAGTTTTCAGCTTTTTCCCTGCAGCCATCTCCTAATCTTCAGGTTCCCTTTTTTTTTGTCATGTCACTTTTAGAAATGGGTCAGCTACTTCTGGGTGAAAATTTCCCATTGAAGGTCAGCTTGTTTATCTTGGCCATGGTTCTTTCTGTTTCTCAGGGTGGCATGTAGTTCTATTCTTAGAACATGAATATTTTCAGGAATGTATATATGAATGAGTAAACTTTAAAGACTTTCCACCTTGTTTCATTGACTTAATAGAATGAGGCTTTTCTATTCTAGGGGCAGTTTCTCTTCTAGGGGCAATTTACCTGAGAGGGAGCATTTGGCTGTTGACTTGATGGAGACATTTTTGATTGTCAAGATTGGGAAGGAGTCATGTTACTGGTATTTAGTGGGTAGAGGCAAGGGATACTGTTTAAACAGCATAATGCACATCGTATTCTCTAAAACAGAGAATTATCCAATGCCAAATGTCAGTAGTGCCAATGTTGAAAACCCTACTCTAGGTATATGCTTCATTCTTTTTTAACCCCCAAGGTTTTTTTGTTTGTTTTATACTGTTTTTTTTTTTATGTTCAATTAGCCAACATATGGTACATCATTAGTTTTTGATGTATTCAATGATTCATTTAGTTGTGTATAACACCCAGTGCTCATCACCACATGTGCCCTCCTTAATACCCATCACCCGGTTACCCCATCCCTCCACCCCCCTCCCTTTTGTAACCCTCAGTTTGGTCCCTGAAGTCCAGAGCCTCTCATGGTTTGTCTCCCTCTCTGATTTCTTTTTTATTTTTTTTTAAAGATTTTATTTATTTGAGAGAGAGAGAATGAGAGATAGCACGAGAGGGAAGAAGGTCAGAGGGAGAAGCAGACTCCCTGCTGAGCAGGGAGCCCGATGTGGGACTCGATCCCGGGACTCCAGGATCATGACCTGAGCCGAAGGCAGTCGCTCAACCAACTGAGCCACCCAGGCGCCCCACCCCCTCTCTGATTTCTTCCCATTCAGTTCTCCCTCCCTTCCCCTGTTGTCCTCTGTGCTATTCCTTATGTTCCACATATAAGTGAAACCATATGATAATTGTCTTTATCTGCTTGACTTAATTTCACTTAGCATAATCTCCTCTGTTTCCATCCATGTTGATGCAAATGGTGGGTATTCATCGTTTCTGATGGCTGAGTACAGCCACTCTGGAAAACAGTATGGAGGGTCCTCAAGACGTTAAAAATAGAGCTACCCTACAACCCAGCAATTGCACTACTAGGTATTTATCCCAAAGATACAGATGTAGAGAAAAGAAGGGGCACATGCACCCCAATGTTCATAGCAGCAATGTCCACAATAGCCAAACTGGAAGGAGCCAAGATGCCCTTCAGCAGATGAATGGATAAAGACTATGTGGTTCATATGTACAATGGAGTATATGCTTCATTCTTAACTAATAAAATTACTTTTCATTTCAGAGTTTTGAAGCTCCATGTTCTTCAGCATCACTTGCATCTATTCAAGATACAGATCAAGAGGTTACTGATATACTTACTTACTTTGAATATTTCAATGAAATTAAGTCAAACAGTTCCTGTATAAATAATAAATAATGACTATATAAACCTTGGTAATATGAAAGTAGCAGTGATATCTCTACTTAAATCAATATGTAAGTTTTACAGAGTTATGGAAAATTACTTGGAAGATATTTACATTTAATTGATCACCTTTTTGTCTTTGTTTTTAGTAAGCTCTAAACTGTTTTGAATAAAGAGCGTGGAGCCTATAGCCTACAAGTTACATGAATTCTGATATAATGTTATCATAACTTCTGCATGCTTATGCCTAGGCTTACTAAAATTCAGTATGATAATAATCTGTTGGCCTTATTTTTCTAATCAGCAATAAGATGAAAATGTTATTCAGTGAAAATGAGAGTGCATGCATTTTTTTTTTTTTTTTTTTTTTTTTTTAACCTGTTGCTTCATTTCCCAGCTAGAATCTCCTGATTGACCCTCTTGGAATTATTGCATAGACTTTTATGTTTCTTGGTCCTAAATTAAAATTAGATTCATGAAACACTTTGTAGTTTTTTATTTAAAGAAGACTTTAAAACCATATTGATTACTTTTTATTTGTGATAGTTGTATTTTTCTGTTCTGTGGGTCAGTGCTCCTTGATAGAAGAAAGATTTCTCATCCCTGCTCCAAATCTAGATTAGATATACAATTCTTCACATCAAAATATATCAGGGAACTACTTCCCTGATGTGAGAAGGGTCTTAAAATCTAGATTTCAGTTTTTGATGGCTCATAAACAATCTTAGAAATCTCAAGAAGAGGTTCATCATCCAGATAAAAAGTTGGCTCCCAAAGTACATTGAAGTGAAAATGGGATGTGAATGAACTTATTTTGAAGGTCTACTATGTACTAGGCTCTGTGCAGGGAACTTCATATTATTTCATTTAATCCTCACAAAAATACTAACAGGCAATAGTTATTTAACATTCCTATTTTGTGGATGAACAGATGGAGACCCAAGGTAGTTAAATAATTTCCTTGCCTAAGGTTACAGAGGTAGTAAGAGAAGAGCTACTTTTAAACCCTGTGTATGGGGGCACCTGGGTGGCTCAGTCGTTAAGCATCTGCCTTTAGCTCAGGTCATGATCCCAGAGTCCTGGGATCAAGCCCCACATCAGGCTGCCTGCTCTGCAGGAAGCCTGCTTCTCCCTCCCACAGCCCCTGCTTGTGTTCCCTCTCTCACTGCATCTCTCTCTGTCAAATAAAATCTTTAAAACAAAACAAAAAAACCTGTGTATGTTTATAAATCTGTATTCTTTCACCATTCTGCCTCTATATTTTTGTGACTTTTTTCCCCACAAACCATCTCAAGTGAATTTATTAGAATTAATTGCTTTCTAATCTTACTAATCTGCAAGTAGATAATCCAAAATATTTTACTGTGGGTCTTTTATAATTTAGATGCAGATAGTGGAAGAGCTCCATGCTGCACGTGTGGGAAAAAGTGTGGATTTACCTGTGGTTTTATCTTCCGGAGAGTTAATGAGCATGGAGATTGACTTGGTGGAAGATGATGTACATTCCTCTGCTGGTATACCCTATCTGTAGATGATGATGTTTCTGATCTGCTATGCTTTCTCAGGAGTTAATGAGCCAACATTCAGTTTTTATAATATTTAGATGAAAAATGTTAAAATGTGCTCATTTGAAACAATAAGGTATGGTATATGTCTTCTAGTGACAAGAGTCAGGTCTAATATTTGTCTTACTGTTTGTTTTATACGTCTCACAGTATTAGGCAGTTAGACATATTTTCTCTTTCTCTTTTTTTGCCAAGGGTCAGTAATCAGGGTTATCTTTTATTCTGCTGTCAACTGTCAGAGCTGTCTTTTATTCTTGCCCTTAATCATAATTTTTGACAATTTCAACTATGTAAAGCCCTGATCAGAAATAGAGTACAAATTGAGACTTACTGGAGGGAAGGTGGGCAGAGGGATGGGTTAAATGGATGATGGGTTAAGGAGGGCCCTTATAGTGAGGAGCACTAGGTGTTGTATGTAAGTGATGAATCACTAAATTCTAAATCTGAAACTGATATCATACTGTATGTTAACTGGAATTTAAATAAAAAAATAATGCCAATTGCTCAAAGGTATTATATTCATGGATTTCTTATTTATGTAGTAAAGTTTTGATCATTCTTCCTACTTGGAGAAGGTGATAGATATTACCCAAAGTCTGTTAGCATACAGTTTTGAATTGTATTTATAAAAATGTAATGCTACATTAACATTCATATTGCACTTTTCAGTTTACTAAGTGTTTTCCTGTGCATTAACTTATCTTATCCTCACAATGGCCCTATGAAATAATCTGATCTTACCTGTTTTTTTCATTTACACATTTATTTTTTCAATTATATTTCACTCACAGTGTATTAAAATTAGCTTATAAATCCTAAGTGTACCACTACTAGTGATGCAGAACAAGGTTTGGCAAACGTAGTTACTAGTGGGGCAAATTAGTTTATGATTTAAAATCCACTCAAACAATTCAGGATGTTTTACTCGTAGATAGTTAAACATTGATTACTGTTCTTTAAAGGATTAGAGTAAACACAGTTTTGTTTTGGTTGTCTAAAGGACTGCCTTCTTTTAAGAATACCATCAAAGTTCTATGATATCAAAACCTTTAGTTATTATACAAGTCTGTTATCAAGTGTCATGAAATCCTAACTTTGCTCTTTTTCTCTAGCAAATACAGCTTCAGGTAAAAAGCTTCTGATTGTTATTGACACAAATATTCTGATGAATCACCTCAAGTTTGTTAGAATTTTGAAGACAACAGAAATTCCAGGTATTTATAAAGCATGATTCTGATTTTCTTAAGTTTTTTTTATATTAACGTTGATATGGGGTGGTTTTTTCCCCCACAGATACATTTCCATTTAGATATGTTATAAAGTATATATCTTAAAATATATATATTAATAATCATAAGTAAAAAAAAAAAAGCACCTTCATAGGTTAACTTAACAATCCAAAGTTACTCTTCTTTGAGCTCCTATAGTATCTATTTTTGTAACATTCATTTGATACTTATATGTTTTTGTTTTTCTTTTAAAGATTTAATTATTTGAGAGAGAGACAGAGCGCAAGTGTGCACGGGGGGCTGGGGCAGAGGGAGAGAGTCCTAAACTGACTCCGCCCTCAGAGCTGGACGTGGGGCTGGATTCCTGACCCTGAGATCAGGACCTGCGCCGAAACCAAGAGTCAGACGCCTAACCCACCATGCCACCCAGGCGCCCCATACTTACATCTATTTTTAGTTACCATTTTTTATGTATTATCTCTTCATTTAGACTGTGAATTTCTTACTTAAAAACTTCCAGTGCTCCTACAACAGTTCAATTTAGGAGCTCAATAAATATTTGTTGACTTCTAAGAACTCTTTTTTATTTTTCAGGCTTTGACAGACTTGTGTTAATAATTCCCTGGGTGGTTATACAAGAGCTAGATCGTATGAAGGCAGGAAAACTGCTAAAACATGCTCAGCACAAAGCTGTGCCTGCAGTTCATTTCATCAATGACAGTCTCAAAAATCACGACAGAAAGCTATGGGGTCAGTCACTACAGCTTGCATCTCAAAAACTCTGTAAGTATTGTTCTCTCAGGGTGTTTCCTGATTCAGATTTGTTTGGGTGCTGACTCATTATTGGGGGGAAATGGTGCAAAACTTTAAAAAAATTTATAATCATTGGAATGTGAAATGGCCAGACATAGTGATGATTAGGGGTATTCTACTGGGCTTGGTTTAGGTGTTCTTGGATTTTTATTTTTCTGCTTCTAGACCTTCTTAGGTTATGTCTTTATTTCACAGATAGTGACTGTATAGTTCTGTATGCATAGTTTTCTATATTATAGTATTTTGGATTCTTTTTTTTTTTAATACCATTGTTGAGTGACGAAGCCAGTAAGTAATTGAGGTTTCTAATCTGTCACTGATTAGAATCTGTCACTGTGCAGTTTGTATAACGCAGAGAGAGGCATTGTTTTCCTCTGGTTTGTCAGGATCTGTAATAAGGAGGTGTTTGTATAATAAAGGTCTATAGAGTTTCTCTTGATTTATTTTTTTTCATATTAGTTTCTTTTCAGTCATTTTTAAATCACTTTAGTTTTAGAACCTAAGTATGCTCTTTATGTTATATATATGTAGCACCTTGTGAAAAAAAAAATCCATGTGTAAAGCAACACTGTTGCCTCTGCAGAGTTTGTACATATATTTAGAGGATTTATTTCATTCTTTAAAACCTTGTTTTCTTCCAACTCAGTCATTTATATACGTACATTTACACTAACTTAAATATCATGGATTTATGTTGTCTACTCTACTCACATACAGTAAGATATGAAAGAATTCATCCTGTGATGAATCTAATCATGGTATTAACCCTGAGAAGGCTTTTGGCACAGTTGTTTAGTCTTAAATCTTTGAAGAAAAAGGACCTCCATAATTCATTCATTCATTCCCTTTACAAATATTTATTAGCTCTTAGTATGTTTTGTATACAATCCTTATGCATTTTGAGCAGCTTTGTGTGGTATGTTTAAAAGCTTTTAAAGGAGAACCACAAATATTAAAGTTAAGAAAATACTAAAATGTTTGAACATTTATATTGAACATCTTAGGTGGTCCTTTTTTTTTTTTAACTACTCATTATGAAAAATTCCAAATGCAGAGGTCGAATAACGTACGACTCCTTGTGTACCTCTCACTCTTTTTCAGTAATTATCAACATTTTGCCATTCTTGTTTATTCTCTCATTTCCTCTTCTCCTCTTTCTACTCTTGGAACTCCTGCAGTAGTTTGAAGCAAGTCCCAGATACTGTATCATATCATTTTTACTCATAAATACTTTGGTATATGTTGCTAACTAAAAAGTATGTGATACTTTTTTTTTTTAACAGCTACACAATTAACAAAATTAACCCCTGATCTAAACCATCATGTCAGTAAAACCCCAAACCTTAAAAGGAGAGGAGAATTTTTTTTTACTCTTCTACTTTTTTTAGTTTGTTGATATAAACTATATTTTACTACTTAATAGTATGGATAAGGATAATAATAATGGATAACACTTATATAGTCATTATTCTCCAGACCCTTTTCCAAGTGCTTTGCCAGCTAGTATCTCATTCAAACCATACAGTACTTGTGGAAGTTATTAGCCCCATTTTATAAATGAGGAAATTGAGACAGAGAGGTTAAGAACTTGTCCTAAATAGCATGTCTATTTCTTCAACAGATTTGCTTTGAAAATTATTTTAGAGCTCATTTTAGAATAGATATTTTGGCCACATTTATTATTTATAGATGCTTGGTATATTTCCTTTGACTTTTCCATGTTCATATGCTTTTTTGATGCTTTGACTTCCTCAGTCCCTGCTTTTTTTGATGATTGAAGAGGATAAATCATAGTAGTGGTCTCAGATGTCTGTGTTGTTTCAATTTCTGGGTGTCTTCCTCGAAATCCATATTTTACTTTAATGTTTGAATGGTATTTGATTGTAGTTTTTATTAAATTGCTGAAATTACTTTTAGTTATAAGGTCGTAGATAATAGATTATTTGTAATTGTCTATGTCAGGTAAGTCCTTTATGTGTTTCTCTGTATCACTGTTTACGTCATTGATCATTAAAAACATTCTTTATATAAAGTACAATGTATTTAATAGGTTTATTCTGTTGATAAGAATAATATATATTATTGATATAATAATATATATATGATATCCATTAGAAATTTTTATCATAAAATTACATTTTATATTCTAATGATAAACTAATATTCTTATGAGAAAATTCAAGATTACTGAGTAAAATTAAAGTTCCTGTTTGGAAAAAGGCAAAAACAAATGGACTTTTATTACACTTTACAAATGTCAAGCACATTTGCAACTAGCTCTTAATAATTGTTAATTTTGTGTGTGTTATTTTCCTTTTACATAATCATTGAGTATTGTAACAATGTATTTTTTAAACAGGCATTTTTTCCATTAAAAAAAGAAATGTAGATAGTTCATGTTAAATTGCCTTTGTTGACTATAATTTTAGCCTTGTCCTTAACTCTTTTCAAAATTATATTTATTTGACGTAGTATTTAATATGGTGAGAGGAGAATAAGATTTGAAATCTGATTGATCTGCGTTTATAACCTGACCTGGGGAAAGTTAAAGATGAGGAAACTAAGTCAATGAAATGGGGGAAAATAACCTCCAGCTCAAAAAATGATTGTGAAGATTGGTTGAGTTAAATTAAAGTACTTGATGGTTTATGGCCTAGAATAGGCAATAATTCTCTTGTGTCCTTGTTATATGAAAAGCTTATACAGATTGACTAGAAAAACAAAAAATCCCTTTTCCCTAAATGGACAAAGATTATTAATAGGTAATTCACAAAAGAAGTACAACTAAGCAGCCCCTTGTTCACTGCATATATCCTCCTGTTTGCCATTTTTAATGTTAATTTCTGATGTATAGATATTTTTAGTTTAGATCTTTCACTTTTCCTTTCTTCTTTTTATTGCTTCTAAGTTTAGAAAGTTATTCTTTTGCATCATACCAGTGCTTTGAGAATATGAATTAGTAACTTTTCAGGAGAGCAATTTATCAGTGTGTTTCAAGAAGCCTAAAGATACAATTTTCTTTCTAGAAATGTTTTCTAAGACATAAGCAGCGATGCTGACAGTGATTTATATAAATAAGGTTCATAACAGTATTATTAATACAGCAAAAAGTTTGAAACAACCTGAGTGTCTAACACTTGGAGAAGTTGCATACAATACTATAGCTATGTGAGAAAATACTACTGTATTTCAAAAAATGTTAATGACAAAATAGGATTTAAAAGAATAAAAAAATCATCCCAAATTTGTTAGATCATGCATTATATACTTACAGATGGTGAATGTTGGGTATATTTAGCTGATGGAATTATGAGTTATTTTAATTTTCTTTATGTTTTCTGTATTTTCCAGATTTTCTAAATTATTTTTATAATAAGGGCAAAATAAAGTTATCTGCCACCCCCACACACACCATTTTTATATTTTACTGTATTTTTGTTGATTCATGTATTTGCCAAATACCTATACCAGACACTGTTCTGGAGCCTCATCAGTGAGAAGCTGTTGAGAAGCTTAAATTCTTAAATATTAAATATCATATTAACTATAATTTATACAGAATTTTGTGGGGTTTTTGGTGTTGTGAGTAGAGATCATGCTGTTGTGCCATTTAAGCTGAGTTTTAATTAATAAATATATATTACTTAAAAAGTAATTGCTATTACCTCTTATTGAGCCAACTGTTTCCTATAAATTTTCTTATTTCATTTTCCTGGTTAAGCAGTTTGCCCAAGATTACATGTCTAGTAGGAAAGCAGGGATTCAAACCCAGATTAATCTGTTTCCAGAGTCTTTGTTTTGTTCGCTTTTGAACAGTACCTGAGCAGGTGCTCAGAAATATTTGTTGAATAAATATTTCATGAATATTCTTGCAGTTTTAGGTGTGTTTTCAAGCCCCGCATATTCTAGAAAAAGTGACAGAACAGATAATCTTGAACTTTGATAACTTTAGAGCAGTACACTGTAACCTTTAACTTCATCTGCTGAGTTGTTTAAAGCTAATAATTTTTTGCTGCCCATTTTGCCTTATGGTGTGGTATTTACTCTGTGGACTAAAAGAAGGAAAATCGGCTACTGTAGTATATGTCTGCTTGGTTTACTGGTTGTCTGATAAAGAACTGAATCATATCTTTGGGCTTATGCTCTGAGATCAATTCAGTTCTGTCTAGACTTCACTGGAGATTGTGAGCTCCTCAAGAGTTTGTCCTTGTATATCCAGTTACTTAGCACAGGGGCTTGGGTACAAATTCAGCCCTATATAAAAATTTATTCCTTGAATGAATGAGTTTTCTAATTTGAATGTTTAGAGGACTAATTAATATAGGCTAAAAGTTGAGTTATAGTCTGGGAACAGAGTTGAGGCTCCTTGTCTAGTATATCGTGAATTTTAGTGTGTAAGAGACTCACCAAGGAGTTTCAATTCATGTTTGGGTGCAGACTCCAAAGATTCTTATCCAGAAATGGGTCTGGGGTGTGGCCCTGAAATCTTATTATTAAGTACCCGAGGGAGTTTTGAGGCAGGCAGTGTAAGGACTTAGGAAAAACACTGTCTTTGGTCTTGTTTCTACACATTACATCATTTTCACAAAATCCAGACTTTTACATCATGCTTTAAGGCTTGCAGAATGCCAGAGGACGCTCTGTCAGCCATTTGTTAACACTTGGTAGAAATTTTTGTGTTTCCTACCTAGGGCCCATATTGCCTTTTCCTATGCATCTCTAAATGTTAATTGTTTAGGGATTAGGGAAAAGCAGACACATGAAAATGGTTCTGTTGCTGGTAGAAGAGTTACTCATTATTTTATAGAGCTCTTTTAGGTGGAGGTCATTTTAAGCATGATATAATCCTATAATTTATAATCTCTAAGTGACTGAATTGAGACTAGAATTCATAGCTTTAGGTTTCTAGTATGGCATTTAACTTACTGATCACTTTCTTTTGTGTTTATTAATAGTCATATCCTATTTCATTTTAGTGGTAAACTAACTACTTTGGTAATTCTACCTGAATTCTACCTTCTTTGGAATTCTGCATGAACTCTAGATCCTGAATTTTTAAGGCATTGTTTTGCTGTGTCTTATTTTTCTCTTGATTTAAGAAGTGTTCTTTCTTTTAGATTTTTTTGACTTGTAAATACTGTCCAGATTTTTAGTATGCTTATTAATTACCGCTTTTGGTAAATTTGCAGATGGACTGAGTGACGAGAACAATGATGATCGAGTATTAAAATGCTGTCTTCAGTACCAGGAATTATTCCCTTGTTCTATTGTTATTCTGTGCACGTGAGTTCCATAGTCATTTTACTCTTTTTTTTTTTTTTTCTAAATAGCAACTATACCAGAGAATTTTTAGAAGTCATATTATACCCACCAGACTAAGGATCAAAAACGCACATGATTTTCGAAAACTGCCAGTAAGCATATTCAGTTTTGTGTCACATTCTTATAATGTGTAAACTATAGAAGAATGAGATCTGAAACTTATGAAGTCTTCAGTTTTATTTATATGACATTCAGAAACCTTTTATAAAAGCTGAGAATAGCCAATTTAATCTGTCCACAAAATAGTTCAGAAATAAAAGTCTGACAAATTTTTGGTCAAGAGGCAAGAAGGTTAATTAATTAATTTGTGGGGAAGAGGCAGTTTGTGTTGGTGGTACGCCCGTGGTGCCTGTTCATAGAGTGAGGGCTGGAGTCATGGGTGTCCCATTTACCAGCCTTGTGACCTGGGAAAGTTGCTTACCTTAGTTTCCTCACATGTAAAATATAGGGGGATACTAATACCTGCCTCCTGGAGTTATTGAGAGCACTTAGATAATGTACACATAAAGCACTTAGCGTAGTGCCCGGGACATAAAATGATCTCAGTAGGAGCCCTCTCGCCCTCTTCCCTTTCTCCTCCTTCCCCTCCATTCCCAACTAGTATTTTCATAACTTAGTTCTAAGGTAAAACTAACGTAACGTTAAGCAAAATTGAACCCGCCGTGTATGAGAAAAGGCTCTGAAGGAACCAAGAAGAGCAATTGTAAACTGTTTTAATCTGAGTTTTATTCACTGAAAAGTGGAGTTTTTTTACAGTTTCACAATCATGCCAAATTTTGTATGAAATACAGCGATTAAAGAAATGAATAGCCCTAAGGTTTTTCTTGTAAGGCGGTTTGGTCAGTTATCATTTTAAATATATGGAAGCACTGAATCACTGTGTTATACACCTGGAACTAATATAATGCTGTATATTAACTAGAGTGGAATTAAAATAAAACTTAAAAAATATTTAAAAAATTCTCATTTTAGCTGTCTTCAAAGATGATGGTGTGGTGTTCTATTGGGGATTAAAGGAAATATTAAAGATTTCTGTCTCTAGGTTATTTAAAATTATTTTTTGATCTAGGGCATAACATATCATCTTGGAGTTTGTTGAAGGCTGATACAGCATAATTAATATGTTATCATTTTGAATTTGATATAAGCTAAATTTGAGAGATAATTGCTATGTAATGGTTGCTTTTTTAGTTCAACTTAGAATGAAAATTGGTGAGACTTTATCAATTCTCCATTATTTCTGCAGTCACTGTTTTGGGATTAACGGATGTAACATTTTTAGTGAAATGAAAATTTGTAGTCGGACTTTACTTTTAATTCTAGCATTATGTTCTAGAGGAGTCTGTTTTTTATTTTTATTTTTTCCTTTAAAAGGCCGGAATCGTGTCTACTGCATAAGTCCCACCTACTTATTATGAAGATGCTGTTAAATGGATGATGATGATAATAGTGATAATGACAGGGCTAGGAGAACCCTTCTCCAACACTATGTGCTATACCTAATTCTAAGTGCATTACTTAAATTTACAATCCTGAGTGTGGGCCAGCAACCCTTAGTTCATATCTCTATCTCTCTTCTGAATTCTAGACTAGTATATTCATCTATTTGTTTGCTTTTTCTACTTGGATACGTCATAGACATCTGGGACATACCATCTCCAAAAATGAACTCTTGATTTTTCTTTCTGCACTGTTCTCCATCTGAATAAAAAGTGCCACTTTCTACCCATTTGCTAGAGCCAGAAACCTAGGAGTCATTTTTGATAACCGCTCCTCCCTCATAATCTACATCTGGTCAGTTAACAGGTCCTGTGCGCTCTTTTCTTTATCTCCCCTGCCACCATCCTTGGTCCGCCATGCTGTTTTTCCACTTCCTTTTCGACTCTAAGACTAATTTAGTCTCTCTACTTCCACACTTGCTCTCCTCCATTTATTCTTCAATAAGTAATAATGGTAATTTTTTATTTTTAATTAAAAAAAGTTTCATTGTGGAGAATTTCAACGATAGTCAAAGTGAAGAAGAATTAATAAACTCCTAACTATTCAGCTACAATTATCAAAATTCTCCCATTCTTCTGTTATCTATATCTGTTTACTCCCTGTCCCCCCACATGATTATTTTTATAAGGTTTTTTGTTTGGAGGGAAAATGTACAATATTGAAATGCACAAATCTTAACTATATGTGACGATGGATATACTGGTATAGCCCACATCCCTCTCGATATACAGAACACTTCCAGGACGCGTGGGTGGCTCAGTTGGTTAAACGACTGCCTTCGGCTCAGGTCATGATCCTAGAGTCCTGGGATTGGGTCCCACATCTGGCTCCCTGCTCAGCAGGGAGTCTGCTTCTCCCTCTGACCCTCACCCCTCTCATGTGCGCTCTCTCTCACTCATATAAATAAAATCTTTAAAAAAATAAAAATAAAAAAAAGATATATAGAACACTTCCATCACCCCAGAAAATACTCTTATGCCCCTTTGTGCCCTTTTTCTAGTTTCTTAAGTGGAAGCTGAGATCACTTGTTTGAGACTGCTATAAATTTACCTGTCAGCACTGTTTCAGTTGGATCCCACAAATTTTGATGTTCTATTTTTATTTTCATTCAGTTCAATATAACATCCCTTTGACATTTAGATATTTGTTGTTTAATTCCAAATATTTGCACATTTTCCAGTTTTCTTCTTGCTATCAATTTGTACTTTAGTTCCACTTTGATTTGAGAACATTATATGATTTCTTTTAAATTTGTTTGTTTTATTGCCAAGAATATGGTCTTTCTTGGTGAATGTTTTACATGCAATTAAAAGAATTTATATTCTGCTTTTGTGGGTGGAGCATTCTATAAATTTCAGTTAAGTTGGTTGATAGTATTTTGTTCAGGTTTTCTATAACCTTACCAATTGTCTGCTTATTCTGTGATTATTGAGAGAGAAGTATTGAAATCTCTAACTATAATTCTGGGTTTGTTTAATTCTCCTTTCGGTTCTGTTTGTTTTACTTTATGTGTTATAAAAACTTTGTACTAAGATGCATACATTTTTAGGATTGTTTAGGATTGTCTTCGGGGAACTGACCCCTTTCTCATCTGTTCCTGAAAGTCTCCTTTGTTTAGTATTAATGCTACCATTCCAGTGGTAATGGTAATACTACCATTTGTTTTGGTTAGTATTTATATGGTATATCTTTTCCCATCCATTTACTTTTAACCTGTGTCTTTTTATGAAGGTAAGTATTTCGTGGGTAGCATGTAGTTGGTACTTTATTTTTTGTCCAGTCTGACTTGTCTTTTTTTTTTTTTTTGAGAGAGAGCACAAGCACGGAGGGGCAGAGAAAGAGAGAGAGAGAATCAAGTAGGCTCCACACTCAGTGTGGAGCCCGACATGGGGCTCGATCTCACCACCCTGAGATCATGACCTGAGCCAAAATCAAGAGTGAGACACTTAAACCCACTCAGCCGTCCAGGTGCCCCACAACTTCTGTCTTTTAAGTGATGAGTTTATACCACTTACATTTAATTGGTTGGATCAGATCTGCCTTTTTGCTATTTTCTATTTGTTTCATCTGTTCTTTTTCTTTCTTGAGTTAATTGTGTATTTTTTATGGTGCCATTTTATCTCCATTATTGAATATTTATACCTTTTTGAAAAAAAACATTTTAATGATTGCCCTGGCATTTATAGTATACATCTTACTTGATCAAAGTCTACCTTCAGATAGTATTATATTGCTTCATGTTAGGTGTAAGGATCTTATAACAGTTTCTTTCTCCCATCCTTAGTGTTCTCATTGTCATATATGTTACCTTTACAAAAATGATGATAAGCACGTGTTTTACTATATTTGCTTCCATCATTTGACATTTAAAGCAATTAAAAATAAGTGAATATTTTAAGTGAATATTTTATTTCCATTTTGTGCACTCTTAATTATTTTTATAGATTCAAGTTTCTGCCTGGTGTTATATTCCTTCTGCCTAAACAAATTTATTTGACATGTGTCTATTGGCAGTGAAATTTTTGGTGTTGTTTGTCTGATAATGTCTTTATTTCTTAATTTATTTTTGAAAGAATTTTTTGCTGGATATACAGTTCTGGGTTTTTTTTTTCCTTTCAGTATTTTAAAGAGATCACTCCATTTTTTTCTAGTTTGTATGGTTTCTGATGAGAAGTCTGATGTAAAAGTTATCTTTGTTCCTCTATATGTAATGTGTCTTTTTTTTTTTTTTTTTACTTTCTGCTTTCAAGGGTTTTTCTTTGTCTTTTGCTTTTTTAGCAGTTTATTTTAGCAGTTTTTAGCAGGTATGTCCAGGTGTTTGTGTGTGTGTGGTGCGGGGGTAGGGGGATGGGTAGAGAAGGATTTATTCTGCTTGATGTTCTCTGGGCTTCTCAGATCTCTGGTTTCCTGTCTTCAGTTTTAGATAATTCTCAGCCACCATTTCTTCAAATATTTCTTCTGCCCATTCCCTCTTCTCTCCTTCTCATATTACAATTATACTAGAGTAGCCAGTTTCCAAGATGACCCCAATGATTCCTGCCTCCTAGTATTAATGCCCTTGTGTAGTCCCCTCCCACATTATACCAGGGTTGGTTGTACCAGTGACATACTATCACTATCAGATTAGGTTATAAAAAATTAGAATATTGAAGACTGAAACTTCCTTCTCGGGCACTCTCTTGCTTTCTCCTCTCTAATATCACTTGTTTTGTGGAAGCAAGCTGCCATGCTGTGAACAGCCCTATGGAATAGACCCGCATGGTGAGAAAGTGAAGCCTCCAGCCAAGAGCCAGTGATGGGCTAAGGCCTGCCAACAGCCACATAAATGAGCCAATTAGACCTTGAGATGGCTACAACCCTAGGCAACAGCATGTTCCAACTTTGTGAGAGACCCTGAACCAGAACCAACCAGTCAAGCTGCTCCCAGATTTCTGACTCTTAGAAGCTGTGTGAGATAATAAGTGTTTGTTTTAAGGTGCTAAGTTTTGGGATAATTATGCTGTATAACTACAGCAATAGATAACTAATACAGGCATGTATGTTGGACTGTTTGATGTCCCACAGCTGCTGGATTTTCTAAAAAAACTTTTATTCTCTTTTTATTTCAGTTTGGGTAATTTCTTTTGACCTGTCTTCAATTTTATAATTTCTTTCCTTGCCTATGTCAAGTCTGCTGAGGAGCCTGTTGAAGACATTCTTCATTTCTGTAACTGTGGCTTTTTTTTTTTTATTGCTAGCAGTTACATTTAATTTTCATGCTTTTCATCTGTGCTGAAATTCCCTATCTGATTTTGCATGCTATTCACCTTTTCTATTAGAGCCTTTAATAAATTAATAAAAATTATTTAAAATTCCCTATCACATAGCTTCAACATCTGTGTCCTATCGAAGTCTGGTTCTGTTGATTGCTTTGTCTCTTGGTAGCATGTTGTTTTTTTTCTGGGCAGAATTTATATGCAGATTTTAGGGTTCACCTGTTCTGTGGTTTCCTCCCTTCTTCAGTTCCCCCCTTAACTTTTTGTCTGCTCTGGCCAGCTCTGAACATTGTCTTCTTACATTCCAAGTTACCCTGGCTGTGCTTTCTGTTGTAGCCATTGATGAATTAGAGAATGCCCTTGAGCAAGCAGATAGACTCTTGTAGCTCTTACCAGAGCAGTACCTCTGTGTCAAGGGTGGACTTCCCTCCAGCTCCTACCTTCATTTTATTGCTCCCTAGTGCCTTCAGATAGCTTTTTTTTTCTTTTTTTGTCCAAATTTTCTAATCCTCATCTGTGGGAAGATTAGTCTGACCAGGCTACTCTACCATTAACAAAAGCTGGAAGCCTGTTGGATTCGAGAACAGCAATCTGATAAACACAGATGTGATCATGTCACTTACTCACTGCAGCCCTTAAATGTCTTTCCGTTGGGTACCTGGGTGGCTCAGTTGGTTAAGCGACTGCCTTTGGCTCAGGTCATGATCCTGGAGTCCGGGATCGAGTCCCACATCGGGCTCCCTGTTCAGCAGGGAGTCTGCTTCTCCCTCTGACCCTCTTCCCTCTCGTGCTCTCTATCTCTCATTCTCTCTCTCTCAAATAAATAAATAAAATCTTTAAAAAAAAAAGTCTTTCCATTTATTAATGCACTTCGCTTTCTCTATAGCCACATAAACTGGTCCCATGTACTATGCTCTAATCATACTTTCTTCTTTCAGCAAATAGCAAATTCTAACCATTTGTCTTGTGCTGTGAGTAAATTTGTAATTTCCTACCACGTGGAAATTATTTCTCTTACTATGGCTTTCTGTTTATTTCTCTTTGGATGATCATATTCCTGTGTTCAAATCCAGCTCCCCCTTACCAGGTACAGTTTTGGGCAAATTACTTAACCTCTTTACACCTCAGTTTTTCATTTGTGAAAAGGTGATAAAAATAGTACTACACCTAACTACAAGGTTTACTGTGAGAATTGAATGGATTATATATATATATATGTAAGTGCTTAGAACAGTGCCTGGTACCAGGAAAACACTCAATATATAATACTTATTATTTTCAAAAGCTCATATGCTGTGACTCTACTGTGTATTAATTCCTTTGTCTTCCCTGTTTAAAAAAAAGCTGTTATCCTTTGTTAATATAAATGTTGAGAATCACCCACCTCTGATTAGATCCCATGTGTTTTGAGTTGTCATGTGATTTATCTTATAAAAAATAAAATATTTTTTCCTCCTCACCCCAACCTTAGGGATGATAGAAATTTAAGAAACAAAGGCCTAATAAGTGGTGTGAAGTCACTCAGTAAAGAAGAATTGAGTGCAGAGTTATTAAACTTATCTATGAACACAGATGTATGTCAGCAGCCTTGTATATCTAAGCAACAATTGAAAGCAGGTAGTATTCTTACTACAAATAATTAGAAATATATCTTTTATGTACTGACATTATTGATAACATTTGGAATTAATAGTAAATTTTCATCTTGTACATTTAAAATAACATTGAAATATTTGTCAGCACACAAATGATTAGAAATAAATGAAAATTGAAAGAAAGAGAAAAAGAAAGAAGATTATAATGGTAATCCAAAAGACAACACAGTTAACATTATTGTCTTCTACATACGCTTTTACAAAATAATTTGAATTTTTGTCCATACACTCGCATACATTTTTACATGTTTATAATCACCATGCACATGCTATTTTGTATCTTTAAGAATAGCTACAGGATATATACAGGAAATATTCATTCAAGATAGAAATTTTTAGTTTCAATATTAGTTTACTATTCATAACCTTCTATTAATGCAATAAAAACGAGTAATAAGAGTTTGAAAGATTCTAATAATAGTTTTAATTTTAAACTAATCCTTAAGTAAAGGTAGTACAATTGTTTTGTCTTTTTTTTTTTTTACCGGAATGATCTGTCCTATAGCTTGATATTTGATGGAATGTTATATTAAATTTAACATAATTTAAAAATACATTCCAAGCCTTCTCCCTGAGTTGGAAAAAAATAAATATTGAAATTTTTAATATTGTATGTATTTTTTATGTATAATTATATAAAAATTCATGTATATACTATTACTACTTTTTTGACCTTTTTGGCAATAAAATTTCTTTTGTCATAATATTTAAAATGACATTTAGATGGAGGAAGAGGATTTTTATGGTTTTTCAGAGGTCACATGCTTTCAGTTTGTCCATTCTGTTACTATCACTTTTGTCCATTCTGTGACTATCACTTTAAGTCCTTAGTTGGTATTTGTAGAGATAAGCCACTTAATATTTTGCATTTTGCCGTAAAGAAATTGCAGTTGTCTTCAGGTATCAAAATATTAATGTTAATGAGATGATATCAATTGAAATAATAAAAAATCACTTTAAAAGGGAGGGCATTAAAGGTAGTTAAACTAGAGATTTTGGTCCTTTCAAAACAATTTACTGATCTGAGCTGCAATTGGAAGAATATATTATTTTTGGAAGAAAACACACTTTGATCCATAATTCTTCATTTTCTATTATAAATTGATGCAAAGCATTCTTTTAATTTTTCCCTTTTTTGAGAATAATAAAACTAAAATTATGGTTAAAATAGTATACATTTCCTAAATTTCTATTTTAGTAAAAATATTCTGTTGCCTTTCAAAAAGAAAGCATTTGCTAATGTGATATATTTATGTTGCTTCTAGAACAACTTTTCTATAGATACGTGTTTCTAAATACTGTTTAAAAAGTAAAGTATTGGTTTGGTTTCTGTGTAATTAAAGTACTAATTATATACATAAAATGTTTATTATTTATGGCCAAATACCAATTATATATGTAAAATGTTTACTATTCTATTGGTGTCTTAAATAAAGCCTATAACTATTTGTTTTAAAGAAACAACACTGTTAGAAGAGAGCTTTGAGGAAGAATCTGCACATTCTGGACTACCCATTATACTTGAAAGCATTGTATCTGATCTTGAAAAATCTCTTGGCACAGCTTTATCTTCAATATTAGAAACAGAAATGAAAATTGCTTTTGGAAATCTTTGGATGGAGGTGATTATTTCAACTCTGTTAGTTGAAAATTTCTGTTTCACTGCTAAAGATTTATGACCTTATCTTCGGAAATGTGACTTGTATAAAATCTATAAGCTTCATTGTGATAATCTATATCCCATTTACTTTTTTTCTTATAGTTTTTGAAAGAACTTCTCGAACATTAAATGGTGGACATTTCCTAAAGATTAGAAATGATATTTTATCATTCATTTTTTTTCAGTGAACAAGTATTTATTAGGTATTTACTGTGTGTCAGACACATTGCCCCCATGGAGCTCAATTTGAATTCAGAGAAACTTCTGTCTTCTGTAGTTTATTTGAATTAGAATGTTTAGTATAGGGAATTCCCATAGCAATATATAGTTAGAAAAAGAAGTGTATATATTTGGCTCATATAAATATGAGAAAGTATAAAAATGATCATTATTAGCAAGACAGTTTATATTTTGTAGATTAATATCTTTTTAAAAAAATATTTATTTGACAGAGAGAAAGAGACAGCGAGAACAGGAACACAAGCAGGGGGAGTGGGAGAGGGAGAAGCAGGCTTCCCACGGAGCAGGGAGCCCGATGTGGGGCTTGATCCCAGGACCCTGGGACTATGACCCGGGCGGAAGGCAGACGCCCAGTGATTGAGCCACCCAGGCACCCCCTAGATTCATATCTTTTCTACAATCAGTAAAATACCACATTTGGCAATAGTGGTCTTTTTAGTTTAATGTTTGTTTGCTGTTCATATCTATAGCCAGTAGAAATATTATATCCCCCTCAACTGTAGACTGTATTTATACCAGATATTCAGTGAGATTCTAATACTTGTCAATATGATGTATTTGCTGCTTGATTATATTATTAAGTACTGAACCAAGATGATGAGAAATGATCAGAAGATTCTAGGAGGGTTGACTTAAATTGGATATTTTATAATAGAGTCTAGGAAAGTCATTGCATATGAATGATTCAAAACAGGATGTGCTGACATCTTGTAGTACTAACTGATTAATTTCCTTTATAAACATGTCTTTGTAAGAGTGTAGCCAGTGTTATGGTAGTTCACATCTTTTTTCTATATAGATTTTCCTGCAGCTATATGAAATAATTAGATTGATTTCTTCCTAGAATTGACTACGTTGGGAAGTAAATTGACCACCTTTCCTGATTAAAACTATGCTCTTCTGATTAAAACAGTGCTTTTGCTTTGTGTATATAGTTTCAGAAATTATAAGGATTAATACTAATATGAATTTTACAAAAATAATTTGCAGTGATTTAAGATTATGATTGGCTTTTAATAAAACATCTTTTAATTTAAAAAGAATTCAGCTAACTGTATTTTGCCCAGAAATAAATGTAGGAATGCCTAAATAGGTACTTTTTAATAATAGGAATAATAAATAAATTAGTAGGTGGTAATTTTTTCTAAATACTTTTTAGATGCTGTACTTGAAACCACCATGGACTCTAATTCATTTATTACAGTGCTTTAGAAAACATTGGTTGGCTGTATTTGGATTAGTTATGGAGAAGAACTTGCTTTTAACCGTTGAGAGCCTATATGAAAATCTCTGTAAAGGTATGGATTTTTTATTTTGTCTTTAGCAATGTTGTGTTAAAGTCAGGCTAGCTGATATATTCCATGGAATGTGAAGATGAATTAATAAGCAATTGGTCAATTATTTTTTAATCATTTACACTTCTGATTTTTAAAGGGAGTTTGTAACAACTGCATGAAGGGATGCAGTTCACAGAGCTTATGACCATTAATGGTATCACTGTTGATGTTCCTGGACATAGTGAATTTCTCATGTTTTATAATGTTTTAAAACTTTTAAAACCACATTTTATAGTTTATCAGGTGTATAATAAAATTTAGATTTTTAAAAATTTCTTGTGTTTAACACACAAACTTTGACCACATTTCATGTACTAATTTTAGAAATAGCATATCAAAGTATCTATCTAAAATATATGGTTAGGGAATAGGAAATGTTTGTCTTTGGGGCATAGTGCATTCTAAAGAACTGGAAGAGACTATAGTCAACCACTTAGTTGGTGATTTTTAATAAAGTCATGTTGCACAGAACCTTCTTGAAGTGCCTCTGGAGCTGCCATGGATTGGAAATGGAAGGATTGATGGGGAGCCTGGAAAGTTGGTGGGCCTACCTATGGAACCTCAAAACCACCATTAGCTGTGCAGTTTTCTTTTATCATTTTATGTATGGTGATTCTATGTAGGCTTTGGAAAAAAAGTTTCTCTATAAGAAGAAAAAGATGGGAAAAGCACTGATCGAATGTTATGAAAGCCCATGTTTTATGATTAGACTAGCCCTGAGAGGGTAAGGGATTTGTCCAAAGTCAGACAAGTAGATTTTTCTTGCTGTACCTTTAAAAGGCAAAGTATATGTAACAATTATTAGGATGTTCAGTTGGTCCTTGACTTTTTTGAACTTCTAACATCAAATGATCTGTTTATTATTTTATGTATTAGTTATATCCTGTCTACTTTTGAAAAATAACTGTGAGTATGAGAGGACCAATAAGTAAGAACCTGAGCACAAGATGGTTTAAGCCAAGTTTAAAGTCACAAGAGCCAGGTAATGAAGACTAAGAAAGATAATTTTACCATAAAACGTGCAAACAATTATTATAAAACTTGAACACGGATTTTAACACTAAGCATCCTGGAAGCTAAAACAAAACAAAAATAGAAACATATTCTATGGGAGGTATACCATAACTCTCTATCTTTCTCTTGAAATGTAAACTTTCGGAAAATGTTTTATATCTTTGAAAATTACCTCAGGATTTAAAGTACCTTGTTCGGTGCCTTATGACTTTTAAAAAGTTGCCAATTTTTAAAATAAAGACATTTTCCAGGCATTATCTTTAACTATAGAAGTTTATTTGTAAGTGGTATTATAGGAGGCGTGGAACAACCTGTGGGATACGTCTTCAAAGCACTTTTACAAGGTATATAGAAACATTTTCCATATCTTGAAGCATAATTTAGTTGGTTCTATCAAAAGAGAAAGTCCATAAATCATGTATGATCTTGAACAAGATTTAGTTTTAAAAATGGCGTATCTAGTTGCCATCTTCCATTTTTCTCTTTTTCCAGGGGTGGGCAGTGTTTGTCTTTTGCAAACGGCTTAAGAGGTCATAGGCAGCAGCTCTAACTGGGAATAGGACAGAAGTGAAGAGATGGTGACTCTTCCTTTTGCTAAAAAATCATTTTTGGAATCATTGTGTACATAGTTCATTGATCCTTGGTCTAGAAGAATCTGATGCCTAATGTTTACTGACTTGTAAAGAATATATAATAGAATTATAAAAGTGCCTTCTGCCCTAAAGTAATTTCAAATTAGAAAAATCAGTTTATGATTTTGTTTACTGTCTTTTAATAGTATCCTCAGCTGTTGAATTATGCATATGTGTTTAACTTCACTATCCCAAAGAATAGATTCTTAGATCAATTCATAGAAAATTGTGTGGAAAAATGATTAGTAGCTTTTTTTGATTTTGTTATCCATATTAACTTTAAGTGATTATTGATCTTATATAAGCATTAAAGTATTTCAACCATGTAGATTTCTTTTTATGTTGTGTCTAGGTACTGAATTTATCGTTATTTCCCTTTAGCACGTAATCTTAGTAAAGACTTCTTGTAAGACAGAAATCAGATGATTAATTCAAGGATATAAGCCCTATTGAACATTGACTGCAGTGGAGAAGCACCTTAAGAGAAGTTGTGCTCAATTTCTCCTCCTTAGGATATTTACTGGGTTTCATCAAATCTACATTCTGTCCTGTGTGTAGCATCTCTTACCTGTCTTTTTCCACAGGAATTTAGTCATTTAATTTAAAAATAAGTGCTTCATAAGGAAATATACTTTTCTGTTTGTTTGTTAAAGGGGAAGCCAGAATCCTGACTATAGCCATCACATTAGATTAGAATTTCTGAATATTATATAATTAATTACTAAAATCTTTTTATTTTCATTTGAGCTTTCAGTATTTCTAAGCAAATACTTGTATAAGTGATAGAGTTTTTTAAACTCTACCAGTGAAAAACCATGCTGGTGTTTTAGAATATGACAGAGTCTCTGAAACTGAACATTAAAAGAAAATAAAACAGGGCACCTGGGTGGCTCAGTGGTTATGTGTTTACTTTTGGCTCAGGTCATGATCCTGGGGTCCTGGGATCGAGCCCCATGTGGGGCTCCCCGCTCAGCAGGGAGCCTGCTTCTCCCTCTGCCTGCCCCTCTCCCTGTTTGTGCATGTGCTCTCTCTCTGACAAATAAATAAATAAATAAAATCTTAAAAAAAAATAAACACATTGTAGCACGGTTATTTTAAATGCCTTTGAAAACTATTATATGGCACTCTATCCTAATAATGGGAAGATTTCTTCTGTTCTGAGCTTTGGTGACATTAGAAATTTGCTTAACTTCATTATTCATAACTTTTAAAATCTTTGAAATCATTATCACCACCTCTCCTAATTGGTTTGAGAATTTAATGTAATTTTTTTATTTTTTATTTTTTTTAAAGATTTTATTTATTTGAGAGAGAGAGTGAGAGATAGAGAGCACGAGAGGGAAGAGGGTCAGAGGGAGAAGCAGACTCCCTGCTGAGCAGGGAGCCCGATGTGGGACTCGATCCCGGGACTCCAGGATCATGACCTGAGCTGAAGGCAGTCGCTTAACCAACTGAGCCACCCAGGCGCCTGAGAATTTAATGTAATTTTAGTTGAAAGAAAATTGTTACACCTTTAAATTATTTTTTGTAGATTAACTCACTTTGCTAATTTATAAGGAAAACATTCTCCTAGCTTACCTTGCCCACAGCTCACTGTTACCCAAATTATTTATATTTTTGCTAAGTTGTGTTCAGAGAGAGGAAACATTATTTTCAACAAATCTAGTATTACATTTGATGTGATGGAATTTGAAGGCAAATCACTACACGATTAACTGAGTTGGTTATGGGAGGTACTGCATGTAACTTATGTGCTTCCCACCAAATGACTTTTCTCATGCCTCCATAGTCATCTGTATATAAAACAAAATCAGTCTTGAAAATCTGTTGTTTAACTTGTTTGGTAATTCTCTCTTTTCTGAAGAATACAGAGTACCTGAATCCACCCCAAGAGCATTGTCTTTAGCTAAATTTAACTGTAATGCTTTTTACACCACAGAGAAAAATGAGGAGTGGTGTGTAGGTATAAATGTGTACTTTTCTTAAATTTCATAATTAACATTAGATTGTTTTCCAAAGACATTTTTGTGTTGAATACTCATTCTTACCAGTTTTTTCCTTCTTAATTTCTCTTACCAGCTAACAGTGCAGTGGATTTTACAACAGTGAAATTTCTGCTTCAGGATTCTAAAAGTTTGTTACATGCTTTCAGTACGCGGTCAAATTATGATGGTGTTCTTCCACAGGCCTTTGCTCAAGTCAACGAACTACTCCGAACCTTTGCAGAGGTAAGATACCTTTGGAATGCCATTTAGAGGAGCTAATCACATATGTTCTAAAAATATATTAGCAGACAAGAGAGGTAAAGGATATTTTAATTCTAACTTATTTTAACACATGAATGGCATTAAGTGATTAGTAAGTGAATTGAAGGGAAAGTAAGCAATTCTTATTGCAAGTTATAAAACACATCCTTTTATGGAAGCACTGTCACAGAAGTTGTTGGAATTTTATATCGTTTCATTTATGGATGGAAGCAAGCTATGCCTTGTCGTTTGACTACTTATTTCCCAGTGCCCGAGAGCAGTGGATCACAACATCCATCAGAATACTTGGGAAGTTTTTTTTTTTTTTAAAGATGCAGATGCCAAGCCCCTCTCAAACCTTATTGAATCAAACTTCTGGCCCAGTAATATTATTCTTTTTCACTTTTTATTTTGAAATAATTTCAAATTTACAGAAAAGTTGCTAGAAGAGTTCAAACAATTCTGATATATATCCTTTACCCAGAGTCCCCAGTGTTACCATTTGTTCACATTTGCTTTATTGTTTTCCCTGCCTACCTATCTACCTACTTACCTGTCCACATTTTTTTTCTGAACTATTTAAGAGTATGTTGCAGGTACGATCCCCCTTTACCCCTAAAGACTTCCATATATATTTCCTAAAGAACAAGGATATCTTATGTAACTAATATTATTAATCAGGGATTTAGTATTGGTATAATACAATTATTTAATCTGTAGACCTTATTCAGACTTTGGCAATTGATGTACCAGTTTTTTAACAATCTCCCCCATGTGACCCTTATGCAGTCAGCCCAGCACTGATGCCTTTTGACCTCTTTTAACTGTGTAAGTTTTGTCTGTGGTAATACTCTATTTCTGCAGGCTTCTAATTTCAAATCTAGAAAATTCTGGGAGTTTTACGTGTCAGAAACAGCTCAAAAAATTCAGTATCACAATTACTAGATAAGACATTAATGGTACTTTCATCTGATATATATCTATATCATATTCTTTTTTTTTTCTTTCTAAGTTATGGATTTGACCAGATTTTTCTCAGTGTTGTTTTGTGGTCACATAGGTCCTACTACCTGTGAAGTAATGAAAGGATTAGATGATACTAAACTTCGTCATAGCTGGTAGGGAAAGAACTTATTTGCTTAAGAGAGAATCTCATGAAGTAAAAGAAGCATCTCTTTTTATAAACTATTAAGAAATATGTGATAACTCCCGCTGAAAGAATTGATTTAAGGGGTGAAATGATCTTTTGGGTTAAGATGACTAAAACCTTGGTAGTTGTATTTTTCCATGGCAAATGTGACTTTGAGAACTATCTGTAGGATAGAATGGACCTGGGTATTTAGGGGATTGCAGCTTGGGTCTGTACTTGAATTGTGTAGGGAACAATATATAATCCTTTCCCATCACAGAATTGAGCCCTAAACCCTATCTTTAGTGAAACAAACATAGTAAACAAGATGGAAAATTCAGGTTACTCACAGCTTATCAGTCTTTGAATTAAGATTATTGAAAATAAAAAAAATTAGGATTGATTGTGATTAATAATGAATGTCCAGTTTTAAGGTCCTTTCATCAATTGGAAATGAAGAGATAGGAGTTACCATGAAAATGTGGCATTAAAATTTAGTGTTACCAGATAATGGTATGCCTACTATATGTTGTCCTCAGAGTATTTAAAAATATGAATTGTTGGGGCGCCTGGGTGGCTCAGTCGTTAAGTGTCTGCCTTCGGCTCAGGTCATGATCCCAGGTCCTGGGATCAAGCCCTGCATCCGGCTCCCCGCTCTGCAGGAAGCCTGCTTCTCCCTCTCCCACTCCCCTGCTTGTGTTCCTGCTCTTGCTATGTCTCTCTGTCAAAAAAAATCTTTAAAAAAATAAATAAATAAAAATAAAAATATGAATTGTTATTTATTCCTGGATCCTAATTTTCCAGTTGCTACATTAGCAATAGATTCATTAAGGCCATTGATGAATCTGCATCCTCATTAGTGCTTCTCCCTCAATACCTGGCATTAGTGTGATTGCTGGAAACAACCTGTGTTGTTTTCACAATTAGACCTCTGAAGTGTTGCTCCTTTATTTTCATATTAGAAGCAGTTCATTGTCTAAGTCAGCCAGGAACTTTGAGATTTAGCTTGGGCTTTTAAAATACACTTTCAGGGGCGCCTGGGTGGCTCAGATGGTTAAGCGTCTGCCTTTGGCTCAGGTCATGATCCCAGGGTCCTGGGATCGAGCCCCATGTCGGGCTCTCTGCTCAGTGGGGAGCCTGCTTCTCCCTCTCCCTCTGCTGCTGCTCCCCCTGCTTGTGCTCTCTCTCTGTCTGTATCTCTGTGTCTCAAATGAATAAATAAAATCTAAAAAAAATAAAATTCACTTTCAGTAGGAGTTGTTTTGTAGAATGCATTAGATATGGTATATGACCTAAATACTTAGTCCTGTCTTAGTAACTTGAGCAACAAATAGATTACCTCTAGGATAGGGTATCTAAATATGGTAACTTAAAAAAAAAAAAAAGCCCCCAAACTTAATTTACCAAGTGTAGAAAATCAGGAAAAGAGGAATATTCACTTGTTTACTTCTGAAAAGGCTTGTGAGAAAACAAAATGGAGAATTAACCAAAATGATCATTTTCCAGATTTTTATATAAAATGGGTTAGGAACAGAAAAAGGATACATACATTTTTCTTTAATAAGCCTTCCAACCAAAAAAATAAGACTTGCTCTGTCAGGATGATAGAATAATTAAAGTCCATCTTATTAATAAACTTTAGACCTATATGCCCCAGGATCCCCATCCTGACTAGTTGTTTTATTTTTTTTAAGTTTTTTGTTTTGGTTTGGTTTTAGAGACAGAATGGGGTAAGGGAGCAGAGGGAGAGGGAGAGAATCTTTTCTTTTTTTTTTTAAAGATTTTATTTATTTGACAGAGAGAGAGAGCGAGAGAGGGAACACAAGCAGGGGTAGTGGGAGAGGGAGAAGCAGGCTTCCCGCTGAGCAGGGAGCCCGATGCGGAGCTCAATCCCAGGACCCTGGGATCATGACCTGAGCCGAAGGCAGACACTTAACGACTGAGCTACCCAGGTGCCCCAAGAGGGAGAGAATCTTAAACAGACTCCTCGCTCAGCATGGAGCCTGACATGGGCTTGATCTCACGATCCTGAGATCATGACCTGAGCGGAAATCAAGAGTCAGATGCTCAACCAACAGAGCCACCCAGGTGCCCCTCACTAGCTGTGTTTTTAACCTCTGGTTGTTTAACCTCTCTGAGCCTAATTTCTTCTTTTGTAAAATGAGTATAATAATCTGTGCCTCAGAACTGTCCTGAGAATTAAATAAATTAACATTTATAAAGCACTTAGTACCTGGCACTAGTACGTGCTATGTAGGTGTTCGATAAAGAAGTCCATCTGCATAGTTGCATACACCGATATTTGAGAGCTGAGGAAAAGAGGCAGTATGTGGTGATTAAAAAATATATCTCAGAACAAAATATGTCTTTCCATCCATGTATATTTATTAATAGGCAAAAACAGGAGCAGGAGGAATAACTTTTTCTTCCTGCCCCCAAAGATAGAAAAGGGTAATATTTACTTTTATTGTTGGAGAGAGATCATAACCCCATTCAGAATCAGATTGCTGAAGGTCAAGGTCTGTTTATGAGTCTTACCAGCTATGTGACCTTGCATGAGTTATTTGCCCTTTCTATGTCTGTTATAAAATATGGATAATCATAGTAACTGTTTCATAGGGCAGTTGTGAGGATTAAATGAGCTAATAGATACAAAGTTCTTAGAAAGTTCCTATGAGTTAAGAAATGCTTAATAAATATTAACTGTTGCTACTAATAGTGTTGGAAATTTTTTATTTTTTAATAAACCTGAAACTAACAACCCATGAGCTAACTTGAAATCATACTGTTATCAACTGTTATCAACAAGGAAGCCTAGAGAAATGGGATGATTTTATTTAAGTTCACAAAGAAGTTACAGTAGAGCCAAGACAAAAAAAACCCCAAATTTTTAAAGTCATAGTTAAAGTTTTTTTTCGTTCTATCAGACCTTTTTTTTCCACTTAAGTTAATATTTTCCCCCAAGGTGATTTAAAAAAAAATTATTTGAATCAATAGTATAGCTCTTATACTCTGCTGAGTATTTTTGTTTATCAATATTTAAAATATGCTCAGGTCCATATTCTTAAATACTTGTTACTGGCCGTAGTATTTACTGCACTAACTCCTTCCAGCAACTACCAAACTTCTTAAAGAGCAGTCTATAACCCTTGTTTCCATTTCTTCACTCACTTCTTCCTTAATCCTTTACAAGTAGAATTCTACTTCCACACGTTGTTAAGTGAATTAGGTTATCATTGATCAAATCCATGATCAAATCCACTCTTTTTCTCCCTCTTTCTAATTTCTTAGCCTTTTTCAACCCGATGTTGTCCACTCTTTCTTTCCTGAAACTTACCTCTTTTGGCTTCTCTTGGGTTCGAATACTTCTGACTCTTCTCATGTCTTGTTGGTCTCTTTCTTCTTGCTCCTTCCCTCCCTTCCTCCTTCAATTTGTCTACCCTTTAAGTTCCTTTTTTTTGCTATTTTCTTTCCTAACAGTCTCCTCTGCCTCTGAGGTTTGTCTGCATGGGAATGATTCCCAGCTGTATCTTTTAAGCTACAGCTCTGCATATCCAGTTACCTGCTAGATATCTTTACCTAAATACCTTTTTATTCTTTACAGTCGACATTCTAAACACAAACTTGTGGTCTGTTTCTCCTCTCTTCCGTAACCAGCCTTTCTTCTTGGCTTTTACTACAGGTGGCCGTAAAATCCAGGAATGTAGATAAATATACATTAAATGCCTTACCGCTATTACATTATAATACGTGATACGTTCAGTGTGTTGCTTCTCATCAGCAAGGCAGCATAATATGAAGTGCTGTTTAAGATTGCAGTGAATGTGGCACATTTTAAAAAGCATTTTCATCACTTTCTGCACATGTATCGGAGATGTGATGCTTTTAAGTGTTTGTGTTTATGTGTTTGACTATTACCAAATAAAACTGTGTCTTTACTTTCCTTTGGAGAAGTAAATCAAGGGGATTTGATCTATTTTTACCTTATGGACACTGTATATTTCTATTATTTGTGCCGTTATTCTTCTAGGCATCCAGATTAAAAAAATCTTAGAGTCTCCCTCATTCCCTGAATCTAGACTTTGGCTAAGTCTTTAAAAAATTTCTTGCATACATTTTTTTCTTTTTCTTTTTATTCTACTGCCTTTTCCTACCTAATTCAAGTTCTCAGGACTACTCTCCTGGATTATTTCAGTAGCCTTCTAGACATCTTGCCTCTCTTGTTCTGGTTTGTCTTAGAGTACGGTTCTGGATCTATCACTTCCCAAGTTAGAAACCTTCAGTGGTTTCTTCAATGGCAAAAGGTTTACATTCTCTCTTGTTGTTTTTTTTTTTTTTTAATAATCCTTTGCAATCTCATTCTTGTTAATGGATTGTAGGGTACTTGGAGGCTTGATTCCACATATTTATCATTGTATCCTAGGTGTACTCTGTCTTGTTTAATACCATATGTGGAGAAGTGTCCATACAGTATTCTTAAATTGATATTGGCATGTTAGCTAAGAAAGATCACTATAATAAATACATTGGAAATATTTTTTGATATAAATGAGAAGGAAAATATTTTTTTTAGCTCTGATGCTTTTCTGGGAATATTCTGTACATAATCAAGGACAAAGAGTAGTCAGCACTTCTTAGGAAGCTAGAACATTGTAAGCACAATTGGTATTGTTTCTCTCACTAGTGAAGGACTAGCTGAAATTTGTGTAATTCTTATTTTCCCAGGTCAAGGCAAAACTTAAGCAAAATCCTTCAGAAACTACAGTGGATAAAAAGCAAGAAGACATTTCTTTAATGAAGTCTAATAACCAAGAAATCACCATTTTCTCAGGTTCTCATCTTCCCCAACCCAGCAGACATCAAGAAATCTGGTCTATCCTAGAGAATGTTTGGATTACATTATATCAGAACAGGTACTAAGTTTCCAAGAATTTTTGAATTTTAGGCTTTTCTATCATTACTGTTATTCATTAAACAGTGTTTGGGTTGTGAGTTTCATGTATTAGATTATCTTACTGAGGGCCTTTTATCAAATTGGTGCCTTAGGAACAGTGATGCTTAAACAAGGGTGTAATCAGATTTATCTCGAGTGTTTTAAAAATATATTTGCCTAGGCTCTATCCCTAGAAATTCTGATTCAATAGATCTGAGGTGACACTGAGATGGTGCATAAAAAAAAAAAAACTCTCCAGGTGATTCAGATGTGAAACCTTCATGAGCAGTATTTCCCATGTATGTCAAAACCAATGAAAGCCACCTAAATTGGCTAAACAAATTAGCAGGAGTCAAAGCCTTAATAAAATTTAAAATAATCTAAGAAAAGGTCATTTTGGATTAAGGAAAATTCATGTAAGACTTTTTAAAAAGAGATAAATACTTTTATTTAAAAGGAAGAAATGTTTTTATTCCTTTGATACACATGAAAGTACTACATTCCTGGTAAAATGAAAAGATAGAGACTATTTGTGAGTAGTTCTTTAAATGCTGCTGGAGTAACTTAAAAAAATAATTTAAGATAACTAATTTTAAAGTAGGCCAACCCTCCCTCCTGTACTTTTTCCCAAGCCCATAATCTTTATATAATTTTAAATATATATTTGCGGGTCATGATAGATGCTTTTTAGTATGATTTTGGTTCAAGGGCCCAGTATCACTGTTATTTTGGATTAAGATCATCTGTCCTAGCAGCAAAGAAATATGAGCACTCTTCTTAAACATCTCTTCTCTATTAGAATACTGTAGATTTTGGGCCCATTTTTAGCCCTTGGCTAAATTATATTTTCTTTCATACAATTATAATTTCTTTCAAACAAATGTGTAGTTTGTCATGCTAAAGAAATACCAATTATAATTATAATTTCTTTCAAACAAATGTGTAGTTTGTCATGCTAAAGAAATACCAATAGCTAAAGAAAACAATACTTAAAAATTTGTGTTTTCATATAAAGCATTTGTATTTTCATATCTTTTTGTCCAGTCTTAAAGTATTTGAAATGTTTTGGCTAATCAGATATTCTTTTTTTTTTTTTTAAGATTTTATTTATTTGACAGAGAGAGACACAGCGAGAGAGGGAACACAAGGAGAGGCAGTGGGAGAGGGAGAAGCAGGCTTCCCACTGAGTAGGGAGCCCTATGCGGGGCTCAATCCCAGGACCCTGGGATCATGACCTGAGCCGAAGGCAGACGCTTAACGACTGAGCCACCCAGGCGCCCCCCAGATATTCTTGTTAGCAGAAATTACCACATATACTAGTCAGAGATTATCACTTTCAAAGTAAAATAGATTAAAGCCATTTCTAAGATATTTTAATCTTCTTTTCTTTTAAAAAATATTTGAATACTTTATCTTAGAATTGACCTATAATATACATACATTTGTGTTGGATGTTAGAGTTCCATGTAATTTCTGTATAATAGATAGACTTTGTTGTATTTCAGTACATGAAAAATGCTTATATTGCTTTATCAATGCATAGTTATTAAGGCTTCATTGCTTCTCATGCCTGATTGTATACCAGAGTCACTGTATAACTTTTCAATATATTCATGCTTGAACCCTTCATGTAGAGATCCTCATTTGAAGGTCTAGTAGGCCCTGTGTATTTTAGGTTTCAAAATACTTTTTCTTTTAGAAAAGTGAAACTATACTTATGAACCATTGTATTTCTTCAGATTCCCTAGTTTTCCCTTTTGCAGGCTTGTCAAAATGCTTTACCCCTTTCATATATTACTTGTAGGAATGTGGAAAAACAGTTTTATGGTTCCTCAACACATTAAACATGTTATCACCATATGACCCAGCAGTTCCACTCCTAGATTTATACCAAAAAGAACTGAACACAAGTGTTCCAACAAAAACGTGCATGAATGTTCACAACTATGTTCACAGTAGCCAAAGTGGAAACAATCCAATGTTCATCAACAGATGAATGGATACATGAAATGTGGTGTGTCATAAAACATGTATATCCATAAAATGGAATGTTACTCAGCCATAATGAAGTATCCACACACACTATGGCGTGAATAAACGTTGAAAACATGCTAAGTGAAGGAAGCCAGACACAAAAGGTCACATGGTATATGATTCCATTTATATGAAATATCCATAATAGGTAAATATGTAGAGATAGAAAACACATTAGTGGTTACCAGGAACTGCGGGGAGGGAGGAATGGTGAGTGACTGCTTAATGAATACAGGGTTTCCTTTTGGCATGATGAAAATGTTCTGTGACTAGATAGTGGTGATGGTTGCAGACATTGTGGATGTATCAAATGCCACTGAGTTGTACACTTTAAAATGTTAAAATGGTAATTTTTATTTTACCACAATTATTTTAAAAAAGCTTTGGAAAATACTGTGAAGTGAGAAACTTCCCTTGAATGCTACTACCTAAAGGTAACCAGTAGTTACATGGTTATTATTATGTACCCCCAGCTGTGGGTTTTTTTTTTTTTTAAGATTTTATTTATATGACAAGAGAGAGAATATAAGCAGGGGTAGTGGCGAGCAGAGGGAGAAGCAGGTTCCCCACCGAGCAGGGAGCCCAATGTGGGGCTCGATCCCAGGAACCTGGGATCATGACCTGAGCCAAAGGCCGACACTTAACTGACTGAGTCACGCAGGCGCCCCCCCCCCCCCGCCAAGCTGTCTTTTAAGGCATGCTTATTAGTTTCCTAGGGCTGCCATAGCAAATTACCACAAACTAGATGGTTTAAAATAACAGATTTATTCACTCATGGTTCTGGGGGCTGTAAGGTCTGAAATCCAGGTGTCTGTCTGCAGAGTTGGTTCTTTTGGGAAGTTCTGCAAAGATCCTATTCCAAATAAAGTCACATTCTGGGGTTCTGAAGGCACATGAATTTCAAGGGCATACTGTTCAACCCAATACAGCATATGTTTTGATTTTTTTATATGGTGGTTGTTATGTTATATAAATAAATATTGTATACCTTTATTTTTCCATCTTCTCGATGGCATAAGCATTATTTTAATAGTTCTTAGGTATTTCATCAGGTGGCTAAGTCACTATTAACACTTTTTACATTGTTGAACATGTAGGTGGTTACCAATTGTTGACCAATTGCAAATTATTAATAAGTGCTAGATTTCTGAAATTGGAATTACCAGAGTAAGATGTATGAACATTTATTCCAGTTTCAGCAAACACGTAAATCTGATGTCTTTTTTTTTTTCTTCATCTTTATGTACTGGAGTACTGTTAGTATTTTTGTACTGACTTGAATGTAGATTAGTAATATTCTGTGCCTTTATGGTCTCTTGATAAGAAAATTTATTCCCACAGCTTGTACAGTATTACTTTAGATTAGATGCACATAGTTGTTGCCCTAGATCCTTTGCATGAATGGTAGCCTGGATATTCACAAGTCACTGTCTCTTATTTCTAATTTAAATAAATCAGGATTATGAGAGAGGAGTTATAAATATTACCTCATTTTATATATTAGAAATGGAAATGCTTGAATTACAATAAATGTGCATGAGTATCTTTTCTTTTTCTCTCTTTTAGCATGGATGTATTTCAAAGATTGGGCCCAAATGCAGCTTTGACTTCTTCAAAAATAGCATCATTTGAAGAAGCATTTGTATCTCTTCAAAAGTTAATGGCAGCTGTGAAGGATATTCTTGAAGGAATTCAAAGGTAAACACTAATTTTAAATTTTCATTTATTACTTTTCTCTTTTTTCCAGGTTTATCAGCCTTTCCAGAGGTTCTGGGAGCCTTCCAACAAGTTTTATAAACTGATGACTTTTATACTTACCTTTTCCCTCTCCCTTGTAAAGAATCCCTGTTTGGAGTTTGGACCCCTAGAATGTTTCTAGTTTTTTCCTTTCTAGAAAAAATATACCAGGTTGTAAGCTTCATAAGGAGCTTTATTTTCTTTATTGTGCAACTCTAGCTCCCAAAACAGTGCCTGGCAGATAATGGGCACTCAGTAATTACTTGATGAATAAAATATATATTTAGGTAATTATCACTGCTCCTTTAAAAACAGATATATGTTAATATTTAGTTAACATGATTAATTTCCTCAAATACAGTCTCATTGGACCGCAAACTGAAAAAGTTTGAGAGGAAGCATATAGTCCTATGGTGCTTTGAGACTTCTACATATGTGTTTATTTTAAATATTTGTGGAGCACATAGAAACCACAGAGCCAGAAAGCTGTAGAATGGACCAGACAGCACCTTTGTAAGATAAAGTCAGATGTTTTCTTTTGTGGTGGTAAAGGAGAATACCAAACTTAATCTTGCGAGTGTTTGGCTACATACCAAAATTGCTTGACCTGAGTTAAATATGCAGCTTGCTCATGGAATACTATGCCTTATAAATTAAAAAGCAAAAACCAAAGAATCAAAATTGATTTGATTTTAGTATGTCCAAACTTTAAAAACTTGGATTTTTGAAACAACAGTAGTTTTTGAGCTTTTTTTTCCTTTCCTCTTAAGGATTTTTGGAAACTTCATCTCATTGTTAATACACAAAGCCTTTGTACTTCTTTTTGGATCACAGTTGGCTAGATGATTCTTAGAATAGCTTTTTGGTACTCTTAAGTTACTAATGAATTGAAGATGTGGCAGATTCCAAGGCAAGTGAAATTTATCATCTCTCAGTGCAAATAATCCCTTTTTTACTTACAGCAATACTAAATAAGAGTAGCTTTATGAGGGAGAAATATTCAGTTTTTTATTTTCCTTATGCAAAATCTGTTTTCACATTCTAGGTTGCATACAAGCCATTCTTGACACTACCTTTTCTACAGAAAGTAGGGATAGCAATCTGTATTCAGTCAACAAATGTTCATTGAGCACCGCTTATGCTTGGCATCATACTAGGCTCTGGGGAATCAAGATAAATTAGGTGCAATCTCTGACTCCAAAGAGCTTGTAGGAAGAGTGTAAACAGCCATGTTACAACAGATAATTGCAATAGAGTTGTTAATATTTTAATAGGAACATATGCAGTGGAGGGAGGAAGCGTTTGGCAATAGATGAGGTTGGAGGGGAATGTCTTGTAGGCTACTCAAAGCCGTTTCTATTTTATCCCATAGGGTAGTGTTTCACACATTTATGTCTGTTAATTATGTGCCTGGACAGAAGTGTTTCTGATCCAAAAAGTTTTGGAGATAACAGCATACTATGCCATGCTCTTGGAAGATCACCCTATACCCATTTACATATTGATGGGTTTTATAAACCTTTTTAATTTTAGGAGCTTTAAACATATAGATGCCTGGGTCCCCCACACCGGAGACTCTGATGTAATTGGTCTAAGCGTGTACCTGGCTATCAGGATTTAAAAAAATTTCTCCAGGTGATCCTAATGTGTAGCCAAGGTTGAGAACCACTAGTCAACATTTCTTAATCAGTGGTTCTCAAAGTGTAGTCACAGAATCGCATCCTCATCTCCACCTGGAACTTGTTACAAATGCAAATTCTCAAACCCTGCCAGACCTTACTGAATCAGAAACTCTGGGAGTGGGCCCAGTAGTCTGTGTCCTCCAGGTGATTCTCTGCACATCATAGGCTGAGCACTACTGGTTTAAATGATGCTCAGCCTTGGTGGCTGATTATAATCATCTGGGAGCTTTGAAGAAAGAACAATGTCCAGGCTGACTCTGTACCTATTAAATCTGTATTTCTGTATGTGGGACCTGCGTATAAGCATTTTTACAAACTCCCCAGGTGATTATCATGTCAAACCAGAATTGAGAAGTTATAGCATGTACTGCTTACATAAGCTGTATTTAAAGAAATAAATATTTGAATTTTAAGGCTGATAGAATTTTGTTATTCTTTCCTCTAAGGACACAATACCTCCAGGAATAAGAAAATACTAGTGGTTCTACTTTTTTGCATGTTACCTGGGGCAGTAAATTGTCTTGAGCCTCCATATTCATCTATAAACCCAGTATAATAATACCTTTCCAGAGTTTTTCACAAAGTTACTGTGCTTTAAAAGTCAGGTGTTGATATAACTAACCAAACCAGTGATTCTCCACTTACTTATTGGGGGACTTGTTAAAAATGCAGAGTTCTAGTTGTAGTGAAATCACAATATCTGTAGATATTTCACAGAGAGAGGGAAGTTGTATTTTTAACAAGCATCCAGAGGATTTATATGCAGGTGGTGGGGGACCACAGTGAGGAAATGAATCCAACTTCCTGTCATAAATATATATTAGAACCACTTTTGCCACCAGTAGGGGGCATTGTGAATAAAAAAGTTGCTCATTTCAGCATTCATTAATCTACAGGAAATTACTAACATCACAAGGTTTTTCTTTTTTAAGCCCTTCAGACAATAGACATTTAAATCAAAATGTAATAGAAGTTAATAATTATATTATTTTGTCAAGTGTTTATGTAGTCTTAAAATCTTTTAAGAGACAGTCATGTTCAATTCAGTTAAATTTTTTTGGGTGGCTAAATATGGGTAGATTTTTAAATTTTTTAAACACTGAAAAATACACTCAAACTTTGTAGTGACTGCATATCATTAGCGTTTTCTGATGCTTGTTAAAATGGAGTAGTTTCATTTGATTTTGAGATACATATTCACTGAATATAGCTCAACTCTATTTTATCATAGCAGATCATGTATGATATTACATTGGGAATCAGTAACAAGGTGACTTGCTAATCCAGTCCTTCCATTAAAGAAGCGAATGAAAATGTATTTATTAAACTAAGAGTTTGGGCTTCTAGTTCCAGATTTATCCCTTTGACTTTAGGCTTGTTACCTACCCTCCTTAAGCCAGTCTCTTTCCTTATGAAATGAGAATCCTGATGCCTTCTTCAGAATAAATGAGATAATGTATGTGAAAATACTTTGTAATCTGCAACATAAGTGTTAGTCTTTGGTTTCTCCTTAAAGCTGATATGTTAAATTTGAAACGTTTAAAAATGTGTATTTCAATTTTAATAATGCTCTAAACATGATTGTGACAAATCAGGGTAGAAAATGTTGGTGGAGCGGTTGTCCACACAGTTATACAATTGGGAGAATACCTGAGCTTGCAAAAGTTGAAAAAGAGGTGGGACTATTGCTGATTCTTATACTTTCTACACACTTTCTTCCTGGGTGGGAGAGTGAACTTAATTTATTTGCTATTGGTCTAGAAATTGCTTTTCTCTTTCTCATCTCTCCTTTTTTTTGTGTGTGTATATAGGAATAATCTGAGCACTTTTGTTAATGGCCTCTTTATCTAAACACTGGAGAACCAGAGTCAGCACTCTTTCCATGTAGACAAAAGGACATTAAGGGTTTTGTTTTGTTCTGTTTTAGGTCTGTACTATCTAGTCTCATTTTATACTTTAGTAAACATGATCAAGTTACCCTCAAGATCACAAAAACCTTTTGCTTAGTAATTAAAGATTATAAAGTTTCATTTGGAGTGAAAAATTAATTGGGGAGTCATACGGAAAATTCTAAAGAGAAATTCTACTTGTACAGTAATAAAAAAAATTGTTATAAATCTTTGTGCTTCCACTGGCATCTCTACAAAGTTAAATAAACAGGTCATATAATCCAACTCCAAAGCATGCTGTAAATGTGTGTGTGCAGCTTTGACTTGAAAACTAATACTCAAAACAACAATGAAAATGTTTTAAGGATGGTTTTGTGTCTATGAAGTAGATCATGAGCTGCCTGGTTTGGAAGCAGAGAGGAGAGTGGAGAGTGAACGTAGGAAATTGCACTCTGCCTAGATTTTATAATCATGTTTATGTGTTTCATTTTATAAAATAAGCTTGAAATTATTTTTTAAAAAACAGAAAAATGGTAGTGTTTTGAATCCAAAAATATAAGTAGGTCATGCCTAAATATGCATATTCATTTTAACACTTGATTTAACACGTTAAACTACTTCTGCGTTAATTTAATGAACTCTAGATTTCTTGCTCAGGTAGCTTTAGATGAAGTTTGAAATAATGAATGTTCTCTTAGTTTCATATTTGGAATCATATGCAGAGGTGGGAGAGGAATGTAAGTTCCTTGTAAGTAAGTTCCTTGTAAGTAACTTGCCACATTTTAGAGGGGGTATGTTTTTATATGAAAGTGTATCTCTTGTTTAGATAACATTTTCTTTCTAGCTGTGGTATTTGGTTTGGTTGTTTTTAAATGAAGATTAATTGAGTGCTAACTGATTTATTGGGCTTGGTCATATTCAGGCTCCATGCCTCATCATAGAGTATGATTTTGCAAGATGAGACTTGTGCTTAGGAAAGGAAGGTGATTAATTTTTATCATCTCCAAATGCTTTAATGATCTTCAAAACTTTAGTAACCTCTGTTAGAACCCTGTGGCTTTGATTTGAAATACTTTATAGAGCTGTTTTTCTAAAGCACAATAATATTCATGAAGTTTGGGATTTTTTTTGTGTGTTCTTTACATGTGTTTTTATCTTATTAAGCCTCTAAAAATGAATCTTCCCGTTACTCTCTTATGGCATGTTAGCATAAGAGGAAAACCTATACTGGTGTAACCATACCTGATTCTTGTGAAAAGGAATCCTATAATCACAGCAGCTTTTCAGATCTGCTCATGATTTAGTCACTTCAAAGAAGGTGGAGTTTGCATCTGTGAGAATATTTTTTTAACTTCATAGTGTATGTTTTGGTAGTCGACCTCTTGAGGTTTTTTAGAAAGGTTATTTAGAAAAGCTCATCCTTTGGTTGACACAAAGACAAACGCTCTTTAGGCTGTTTTACAGATCAAGCTCATTGCTGAAACAAAAGTTTCTAATAGAGACATGTGTAGATTATAAAAACATTAAGAAGTGACTTTTCAACATCTCAACTCATTGCAGTATGCAAGTAGTTCAGCCATTGATAAAAATTGTCCTTATCTAGAGTGAAGAGGTTTGTTCATGCTTAGGTCTGACCTACTTTCTTTGAGGCTTGACCTTTCTGCCCTTCGATAATTGGACTGTACCTCCCCTCCCCCACTGGAGTTCTTACAACTCCCCAGATATCACTACACCTCTTTATCAAACTCTTCACACACCCCTTGTCCTGTCCAACACCAAGTGTATCAGTTGCTAAGTTGAATAAGAGAAAATAATACAAGCTATTAATTAAAAATGAAAGGACTTACTTTGCTTCACCCTCCATGCCATCATTTTGTACACAACTTTCTTATAATTTATTTCATAATCAGCTCCCTGAGATTTTGAACAGCTTTAGAGCAGAAACTTTACCTACTTTTCTTTGTCTTACTTTTGTATATCTAGATCTATACCCACATCACAACTACACATAATAGATGGTGGGGGGGAGTATCAAATGAGTTTTTATAGTCTTTCTGGTGGAGGGAAACTTTTTTAGGGCTAAATACTACTAACAGTACTACATTGTGACATTAGATGAATAGGTAAGGTCGAAGATTTAAAAGTGATACAGAGAGGAGTGCAAGCTAAGGAAGGGTAAAGAATAAAATCAGGAGGAAGGAGAACTGGAAGAAGGAGATTGAGGAGATAAAAAAGGTATTTATGTCTAGAACAGATGATGGAACCCTCAGTAATTTGCCCAAATGGTTGGTGGGGTCACATGTTATCCTTGATTGCTTAGTCCTGGTTTCTCTACCTACACTTTATAAATTAGGGTTAGTAGAAGGTAAGATGGGATCTAATGGGAGGGATTGAGATTCAGGGAATATAAGCAAGTATTTCTTATATAAGACATATAATGTCTTATATAAAACATCGATGGGGGCATCCGGGTGGCTCATTCGGTTAAGACTTGGACTTTTGATTTCCACTTAGGTCATGATCTCAGGGTTGTGAGATGGAGCCCCAGGTTGGGCTCTGCATTGGGTGTGGACCTGTTTAAGATTCTCTCTCTAACCACTCCCTCTGCCCGTCCCCCTGTGTGCTCTCTTAAATAAAAAATAAAAATAAAAAAATAAAACAGATGGTTATTTAATAAGTAAAAGCTTTTTATGGTAACTATATTGCAGTTTGATAAACACCGCTCTAACTTAACATTTATATCAAATGTTATATATGATACATAATAAAATTTACATTTGCTGACAAAATATGTGGCATCCACATATAAATTTGACGGAATTATCCAGCATTAGCAGGTATTTTTTTAACCTGGCTCATTAAAGCTACTGAGGCTAACAGATTGTTCAGGACTTAATTTTTAGAATAACTAGATTTTATTTTACATATCTGAAGCTCTTACCTATGCTTCCCAGGATTTGTAATTCAATAATAGGGCATAGGGACCTTTATTTTTATTCTGAATACCAGTGGGTTGATTGTCACAGTTACTCCTTCCATCCCTGAAGCATTTCTAAGTGCCGGCGTTCCCTTGTTTTAGTCAATAAAATCCAGGTTTGGGTAAGAGAGTTAAATATTTCCCATCATAAAGTCCTTGATCACAGCAGAATTAAGCAATCAAGTATAAAGATTACTTCTTGAAGATAACAAATATTTTAGTTTGTTTATGGAGTTGTTTTTATTTAAAATCAATATTCTTTTAAATTGGACTTTTCTTTGTAGCTGGTTATTTCTACCTGATTTATTGATCTGATATTTGATTAAAATTCCCTGCTATTTAAGTCTTATGTTAAGAAATGCTAAACCCAGTTAAAACTACATTTTTCAATGAAGCAGATAGAGTAAATTGACTAAATCAGTGGGGTTAAACATTAGTGGGATAAATGAAATGGGGAAATTAATTAAAGGTGCTGAATAAGGGCTATTATAGTAATTTTAACTTAAATAGTAAATATATGGCCAGATGATCAGTTCTGTTTCCTTCTTACAGAGTAGTTGTACAACAGGTTTAAAGTTAGAAACTCTTAAGATTATTTCCATCTATTTTGAGAAATAGCTTCTTGTGCTTCTAAGTATCTTTTTACACGGTGGTAGGCCAACCATCTGCCTGTTTTAAGAAGTGATGCAATCAATATCCTCAAGGCTATTTCTCAATAATATAAAAGGTTGAGTCCACCTTAGGACAGTGTTTTCTACTTAGAAGACAATAAATATTTACTGTTTTTTTTTTTTAAAGATTTTATTTTTTGTCAGAGAGAGAGAGCACAAGCAGGGAGAGTGGCAGGCAGAGAGAGAAGCAGTCTCTCCACTGAGCAGGGAGCCTGATGTGGGACTTGATCCCAGGACCCTGAGATCATAACCTGAGCCGAAGGCAGTCGCTTATCCGACTGAGCCACCCAGGCCTCCCTCAATAAATATTTATTGTATGTCAGAAACCCCTGGAATTATCTAACATTGTGATGTGCCAGTTCCTATTAATAAGGCATAATAAACCTTCTAGAGTCAACATATACTTGCCCTTAATAATAATGTAACTGGAAATATAAGTTGTAAATTTTCCAATTAATCTTTTTGCCAACATTAAGCTAATTTACTTTTTGACAGCATGAGCTATATTTTCCCCAACTTAATTGTTGAGCTAAGACAAATTATGAAAATCATAAAAATTATATATTCTATATTAAAGATGGTAATTTATGCAGATTTTATTTTAAACCCTTTTGATAATATAGATTAAAAAGTGTGAGTACTTTGGTACACTAGTGGAGCATAAAATAGTATAAAGAATGTACCCATCAGCCTTTTTCAAAGGATTTGCATTCATTTACTAGGGTTACTGCTGTAGAAAAAGTGAAATACTACGACCTTTTGGGGGATTGCTAGATACCAGCTCTGAGTTAATGCTAATTCCCGTGACCTGAAATTCCACTGTAGTTGGATAAATGGTCAGAGAGAGACTAATCCACCTTGACTAATAAACGATAACTACTGGTTTGTTTGAAAACTTGGGAAAAACCAGTATTGGAAGTTTGGTGACCGGGATGTCTGGAGAAGAGGTGGATAGATGGGCATCTTGGAATGGGCACAGAGTAGGAAGGTATTTGTGTCCCATGTGAATACTCATCAAAGGCTACCCAATGCAGAGGAGACTCAGTAATCAGATGGGCAAGACCAACCGTCCTATAGATGTCAGTCTCTCCCTAGCCATCCCAGTGTTTGGTCAGTGAGCTCTTATACAAAGGGACAACAGCAGCTTCTATAAGATGAGCTCAAAAGTGGGACTTCCCCTCCTGAAGGTTGCTCTGGCTACTATCTGTGCTGAGAGCCCAAACTGTCACCAGCAGAGGCAAATGCTAAGCATTCAATAAGGCACCATTCCCTTGGAGACCAGGAAGCCACTTAGTGGCAGAGATTTGCCCTCACCAGCAATAGGTACTTCTTTTGGGTACGGATTTGCTTTCCCTCACTGTAGTGATTCTGCCAGCAACTCCATCAATTGCTTTAAGGGATGTCTTGGCCACTGTCATGGTATGCCATACAACTAAGAAACGAATTTTATAGCAGAAGCTCATCTATGGCTACATGGAATTCATTGTCTTGATCATACACTAATCTAAGGAGCTGGCTTTGCAAAACACTGGAGTGACCTATAAGAATGTTATTTACCATAGCGTGGTGAAGTTCGAGTGCTGTTTTCCCCTTGGTCAGGATGTGTAGAATTCAAGAATCAAGGGGAGCAAGTGGTAATGGTTTCTCTGTTACTATACTAAATAATCCTTCACCTGGTAACAGGTATGTTTCAGTCATTGCTTGGTCAGGAAAACAGAAATGACTCCAGGTCTTTCAAACATAAAATTTAATATACATACTTAGTATTGTTGGAAGGACTGGAAGAGAAAAAGGGAGAAAGTGATCTTGTATCCTGGTGCCCTTTGTACCACAGGAACACAATGCATGATTACTATGACTTTTTAAAAAGTCGACAGTGAGCCTATGCAGTATTTTCTGTGCAGAAAAAGAGGCATTCAGTTCAGTGTGTTCCATTAAATGAAGCTTTGTTATTTTTGCTTTACATATTTAAGCTTCGGGCAGCCATTTGTCCTCAAAACAAAACAAAGACAACTTATTTTCAATACCATTAATCAGGAATTAGTTCTTTTCATAAATGTATAGATTTCCAGAGAAGTTCCAGAGAGATAATTGTATTATAACCTGAGCCAACATACTTTTTATACCCATGCATTTTCAACTTTCTATTCAAAGTCATTTTAAAGATTTTATCTATTTGAGAGAGAGAGAGAGTGTGTGTGTGCGAGCAGGGGAAGGGAGAGAGGAAGAGAATCTTTTTTTTTTTTAAGATTTTATTTATTTGACAGAGAGGGACACAGCAAGAGAAGGAACACAAGCAGGGGGGAGTGGGAGAGGGAGAAGCAGGCCTCCCACCGAGCAGGGAGCCCGATGTGGGGCTCAATCCTAGAACCCTGGGACCCTGACCCAAGCCGAAGGCAGACGCCCAATAACTGAGCCATCCAGGTGCCCCGAGAGGAAGAGAATCTTAAGCAGACTCCGCGCTGAGCCCAACACGGGGCTCGATCTCACAACCCTGAGGGCATAACCTGAGCCAAAACCAAGAGTTGGAGGCTTAACCGACTGAGCCACCCAGGCGTCCCGAAAGTCATTTTAAATAGAATTCCATGTTCAGGAATGTATTGCCAGTTCTTGAACTTAGATACTTCTGTGATAATGACTCATGGGAAGGGACCATTGTTTATACACCTATTCCTTATAGATTTCTACCCACTGCCTCAGCTCTGTGTTTTACCTGGTCTCTAGGGTGATTGGTTCCTGCTGCCACTACCCTCTCTGTCTACCACCAACAGAACCACTGATCTCTCTTTTCTCTACATGCTGAGATATGAAAAATATTCTTTGTTCGACTAAGATACAATAGGACTTTATCGAGGGAACCTTCACTAAAAAGCTGATGAATATATGACTAAACAAAGAAAAAGACAAAAACAGTTTAACAATTCTTTGTGCTGAACCAATCAAAAGATTAACTGAAAAAGAAATTGTATGCTTTACAGTTTATCTACTTGATGGTTAATTTCCTCTACCTCACTCATGTTCTGGTACATGACAAATCTCAAAACTTACTGGCTTGAAACAGTGGCAATCAATTATTTTCTCTAATGGTTCTGGGGGTTGACTGAACTCAGCTGGGCAGTTCTCACTTGGGATCTCTTGTACAGTTGCAGTTCAGATGGTGTCTGGTGTCATCTCAAAGGCTGGCTGATACAGGGTGTTGACTAGAACACCACCATGTAGCATCTCCATGTAGCTTCAACGTCCTCACAGGCTGGTTTCCAAGAGTGTCCAAAAATATCAGGTGAAAACTATATTGCCTTTAATGACATTGCCTCAAATCCTATAGTGTCATTTTCCCTGTAGTCACAGACCTGCCTAGATCTAGGGGAAGGGAACATAGATGCTATCTGTTGATAGAAGGAGGAATGTAAATTATTACATTGTAAGAAAAACTTGTGGATGAGAGATCTTAGAACACAATGGTTTACATTCTACTAGCCAAATATACTCATCCCTCTTCTCAAGACCACCGTGTTTTATCCCATTATGACATTAGCTTAAAATCTAGGATCTTATCATTTAAATCAGGTCCACGTGTGGTTGAAGCAAGGCTTCTTTGGTGTGACTCCTTGGGTACCATTCCTCTCTATCTGTACTGTGAACTAAAGAGACAAGTTAGCTGCCCCCATCTCCCAACATATATAATATCAAAACAGGCAAGGATACATGTTACATACCTTCACATTCAAAATGAGGGGGTGGAGAAGAGGCACACAGAATTCCTAGCAGTTATAAAATCCAGCTATGCATGTGCTGCCACTCCCTTCATTAGGGCTCAGTCCTGCTGCCTGCAGATTATTTACAGCTGCTCTTGACTCTGTTCTCTGGGCTCTTGGTTTTGGCCTCTGAACTTTTAACATAAGAAAAGTAAGCTGCAACTGAGGAGCCTTCTCAGCCTGTCTCCTGTTCATTAAAGGTAGGGGAGTCCAAAACCTCTTTTCATTTTATATTGACTCTAGCCCATTTAGTCCAAGTAGTGGTACTTCTACTAGAACAATCCTCTAAAAAACTGTTTTCTTTGAATCTTCCTGGGGTTCACTCCATTAGACAAAAATCATAACCAGTTTCTTTTGAAATAAACACTTGCACTTAAACCCTACCTTGGGCTCCCCGTGAAGCTGCTTCAGGGCAATGTCCTTAATATTTTTGGAAGTCCTGCTGTTGAACAGAATTTGTGAGGCACACTCTTAAGACCCTCAAAGGGCCTTTTGTCTATCTGAAAAATTCTCCAGGGCACCTTAGGTCTTTCTGAGGTCTCAGCAAAAGGTTTTACAGTAATGCTATTATTGTTTTCATCTTTAAACCATGTTTTCCTGCCAAACCTATTAAAGGTAAATATTGAATAATACAGTTCTAGCCTACTGATAAATTTGGTTGTTACTTTAGGAACTTTTGATACACTCTGTGCTTTGGCAACACATTTCCTAAGACTCACCACTAGATCCTTTCACCACCACCCTCCCCTCTGTATGTGCTCTTCTTTTGTGATCACATCTACTCCCAACCCCTTCATGAACATTATTTCAATCGTACTGTCCCCTTGGTTCAGTTGTGAGCTTTCCACTCCAACTCTAAATGTCTAAAACTGAGCTCATCATTTAAACTAGTGTCACCTGACTCCTTTCTGTTTTCTTCCTCTGTTTCTTAAGGTAGAGGATTCTCTGTCCATTAGCTCAAATTTGTTCATTGTATGTTGTTCATATTAGTATATGGTTACGGATTTTTGTCTGAGCAGTTCTATGATTTTTGTTAAAAATTTCCAACTGTAATTGTGAGCTTCTCAATTGTGAGGTTATGGTATATCTTCCTGGCGAATTGGTTTTCTTTGGTCTAATTTTTCCCTTCAAGTTTATTTTGTCATATGTTAATAATGCCAGACCAGCTTTCTATTTTCTTTTTTGCTAGTATTTTCTCTTTATTTCCAACCATTCTGGGTCATTATTCCTTTGATTTTTTAAAAAAATTTTTATTTAAATTCAATTTAGTTAACATATATTATTAGTTTCAAGGGTAGAATTCAGTGATTCATCAGTTGCATTTAACACCCCGTGCTTATTACCACCTTAATGTCCATCCCCCAGTTACCCAATCCTCCTTAATTTTTTTTTACATGAACTAAAGCTACACTTGTTTTTTTGATGGATAATAAGTAAAATCTATTTACATAAATATTATTGCTGGTATATTTGGACTTATTTCTACCATCTTTTATTCTTTAAGTTTCAGACAGGTTTATTAATCCAGAAATACCACCCTACATTTGCAAATGTTTAGATCTTTAAGATAAACAATTGTTAGAGAAGCTATAAGAAAGCAGCACAGAAGGGCTTACTCATTGGGGTAGCAGACGTAAACCCACAGAATGAATGAACTAAAACAACAACAAAAAAACCTTTCTGAGTGCTATACCAATGGATATTTTATTTTATTTTTAAAGATTTTATTTTTTTATTTGAGAGAGAGAGCACTAGCAGAGCGAGTGGCAGGCAGAGGGAGAGGGAGAAGCAGGCTCCCTGATGAGCAAGAAACCCAATGTGGGACTTGATTCCAGGACCCTGGGATCACAACTCGAGCTGAAGGCAGACGCTTAACCGACGGAGCCACCCAGGCACCCACAAATGGATATTTTAGATGAAGGGAAACTTCTTGCTTATCATTGAACTGAAATCTTGGCTTGTGTTCATCTTATTAAACAAAAACTGTGTTCCCCAAACATTTACAAGTTCAGCTACTAAAATTCCTTTAAAGATCTTTGTGGGTGGTTCCATAGTAAGGGCCAGCCTGAAGTGCGCCAATGTGGGGCTGCACACTCTCACTTTACCTTTTGTATTCGTCATACTTTCCTTTGTTCTTGCTTGTCTTTTATTGGATTGAACAAGGTGTAATGTTAGTTTTTCCAGTCCTTCTTTTATTCCACTACTCGTTTGGAAGTTGCACATTTTATTTCTATTTTATATTGTTACCCTTAAACTAATAAATGCATACTTGAATATCTAAATATCATACTAAAATATCAGGATTGGGGCACCTGGGTGGCTCGCTCAATCGTTAAGCATCTGACTCTTGATTTCAGCTCAGGTCATGGTCGTGAGATCGAGCCCTACCTCAGGCTTGCCCTGGGCATGGAGCCTGCTTGGGATTCACTCTCTCCCTCTCTCTCTGCTCCTCCTCCCTATAAAAAAAAATCAGAATTATCCATATGCCGAGTAAAACAAGGATGTTAAAAACACTTAAATTCTGATCTCCCTCCTCTTGTCTTCTTTATCCTTATTTTCTAACATTATAGTTTCACATTGTTTTAAACCACTCCCCAGACTATTGTTATTATATAAAATAGTTTTTGTTTTTAGCCCCATCATATTTATTAGGTGTTTGGAACTTTGCTTCCTTGATCCTACTCTTTCTTTTAGGTTAAGTTTCCTATTTAATGAAGCAAATTTTTGAGTCGTTCTTTTAGCAAAGATCTAGTCATGGTAAATGTTCACCTTCTGACTCACAGTGTTGTTTTGCATTCATTCTTAATTGATACTTAGCTGAGTGTAGATTCTATCTGTATCTTTGTGGTAGATACCTACTAGTGCAATTGCTGGGTAGCTCTATTTTCAACTTTTTGGGGAACCTCCATACTTGTTTTCCAAAGTGGCTGCACCAGCTTGTATTCCCACCAACAGTGTAAGAGGGTCCCCTTTTCTCCATGTCCCTGCCAACATCTGTCGTGTCCTGACTTGTTAATTTTAGCCATTCTGACCGGTGCAAGGTGTTATCTTATTGGGGTTTTGATTTGTATTTCCCTGAAGCCAAGTGATGTTGATCATTTTTTCATGTGTCTGTTGTCCATCTCTATGTCTTCTTTGGAAAAATGTCTATTTTTGTCTTCTGCCCATTTTTCAACTGGATTATTTGTTTTTTGGGTGTTGTGAGTTTTATAAGTTCTTTATGGATTTTGGGTACTAGCCCTTTATCTGATAAGACATTTGCAAATATCTGACAAGACGTTTGGTTTTGTCAACTGTTTCCTTTGCTGTGCAACAGCTTTTTATCTTGATGAAGTCCCAATAGTTCATTTTTGCCCTTGTTTCCCTTGCCTTTGGAGATGTGTTTAGCAAGAAGTTGCTGCAGCCAAGGTCATAGAGGTTGCTGCCTATGTTCTCCTCTAGGATTTTGATGGATTCCTATCTCACATTTAGGTCTTTCATCCATTTTGAGTCTATTTTTGTGTATGGTGTAAGGAAATGGTCCAGTTTCATTCTTCTGCGTGTGGCTGTCCAATTTTCCCAACACCATTGTTGAAGAGACTGTCTTTTTTCCATTGGATATTCTTTCCTGCTTTGTGAAAGATCAGTTGACCATAGAGTTGAGGGTCCATCTCTGGGTTCTCTATTCAGTTCCATTGATCTATGTGTCTGTTTTTGTGCCAGTACCATACTGTCTTGATGATTACAGCTTTGTAATAGAGCTTGAAGTCCAGAATGGTTGAGTTCAGCTTTGGTTTTCTTTTTCAGTAATCCTCTGGCTATTCGGGGTCTTTTCTGGTTCCATACAAATTTTAGGATTATTCCAGTTCTGTGAAAAAAGTTGATGGTATTTTGATAGAGATTGCACTGAATGTATAGATTGCCGTAGGTAGCATAGACATTTTAACCATATTTGTTCTTCCAATCCATGAGCATGGAACATCTTTCTATTATATCTTCCTCAGTTTCTCTCATGAGTGTTCTATGGTTTTCTAAGTACAGATCCTTTACCTCTTGGTTAGGTTTATTCCTAGGTATCTTATGGTTTTGGGTGCAGTTGCAAATGGGATCAGCTCCTTGATTTCTCTTTCTTCTGTCTCATTGTTAGTGTATAGAAGTGCTACTGACTTCTGTGCATTGATTTTATATCCTGCCACTTTGCTGAATTCCTGTATGAGTTCTAGAAATTTTGAGGTGGAGTCTTTTGGGTTTTCCACATAGAGTATTGTGTCATCTGTGAAGAGTAAGAGTTTGACTTCTTTGCTGATTCGGTTGCCTTTTATTTCTTTTTGTTGTCTGATTGCTGAGGCTAGGACTTCTAGTACTATGTTGAACAGCACTGGTGATAGTGGACATCCCTGTCGTGTTCCTGACATTAGGGGAAAAGCTCTCAGTTTTTCCCCATTTATTCTCTGTGGGTGTTTCTTAGATGGCTTTTATGATATTGAGGTATGTACCCTCTATCCCTACACTGTGAAGAGTTTTAATCAAGAAAGGATGCTGTACTTTGTCAAATGCTTTTTCTGCATCTATTGAGAGGATCATATAGTTCTTGTCCTTTCTTTTATTTTGTAGTGTATCACATTAATTGATTTGCAGATGTTAAACCACCCTTGCAAGCCCAGGAATGGTCATGGTGAATAATCCTTTTAATGTACTGTTGGATCCTAATGGCTAGTACCTTGATGAGAATTTTTGCATCCATGTTCATCAGGGATATTGGTCTGTAATTCTCCTTTTTGGTGGGGTCTTTGTCTGGTTTTGGGATCAAGGTAATGTTGGCCTCATAAAGAGTTTGGAAGTTTTCCTTCCATTTAGATTTTTTGAAACTGTTTCAGATGAATAGGTATTAATTCTTCTTTAAATGTTTGGTAGAATTCCCCTGGGAAGCCATCCGGCCCTGGACTCTTGTTTGTTGGGAGATTTTTGATTACTACTTCAATTTCCTTGCTGGTTATGGGTCTGTTCAGGTTTTCTATTTCTTCCTGGTTCAATTTTGGTAGTTTATATGTGTCTAGGGATGCATCCATTTCTTCCACATTGCCTAATTTGTTAGCATATAGTTGCTCATAGTATGTTCTTAAATTGTTTGTATTTCTTTGGTGTTGGTTGTGATCTCTCCTCTTTCATTCACAATTTATTTATAATTATAAATTTATTATTTTATTTATTTGGTTGTGATCTCTCCTCTTTCGTTCATGATTTTATTTACTTATCCTTTCTCTTTTCATTTGGTTAAGTCTGGCTAAGGGGTTATCGATCTTATTAATTCTTTCAAGGAACCAGGTCCTAGCTTCGTTGTTCTACTGTTCTTTTGGTTTCTATTTCATTGATTTCTGCTCTGATCTTTATTAATTCTCTTCTCCTCCTGGGTTTAGGTTTTATTTGCTATTTCTGTATCTCCTTTAGGTATAAGGTTATGTTGTGTGTCTGAGAACTTTCTTCTTTCTTGAGAAAGCCTTGTATTGCTATATACTTCCCTCTTAGGACTGCCTTTGCTGCATCCCAAAGGTTTTGAACAGTTGTGTTTTCATTTTCATTTGTTTCCTTGAGTTTTTAAGTTCATCTTTAATTGCCTGGTTGACCCATTCATTCTTTAATAGTATGCTCTTTAGCCTCCGTGTATTTGAGTCCTTTCCAAATTTCCTCTTGTGATTGAGTTCTAGTTTCAAAGCATTGTGGTCTGAAAATATGCAGGGAATGATCCCAATCCTTTGGTACTGTTTGAGACCTGATTTGTGACCCAGTTGTGATCTCTTTTGGAGAATGTTCCATGTACACTCTAGAAGAATGTGTATTCTGTTGCTTTAGGAGGGAATGTTCTGAATATATCTGTTAAGTCCATCTGGTCCAGTATGTCATTCAAAGCGCTTGTTTCCTTGTTGATCTTCTGCTTAGATGATCTGTCCATTGCAGTGAGGGGGGGGGTGTTAAAGTCCCCTACTGTTATTATTATCAATGTGCTTCTTTAATTTTGTTATTAATTGGCTTATATAATTGGCTGCTCCCATATTAGGGGCATAAATATTTACAATTGTTAGATCTTCTCGTTGGATAGACTGTCTAAGTATGATACAGTGTCCTGCCTCATCTCTTATTATAGTCTTTGGCTTAAAATTTAATTTGTCTGATATAAGGATTGCCACCCCAGCTTTCTTTTGATGTCCATTAGCATGATAAATGGTTTTTCACCCCCCTCACTTTCCATGTGGAGGTGTCTTTGGGCCTAAAATGAGTCTCTTGCAGACAGCATATCGATGGGTCTTGTTTTTTTAATCCAGTCTGATGTCTTGTGTCTTTTGATTGGGGCATTTAGCCTATTTACATTCAGAGTTAACTATTGAAAGATATGTGTTTAGTGCCATTGTGTTACCTGTATATTGTCTCTGTTCCTTTCTGGTCTATGTTACTTTGGGGCTCTCTCTTCTTTAAAGGATTCCCTTTAATATTTCTTGCAGGGCTGGTTAAGTGATCACAAATTCTTTTAGTTTCTGTTTGTTCTGGAAGCTTTTTATCTCTCCTTCTATTTTGAATGACAGCCTTGCTCGATAAAGTATTCTTGCATATTTTTCTCATTTAGCACCCTGATATATCATGCCAGTCCTTTCTGGCCTGCCAGGTCTCTGTGATTAGGTCTGCTGCCAGTCCAATGTTTCCACCATTATAGGTTAAAGAGCTCTTGTCCTAAGCTGCTTTCAGATTTTCTCTTTGTCTCTGAGATTTGCAAGCTTCACTATTATATGTCGAGGTGTTGACCTATTTTTATTGATTTGGGTCAGGGTGGAGTTCTTTGTGCCTCCTGGACTTGAATGCCTGTTTCCTTCCCCAGATTAGGGAAGTTCTCCCCTGTAATTTGCTCTAGTATACCTTCTGCCCCTCTCTCTCTTTCCTCTTCTTCTGGGATCCCAATTATTCTAATATTGTTTTGCTTTATGGTATCACTTATCTCTTGAATTTTCCCCTTATGATCCAGTAGTTTATCTCTCTTTTGCTCAGCTTCTTTATTCTCCATCATTCTGTCTTCTGTATCACTAATTCTCTCTTCTGCCTCTTATCCTAGCAGTTAGAGCCTTCATTTTTTTATTGCATCTCATTAATAGCCTTTTTGATTTTGACTTGATTGATTTTAATTCTTTTATTTCTCCAGAAAGGGATTCTCTAGTAACTTCTATGCTTTTGGCAAACCCAGCTAGGATCTTTATACTCGTTATTCTGAACTCTAGTTCTGACGTCTTACTTATATCCATACTGATTAGGTCTCTGGCAGTCAGTACTGCCTTTTGTTCTCTTTTTTGAGGTGAGTTTTTCCATCTTGTCATTCTTGCAGAATGTGGTCACTTTTCTATTTGTAGAATTGCTGCAATTCCTTTCTTAGAGCTCTGTTTGAGTTCACAGGTGTTCAGCTATCATAGCTATCTAGCTGAATTCCAGGGACCAGGCAAAACTAAAGTCTCCTACTCCTCTACCATCTTGGAAAAGTGTTTAATTTTTCTTGAGATGTGGTATGTTTTCTTCAGTCTGAAGACTCCTACCTTCGGTTCTAGAAATTCTCTTTCATTCTGTCTTCCATTATTGCCTGTCCCCCATTCTCCTTCTCTTATTTTGGAATTTCTATTTCTGCCTCTCCTCATTCTCTCAGCCATATCTCTTAACTCTTTTTCTTTTTTCCATCTCTTTCATCCTTCTGTGCTCAATATTCAGAATAATTTCCTCAGATTTTATTTTCACCAATTCTTTTTTTCCCAATTTTAAATAATTTTATTTAATCATTTAAAAATACAGAATATCTTCACATTGCTTAAAAATAATTCAAACGGCAAAAAAGGATATACAGTGAGTGAAAATTCTTCTTCCCATCCCTTTTACCTCAGCTACTTTGTTCTCTTCTTCAAGGACAACCAACATTAGTCACTGTAGATTCTCTCATTTATACTTTGTTTGTACTACCCAATTTAAAGCGAGACTAGATGGTAAGCTGTTTAAGGGCAGCAACTCTTTTGATTTTTAGTATATCCCCATCCCACATAAGGATTAACATGTGATAATAAGTACAGATATAAATAATTAGGAAGAAACTACCCAGCCACTTGGATCTTAATGCCATGATCGTGTAGTTACAGGGTACAGAATTCGATCCCCAAATTTGCAAGGTTAGGAATTTTATCAGTTTACTGAAACCTTCTCAGACTTAAGTAATCAAATTGAGAACAAAGTAAGCTGATATATCAGAATTCCCGTTTATTTACATTGAAATTAGTAACAGAACCAAAATGTTTATAAACTGGATGACTCGTAGAGGAAAGTTTACACTGCAAACTAGATTATTACCAAGTTTTGTTGCTGACTCCTGAGGGTGTGGGCCTCAAGCTAAAGTAATCTCTCTTCTACTCTAGAGCTTCATCTGCCATGGTGGGGGTCAGCAGTGCCCCTATGCGGGGAAATTCTTTTCCTTTAATCTCTTTTTCCAAGTTCTATACTGACTACTACTTTTCGTTGACTATATCAATTCTGATAGTTATCTCAAAATTTTGAAACACAACTGGACAGACATCAGTGTTGTTTACATTGCTTTCATTACATTCCTGTTTCCTAAGGATATATCTTGATGATTTTGATTAGAATGTGATGATCGTTAAGGTTCTATCAGCTGTATATTTGCAAACCATATCTTAGGATGACTATTCATCATACGGGTTCTATATATCTAGAGTCATTTTGGGTGGGAACATAGACACTGGAGCCATCTTCCTTAGGTTTAAATCACTGCTCTTTTACTTCACAGACTGACTCCAAAGAGACTGAGATTATGACCATTATATTATTATGCTTAAATGCCAATGTAGAAAATACACTGGAGGTAGAGGCTAATGACCCAGATAAAAGGATGAGTGAAAAGTATATGGATATATAGTATTGTAACCTTCCTACAAAATTAACAGAAAGCTGTAGTTTTTGTCAGTATATTTTTATTGTATGCATATATACATCTAGCACATATGGAAGTCATATCTGTTCCTTTAACTATTGGAATTAATATTTTCCTTCTGTAGAATTGTTTTTATAATTAAATTACAAATGTAGTCATTAAAATTACCTATAAACTCTTCTTGTCCTACCACCAGCTTTAGAAAAAAAGATTTCCAGTAGATCAAATTTTAATTATTAATTTTGGCCAAACTACTCAAAAGTTCCTATATTTAATACTTATATCTAATTAGTGTAATCAACTTGCAAAGTTCTTTGTCCCCTGAAGGGAAAACAGGAACATAAAATTTAATTTGTTTAAATTGTTTAATTTTTTTCTTTTTACCAGTTTTAATTATATACAGTGTTCTTTCAAAATTTAGGTCTCATGTATATCTCCCATTTGCATAGCTGATTTCACCAAATTAACTATAGAAAACATATCATTTTAATTTTACTTATAATAAGTGGCCCAAAAAATTAAAAAGGTACCCTAGGATCTAAGACTTTTTTTCCCAGAGAGTGTTTCCTCATTGTTGATTTGATAAATTTTCACCCAGTTAATCAGTAATACATTTTAAACTCTCATCAGCAAAATCCAGTTTGGTAGTATTGATTGTCCAGGTATATCACTGTATTAAAATCAGAAGAGCAGAGCTTTGGGGGGTCAGAATAATAGGAAGTTGAATCCTAGTTCCATCCATTTGCTAACTCTGTCACCAAGATAGGTTAACCTTTTTGTATCTGTTTCCTGGTCTAGAAAATGGAGTTTGTAATAGTTGCTTTATTAAATTGCAGAGATTAGAGGTAGCATTTGGTCAGTCCCTGGCACTGGTTAGATGCTGAATAAATTATATTATCCCCAGTAATGGTGTAACAGCAGCTCATTATAATAACAACTAAGCCTTGAGTCAGTTCTTAGTTTTAGAGAACGTAAAATGAGTTTTTCAAATACTGCTGTAAACAAACATTTTCACTTCATATAATTACTTTTCTTAATCTAATTTTTTTCTTGTAAAATATACCATAAAATTTACCATTTTTAAGTGTACTTAAAAGTATATTCATGTGGTATTAAATGCATTCATAGTGCACAGCTAAAGCACATTATCCATCTCTATAACTTTCATCCATCTCTGTAATTGAAACTGTATTCCCATTAACTCCTCATCTCCCCCTCCCTAGCCTCTGACAGCCAACATTTTACTGTCTATAATTTTGACTGCTCTAAGTATATACACAAAAGAATTGAAAACAGGGTCTCAAAGACGTATTTGCATACCCATGTTCATAGCAGCACTATTCATAATACATAAAACATGGAAACAACCCAAGTGTCCATCAGCTAATGAGTAGATAGGCATTATGGTATAATACATACAATGGAATATTAGTCAGCCTTAAAAAGGAAGGAAATTCTGGCATATGCCTCAGCATGGATAAACCATTGTGCTAAGTGAAAGACGTTATGCTAAGTGAAATAAGCCATATAATTACTTTTTAAACTTATTAATTTTTTCCCCATTCTCAAAAACTATTTTAAATATGATATTAATGTAAAACTGTCTTGCCAGCAGGGAACATAATATATTCAGTTCTGTGGGATGTAAGTTATGATTTATAAATATCCAAGAACATGCTCTCCCTTCTTTTGAATTTCTAGAATTAGATATTAAACTTGAATATTCTAGACATCTTTTCCTGCTCCTAAGTCTGTTGCATTTTTTTTCCTAAATAGGAGAAAAGCTTTGTTTGAATTTTTAAAATTCTAATTTGAAAATGAGTCCATTTTAGTGCATTGATTTTTAATTTTAGATTATTCTATTAATTTTTGTCTTTTTAAAAAATTTGAGTGGAGAGGCTCCTGGGAGGCTCAGTCAGTTAAGCATCTGCCTTCGGCTCGGGTCATGATCCCAGGGTCGTTAAGCGTCTGCCTGTGGCTCGGGTCATGATCCCAGGGTCCTGGGACCGAGCACCACATCGGGATCCCTGCTCAGCGGGAAGCCTGCTTCTCCCTCTCCCACTCTTCTTGCTTGTGTTCCCTCTCTCGCTCGCTCTGTCTCTGTCAAATAAATAAATAAAATCTTTATAAAAAAAAAAAAAGTTTGGATAGGGGCGCCTGGGTGGCTCAGGTGGTTAAGCGTCCAACTCTTGGTTTCAGCTCAGGTCATGATCTCAGAGTTTTGAGATTGAGCCCCAAGTTTGGGCTCCTTGCTGGGCATGGGGCCTGCTTAGGATTCTCTCTCTTCCTTTCCCTCTGCCCCTTCCACCCCTTCCTTAAAAAAAAAAAAAAAAAAAACTGAGTGGATGGTCTTTTTTTTAAGGAGATCTACTGTTACAGGATGAGATGGAAATGAAATTTGTGTGATTCAGATTAACGTGTTGCTTACTTAATGCTAATTGCTCATAGATAAAAAAGAAAACTCAAAGTGCTTATGTGGTTAAGTGTCAGGACTTCTAGTGAGTGTTGGTTCTGCTACTAACTTCCTCTGTGGCTTTGAGAAAGCTGTAACAACTACAAAGATGGAGTGTTTGAACATACACAAAACAGTTCACTAGAAGCATTTGATGGAAGGCAAATTAAAGAGTTTCTTACATTTAGAATTTTTTAACTATTTTATTTTTTAAAGATTTTATCCATTTATTTGAGAGAGCGAGAGAGAGAGAGAGAGAGCATGAGCAGGGGGAGGGAAAGAGGGAGAAGGAGAAGCAGGCTCCCCACTGAGCAGGGAGCCTGACTGGGGACTCAGTCCCAGGACCCTGAGATCATGACCTGAGCTGAAGGCAGACGCTCAGCCAACTGAGCTGAGAGGCACCCAGGTGCCTCTAAAATTCTTTAAAAGAACCTTATTTCATTTGACTTTGTAAAATCATTTAGAGGCAAGAAGATGGTGGTGGTTATCCTCTCTATTAGTGGAAAAAGCATGGGCTCCAGAGTTAAATCAATTGAGATTTAGATACCTACCACCACTATATGTGATCTTGGGCAAGTATTATATAACTCTGACCCTTGGTTTCTACATCTGAAAACTGGTTTTCATAGCAGCTAATATTTTTTGACATGTGCCAGGCATTGTGCTAAACATCTTAGATATATTTTATGTAGTTCATATAATAACCTTACACGGTAAATCCTACTCTCTCCTCATTTCACAGGTGAGGAGTGGAAGTGCAGAAAAGCAGGTAATTTGATCAAGGTCACATAACTAAATTTGTGGTGTTAAAAGAATGAGAGATGATGTATGTAATATGTGTGTAAAGCAGTGTCAGACTCTGAGTAAGTATTCAGCAAGACATTGTATGTTATTGTTGATGCTGTTCTAAAAGAAACCAAAGTGCATTTGCATCAGACTTGGTTTATAAATAATCTATACCTGAGGATTAAATACTATTTCAGATGTCTATTCCCAAATTCTGCTTCCAGAATTCTAAAGTGAAATTTCCAGATTATAAACAACATGAAGAGAGGCAACCATGTCTTTTAATTTTCTCTTAAGTTCAGTAGCTCTTAGTATAATACACATTTGAGAAAATAGTATGCATTAGATAAATACTTATTGATGATTATAAATTTCTCTCGAAAGGACAAATGTGGATGTATTTATAAATTAAAAATGGCCATTTTCTGAAAAGCATTTCATTTCCTTTAAGGGCTAATTCTTTCATTCTATTATTTAAAAAAGTTGCCATTGGAGGGTAATTTTAGGACTTTCATTATAAGAGTCTTTTGTTTTCACATTGGTATAAGAAAAAAAAATGAGAAAGCTATAGAGAAGGCTGACCTCTCAAGAATTTCTGTGTGGGGAATTACTAAGGCATGGAAGTCCATAAACCATTTTTCTCCATCTCTTTGTTTTGTATATTTTCAACAAACTGTACTTCTAGTTAGTGAAAGTTGGCAGTTTTTTTAGTATCAGGCCAAATTCCATTTTCATCAGCTCAGAGTTCACAGGACATAATGAAGTCTAAATTCAACCCTAAATTGAGTGTATTTTAATAAAGATGGCCTAGTCTATTTGGGGCTCAGTTTACCTCAAAACTGTCTTTTTTTTTAAGATTTTATTTATTTATTTGACAGAGAAAGACACAGCGAGAGAGGGAACACAAGCAGGGGGAGTGGGAGAGGGAGAAGCAGGCTTCCCACGGAGAGGGGAGCCCGATGCGGGACTCGATCCCAAGACCTTGGGATCATGACCTGAGCCGAAGGCAGACACTTAACGACTGAGCCACACAGGCACCCCAAAACAACCTTTAAGAATAGTAAATTTTATAACAAATCCTATAATGTATATCCTAGTTTTATTTTTTTTTAATTTTAAAGATTTTATTTATTTATTAGAGTGAGAAACAGCATGAGAGGGGAGAGGGTCAGAGGGAGAAGCAGGCTCCCTGCTGAGCAGGGAGCCCGATGTGGGACTCGATCCCAGGACTCCAGGATCATGACCTGAGCCGAAGGCAGTCGCTTAACCAACTGAGCCACCCAGGCGCCCTGTATATCCTAGTTTTAAAAAATAGCTTGTATATTTTTAGTATGATTATAACAGTACTATATCTGTGAATGATGCTGGCATACCAATATGCCTTTCTTCATTAGAATATAATTTTGTGGGGGCACCTGGGTGGCTCAGTTGGTTAAGTGACTGCCTTCGGCTCAGGTCATGATCCTGGAGTCCCGGGATCGAGTCCCACATTGGGCTCCCTGCTCAGCGGGGAGTCTGCTTCTCCCTCTGACCCTCTTCCCTCTCGTGCTCTCTCTCATTCTCTCTCTCTCAAATAAATAAAAATCTTTAAAAAAAAAAAGAATATAATTTTGTGATACTTTGTCAAATAATCAGATCTTTACATTTGGAGCAAATGCCTTCTTCCTTAGAAACTTAAAATTCTTGTGTTTCATCACTGGAATAACTTGTAAACTGGTTTGTTTACAAGTAGCAGTTGACAAGTGGGAGGAGATTGTCAAATGGGTAACAATGAGATATTTTTCTTCCTTCATTATCTTCCTGTGCTTGGTCAGGATTTTTTTTTCTTTCACAAGCTCTTTAGAATTACGATGCTTTGGTCTACTATACATCTTCGTCTTTTTGTTCACTGATGTATCCAAGGGCCTGGAACAGTGCTTGGCTCATAGTAGGTCCCAAATATTTGTTGAATGAGAGAATAAAGGGTCTCTTGTTATGCTCTTGGGCATCTTTAGTATGCATCTTGCTTTTTTACTTACCAGATCCGTTCTGAGGTTTAGCCACTATCCGCTAGATTTTGAGTCATCCACTGGACTCTGTATTATAGTAGGATATTATTTATAGTGACAACTGTGCTTTGTGATGATAAGAGGGAAAGAACTTACAGACTGACAGCACTATAGAGACAGAAAGTAGATTAGTGGTTGCCTGGAGCTGGGATTGGAGGTGAGAACAGAAAGTGACTCAGATGGGCAGTAGGGATCTGTTTTGGGTGAAGGAAATGCTCTGAAACTGGATTGTGGTAATCGTTGTACAGCTCTGTAAACTTATTAAATCACTGTGTTGTTAAAAGGAGTGAATTTACAGTATGTAAACTGTACCTCAGTAAAATTGTTAAAAGAATAAATAAAACCAGGTTGGGAGTTTAAAATTTTTAGAAAAATTGGGAAACTAGGATGTAATTATTTTCTTTATTTCTCACTTTAAGTATGACTTGTTGCTATAGATAAATGACTACCTCAAACCAATTTTCTCTGTGAAGTAATTCAGGACAGAGAGATGTTCATTTTATTCTCTGGAAAAGTACTTTTGTGATATTAGCGTGGAATTTGTAAGGCTTCTGATATATAAAACATCTTGTTACATCTAATTTCCTAATCCTCTTTTATGGAAATAATCCAAAAGTAGAAAAGTGAATAGATGTAAATTTTTCCACATTGCTGATAGTTTGTTTACATTTGGTTAAAAATTAGGACACCCAATTTTTTTCCATTGCGTTTCTGAAAGATTAGTTTAACCTGCCTAGATTGCTTTCTTTTCATTTTCTTAAGCGAATTATTTATGGACTCTCTCTAATGTATTATCCTTCCACCTTTTTTTTTTTTGGTTGGGAGATTATTTATATTTTAAAATTACTTGTTGGTTGAAAAAAGTTTTTCCATGAAACTAGTATTTTTTGCGTTCTGTATGTGTCTCCTCCCAAGGAGTACAGCCCCCTAAAAAATCTGACTATGTCCTGAAAAATTATTTATAAAAGATTTCCCAGAAGTCCAATAAATGCCAAATAGTTTAAAGATCTAATTAAGGTTATTGAGATTAGTTGACTCTCAAGTCCGAAGGAGTGAAGCATTGGCAAGGATGTGAGGACCTAGAGATATTGTAATTAAAAGGCACTTGTATTTTAAGAATGAATTGAGGTGGCTTGATTTCTCATTAGTTAAATCATTGTGCAGTTATTCTGTACTTTGAAACTATTAGATGATAATAGTTATTGTTAATATCATAATTGATAATGTATTTAGTGCTGACTGTATGTCAGACACTCTTCTAAAGACTTTTCTTAAGGAACTCATTTCATTCTGGTAAGAATCCTATGAAGTAAGCATTACTACCATCCTCATTTAACAGATAAAGGGAAATAAGTTACACAGAACTCACCCAGGGTCGCACAGCTAGAAAACCCAGGCAGGCAGGCAGGCAGGCATGGCTCATCATCACTATACCAAAATAAAAAGACCATTTTTCTTTTTCTTTTTCAAAAGCAAAAAAAAAAGATTCATCCTGAAAAGACCAAGAAATCCTTAGTATAAGAAAATAAGAACTAATACTCTACTGCTAGATGGAGAAATATGTTCTTCCATTTCCTTCTTTATTTTTATTTTTTTCCTTGTTTCCATTTGTATTTTTATGTTTTTGTTAATTATATATTTATATTTTTATGTCGTTTATGTTAGTTTCCATTGTTACTGTGTTTTTTTTTTTTTAAGATTTTATTTATTTATTTGACAGAGAGACAGTGAAAGAGGGAACACAAGCAGGGGGAGCGGGAGAGGGAGAAGCAGGCTTCCCGCAGAGCAAGGAGCCCGATGTGGGGCTCGATCCCAGGACCCCGAGATCATGACCTGAGCCAAAGGCAGATGCCCAACGACTGAGCCACCCAGGCGCCCCTCCATTGTTACTTTTATGACTCAGTGTTATTCGCAATGATGGACATGCTCTGTTTACTCATGCTTTTTCATACTATGCTAGGCTGAAAGTTCAAACAATATTATTTGACTTTAGTCAGAAATCTCTTACTAGGATTTCTTTTATGTGTCTGGTAGTTTAATCACTTGTCCACTGGAATTGTTTGATCATTTCTGTGGGAACTCTTCAAGCGTTAACTGCTGCTTAAAAGGTATGAACTGTAAATGCACCTCACATTTCTATCTACCTTTTGAGAAATCTGTATTATTGTAACTCAAAAGGTGAATTTCACGTAAGAATGCTTATGGTTGTTGATTAAACAGTGATGTAAGTATCAATATAAATAAGCAAAAATATTTTAATAAATTGATTTCTGTTGAATTAAACTGTACAATAAATAATCTCACAGTTTGGATATGTTTTGAGGAAAAGTTCAAGGTATTATTATTTTTTTAAATCATTCATTCCCATTCCTTTGTTTTTATTTTATTTTTTAGGATTTTGGCCCCTAACAGTAATTATCAAGATGTTGAGACCCTCTATAACTTCCTAATCAAGTATGAGGTATGAGAAATATTTTAAAATGCTTATCATATTTCCACTGTAAACAAGTTTTACTATAAATAAACATGATAGAGGTCTAAAACCATCAGAATGCTATTTAACTGGCATTTGTTTTAAATTTTTAAAGGCCACAGAAGTTTGTCAAAGACAGATTAAGCTTTTTCTTTCATTCATAAAATAAAAACATGGAGTCCTATAACACACTTTCTCCAACACAGAGTTGTTTCTCACTAGGGGTGCGGTTGGCATTTCGGGACGGGTCATTTCTCCATTGTGTGGAACACTGCAGGGTGTTCAGCATTGCTGCTTCTCACATACTAAATCCCAATATCTGAGTCACTGTGACAACCAAAAATATTCTACCGCCCCACTGGAGCTCACGGAGCCAGATGGCCCCCAGGGAGAAAGAGCCACCTCTGTTTGAGAGCCCACGATTCATGAAAGGAAAGCTATAATTCTGTTTCCTCTGTAGCGGCAGCACACACCATTGGTGTGAGAGCTGAGGGCTGTGGTGAGGCTCTGGTGTGTTTTGTGACTTAACTTGCAAGCTTTCCTCACCAGCGCTGAGCCAGGAAAAATACTCTGTTGATCTTCAGTTTCTCTGCCCATGTTCCTGTATGTTCTTTCTTTTCAAGTGTGTGTGTGTGTGTGTCTTAAGTTTTCAAATGCTCCAAATGAAAGAATGTGACATATATTCACGTCTCACATTTCTTATGGAGTCCAACTTTTTAAAATATATTCACTTTTATTTCTGGTTTCCTCTTTATTTAACTCTTTGTGTGTATCATCTTACATTAGGAACACAGCCTGGGGGGGCGCCTGGGTGGCTCAGTTTGTTAAGCAACTGCCTTCGGCTCAGGTCATGATCCTGGAGTCCCGGGATCGAGTCCCACATCGGACTCCCTGCTCAGCAGAGAGTCTGCTTCTCCCTCCGACCTCCCCCCCCTCATGTACTCTCTCTCTCAAATAAATAAATAAAATCTTTAAAAAAAAAAAAACACACAGACTGGGGTCAAACTACCTGTGTTCAAATGTTGGTCCTACCCATTATCAACTCTATGCTTAGAAGAGTTATTTAATTATCTTTGTCTCAGGTTCTTCATCTGTAAAATGGGAATAACATCAGTAGATAAATTATAGATATTCTTTTTTTTAATTTATTATTGTTATGTTAATCACCATATATTACATCATTAGTTTTTGATGTAGTGTTCCATGATTCATTGTTTGTGCATAACACCCAGTGCTCCATGCAGAATGTGCCCTCTTTAATACCCATCACCAGGCTAACCCATCCCCCTACCCTCCTCCCCTCTAGAACCCTCAGTTTGTTTTTCAGAGTCCATCGTCTCTCATGGTTCGTCTCCCCCTCCGACTTACTTCCCTTCATTCTTCCCCTCCTGCTATCTTCTTCTTTTTCTTTTTTCTTAACATATGTTGCATTGTTTCAGAAGTACAGATCTGTGATTCAACAGTCTTGCACAATTCACAGCGCTCACCATAGCACATACCCTCCCCAATGTCTATCACCCAGCCACCCCATCCCTCCCACCCCCCACCACTCCAGCAACCCTCAGTTTGTTTCCTGAGATTAAGAATTCCTCATATCAGTGAGGTCATATGACACATGTCTTTCTCTGATTGACTTATTTCACTCAGCATAACACCCTCCAGTTCCATCCACGTCATTGCAAACGGCAAGATCTCATTCCTTTTGATGGCTGCATAATATTTCATAGTGTATATATACCACTTCTTTATCCATTCATCTGTCGATGGACATCTTGGCTCTTTCCACAGTTTGGCTATTGTGGACACTGCTGCTATAAACATTGGGGTGCACGTACCCCTTCGGATCCCTACATTTGTATCTTTGTGGTAAATACCCAGTAGTGCAATTGCTGGATCGTATGGTAGCTCTATTTTCACCTGTTTGAGGAACCTCCATACTGTTTTCCAGAGTGGTTGCACCAGCTTGCATTCCCACCAACAGTGTAGGAGGGTTCCCCTTTCTCCACAACCCCGCCAACATCTGTCGTTTCCTGACTTGTTAATTTTAGCCATTCTGACTGGTGTGAGGTGGTATCTCATTGAGGTTTTGATTTGGATTTCCCTCATGCCGAGCCATGTTGAACACTTTTTCGTGTGTCTGTTGGCCATTTGGATGTCTTCTTTGGAAAAATGTCTGTTCATGTCTTCTGCCCATTTCTTGATTGGATTATTTCTTCTTTGGGTGTTGAGTTGGATAAGTTCTTTATAGATTTTGGAGACTAGCCCTTTATCTGATATGTCATTTGCAAATATTTTCTCCCATTCTGTCAGTTGTCTTTTGGTTTTGTGGACTGTTTCTTTTGCTGTGCAAAAGCTTTTTATCTTGATGAAGTCCCAATAGTTCATTTTTGCCCTTGCTTCCCTTGCCTTTGGCGATGTTTCTAGGAAGAAGTTGCTGCAGCTGAGGTCGAAGAGGTTGCTGCCTGTGTTCTCCTTTAGGATTTTGATGGACTCCTGTCTCACGTTTAGGTCTTTCAACCATTTGGAGTCTATTTTTGTGTGTGGTGTAAGGGAATGGTCCAGTTTCATTCTTCTGCATGTGGCTGTCCAATTTTCCCAACACCATTTGTTGAAGAGACTGTCTTTTTTCCATTGGACATTCTTTCCTGCTTTGTCAAAGATAAGTTGACCATAGAGTTGAGGGTCCATTTCTGGGCTCTCAATTCTGTTCCATTGATCTCTGTGTCTGTTTTTGTGCCAGTACCATACTGTCTTGAGGATGACAGCTTTGTAATAGAGCTGGAAATCCGGAATTGTGATGCCACCAGCTGTGCTTTTCTTTTTCAATATTCCCCTGGCTATTCGGGGTCTCTTCTGGTTCCATACAAATTTTAGGATTATTTGTTCCATTTCTTTGAAAAAAGTGGATGTTATTTTGATGGGGATTGCATTGAATGTGTAGATTGCTCTAGGTAGCATTGACATCTTCACAATGTTGGTTTTCCCAATCCATGAGCATGGAACATTTTTCCATTTCTTTGTGTCTTCTTCAATTTCTTTCAGGAGTATTTTATAGTTTTCTGAGTACAGATCCTTTGTCACTTTGGTTAAATTTATTCCTAGGTATCTTACGGTTTTGGGTGCAATTGTAAATGGGATAGACTCCTTGATTTGTCTCTCTTCTGTCTTGTTGGTGTATAGGAATGCCACTGATTTCTGTGCATTGATTTTATATCCTGCTACTTGACTAAATTCCTGTATGAGTTGTAGCAGTTTTGGGTTGGAGTCTTTTGGGTTTTCCACATACAGTATCATATCATCTGCAAAGAGTGAGAGTTTGACTTCCTCTTTGCCGATTTGGATGCCTTTGATTTCTTTTTGTTGTCTGATTGCTGTGGCTAGGACTTCTGATACTATGTTGAATAGCAGTGGTGATAGTGGACATCCCTACTGCGTTCCTGACCTTAGGGGAAAAGCTGAACCATTGAGAATGATATTCGCTGTAGGTTTTTCATAGATGGCTTTTATGATATTATTGAGGTATGTACCCTCTATCCCTATACTCTGAAGAGTTTTGATCAAGAAAGGATGCTGTACTTTGTCAAATGCTTTTTCTGCATCTATTGAGAGGATCATATGATTCTTGTTCTTTCTTTTGTTAATGTATTGTATCACGTTGATTGATTTGCGGATGTTGAACCATCCTTGCAGCCCAGGGATAAATCCCACTTGGTCGTGGTGAATAATCCTTTTAATGTACTGTTGGATCCTATTGGCTAGTATTTTGGTGAGAATTTTTGCATCCATGTTCATCAAGGATATTGGTCTGTAATTCTCCTTTTTGATGGGGTCTTTGTCTGGTTTTGGGATCAAGGTAATGCTGGCCTCATAAAGTGAGTTTGGAAGTTTTCCTTCCATTTCTATTTTTTGGAACAGTTTCAGGAGAATAGGTATTAATTCTTCTTTAAATGTTTGGTAGAATTCCCCTGGGAAGCCATCTGGCCCTGGGCTTTTGTTTCTTGGGAGATTTTTGATGACTGCTTCAATTTCCTTAGTGGCAATAGGTCTGTTCAGGTTTTCTATTTCTTCCTGGTTCAGTTTTGGTAGTTGATACATCTCTAGGAATGCACCCATTTCTTCCAGGTTATCTAATTTGCTCATATATAGAGTTGCTCATAATATGTTCTTATAATTGTATTTCTTTGGTGTTGGTTGTGGTCTCTCCTCTTTCATTCATGATTTTGTTGATTTGGGTCATTTCTCTTTTCTTTTTGATAAGTCTGGCCAGGAATTTATCAATCTTGTTAATTCTTTCAAAGAACCAGCTCCTAGTTTCGTTGATCTGTTCTACTGTTCTTTTGGTTTCTAGTTCATTGATTTCTGCTCTGATCTTTATGATTTCTCTTCTCCTGCTTGGTTTAGGCTTTATTTGCTGTTCTTTCTCCAGCTCCTTTAGGTGTAGGGTTAGGTTGTGTATTTGAGACCTTTCTTGTTTCTTGAGAAAGGCTTGTATTGCTATAGACTTTCCTCTCAGGACTGCCTTTGCTGTATCCCAAAGATTTTGAACAGTTGTGTTTTCATTTTCATTGGTTTCCATGAATTTTTTTAATTCTTCTTTAATTTCCTGGTTGACCCATTCATTCTTTAGTAGGATGCTCTTTAGCCTCCATGTATTTGAGTTCTTTCTGACTTTCCTCTTGTGACTGAGTTCTAGTTTCAAAGCATTGTGGTCTGAAAATATGCAGGGAATAATCCCAGTCTTTTGGTACCGGTTGAGACCTATTTGTGACCTAGGATGTGATCTATTCTGGAGAATGTTCCATGGGCACTAGAGAAGAATGTGTATTCCGTTGCTTTGGGATGGCATGTTCTGAATATGTCTGTGAAGTCCATTTGGTCCAATGTGTCATTTAAAATCTTTATTTCCTTGTTGATCTTTTGCTTAGATGATCTGTCCATTTCAGTGAGGGGGGTGTTAAAGCCCCCCACTATTATTGTATTGTTGTCAATGTGTTTCTTCACTTTTGTTATTAATTGCCTTGTATAATTGGCTGCTCCCATGTTAGGGGCATAGATATTTACAGTTGTTAGATCTTCTTGTTGGATAGACCCTTTAAGTAGGATATAGTGTCCTTCCTCATCTCTTATTACAGTCTTTGATTTAAAATCTAATTTGTCTGTTATAAGGATTGCCACCCCAGCTTTCTTTTGGTGTCCGTTAGCATGGTAAATGGTTTTCCACCCCCTCACTTTCAATGTGGGGGTGTCTTTGGGTCTAAAATGAGTCTCTTGCAGACAGCATATCGATGGGTCTTGTTTTTTAATCCAATCTGATAGCCTGTGTCTTTTGATTGGGGCATTTAGCCCATTTACATTCAGGGTAACTATTTAAAGGTATGAATTTAGTGCCATTGTATTGCCTGTAAGGTGACTGTTACTGTATGTTGTCTGTGTTCCTTTCTGATCTATGCTGCTTTTAGTCTCTCTCTTTGCTTAGAGGACCCCTTTCAATATTTCTTGGAGGGCTGGTTTCGTGTTTGCAAATTCCTTTAGTTTTTGTTTGTCCTGGAAGCTTTTTATCTCTCCTTCAATTTTCAATGACAGCCTAGCTGGATATAGTATTCTTGGCTGCATATTTTTCTCGTTTAGTGCTCTGAAGATATCTTGCCAGTCCTTTCTGGCCTGCCAGGTCTCTGTGGATAGGTCTGTTGCCAATCTAATATTTCTACCATTGTAGGTTACATATCTCTTCTCCCGAGCTGCTTTCAGGATTTTCTCTTTGTCTCTGAGACTCATAAGTTTTACTATTAGATGTCGGGGTGTTGACCTATTTTTATTGATTTTGAGAGGGGTTCTCTGTGCCTCCTGGATTTTGATGCCTGTTTCCTTCCTCACATTAGGGAAGTTCTCTGCTATTATTTGCTCCAATATACCTTCTGCCCCTCTCTCTCTTTCTTCTTCTTCTGGGATCCCAATTATTCTAATGTTGTTTCATCTTATCGTATCCCTTATCTCTCGAATTCTGCCCTCGTGATCCTGTAGTTTATCTCTCTTTTTCTCAGCCTCTTTATTTTCCATCATTTGGTCTTCTATATCACTGATTCTCTCTTCTGCCTCATTTATCCTAGCAGTTAGTGCCCCCATTTTTGATTGCACCTCATCAATAGCCTTTTTGATTTTGACTTGGTTAGATTTTAGTTCTTTTATTTCTCCAGAAAGGGTTTCTCTAATAACTTCCACGCTTTTTTCAAGCCCAGCTAGTATCTTTAAAGTCATGATTCTGAGCTCTAGGTCCGACATCGTACTGATGTCCGTATTGAGTAGGTCCCTGGCTGACGGTACTACCTCTTGGTCTTTTTGCTGAGGTGATTTTTTTCATCTTGTCATTTTGTCCAGAGGAGAATAGATGAATGAGAGAACAAAATGCTAACAGGTTAACAATGTCCCCAGCAAATATACTGTATACAAATCAGAAAAGACCTGAAACCAGGGGAAAAGAAAGGGAAAGAAAGAAAAAAGGAGAAAAAAAAAAAGATAAAAACAAAAACAGAACAATACAAAAAAAACAGAATATGATCAAATATGATCAGGCTAGTGCATAGATCAGTGCCACACACTAGATTTTGGGCGTATTTTGGTCTGTTAGAAAAAAGTGCCTCCTAAAATTTTAAAGGAAGAAAGACAAATATGTACTAAACAAGGGATGGAAGATGACTGTAAAGATGAAAATTATGAAAGATTTTATAAAAGGAATTGATAAGATAAGTTGTTTGAAAAAAGAAAGAAGATTAAAAAAAAAAGGGAGAGAATGTGATCAGGCAGGAGACTAGAACAAAGCCATACACTAGTGATTTAGGGTACATTTTGATCTGTTAGAAGAAACTGTATCTCAAAATTTTAAAGAGAGAACAACTTATATATATATGCCAAAAATAAGGGTAACTACTATGAAGGGATAAAATATGACTCTAAAAATGAAAAATAAAAAATGTTTTTTTTTAAAAAAGGGATTGATAAGATGTTGGTTGAAAAGGAAAAAGAAAAATTAAAAAAAACAGTTAAAAAAATTAACTTTGATGAACTAATGAATCATGGTAAAAAAAAGCCATGAATTCTGTGTGCAGTATTCCCCTAGCGCTGGAGTTCTCCTGTTCTCCTTGATCGGTAAACTTGGTCTTGGCTTGCTGGCTGTTCGTGCTGATCTTCTGGGTGAGGGGCCTGTTGCTGTGGTTTCCAAATGTCTTTGCCGGAGGCTGAATTGCCCCTCCCTTGTTGGTCTGGGCTAAGCAAGCTGCTCGGGTTTGCTCTCAGGAGCTTTTGTTCCCAGCAAGCTCTCGGTACAGCTTTGGAGGACCAGGGTGAAAATGGTGGCCTCCCAATCTCCACCCGGAGGAGCTGAGAACTCGGGGCCCCGCTCCTCAGTGCACCCCCAGAGAAAAGCAGTCAGTCACTCCCGTCTCCCTGGTCTCCGGCCGCACTCTGTGCTCACCGGGCCTGTGACTGAGCGTTTGTATCTCTGGCACCCGACCCCGTGTGGAGTCTCCAAACCCAGCAGATCCCTGCAGTGCATTCCCGCACAGCTCCTCCCCGGGGGAGAAAGGGGAGTCTCCCCGGCTCTGCCGCTTGTTGGGTCCCTGTTGGAGGAGCAGTGGCCTGAGAGGGCTGCGGATCACAGTTTATGGCAACCCCGAGCTGAGAGCCCATGACATGCCTCGGCTCCATCTCTGCAGCCGGCTTCCCCGCTCCGATACCTGGGAGCTCTGTTGCACTCAGGCACCCCTGGTCTTTCTGTGACCTCGGGGGTCCTGAGACCACATTGTCCCGGGAGGATTCCACCCCCCGCTTAGCCACTGCAGCGACGTCCCTCAGCGGAGCCAACTTCTAAAAGTTCCGATTTTGTGCTCTGCGGCTCTATCACTTGCCAGAAGCGGCCGACGGAGGCCCCCTCCCCCGTCATCTGTTCTCCCGAATATCGCCTCGGATTCATTTCTCCGCACATCCTACCTTCCAGTAAGTGGTCGCTTCTCTGTTCAGAGAGTTGTTGCTACTCTCCTCTTCGATCTCCTGTTGAGTTCGTAGGTGTTCAGAATGGTTTGATCCCTATTCAGCTGAATTCCTGAGACCAGAGGAAATCTAGGTCTCCTACTCCTCCACCATCTTGCTCCGCCCCCTAGATATTCTTTAAAGACTAAATAGCTTCATGTATATGAAGTGTTCCAAACAGTACCAGACACAGAGTTAAAGGTTCAATAGCGTTACCTGTTTTGTGGAAGGAGTAGTGTTTATGTATGCTTTTGGAAAATCAGACTTAATACTGATGTGCTTATTAAGAGGATTTCTTCCTTGGGGGTGATTTGTATAATTATTTCATCATACTTTTTAAATTTCAAATGGAGTCATTGATTCTAACAATAAAAGTTTATTTGTGGAAACAATAGGGCAACTTTAAGATCACATATCCTGGAAAAGTCTGGGACATAGGTCTTTTTTGAGTTTAGCACTTCCTATTGCTGAGAGTATTGGGAGAAAATGCCAAACTCATTATGTATAAGATGATATGGATCTGATTCCCAGATTTTTAAAATCCTTTCTCTTAGCAGCACTTTCCCCGCCACACCAGTGACTACATTCGAGGTATTTCTCACATCATAAACATCACATTTGAGACCATCTAAATCTTTTAAGATGTTTAGCTATTTTAATACTTAACCTTAGCCTTTTGTTCTTGAATTTTTAAGAATTCAAAATAGTATAGCCATTTCTAGTACCTGGCATCCATTATAAACACTACAACAAAGAATTGAGGACACCAATTCCACAGTCGACTCTATAGTCATACCTCCATTTACTGACAAAGGCATCTTTGTAGCTCTTTTTCCCTTGGGAGTTAAAATTGTGCACTTGAGCGAGAAATGATATTTAACGGTGTAATTCAAAATGTCCTAATATGAGTAATTAAAAATGTATCAAAATTGATGAATATGATGAAAAGAGATACTTCAGGCTAGAACCTGTGATATATGTCATGAATTTGTACTGCAGTTTTTCTTTATTAGTAGTAAATTAGCTGCCTACTTTTTAAGTCATCTGTGACCTGGAGCCACACCACCCTTATACCTCAACTGTGGTCTGGATAAGTATCTAAATGTATGTGGTGATTGCTTTTATTCATTTATTTATTTTTAAAGATTTTTTTAATTTATTTGACAGAGAGAGAGAGAGAGAGAGCACAAATAGGCAGAGTGGCAGGCAGATGGAGAGGGAGAAACAGGCTCTCCGCTGAGCAGGGAGCTAGATGTGGGACTCAATCCCAAGACCCCAGGATCATGACCTGAGCCGAAGGCAGCCGCTTAACGTACTGAGCCACCCAGGCGCCCCTGGTGATTGCTTTTGAAACTAAAGTTACATCTAGATACTTTTGTCTTCTAAAAACCTAAAGGCTTAAGGATTTTGTATTCATATTTTTTATTCACATCAGGTTCAAAACCACTTCTTTAGCTGATTTTTCTCAACAGTTGATAGAGAACAGGTATTTCCCTCATCCTTTGATCAAACATCTGCAAGGTTGTTGACATTTGCCGGCCTTAAGTTTGCATACATTATAGGTCCTGGCATATTGGGACAATAATAGTGAAAATATCAGAGTCTTGTTGACATGAAAGTAGAACACGTAAAGAAAAAGGAATTGGACTGGTTAACAGTCTAACTGTAAATGTATATCTTAAACATTTTTAGAAGATCTTTTAATAAAAATTATAAAGTACCTAAAAATTAATTATAATTATATACCAATTTACACAGTCATTAAATATATTAAATATTATATATAATTAAATAGCGTAAACATATAATCCTAATTGTAAGCAAAAATTTAGGATTATATAGATTTAAACTATTGTAGTTACAAGCTATGGGGGGATGGGATGCCTGGGTGGCTTAGTTGGTTAAGCATCTGCCTTTAATTCAGGTCATGATCCCAGGGTCCTGGGCTCGAGTCCCGCATCTCCCTCTGCCTGCTGCTCCCCCTGCTTTGTGTGCTCTCTCTGACAAATAAAAATAAAATATTTAAAAAAAATAATAAAAAATAAAAACTGTGGGGGCACCTGGGTGGCTCAGTTGGTTGAATGTACATCCAGCTCTTGCTTTTGGCTCGGGTCATGATCTTGGGGTCATGAGATCAAGCCCTGCATTGGGCTTCACACTCAGTATGGAGTCTGCTTAGGATTCTCTCTCTCCCTCTCCCTCTGCCCTTTCTTCCTGCTTGCACAGGCATGTGTGCTCTCCCCCTCTCTCTCTCTAAATAAATAATCTTTAAAAAAAATAAAAACTGTATTTTTAACCTTTAGTGAATGAAACATTTTCTACACAATATAATTTCCTCACCAAAAAATGTATACCAACTATTTAAATATGTTTTTAAGTAAATTGAACAGAAGATAGTCTCATTTAGTTTTCCATCACTAATTCAGAATTTCTGAAAATTTAGGCACTGTTTGTTATCTGATAAAAAGAATTTATTAATATCCAGATTTTTCCCTGCACAGAAGTACAATATAGCCTAAATCAATAGGAAGCCTCAAGAAATACAGGATTCCATCACTGTGTCTTCCACATGTGTGCCATGATGAGTCTTTGTATGATCAAGGACTTTTATATTTATAGTAGTATAAATTATATCTCTGAATTATATTATGAACTTACACATATTAGTTAAAATATTTAGACCTTGACAGTTTGAAAAAGACAATTCTTTAGAAAATGTCTGTAAGTCAAACTTTTTTTATAAACTTATTATTTAAATGAAAGTGAAAATTCTTCAGTACTAGTTTTTGCAATGGTCAGCTGTAGTATTCAAATGTTGTTAAAGTTGAATGCTTAATTTTTTCTTTCAGCTTGAATTATTTCTAATGTTCAGAATATAAACAAGATATGGCTGCTTCTGCTTTTAAAATGGTCTCCCTAGGGCTGCCTGGGCAGCTCGGTGGTTAAGCGTCTGCCTTCGGCTCAGGTCGTGATCCCAGGGTCCTGGGATCGAGCCCCACATCTGGCTCCCTGCTAGGCGGGGAGCCTGCTTCTCCCTCTCCTTCTGCCTGCCACTCCGCCTGCTTGTGCTCTCTCTCTGTCTCTCTGTTAAAAAAATAAATAAAAAAATCTTAAAAAAAAAAAAAAAGGGTCTATCTATATGACCCCAACTCTACTCCAATCCTTTAAATATAGAGTTATTTTAACCTTTTAACGTTTGCTTTTTTTAGAAAAATATTGAATATGTGCTTTAGAAATCTTCTAAAACTCTAAGCTAATTGAAGCTTGAATCTATTGATAAGAGCCAGTAGGAGTAAAATTTAGTGTTGCCTGGAGTACACATTTTTTTCTTTCCACTTGATCTACAAAGTGATTATCTGCTTCGTTGAGATTCCCACTAACCCCAGAACCCTTGATTACTTCTTCTGGTTCTATGAACGGATGAAGTTGTAACAATAGGGCTAGTATTTTTACACACAGTTCAGTGTTGTGTAGAACATTGTGAGCACTGATTGTGATCTTTTTATGTGTTGTGATCACTGAACTTGTGATTGTTCTTTTTATGCAAACACTAGAAACTTGACATTCTCTTCCCTCAGAATATGGGTCACTCTACTTGTGCTCTTACTGCTCTTTTGACTTCATATGTATTTTTATTAACTACATCTTGGTTCTTTTCAGGTAAATAGAAATGTCCAGTTCACTGCCCAGGAACTTTATGATTGTGTTTCACAGTCTGAGTATCGGTAAGTCCCATCTGTAGTATAGATAATGCCGTTGTCATAAGCTCTTACCACATACAGCACCACTTGGAGTGCCGGAGAAGGATTCGTTTTATGTCTGCACTACACTATGATTTTTTTTTTATCTTTATTAATATGAAATAGTTCATACATACCAAAAGAGTTCTGTGTGTGTGTACGCACACACACGTGTATAAACCCAAGTATAAGGTTTAAAGTGGTTCTCAATTTTTTTGTCCTCAAGACTCCTTTATACTTTACAAAATTGTTGAGGACCCTAAAGACCTTTTGTTTGTGTAGGTTGTATCTATCTATATTTGCTATATTAGAAATTAGAATTGAAAAATTTTAAAATACTCCTTTCAAAATAATAACTAATTACATGTTAAGATAAGGAACATATAATTATGACAATAATTTTTCCCAAACAAAAAGAGTGAAAGTCTACATTTTTGCAAATCTCTTAATGTCTGGCTTCATGGAAGACAGATGGGTTCTGATAACTGCTTTTGAATTTAGTCTGTTTTGATAATCACATGTCATGTATCACTGGAAAACTGTTGCTCGTTCTGGCAAGAATGAGAATGCAAAAGGCAAATCATGTCTTAGTCTTATTATTGAAAATAGCTTTGACCTCTTTGACCTCATAGACCCTTTGAAAGACTTATTTTCCCCAGACCATGTTTTGAAGACAAACTAGTACAAAGAATACTCATGCCTATCATTCAGCTGACAAAATAGACCTTTACCCATCCCTGTGCATACCCGCCCTTGCAGCCTCTCCGTAGAGATTTTGTGTTTATAATTTTCATCTTTATGGGTGTATGTACCAATAAAAATATGTTGATTAATTTCACCTGCTTTTGTACTCAATGGTATATATATTCTTTTAAAAAATAATTTAGTGTATGGCATTCATATGTAACAAGAAAGGAGAAGCAGTATAAATCGGATTCTTTAATATACAGGGTCTCTGTGTGAAGCCCTCCAGTCCTGAGCCCAGGCAAACAAATTCATGAGGAACAAAAACCCACTTAACGCTGTCATTGTTGCCCTCCAGTCTCATATCCCCCCTTCCCGCCATTCTTTTTTGACTCAGTGTCCAGATATACCCATGTTGTGGCATGGAGCAGTAGTTGGTTTACAGCCAGTCCTACATACTGTGACATGACCTATTCATTCCTAAATATCACCTCGTGCTATGCCAAATCATGCCAGAAAAAGGCTCTTGGGAAAAATGGGTCTGAGGCACATCACTCAAAAACTTAATAAGAGATACAGGGGCACCTGGGTGGCTCAGTCGGTTAAGCATCTGCCTTCAGCTCAGGTCATGATCCCACAGTCCTGGGATCGAACCCCACATCAGGCTCCTGGCTCAGCAGGGAGCCTGCTTCTCCCTTTCCCTCTGCTTCTCCCCCTGCTCATGCTCGCTCGCTCTCTCTCTGTATCTCTGTGTCTCAAATGAATAAATAAAATCTTAAAAAAATACTTAGATACATTAAAAAAGAAGATAGGAACCTAATCAAAATGGCACCAGTTTACACATGTTAAATGGTTAAGAAATATATCAACGTGATGAGAAATCTGACCCTTTCTGTTGAAATAGAGCCGAAGTGGAAGTGGTCCTTGGAAGGGTTGCAGCTTGTGGGTCACTGGGATTTGGTGGAAGGAAGGTTATCTGAAACTGAATGTAAAGTTTCAACACCCGATGTGAATGAGGTTCTGGTACATGTTTATAGTGTGTGCATATGTGTGTTTCAGCAAGCTAAGTAGCTTGCTTCAGCTGGGTAGTTTTCTCTGTTCCTCCGAAATTACATATATGAAAATGTGAAATTTGCACCATGCTCTGGTTGTTCTTTAATGGATCAGTGGTGTTGGAACAAGTTCATGCTGTAGCAGGACTGACCGTACTTTCACTCTGTGTGAGTTGCCACTGCTGTCACGGATCCACAGCTCAGCTGCGAGTTTTAACTTGCATACCAATCTGCGTTGCTCTAAAATTTTGAGCAGGTACAGCGAGTGTTAACTATCAAGGTGCTTCTCTTAAACTCTAGATTGATAACTTTATTTGATATCAAGACACAAGGATTGATAATTATGCACAAATGTTACTAAGTACAGCTATGAAAGCTCATTTACTCATTAGATTAAGTTTTCCAGGAAAATCTAAAACCATTGGGCATGCGTAGTCTGTAGTGGCTGGGGGCAAAAATGATTTTTTCACCTTAATCTTCAGCCTGTCAATCAGTTACACTCTTCTTATAGATCTTTACAGATAGGCCACATTTAAAGGTTTGTGTAGATGAGATTTGTGTCAAAAATATAACATCTGTTGGGGCGCCTGGGTGGCTCGGTCAGTTAAGCGTCCAGCTCTTGATTTCTGCTCAAGTCATGATCTCAGGGTCATGAGATCAAGTCCCACGTTGGGCTCTGCACTGGGCGTGGAGCCTGCTTAAGATTCTCTCTCTCCCTCTGCTCCCCACCCCTCCACTGCACCCCCTCCCCCACTCCCTCTCACCCTCCCATAAATAAATATATAAATAAATAAAATAACATCTGTCAAACTAAACAATACATTAAAAAAAATCATTCACCACGATCATGGATTTATTCCTGGGTTGTGAGAGTGGTTCAATATTCGCAAATCAACTTTTACTACATCACATCAATAAGAGAAAGGATAAGAACCATATGATTATTTCAACAGACACAGAAAAAGCAATTGACAAAGTACAACATTCATTCATGATAAAAACCCTCAACAAAGTAGGTTTAGAGGGAACATACCTCAACATAAGAAAGGCTATGAAAAACCCACAGCTAACATCCTCCTCAGTGGGGGAGAAACTGAGAGCTTTACCCCTAAGGTTGGGAACAAGACACTTTTTTTTTTCTTAAAGATTTTATTTATTTGGGGGACGGAGAGAGCACGCACTGGAAGATGAGCAGGCAGAGGGGGAGGGAGAAGCAGGTTCCCAGGGAGCCAGATGCAGAGCTCGATCCCAGGACCCCAAGATCATTACCTGAGCTGAAGTCAGCTGCTTAACCAACTGAGCCACCCAGGCACCCCAGGAAAAAGACAGTTTTATTAAACATAGTATTGGAAGTCCTAGCCACAGCAGTCAGACGACAAAAAGAAATAAAAGGCATCCAAATCGGCAAGGAAGAAGTCAAACTTTGACTATTTGTGGATGACATGATACTATATATATATAGAAAACCCTAAGGAATCTACCAAAAAACTGCTAGAACTGACAAATGAATTCAGTATAGTCACAGGATACAAAATCAATATACAGAAATCTGTTGCATTTCTGTACACTAATAAGCAGCAGCAAGAGACATTTAGAATACAATCCCATTTATGGTTGCACCCAAAACCATAAGGTACCTAGGAATAAACCTAACCAAAGAGGTGAAAGACCTGGACTCTGAAAACTATAAAACACTGATGAAAGAAATTAAAGATGACAGAAAGAAATGGAAAGACATTCTATGCTCATGGACTGGAAGAACAAATACTGTTCAAATGTCTGTATTACCCAAAGCAGTCTACACATTTAATACAATGCCTATCAAAATACCAACAGCATTTTTCACAGAGCTAGAACAAACAAAATTTGTACGGAACCACAAAAGACTGAATAACAAAGCATCTTGAAAAAGAAAAGCAAAGCTGGAGAAATCACAGTTTCAGACTTCAAGTTATATCAAAAAGCTGTAATCGTCAAGACAGTATGGTACTGGGACAGAAACAGACACAGAAATCACTGGAACAGAACAGAAAACCCAGAAATGAAGTAATATATGGTCAATTACTCTTTGACAAAGCAGGAAAGAATGTCCAATGGGAAAAAGTCTCATCAACAAATGGTGTTGGGAAAACTGGACCACTTTCTTACACCATACATAAAAATAAACTCAAAATGTGAGACAGGAAATCATAAAAATCCTAGAAGAGAGCATAGGCAGTAATTTCTCTGACATTGGCCTTAGCAATGTTTTCTAGATATGTCTCCTGAGGCAAGGGAAACAAAAGCAAAAATGAATTATTGGGACTACATCAAAATAAGATTCTGACAGGAAAAGAAACAACAAACCTGAAAGCCTACTGAATAGGGTAAGATATTTGCAAATGACATATCTGATAAAGTGTTAATATCCAAAATATATAAAGAACTTATAAAACTTAATACCCAAAAAACAAATAATCCAATTAAAAGATGGGCAGAAGACATGAACAAACATTTCTCCAAAGAAGACATACAGATGGCCAATAGACACATGAAAAGATGCTCAGTATCACTCAGGGAAATGCAAATCAAAATGACGAGATACCACCTCACAGCTGTCAGAATGGCTAAAATCAAAAATACAAGAAAAAAATCAGGTGTTGAGGATAGGGAGAAAAAGCAACCACGTGTACTGTTGGTGGGAATGGAAACTGGGTGCGGCCACTGTGGAAAACAGTATGGAGATTTCTCATAGAACTACCCTATGATCCGGTAATTGCACTACTGGGTATTTACCCAAAGAATACAAGGTCACTAATTCAAAGGAGGGATACATGCACCACCCCTATGTTTATTGCAACATTATTTAAAATAGCCAAGATATGGAAACAGCCTCAGTGTCCATCAACAGATGAATGGATAAAGAAGATATGTGTATATATATATATATATATTACTCAGCCATCAAAAAGAGTGAAATCTTGTCATTTGCAATGCCATGGATGGAGCTAGAGAGTATAATGCTAAGTGAAATAAGTCAGAGAAAGACAAATAACGTATGATTTCACTCATGTGGATTTAAGAAACAAATGAGCAAAGGGAAAAAGAGACAAATCAAGAGACAGACTCTTAACTATAGAGAACAAACTTGATGGTCACCAGAGGGGAGGTGGGTGGGGGAATGGGTTAAATATGTGATGGGGATGAAGGAGTGCACTTGTGATGAGCACTGGGTGATGTATGGAAGTGTTGAATCACTAAATTGTTCATCTGAAATTAATATTACACTGTATGTTAACTAACTGGAATTAAAATTAAAACTTAAAATATATAATGTCTGTAAAGCATGGCCAGTATTTCTGAGTTGGGCACTTAACCAACCGAGCCACCCAGACACTCCAACCTTGGCCATATTTGTGAAGGTATAGAAAGCTCACTGTGGATAACTTGGAGGGCAGAGTCCCTTGCAGGACTGTTCCAATCAGATGTCTAAAATTATTTTGACTTCACTTTACTGTTGGAATAGTTGGGAGTTTTTTTTTTTTTTTTTGTGGGGGTGGTACTGGGGTCAAAGTTGAATATTCAGAGTTAAAGTAATTGTACCTGGTTTTTTCTTCTTTGTTTTCTTGTCACTTATTTTGCCAGGGATTTGACCTATGATGTCAATTAATAAGCTCCCTCTTACACCCAAAAGGATGATTTTGAAGAGAAATGAAATGTATCTAATATCTTGAATGCACAGAAAAATGGCGATTGCTACTTAGCAGGCTTTTGGTGAAGACCTTTTAGATTTGTTACTCTGTTGTGTGTTTTGAAATTATGTGCTGTCTCCATAGTGACCAATAGCTCTCAGACTCGCCTCAGGTGTGCTCCAAGACTCGTGGTTTTCAAATAAGCTGCCAAAAGAGAGAGGTTCTTTTGGTTTCTGTGGCTCATACTAAATATAGGGCCAGATGCACCAGATGAAAGGTGGCAGAGTTTTCCTGGGACATGGAGGTGAAAACAGAAAAATGATTAACTTGCAGACAGCTGACCGCTTTGGGGGAATGCTGAGGAAGATGATTACTCACACATCGTCTGAATTTACTAATCTGTTTTTTTTTTTTTATTTATAAAGTGTTTGTTGTGAAGGAGGAAACTGTTTTGATGTGCCCAACACCACATTTATTGCAACAGAGAACGAATTAAATAGCTCAAGAACAGAAAACTATCTCATAGGTTCAGATGAAGCAAGGAAATAAGGTTTCGGATTGCAAGTAGCTTTGATCAAATGTTGAATTCCATGACCCAGTAGATAGAACCTTGGTGTTTATATCTATAAATAAGTTTGTGTTTTGTCTTCTGTAGTTTGTAGAGGCTTCCACAGAGCTTTTATGCTTGTGCTGCTGCTTACCCTGAGCAGATGAGGAGCTGGCCTAGAAAATCCAGGATGGTAAATTAACAAGACTATCAAGTAGATGACCAAACAAGGATCCTGGGTGATAGATAGCTTTTATATATATGAGAAATAAGTTAGCTGCAGTATGTAATTCGCTTTGTTTGCCTTGAGAGCTCCTAAGCTGTGTGCTCTAGCATGTTGGTGAGGCAAGCCTCAAAGGTAATTTTTTCCTGTATGAAATGCCGGTTAGTTTGTGACATCAGTGTTTAAAGTAACTGGCGTAGGCAAACAGTATGCCGCCTAACCCAGCCTGTGAGTCAGAAGCTGCTTGCTTTTCCTTGTGGCAGGTGCTTTTGGGAATGACTGCTTTCTGATGCCAGGAATCAACTCTATGGTAGTATCTTCTAGATTACAGTAGAGTAGTAGTGCACTTACATGCGGTTCCTGCACCTGAGTATCAGCATCACCTGGGAACTTGCAAGAAATGCAGACTTGACGGCTCCATCCTGGACCTTCTGCATCAGAAACTCTGGAGAGGGGGGGAGCCCAGCCGTTTGTGTTGTCTGTCCCTCCAGGAAACGTTCAGGTTTGAGAACCCCTGCATTAAATTAATGACCTGGTCTGTCCAAGAAGCCTTAGAGAGAAAAAAAGCCTTGGCCAAGAGCTTTTAGGTTTGTTACTGCATTTAGTGCGTTCACTCTCTTGTGCAGTGGTCACCTGTCCTGAGACATTCCTGTCGCCCCAGAGGGAAGTTCCTTGCCCAGCAAGCCGTCATCCCGTGTTCCTCCCTTCCCCCAGACCCTGGCAGCCTCTCGTGGATTTGTCTATTTGAATGTCTCTTACAAATAGAATCATACAACACATGACCTTTTGTATCTGGTGTCTTTGACTTAGCCTCATACGTTTTGAGGTTCATCTACCTCGTAGCCTGTGTATTTCGCTGCTGCTTCTGGCTGAGCGAAACTCTGTTGTACGCGCAGGCCACGTTTTGTTTATCCGCTCCTCTGTTGATGGACATCAGGATTGTTTCCACTTTGGGGCTCTTATGAATAGTGTTGCTATTTGTCTACAAGTATTTGTTTGAATTCTTTCAGTTCCTTCACATTTGGGGGGTAGATCCCTGAGAGTGGAATTCTGTGTTTAACTTTTTGAGGAGCTGCTGCCTTTTTTCCACAGCAGTATTTTGCCTCCCCACCAGCAATAGATGAGGGTTGCAGTTTTTCTGGATGCTTGACAAAATTTATTTTCCTTTTTTTTTTTTTTTTTTTGGTTGCCAGCTGGCCAAATGAGTGTGAAATGTGACCTCGTTGTGATTTTGATTTGTAGTTCCTTAAATACTGATGATGTGGAGCGCCTTTCCATGTGCTTATTATTGGCTCTTTGTCTTTCTTTGGAGAAATGTCTCTATAAGTCCTTTCCCCATTTTTCAGTGGGTTGTTTTCTTGCTGTTGTTGAGTTATAAGAAGTCTTTATGAGGAATCTGGCTCCACGCCAAAATCCTATGTGTGATCTTCCAGGCCTGACCCTAGGCAGTTTAAAGGCTTTGTCTGGCAGGCTCCCCTGGGGAAAGCCGCCTTCCCCATAGCAGATTTGGCACACAGCCAATGTGTTGCTCTCTTCTGGAGGGGGTTGCAGGCAATGCTTAGGCCCCCTACCCCTGAGCTTACGTGCATATCCGCATTCCTAGCTCAGGCTTCCATTTGGTGGCCTCCTTATTGGGGGCTCTGGCTGAGGCACCTCTTGGGCACTTCTGCTGAGAATTTTTTGGAGGCCTTGGCTGAGGTATCTTTCTCCACTCTGACCCAATGCTTTTCTACTCCTAGCTCTTTTCCTTTGCTATTTCCTGAATGTTTGTATCCCTCCCAAATTCATATGTTGAAATCCTGTTGCCCAATGCCATGGTCTTAGAAGGTGGGGCCTTTGGGAGGTGATTAGGTCATGAGGGTAGAGCTGTCATGAATGGAGAATGCTTATAAAAGAGGGTGCTCACCAGAATGTGACCATGATGGAGCCTTGATCTTGGGCTTCCAGTCTCCAGAACTGTAGGAGAAATAAATTTCTGTTGTTTATAAGCCACCCCGTCTTAATATTTTGTTCTAGCAGCCTGAATGAACTACAACCCCCACCGCTTAGTCCCCTGGGTCCATGAAGAGATAAGAGCCTTAGCTTAGGGATCCTCAGCAATGAGTTGATGTCCCCCGCACTGCATATCATCTCGCCCTAACTCTGTGCCGTTCTATAAGGAAAAATGGAGCAAGAGGGAACTGGCACCTTTAATTTTTGTCTCTCTCTCTCTTTTTAAGGTTTTATTTATTTATTTGACACAGAGACAGAGAGACAGCACAAGCAGGGGGAGCGGCAGGCAGAGGGAGAGGGAGAAGCAGGCTCCCCAGTGAGCAGGGAACCCAATGCGGGGGCTCGATCCCAGGACCCCGGTTATTGCCTTACTAACCACCGTGGTACCTGGCAGCTTGACATGTTATATGTTAGGCCCCATCAGATTTATAATTTGCAAATATTTTCTTTCTGTACATTCTCTTTTCACTTCTTTGATAGCATCCTTTGACATACACGAGTTTTTAATTTTGATGAAGTCTAATTTATGTGTTTTTTTCTTGTATTGCTTGGGCTTTTGGCATAATGTCTAAGATTCCACTACCAAAGCTAAGTTCATGAGTGTTTTTTTCTTAGAATTTTATAGTTTTAGCTCTTACAGTTAGGTCATTGATGCATTTTTGAGCTAATTTTTGTATATGAGGTGAGGTAGGGGTCTGACTTCATTCATTTGCTTGTGGATATCAAGTTGTCCTAGCACTAAGTGTTGAAGAGACTGTTTTTTTTTTTTTCCATTGAGTGATCTTGGCACCCTTGTTGAAAATCAGTCGGTCATGTATGTGAGATTTATTTCTGGACTTTGTTTGTTCCATTGGTCTGTATGTCTGTCTGTATGCCAGTACCACTGTTTTGATTAAAGTTGCTTTGTATTTTTGAGTTTTCCAAAATTGGGAAGTTTGAGTCCTCTGAACATTGTTTTTCTTTTTCAAGATTTGACTATTTGGGGTTCCTTGCAATTCTTTGTGAATATTAGGATCAGTTTTTATAAAAAAAGATTGGGACTTTGATAAGGATTTCATTGACTGTGTAGATTGCTTTAGGGAGTATTATTGTCTTCCAGTCCCTAAGCATGGTATGCCACTAATTTAGGTCTTTCAATTTCTTTTGGCAGTGTTTTATGGTTTTTAGTGTACAAGTCTTGTGCCTCTTTAGTTAAACTTATTTCTAAGTATTTTAATTTTTTCATGCTATTGTAAATGGAATTGTTTTCTTCATTTCCTTTTCTAATTGTTCATTTCTAGTGTATAGAAATGCAGTTGGGGTGCCTGGGTGGCTCAGTCAGTTAAGCATCTGATTCTTGGTTTTGGTTCAGGTGATGATCTCAAGGTCCTGAGATTGAGCCCTGCGTGGGGCTCTGCACTCAGCACAGAGTCTGCTTGAGATTTTCTCTCTCTCTCCCTCTCCCCCTCCCCTACTTGCTCTTGCTCTCAGTAAAATAAATCTTTAAAAAAAGATGCAATTGATTTTTTTGTGTGTTGATCTTATATTTTGCAACTTCATTGAATTAGGTTTATTCTAACAGGTATTTTGTGGATTCTTTAGGATCTATAGAGATAATTTTACTCCTTTGTTTATAATTTGTATGCTTATTATTTGTTTTTTGTGCCTAATTGCTCTGGCTAAAATTTCCAGTACAGTGTTGAATAGAAGTGGTGATATGTGGGCATCCTTGTCTTGTTCCCGATTTTAGGGGGAAAGCTTTTAGTCTTTACCATTGAATATGATGTTAGCTATTATATACTATTTTTATATTAGCATTACATTGTATTCCATTTTTCTTTCATCTCAGATACACACTGCAAATAAATAGAAAAGTTCAGAGAGTTGTAAAACAAATATCCATTGTAGACTCTCTTCTTGTACCTAGAAAGAGTTTTGGAAAAACTGCATCAAATATTGTCATTAGATCACTTAAGGTCACTATTGCCATGCCATTTTGACAAAATTAGCCATGAAAAAGAATCAAATAACCACTAAAATTATTTTTAAATTGATCAAATTTCCAGTTTATTTTGACCTGAGATTTGGTCAAAGTGAGTTTGATACCCATGATAGGACGGACAATTTAGAGAAACTGGCAGTTTTGTAGAAATCTCATGAGTAACATAGAATTACAGAACTAGAAGTAACCTCCAGTCTTGAGCTTTGTTCAAGGACAGATTAGGAGTTGGGATTGTTGAGTTTGCAAAAGAGAAATAGGATCACTGTAAGAGAGAAAATATTTGTAGTATTAGAGAATGACTTTTTTTGTTTTAAATTTAGGCTACTCATGTCAGAAAATGTTTTTTTTTTTTAGGTCCAAGGAAGAACTTTCTAGAAATTAAGAGATATGAAATGGGCTACCTCTCACAGTTGTGTTTGCTCTCACAACTTGGTGAAAGCCAACATGATATGACTCACCAGAAATGGTGCAGAGGGATTAAGGTGCCCCCACATCTAATATTCTGCCATTCTACATATAAGCCCTGGCGATAAGGAACTTAAGAATTCCTGTCATAATACAGTAGAGACCAAACATACGCGATGAAAAACACGTGATACTTTACTCAGTCAGCAATGACAACTTGCTGCAGGAGAGAGAATCTGGAGGTGATAATCCCCTGTGAGAATGCTGACTCACACAGATGAAGAAACAAGACGCCAGTTGGATGAAAAAAGAGATCACCTCTTAACTCTGAGGGGAGGGGAAGAAAGAAAGAAGACAAGACACAGAAATAGATTCAAGTCTAGTTACTAAAGGAGTTGTTTGTTTTTTGTTTTTTTTTTTTCCCCCACACTGGAGTAAATCACCAAGAGCAGGAATGGGCCCTTTTTGTTTCATTTTTAAGTTTTTGAGAAAACTTATGTTAGATAAGTTATGAGAAAACTAATGACAATATTTGTTGCAGTTTTTCTAAAATTCTTTTAGGTACAAGAAGAAAATCTACAATGGTTATTTGTTTTACAACATCTCTCCTATTTGGGGATCTCTTAGGGTCTTCCAAAAATCATTTTCTGAGTAGTTAGGAAGAATTGACAGCAACAGAACACTAATTTTAAGCACTGTAAATATAGGAAACAGGACTAGAGCAACACAAAACCACAAGTCAGATTTTAATTAATGTCAAAGAAACCACATCTTGAGGAAGTGAGGCTGCTCAAAATATGGTGTATTTCCTTTTGCTGTCACTACCACCTCTCATCCTAATCCCTGAGTTCTGAAGGGGGCATCAGTGGAGAGAAGTGACCAGTGGTCCTCCCCAACACCGGAGAGATGGCCCAGAGCACCTTAGAAGCCAAGGAAGTAATACAGTGTAATTTACATTTAAAAACCTGCCATTTTTCCAACACCTAATGTGCCAGGTGCTTCAACTGGCTATTCTTCGTGAGCTTATGTAGACCATCTCCCGGTAGATTTAAATAGGCTTCCATGAGATTTGGACTCCAGACACCAGATATAATGGGTTGGTGCTCTGATGACTTACAGATCCCACAGTTTGTAGGCCCAAGTCAGCTTTTGAGAGACAGGCTAGGCTTAGGCTTAGGTAAAACTCTGAGTAGGCAAGGCGTATAATAGGCATCGCTCCCTGCTTCCCTACCTCTGGCTCAGAGTAATTAGCTAGTATTCATTTGTTAATTTAGCAGTTCTTTTTTAAGAATTGAAGCTCTGTCAACTTGCCATCTCCTCTCCATTATCTGCTCCGGTCAGGAGGTGCATTCTGTTAGTATCCTCCAGGCTACCTGTTCTTTAGTTAAGACAAAAACCTGTGATCTAGGCTACAGCATTGCTTATGCTTTGGATTAGAACACTGTGACATCAGCCCATCTCCTGCTGGGAGAAGTCCTTCAGAGACCATACAAAGGACTTTTTAAGCATCCAACTTGGCTTGTTTGCAGCAGGTCTGCCATGGGAACTCCTGAATTCTAGGAATTGCACCTAGATCTTCTCCATGTTGACTGTCTGAGAATCTGTGCTACTAAGTGCTTGTCTCCCCATGTTGTTTTGTCTGTGCTAAGAAACTACAACTCTCAACTATCAAAGAATGTATTTCAAATCCCAGTGTTCAAATCCCAGTGTTATCCTGTTAAGATTTTTTCATTTATCTGACTAGCTGTCTTGCAGTGATTTAACATTTCTTTATCCCCTAGGGAAAAGTTAACCATTGGATGCCGCCAACTGGTTGAGATGGAATATTCCATGCAGCAGTGCAATGCATCTGTCTATTTGGAGGCCCAAAACAGGGGATGGTGTGAAGACATGCTCAACTATAGAACCTAAATGCTGATCTATAACTTAAAAGGAATTGCATTTGTCTTCAAGAACAACAAGAGTAGCCTTCAACCTTTTGAGTCAAACCCAAGAGACTTGTAAAAAATGTCTTAATAGGTGCAAGAAGGTGATTGCCTATTGCTGAAAATCTCATTGAGGTTCTGAAAAGCCAAATGCATCCATTGTGGGATAAACTGTGGACTCAACTCACTGGAGTTAACAATACCTCCCTACCTCTACTCCTGACACTGAGCCAGTCTGTCTAGAAAGGAGAGCCATCTTTTTAATCATCTTAGGCCAGGAGCCACGTTGGCATCTGTGGATGGCCTGGGGGCACAGCATTTGCATCTCTCTCAACCCTAAGCATGGGTCCGTGACCAGAGACACTTCCAAACCTCAAGAAAGAATTAGGACATGGCCATGCTCACCCTGCTGCACAAATGAAATCTTACCCTGGTCTGTTTTATGATCAAACTGTCTTCCCTATCGACCTGATGAACTAAAACAGATCCCTTCCACTTCCCCTAAGGTAATGTAAGTAGAATTTTGACTTCAGCTCCTACTTGCTATATAGTTTCTTCTCTTCCCTGGGTTTGTCACTGTTCGGTGCATTTCTAATGGGAAGAGCAGGGGCGACCTCTATACTGATTTTTCCCTTACATGTGAAGCAGCATGGATTTATGGGATTAGGTGGCAGGGATTCATATTTGCCCCTAGCTAAACCAAGTGTTTAATTGATTTATTTAGTTGGAAATAAGTTGGAAATCCTTGTTTACTAGAGTATATTATGCTTTTGTTAATACATTAGATTAAATCTAATTTGCTATTCTATGATAAATGTTAATTTATTTTTTACAAAACAATAAATTTTATTTTTAGTAAGATTTTGCTTTTTCATTTTACTTCCAAATTGTGTTTCTGAACTGTGTACAAGGTATGATGATAAAAGCAACTCTCTCCAATAAAAGAGAATCTACCCAGTATTCTCAGAGTCAATCTGTGCAGGGCCCCCTGAGCTGTATGTTTGCAAGGGAAGCCACACCTCTTCCTGGGGCTCCAATGACATCAGGGATATGAGCCCCGTGGGAGAAGCTTCCAGAGGATCTCTGCTTTCTGCAAAAAACATCCCCCCCACCACCCCGAAGTTTTTTCAGTCTTTATCCCTCAGCTGCTTCTGGTGGTTGTTACTGGGTTTTGGTTCCGCTCGTGCTTCCCTCTCCTCTTTCCTCTTATCTTTTTAATATAGGTTGTGATTTTTAGGAAATTTCACTCCTGCACACTTTCACATATGCATATAGATATTTTACCTTAGTCTATGTATCTTTTTGTTTATTTGACAGAGACACAGCGAGAGAGGGAACACAAGCAGGGGGAGTGGGAGAGGGAGAAACAGGCTTCTTGCTGAGCAGGGAGCCCGATGCGGGGCTCGATCCCAGGACCTTGGGATCCTGACCTGAGCCGAAGGCAGACGCTTAACGACTGAGCCAGCCAGGTGCCCCAAAATGACAGGTTTCTTTGTTGCTTTTTTTCTAATTGTAATCTTTTAAGATTTTTAATCTATCTTAATTTTATACTTTTATACTATACTTTTCTATTATACGATAGTATAATGCAGGACTTGGGGGTTCCCTCCCCCTCCCTCTTTCTTTCCTGGATCCCTCCTCCGGATTGAGATAACTCAGTTGACCCAAGGCTCATAAGCTCCACCTTTGCAAAACACACATTTGTTTTGATAGAGATCCTTGGGAGAGGAACTTAAGAGTTCTAAAGTCTCCATTCTTCAGTATGTATGCCTATTGTATTTTGGGCAGAAGCCATCATGGCTTCTGGCATGTATGCCAGTAGGGACAGATAAGGAAAGTCACACAGGGGAAGGGCTCTCTACATAATGCTCTTGGCCTTGTCTTAGTGAGGAGTCATGAGGGGCATCCATGAGGATTATCCCAGCAAAGTTTCTGGCACCGTTTTACACTAGCATTTTCCAATTTACTTTTACACAAAAGATCATCCACTTCCTTCCTGAGGACTAGGGAGGATCCTTTGGGTGTAGCCACCCCAGCAATTCCAGCATTCTGGGCCAAAGGAATGCTGGTTTAAGAATTGGGGTGTTGTGCCCTACTAGGATTTTGTTAGGCCCTGTAGCAGGCAATTGGGACTGCACAGATTAGAACCTCACAGATGATGGTGAATTTCACTTTCCTGTTGTGGTGTTGCCTGTCACCTGAAAGACAAACTTGAAGCTCATTTCCTTTATCTTTTGACCATCACCTTGAGGGAGAACAGAAATCTTTTCACTCTATGAGTGTTGACCCAGATTTCTTCAGATGGTGTCTTGATCTACCTTCACTCGATCACTTTGTTCCTACTTTCTGACAACTCCCCCTAGCCCATCCATCTGTTGGAACACTTTTCAAGCATCCTTTTTCATCCCATGAGTCAGGATTTACTACTTCTTCAGAGGGAATATCCCTATTGAAGAATCAAATACATCTTCCACTCTCAGTGATGCCACAGGCAAAGCCCTTTTCTGATTTAGATTGAACTGACAGGCCAGTCAGCCTCCCAGCTGATGGTTCTTTGGCTGTTTTACCAGTAAAACCCACTCCAGTGAAAACCCCATGAACTTGAACAGTTACCAGCTGTGAAACTGTAAGGTGAGGTGGCTCAGTGCCCCTACCTACAGACTGATGTCAGCATGCTGTTCTTTAGTTCTAATCTTTCCTTAGCTTTTGCAGTTCTACTGTAGGCTGATGGTATGGGCTAAACTACATTAGCTCAGTATATAATACTTGCAAGGCCAGTGGGAATCAGTGGTTCCCTGCTGGGATTTCCACCAAGGTAAAATATGGGTATGTCCTAGTCCCCCTTTTAGAGCCTTTTCTTTTAAAGGTTTGATACCCTTTGGGGGCACCTGGGTGGCTCAATTAAGTGACTGACTCTTGGTTTCAGCTCAGGTTGTGATTTCAGGGTCCTGGTATTGAGCCCCGTGTTGGGCACATGCTCAGCACCGAGCCTGCTTTTCCCTCTCCCTCTGCTCCTCCTCCTATATGCTAATAAATTAAAAAAAAAAAAAAAAAAGTTTTTTAAAGGTTTGGTACCCTTTTGGTTAAGCTAGAAGGACAAAACTGTTTTTAGGTGTAGTTTTGAGTTTTGTCAAAACACAATCACATTATCACCAGTGTGATCAAGGTATGAATTCCATTGCTCTGCAAAACTTCATCCTTTTTATTCCTAAGTAGTATTCCACTGTGTGGATGCACCAATTTACCATTCACCAGGTGGAAGGCTATTTGAGTTGACTTGGTAACTGAATAAAGCTGCTATATTCACATACAGGTTTCAGTGTTAACAGGTTTTCATTTCACTTGTATCAATACCTAGGAAAGTGATTATGGTGTCATAGGTTATTTTGTCAGAAACTGCCAGTTTTCCAAAGTGACCTTACAATTTTGTGATTTCTCCAGCAATTTGAGTTTCGTTGACTTACATCCCAACCAGAATTTAGTTAAGTGTGTAATCTTAAATTTTCCTAATGATTTGGGATAGTGAACATCTTTTCATGTGCTTATTGGAATCCATTAATTTTCTTTGGTAAAGGGTCTTGTTCCAATCTTTTGCCCATTTACTTTTTTTTTTTTTTAGTTGAGTTCTGGGTACCAATTATCAGGCAATTTCTTTCAAGCCTGGACCTTTAAAGATGGTACCACCTTTGAGACAAAACACTTGGCTTAATGCAGGAGGTACCTACTTCAATTTTAAGAATTCTAAGATCTAGAGATCTTTTGATCTGGGAGTAGCCTTAATGGATAGCTGGCCTTGCTAATTACTGGACTAGTTACATTTGGTAGGTGCCTTTCAACCTTTTAATACAGCGACTCCTATTCCTAACGCTGTATATTTCAGTTCATCTTGTGTCATTCCCTCATTTCTCTTTCCTTCATCCAGGTTTGGTACTGTGTGTGCCTTTTTCCCAGGCTAAAATTACTCCCTTTGCTCACTTTGAGCAAATGTATTCAGATGTACACCCTTTATGGGTTCTTAAATTTCCACAAGATATCAACCCTATACACAGTAACTGAGCTTTTTGCTTCTCGCTCTTATTCAACCCTCAGTAAGGCATGGAGCTATTAATAGCAAAGTTTCAATATTCTGTTGGCCTTCGTGCTCGTACTTGTTGCTCAGTGCATCATTTTACAACTGAGAACCTTCTGGTTTTTACTATGAAAGAAACTGGTGCTTCAAAGAATTCCTTGTTAACCTACATATGATTCCACTATTTCTTGATTTTTTTAAAAATGAATAAATGTGGCATGTAACACTGTTAAGTTTAAGGTGTATAGCTTACTGTGATGCATTTATATATTGCAACATGACTGCGATGGAGTGATCTCACATTACATAATTATAGCGTAACATTATTATCTATATTCATCATACCACACATTAGATCTCAGGTTTATTTATTACTCATTACAAGTCTGTACCCTTAAACACCACCACTCTTATCCAACACCCTGGTAACCATTATATTACATACATTGGTGTTTCCTTGTTTTTCTTTTTTTTTTTTCCCCACCCAGTTAATTCATCCAGTCATTCAATGATAGACTCTTCAAATCCTTTTTTGGAACCAAGTAGGATACAAATAAATGACTAACAGAGACAAAACTTTCTGTGATCTCATATTCTTCCAAAGGCAACTTTGAAGTTGCAGAAATATCCTCCAGAGACTCTTTCTCTTACCTACTTCAGTTTTAAGTATTCAAAGATCTGGAGAAATCATAGGGTGCACACCTAGAGTAATAAGCAAGGATCCTAGGACTGTATCAAACTCCCAGATCCAGATTTTTCCCCTAAAATATAAGGAATTCTAAAACATGTTGAATGGGAAAGCATGTATGACATACTAGAAGCCAAAAATCAAAACCCTACATTGAATGTCACAATAAACGAAAATTCATGTGTGAGTATAACCAATTATTAATTCAAGCAGGTATTTTATAGTTTTGCTACTGTTTTAGGCGTCTGTATGTTTTATGCATTACTACAATTGATCACAAGGGTGGTTATTACCAATGTTATTTCTAAACTACCCCAAACCCATACTGGTGGTAAAAACATTTTTAATTATGTTGAGGCTATGCCACATTTTCTCCTTCCCTCAAGAAAAACGTGTACCTTTTAGATGGAGATAAATATAAACAACTGGTCGATGAGCACTGTTTTTTTTTTCTCCCTTTATGGGAGGCTGCTGCTTATATTCAAAACATACTTAAAAAACATACTTTTAACCATCAAAACTACCTGTTTGGCATCCATAATACAGAAAACTCTGACCCAGAGTATTCACACCTATTATTTGCTTAATGCTACTTGGGAATTAGGTTACTTAGAAATTGAGAAGTAATTTCAAATATTTTATTGCTGAATCCCCAACTAAAATTTTATTTCCTTGGGCTAAATAAGACATATACGGATCCATTTAAAAAAAATAGTCATCCTATTAGGCAAATTCAAATCTGCCAACCTAGTTTTAGTCCATAACCAAACCAGCAATAAATAGAGTCAGCAACTACATAGCCACCATGTGAGCTTTCTTGATGGTTCTTCGTGGAATGAGAGAGGAGGTGTCTAGGTACCAGTGGAACAATTTTCTTCCTGATCCAAGTGAGCCACTGGTAGTCACCTTGTCCTAGTTGGCTCATTTAGCTTCCTGTGTTTGTCTTCTCTGAGAAAAAAATCTTACCATCAGTTCTTATTTCAGACATGTTATGTGACTATTTTCCCACAAATATTATTACTGGGGGAAAAAATTGTCCCCAAAGCTTTTAGTCATGAATGAGTACACAAACAACACTTGGATATTAATTCCATGGTGCAAGGATTTCCTGCAAGTACCTTTAATATGTTTGCATTGGCAGCAAGCATTAGGATGTGCTAATTTGGCACCGTAAGTTATATGTGTAGCACAACACATTTGATAAAGTCACCCCAACCAGTATTTATCCATATGAAGAGAAAAACCGAACAAAAACATAGTTCTGATAAAGGCTGCATTCATAAACCCAATACAGTTTAATTTTTTTTTTTTTTCACAATCGAGGGCGCTATTTAGGACTGTTTTGTTAATGATAAATAAAGACAAGAATTATTTAGAAAATAAAGTACTTCACTGTTCTTTACTGTTATATATTAAGTGTCTTGCTATATAAAATATACCCTCAGGAAGTCAAAATATTTGAAATCACTGTTTCAAATAAAAATCATAGCTATGTTACTGTTCAGCAACTCCAAATAAACATTGGTACTGCATTCTCAAAAAAAAAAAAAAAAAAAAAAGTAGCTGAGGCAAAAGCTTAGAAGTTTGCATTCTGGGCGTATAAAACACCTCACTCCGCATCCTTTTAAGACTGCCACTCTGCTCCATAATTTGAATCTGCCATATCTTCAATAGGTAAAGCACTGTGCTGAGAATATAAAAAGTTATAAAAAGGCAATCATAAAAGATTAAATCTTGGTAGGCATGTCAGTTTTTTAATAAAAACAAAAATAGTCATTGTTATCTAGTTAAATAAGTCTCTTTTGTATAGAGTGTTCCAGTTATTGAAAAAGGGCCCTTAAAAAACCCAACTGCCTAGATCTTAAACCCTACCCCCTCTTGCCCCATAATACATGTTTGAGGGAAGAGTCATTCAATGTGCAAATTGGCAAGAACAAATGTGGAGGAGAGGGGACTTCTTGAAATGACATGCCCGATCAAGTCTTGGTTTATTCTTTTACAATATCAACTTCCAAAAAGTAAAATAACCAAAGTAGTCCTAAAAATACACAAAACAGACCTTCATCTTTGCATTCCTTTCCCAATAAACACAAAAAGTATGTACAGCATGTTTAATATGCAATATGCAAAAGCTTTGTGTTGCTGTTAGCAACATCTATACCCACCCACCCTCCTTATTCACAAGTGTACCTCTACTAAACACAATTACATCACTAAGCCTGTTAGTTTGAAAGGGCCTTAAATTTGTTAAAACTGGAAAATCTTTGTATAGGGGCTCCACTCATTTGACTCAAGGTTATAGACTTCCACCGTATTCAGAAATTCATTGCCATCAAATCCTCCCACTGCATAAATGGTGTTCCCTACAGTTGCAATCCCAGCATTGCTCCTTGGTGAAGTCATGTTTCGCATCATCTTCCATTCATTTCTAGTTGGGTCATACATCTCCACACAACTGATGGCATGAGAACCATCGAAGCCCCCACCTACAAACAATTTTCCTAAAAGAGAAAGGAAACAAGGTAAAGCTAGAGAGAATAAGAAAAAAACTAATCTGTTTTCTGGTAAAATCAGTGGTTCTTAGTAGAAATGCCTGCTCATTCTATCAGAAAATACTCTCTTAAATGCCTCACTAATGTGGCAAGCGCTCTCTAGGAGCTATGGATACAAATAGAATAAAACTGATAAAAACCCATTCATACCTGGAACTCAGGCAATTTGAAAGGAGAGGGGTAGCATCTAACTCAAGTGTAATTCCCACAATTCTTTGTGGTAGCTACTATTATTGCCATTTTATAGATGAAATGAGGCACAAAGAAGGTGGACAATTCACCTAAAAATGCAGCTAACTAGTGGCAAACCAGAGTAGTTCTGTGCACTGGAAATTTTGTATTAGTCCTTCAAAAGAAGTTAAAGAAAAGCAGATTTCAGGTAACTGAATGTTTTCTTGAGCTTTCCAACTATATAAAATTATTTTGGTACAAAAACTCTTGGAAACAGACCAGGAGTTATCACTTGTTTTCAAATATATATGCAGAGCAGTTAATAAGTTATTTTCAAACAGATAAAAGGTTAGCATTAAAAAAAAATTCATGGGGGGCGCCTGAGTGGCTCAGTTGGTTAAGCGACTGCCTTCGGCTCAGGTCATGATCCTGGAGTCCCGGGATCGAGTCCCGCATCGGGCTCCCTGCTCGGCGGGGAGTCTGCTTCTTCCTCTGACCCTCTTACCTCTCGTGCTCTCTATCTCTCATTCTCTCTCTAATAAATAAAACCTTAAAAAAAAAAAATTCATGGGGCGCCTGGGTGGCTAAGTTGTTAGGCATCTGCCTTCGGCTTAGGTCGTGGTCCCAGGGTCCTGGGATCGAGCCCCACATCAGGCTCCCTGCTCAGTGGGAAGCCTGCTTCTCCCTCTCTCACTCCCCCTGCTTGTGTTCCCTTTCTCGCTGTGTCTCTCTCTGTCAAATAAATAAAATCTTAAAAAAAAAAAATTCATTATTTTCTCATCTGTCACTTAAACCTGTCTGCATCTATATATTTAGAGAAGAACTGACAAGGCTCGGGGGGTGCTGCAGGCTACAGGCCAGTAGGCTACTTGCTGGAATGTCTACACATCTGTGCTTTCAGCAGTTGAGCCACAGCTTAACTAAGATTCTGCTTTATTCCCAAGACAATGTTAACTAAACTCATTATTATAATTACATAATTAAACATGTAAATCAGTAAAATGGATGTGAAAAGAAAGCTGTGTCTATATAAAACCAAGTTTAATGTTTTGGACAGACTTTTTAAAATAGTCTTAAGTATTGCTTCCAATTAGGTATGGAGTAGATAATTAGAAAAGACTAGATCTAGATGATCTGCACTTATTTTTGCTTTTTGCAAATCAAATTCTTTGAATTCTTGCTCTAAAGGAACAAACTCCAAGATGATACATTTTGCATATGGTTTATGGAAGGAAAAGACTTAGACCTTCATTTAGTGAACTCATCAAAAGACTAGTGTTGATATATTAAGTACTGAGTCTCTATTAGAAAAAACTTCTAAAAGACAAACCATCAATCCCTACTGCATCAGAAAAGATGGCTGCTTCTGAATTCTAATTATACAAGTATATATAAAGTATCACTGACATTCTCTTGGAGTTTCAGAAGAAACTCATCACTCCCCATTCCTCACTTTTCCAAATCCCAACACTCACCATCAAGAACAGCTACTCCAGCTCCTCGTCTAGCCACATTCATGGGAGCGATTAAAGTCCAGGTGTTATTTTCAGGATTGTAACGTTCTACCGTGTTCAGGCAATTCCAAGACTCTGCGCCTCCAATTATGTACAAATAACCACCAAGCTCACAGACTGCAGCCTGGTGTCTACCTATAAAATCAAGTCGAACCAAATTATTTTATCTCCCAAAACTCTAAGTTGTATACTATATATACTGCTGATTCAGAAGTTAACACACACACACACACCCAAAGCAAAAAACATGACACAAAAAAACTCACGAATGTTAAGAGGAGCACAGCTTGTCCACGACTTTGTTACAGGATCAAATACATCACAATTTTTCAGTCCTTTTTGACCATATGGATCAGAGCCACCAACGATGTATAATTTCCCATTCAGAGCGCATACTCCTATGTGAGCATAAAATAAGATTATATATTCATAATTTAATTGTCATACTTAAATACTGATTATCCCAGAAGAAAAGTAATTTTACCTGCATTACAACGGTTAGTTCTCAATTCTGGAACAGGAGTCCAGTCATCTATGCTTGGATCATACATCTCTCCACAACTCAGGTCATCTGAGTGGCCATTTGATCCACCTACCACATAGAGTTGGCCCTATATCAAAAGTGAGAGATTAGAATTTCTGCCATTCCGAAGTATGAGAAACAGTTAAATATGGATTGCTTCTTCCTGCAACATAATGCACTTACCATGAGTACAGCCATTTGAAATCGAGCCCTTGGTGTTCTCATGGGAGCAAGAAAGGACCAGTGATCTGTATGTGGATCATAGCATTCAACTGTTCGAAGACACTCCTCTCTGTTATAGCCACCTGGTAAAAGAACCATCAAGATTTACATTTAAGATTATTAAACTGGACCAGGGTTTCTGGTCCAGAATGATTTAAGTAGTCTGCACGAGAAAAGGAATTTTTATCCATAAACTTAGTAAGGCCCCATTAGTTGATGTTTTAACTAACTGCTTACAGTAGCCAAACAACATTATCAGTATGAGTAAATTGCTTAGTCTTGGCTTGAAAATAAGGACAGAATAATTCAGCTACGTTATAGTTTAAGAATTAGAAACATTTACTTAAAGGTTAGGAAACACAATAGTATTTACTTTTTATTTCTTAGTCTTTTTAGAACGTGGTAAAGTAGAATGCCAAGGAAGAAGGCACATTGAACCCTGTCTTCCAAAGTTCACATGTCACTAGCAAGCACAGACGTCCATTTAAGAGGCTCAGCCAGTTGAAAGTTTCCAGTAAGAAAACACTCATCCTTCTGTTCTCACCTGCTGCTATGAGCTTGCCGTTCATCTCTGCTGTCCCCAGACCAGATCGTGCATACTGCATGGGCGACATGGGCTTTTCTATGAGCTCATCTGGTTGCATCTCAAAGCTTAAACTTTTAATTAGTTTTGGAGTACTCGTTGGTGAGCTCTGTGGGCTGTTTCGCCCGTGAAGGAAAATTACACAGAATACACCATCCAGCACAGCCAGGCACAAGTAAGTGTTATCTGTAAGCACAAAAGTTCTATGTTTAAGATGCAATTATTATTACTTTTGGTTGCTGCGTGATCCTGAACTGGACTCCAGATTCCAGAGTGGAATGATCTGCTACTCTTTTCCAATTTAGTTGTTTCTCAGTTTTTTCTCCACAAACTGTCACTTTCCAAGTTATTAAATGGTTCCACTCAACACTCCTTCTTTAAAAATAAAAGACAATCTGACAAATGTAATGCACTTACTTGAAGTCTTTTCCGAAGCAATGATTTTCCACTCATGCTTAGGGCTTTGTACTGTAGCATTTGGAGAAGAGAGACATCCAGTGGAACTGCTACTTATCATCGGCTTATGGCCATTCTCACGTGGTGGCTTTTTCTGCAAAATCAAAAGGCAGCTACAGAAACCTAGCCAAAGACCATACCTGGTGTACCTTTGTTCCTGAGCTATTCCACAACACTGAAAAAACGGTATCTTTCACCTATGTATGACGTTTTATAGCATACCTAAATTTAAAACAAACCAACTTTCCAATTGACACAAATTACTGGCATGCTTCCATCTCCACTTGTAAAGAAACCACTATACCTACATAAGTAGCCTGGTCAGGAAAAGCTCCATTTAAACAATTAAAAAAACATGTTGTAGATCAAATATCAGATACCTCAATGGAGGGGGGGGAAAAGGAACCCCCCCAAATCTACATAAGCTCACATACTCTTTATACTAAGTATAGAATCATCTTCCAAAAGAGCTCATTAATTTAAAAGGGTGAATTATCTGAAATAATACATTTAACCCACTGTCTCCAAGGAATGGTCAAATGTAATTAAATCATATGTACTCTGATACCCTTCATACAATGCCAGCAAAAAGTGAGCAGACATTTATCCAATCCAGTCCCTCTGAGAAGTATTTTTCAGGACAAAAGTGGCAGTTACAAGAAACACTGAAAGGTATATTTCTTCAGGACCACCTTATAGGTATTATAGAGTGCTTTTCTAGACAAATCAAACTACATCAAAACACAAAAAATAGTAACCAGAAATGGAACAGTAACACTAAAAGAACCAAACATTCACAAAAGTAGAATACACAGGACCACTAAAAGAAGGAGAAATGGGCAAAGCTACAAATTTTCCAAATGACTGTTAAGAGAATTGCACTATGTTCTGGTGTATGAGTTCCCTTTGATGGTTTTCTTCCAATTACTTTAGCCCTTGACACTTTTAAAGGCTATGATCATATGGAATTAGAGGAGGCAAAGACACCCTAAGAGGAACTACCAAATGAACAGGTGCCACGCTGAGTACCTGACCAAGTCTGCTTATCCACTTATTTCAGTCCCCAGGGCCAGAGACACATGGGTGGGAAAGATTTATAGTAGAAATTTGTTTCTTGTGGAAACAAAAATCCATGTAACAACTCTCAGAGGAGAAGATTTTGGTAGCTACTTGAAGCTGTGAAAAGTTTGGTCTGGGCCGTTCAACAAGCGTGGTTCCAGCATATGGAGCCTATTTTGAGAAGAGGCAGAGAATGCACCATGTCAATGGTCACCATAAATTCTACTTAGACATTTATCATATACCTAGGTATTATTAGGCACTTCATTCACATCATCTCTTTTAATCCAGTAAGGGCAGTACTGCCCTTTTATCCATTTTATAGGTAACAATACTCAGAGAAGATATGCATTGCCTAATGCAATACAACTAAAAGAAAGATTAGAAGTTCTGAGTATAAAACCACTCTTTTTATACTATGACAGACTTGCGTCCTCTGCTACTAGAAATTACAAGTTACATAAAACGCCATCCCAACCTGTGGGAAGAAGGGATCCAAAGTATCACAAGTTGATGATGCTTACATTAAGAGCTTTTATCACAGTGAGAAAACTGTTCTAACATATGGACTATAATTGAGAAAAAGAAAAATCAACGTGAAAGAGAAAAGCATGGTAACAATGAAAACTATTTGGGTTTTTTTTTTTAACAAGTCATACAGAAGTGCTGGTTAACTCCTTTATACTCCTTCTGGAACATTTTCAAACACCATCCTTTCCTCTCCTTTATCTTCAAACTTTCCTGTATCAACTCCTCCCACCCAGCCACCAACTGGCTCCACTTTCTTTGCCTCTGGCTTGCCAGGGGGTAATCTCTGGTGGCTGTTTCTTTTTCAACCACTATTACTTCTCACACTAAGGGATTCTTGACCTTAATACTCTTTGGAACTTACACCCACTAAAGGTTACGAAGTGGCCTCCCAAAACTAATGCAGAAGAGATGGTTATCTCTAACCTTCTTTTACATGACCTCCCGAAGAATGATTTGACACAATTAACAATTTATTGTCCTCCTTCAACCTTTACCGATGTTAGCTAGCTTTTTAACATATTTTGATTCTAATTTCTTCCTTCCTTTCTAATGGCTTCTTCTCAAACTCTTTTCCTATTCCTCAAGCCTGATGTGTCCCCTCATCCTGTTTTACTTCATTTTTATCCAGGGAACCACCTTCTAATCAGTCACATATGTCAGAATCCCATTTTCTCAAATTCCTTTTCCTTAACTTTCTTATTCTAAATGATTACTAAGAACTCACTCAACCTTTGAAACTATAAATGTCTAGAGTCCACTCTTCCTCATGCCCTTGGATCAAGTCCTCGTCATTTTTTGTGTAAATTGGTCTCAAACTTTAATCTACCTTCTGTACTTGGGTCATAAAAATTGAAGGGTTTAATGCAATCATTTACTAGAATAAGAAAAACAAAAGGAAACAAACCACAGATCAGTCGAAGTCCCATGACCTAGAGACTGCCCATCTGATAAACACTTGTCTTAAATATGACTAATGTGTGGATTTTTGCTGTACAGAAATACAGTTAATTTAACCAATCCCCCTATTGTTGGACTATTGCCCCAGTTTTACACTATTACTGAATTTGTGAAATATCTCTCTTCATAGCACTCTCCTCCCTGGTCTAAAAATCTTTGGAAGTTCCTTATTACCTGTAGGATCAAGTGTAAGCCCCCATCAGGTGGCATTTCCCTATTTTCCCAATCTTGTGACCTGCCATTCTAAGCCTATCATCCTTGCACAGGTATTGTTACTTGTTTAAAGAGTAACTTTTAAAAAAAAATGTTAACACTGGGGCGCCTGGGGCGTTAAGCGTCTGCCTTCCGCTCAGGTCACGATCCCAGGATCCTGGGATCGAGCCCCGCGTCGAGCTCCCTGCTCGGCGGGAAGCCTGCTTCTCCCTCTCCCACTCCCCCTGCTTGTGTTCCCTCTATCGCTGTCTCTCTCTGTCAAATAAATAAAATCTTAAAAAAAAATAAAAAAAAAAAATAATGTTAACATCTTTAGAGTTATGAGGAAAAATATTCTAAATGTTCAAAATGTACAACTATGAACAAAATTCTCAACTAACTCAAACCCTGACACTTTTTGTGAAAGTAAAGATATTTGGCCACTACTGCCACAGAATACCTGAGAATTTCACCAATCAGGTTTATCATTTACTTTCTATTAAAGAAAACCATCCCTTAAAACTCGGTTAACTCAGCCTACTCTATAGTTTATCCCTCAAAATACAACGTTCAGCTGAATGCCAAACAAAAAGAATGCATACTATATGACCATTTATGTCCACTTCAAACACAGGCAAACTAGTCTATTGTTTCAGAAGTTAGAATAATGGTTTCCCCTGGGGGATTGTGTAGGGAGGTGACTGGGAAGGGGCAAAGGAAGGCTTCCAGGATGGTAGAAATCTCTTCTTGACTCAAGTAGTGTTTAAATTAGTAGGTTCACTATTTGACACTTATGACTTGTATACTTTTCTCTAAATTATTTGTCCCTAGCCTAAAAAAGTTTATACCTGAGATTAAAAAAAAATAATAAAAAACAGAGTCTAACACTCTTCCTGTTGCAAACTATTTTTTTGTAATCTAACCCAAAAAAATCAGTTTCTACTTTGCTTCATCTTATTGTCCTTTCTTACTACCTGTAAATCCTATTTAATTGAGAAAAAAAAATCTAAAATGTGTTGAATTCATTTCTTTTTATGTGGCAAAAACAGCAGTAACTGTTAAGATAGGCTTGTTTTGTCCCCAAAATGTTTCTGTTCAGTTATACCAATGAAATTCTTCCACTTTCCTTTATTAAAGGAAAATTTCAGTATGCTATAAAATGCTCTAATCACATTTTAACCTGAGGTTACCTCAGATGTGCAATGTGTACCTGCACAAACTGAATGTGGTCATCATCACTGCCAAACACCTCAGCCTGTCCATCTAGTAGGTTCCCATCAAGCAGCTTGTGATCAGCTGAGTAGTACAAGGTTTGAACCTGCAAAACAGCAACAGAACACCCATGTGGCTACCGTCTCCATGGCTACTCCACTAGTATGCAGATCACACAAACGCCTCAAGGTAACCTCCAGTGTGCTTCTTGAACTTCTTGACATCTTGCTCTGGCAGGATCCCGAAGTAAAGAAAATACAGGTCATGGTTGTAAAAATTTAAAAAACAAAAATCAAATACAGAATCTTCTAATACTGGCCGGAAGAGTCCTTGGCTTGATTGGCTTGAAAGAAATCTTCATTTTCTCATAGCTTCTATTATATAGCATTAAGAAAAAAAAGCACTAGTACAATATATATAGGTAAAGAATATACATATTTACAATAAAATGTGGAGTATGGCTTACACCTTTGAAGTGGTCTGATTTGCATTAACATATTTCTGTCCTGTAGGTAATGTCAAGAAAAACAGATAAGCAAATGCAAAACGCAAACAAGCTGTAGAGATACCTCCCTTAGCAGATGCAAACACATGGTTAATGCACCTGATTTTCAAGTGGGAAACGATATAAAACTTAGGGATCACTTGTTGGCCTTCCTAGAACATGATAACAGTATGTTTCAAGGCCTAAAAGATCTGGTAAGCCTTCAGTGAGTGTGAAAGGCTCAAGTGGAATGACAGATGCAGCGTCACTCTACTGCTCCATCTGCATATGTTTTAATTCCCACCATTTCTCCATCCAGTTTTTCTTGTGTATTTTTAAAAAGTAGCCCAAGGTAAGTGAGTGACTATTATGTATGAACAACACCATTGAAAAACACAAAGCTTTAAAGAGAGAATCCTGTAAAGGAGTAAACACCATTAAATCATCATCGCTCTCTGCCCACAGCGGATTTTTCTTAGGAGAACTGGGGCAGGACTGCTGCTTCTTTACGTGTCAATACACTTGAGGTTTCTTCTTGTTTCTTCAGTCTTGGGTATCCTAGTTTTGTTAATAAACCTATGGGGAGATAAATCAATGGGGAGGAACAACCATTAGAAGCTTTTACCTACTTTCAAATTTAAAGCAAAAACCTGTGAAGAAAAATTTAGAATCTACAGAAAATTTCAGTACCACCTCCCATTTCTAAAGCAAATTACATGCTACTTTAAAGGAAGTTAACAGCACATAATAAGCGAAGAAATAAAAAAAGAAAAGCAGAAGACCAAACTGAACGGTTCATTCAGCTCACCTGGACACCCCCCCTGTTTCTCAGCTTAGGGGTACCTATAGCAAAATTTAAATTCTTTAGGGTCATGGTTATAAAATAAAAGTGAGAGGGAATCCTTCATGTTATAGCAAAATAAATGTTAAGAATTGTTGAATCCCATTTACTTTAAAACTAACCTCTTCCATCAGCTCTTCCAGACTGTCTCCATTCTCCCAGATGCTACGCTGCACCCAGTTGATTACCTTTGTATACAATTTGCCATTGCTGGGCAAGCAAACATTATCTTCAAGCATTACCTCCAACTAGAGTTAGGAAAAAACAGTGACACACAGATCAGTGTTGAGCCTCTAATCCTCAGCTTAATGCTCAATTTCATAATACAACGGTCACAGATGCCCAAATCACATTCCATATATTTACTCTAATTTATAAGAAAATCAGTAGCCAAAAAATACACAAACGGGTAGGCAGAAAACTGTTACACTGCTAAAAATAACAGTATCATTTCGATGTACTGTCTTTTTCCCAACCATTACTTACATGCTTGAAACATGGACAGCGATTCCGTGCCTGGAACTAAGTAGTATATATCTCTCAATAGATTTTTACTCCTTACCTTTAGCCGTGGAAGTTTAAGAAACTCTTCCTCTTCTGAAATTTGTAACAAATGCTCCTGAATATAAGCATCAACCTTATTCAACAAACGGGAGTCTCCCATACAACTTGCAAAATTTCGATAAGAGATGCAGCTGGTAACATCCATTCTAGATAGTAAATAATCACCACAAACCTTGGAAAAGAAATACACAAGCACCAACACTTACATATATTTTATTTAACGAATATTTAATACTCAATGCGTAAGCATTATGTGAAGATATAAAGATGAATCAAAAATCACTGCCTTAATCAAACAACTTTAACATTGGGAAGAACATATGTATACAAATAATAAACATCAAAGGATGCCATTCAAATGTCTAAGTTGTTTAAGGAAAGATGCAACAAACTGAAATGCTGTGATAATGCATATGAAATGTTCAAATAAGTATTTTCAACCAGAATAATTAGGTAAGACTTCAACGTGAAGGCAGTATCTGAACTGGGATCTACACAGAGATGATGCTGAATGCAGAACAGAGGAAGCAGGGAAGAGAGATGTTGTGAACGATTTAGTTTGGTTGGAGCAAAAGACAAGACAGGTAGGAAATAATTTTGGAAAAAGAGCAATGACATTAGGGAAAACCTGCAGTACAAACTTGAGGAATATGTGCTACAAATCATTGAAGGACGCAGAGACGGGACATTATAGGAGGGGCCAGGAAACTTCCTCTTAAGGCGAAATAGTATTTTAGGCTTTTGGACCACACTTTGTCACAACTACTCCACTCCATCACTACAGGTGGAAAGCAGCCAGAGACCATATGTAAATGAAAGCTGTGTTCTGATAAAACTTTATAACAGGCAGCTGGCTTACAGTTTACTGACGCCCAAATTAGAATTAAATGTTGTTTTAAAGATTTTATTTATTAGAGAGCGAGCATGTGAACGCACAAGCAGTGGGGAGTGGCAGAGGGAGAGGGAGAAGCAGGCTCCCCACTGGGCAAGGGGCCTGATGCGGGGCTCGATCCCAGGACCCTGGGATCATGACCTGAGCCGAAGGCAGACGCTTAACCAACTGAGCCACCCAGGTGCCCCGAAAATTAAATGCCTTTTATCCTATGAATTATTAAGCAGCTCTCAATGGCGTTAAATTCTAGGAGTCCTTTTAAAGAGGAACTCCAGAATGAAGAACAAATGAACTGAGAATATAAGTTATATGATTAACTCCTGAGAAAAATAGGAGTATTTTATTTTACATCCTGCTGTCGTGACTGATACAGCTACCTTGCCGAGAAGACTACTGGAAGAGCATGGGTTTAGCTCAAATTATCTGAGTGAAATATGACCTTTCTATGTAACTATAGCTAAATGGTTAATAAATGGTTAAAATAACATTCAGTTCTCTAGGGGAAGAAGGGGCCATTTTCAAGTTCTTGAAACTAAAAAGTGGCTTATGACAAATTATGCATTCTAACCATGTAAAAACAGACTTGCTAGTAATAGTCCTGCTGATATATGTTAACTTCTGGTACTCTACCTGCTTTACTCGGTCCATCTTCAGCTTTTTTGCCGCAGAATAAACATCTTTTACCAATTCTTTATCGGCTTTCAACCTATTAAAAAAAAAGTTCTTTATCACTTAGGATCAGAGGCCTTAAAACATAGATACTTAATTGAAATAAATTTAGACTTGGAATTTCCTGATGACATCCCCTAATTATACAATTTATAAAGTACTTACTGAGCAGTGTAGGCATAATTCAGTAAGACTTCAACAGCTTCTGGATTGAGATCATCAAATTTAACATGAGAAATTCCATGAGGATCACTATCACTATTAAAGATTTCAAATAAATAGGGACTGCAGCAAGCCAGGACTGCTCTGTGTGCTAACATCTCATGGCCACAGACCTGAAATTATGAGGAATTAAAATTAGAAGTACTGTGGACTATATACAGCTAATTACCACACCAGATTCTTTAATATTTATAAGTAAATCATTGTTTTTTAAAGTTATTTCATGAAATGCCTATCATGAAAAAGAAAATGAACAAATCTAAGAACTTACTGCTTTTAGTAACAAAATATCAGTTCTGTAGGTTTCCAATTAAGTTTTAAATACCTGAAGTCGAACATCACAGAACTGGCCGCTTTTCCTCAGGGCATTTAATTTGGCAACAGAAGACTCAATAAAATTTTCGTCTTCAAACATTAAATATCCATTGGGAATCATTTTTCCTTATAAATTTGGCTAAAGGGCAGAAAGAAAGCGGTGTTATTTTACTTGTGAATGAGGATTTTTATAATTATACCTTAAAGACTAATATGGTATATATTAGATATACCATATATATATATATACATGCTAGAAACTTAATGTTCTTTAAAAAAAAGCTCCATTTCACCTTTACTTGTGAACAATTGACTAATGGCTATACAAAATCTATCATTAAAAAGCAGTAATAGATTTCAGTTTGAGCTGATTTATTTAAATTCAAAATAGTTTATAGAAAGAAAAAGTAGAAAAATGTTTTTTTTTCTACAAATGATTACTGACTTCCCCTTTAAGAAAATTATGAAAGGCTGTTAGTAGACTGGACACAGTCTTCAGAAGAACAATGTGTCTTAATGTTGCACTGGGCACTGAATATTCACTTACCTACTGAACTGGTGAGAAATGGATTTCTAGGACGTCTTAAATAATCCAAGGACAAAGGAGTGTTAAAACTCAGCACTTCCTCAAGGTATGAAGACAGGTGGTTGAAGTGAAGGCAGAGGTGTCTTAAGCTCTAATGGTGATTCCAAAACTATCAGGCTTGAAATGATGTAATCAAGTCCTTAAAAGCTATAGACACGAATTTCTTCTGTGATAATCATGCATCATAATCTGTAATAATGACAAATTTTAGATACTCAGACTGATCAAAGACTGTCATTGATCTAAGTAGATTAGATCAAAGTTTTATCTTGTTTTATCTTATTGTCAATGACACAAGTACAGAAAATAACACAAATGCAATTATACATAAACATTTTTCATTTAACCTACAACTATTCAGGTGATTAAAACAAACAAACAAAAAAACACTTTCCCTGGAAGACAGGAGCTAATAACGTGTATCATTTAAGTGAGATATACAAGCACAAGATTAGAGAACAAATACAAATATTGGTTAACTCTAATACTCTTTACTATTAGGTTACAACTAACAAACAAACATATGATCTGTCCGTTTTCACCAGCCAGCAAACAACCTTTGGGCATTATTCCCAGACATGTATACAATGTTATAGTCAAACCCGACACACTGTTCCCCAAAATGTGGTCTGCTCTTCCTAGCCTCTGTACCTTTGTTCAAGTTCTCTCTTCTTGGAATACCCTTAATGCAACCTCTGCCAGATGAAATCTTAACCTCCATAGAGCCCCTGCCAAATCCCCTCAGTTGAGAGAAGTTTCTCCCTATCTTCCACATACTGAACACTCTCTGAAAGCCATGTGTAATCTTCCAGCTGGTCTGCTGAGCTGGGCTTCTGTGGACCTCATCTTCTTTGATTCAAGGCCCTGGAAGGCAGAGCCTCTGTCTTGTTCATCTTTGTATCCATCCCATCTCCCCACTACCAAAACAACTAGTGTAGAAACTTAAATATAAAGATGAGTACTAAGAAGTGAACTAAATAAACAAAAAGGGAAAATAGTGATGCCTGTTCTTTGTATGGTCCTTTTACTTATATACAGTAATAAACTACCAATGGAATAATTCTAGTTCAGACCATATCTTAAAGTAATCATATTCAGTCCTCCTACCTCCATTTCCCCCTTCATTTTCACGTGTCATCAACTCCAAGTGTCAAATTCAGATGGTACTTATTTTTTAATCACCTGAACTATGACACCACTGTCATTATAATTCAGGAAACAAGAACTAAATAAATAATTTGAAAGATGTACATACTTTAAAAAATGGACATCTTAAAATTACCTGGATTTACCTTATACATCAATCAAACCCAGAATTCTAACAGTTATGTTCAGGTGAATGAATAATCACTTTACCCAGAACCTACTGAAGGCTGGTCCAGCTCCAATTGAACAAACTGTTAAGTTCAACACAAGCACAATCTGTAATGGAGCTGGATCCCACATGCCCTAACTGGTTTCTCTATAACTTAAGTTCTATTCTATTTCAAGGACCTCCTGAATAAATGTGACTCAGGTTGGGGCTGTGGTCAATGCTTACCCCTGCAACAAAACTGTATCATACTATTATGTAATACTGATTTCCTCTGCTCTAGAGTTCCATCTAGACCAGTTAGTTCAGCCTTTAAGAAATCAGTTCTGGGGCGCCTGGGTGACTCAGTTGTCTGGTGTCTGCCTTCCGTTCAGGTCCTGATCCCAGGGTCCTGGGATACAGCCCCAATCCGGCTCCCTGCTCGGCGGCGGGCCTGCTTCTCCCTCTCCCACTCCCTCTGCTTGTGTTCCCTCTCTTGCCGTGTCTCTCTCTGTCAAATAAATAAATAAATCTTAAAAAAAAAAATTAAGTTCTAACAAATGATTTCCAAATACCACACAATTCTTTGTACACAGAGAGAACACACCATCGTAAGAAAACCTTCAGACATTTTCAGCCAAGACCCAGTTCAAATTAAGAAAATCTTTGTATATATGATATATACTTGGGTTGCCAATCCACAGACGTAGTTGGTAACTCCTCACTTCGGTTTCATAAGCTGTTCTTAAAAGGGTTAGGGGGGAGGGAGAATCCCTCCATGCAAATTAGACTGATATAATTAAAATGTGCTTTTTGAAAAACTGTACCAATTTTAATCATTATTCAGTGTTTCTCTGTAAACTAGTCTTGATCTAACCAAAAATAAAAATGACATTTATATTTGATAAATTGGAAGTTCTACCTTAAATTTTTTTGGGGGGGGGGAGGTGGTTAAAATCACTTGGAGCAACTCTAGGTATACAACTTTGTACAATATTATTAGTTTTGCAATAAAATGAGTTCTTCTACATTTAGAACTTGAAGACTTTCTAGTACATCAAGGTCTTAATATGAACCTCATCTCTTCAATGATCAGTACAACCCTACCTGATTTTAAGAGCTAGCCCAAGTCCACTTGACGTTTAAGTTAATGCAACAAACTTACTTCACTCAATTACTGTCCTCATATTCTGTAGGTCCCTACTCTCAAAGCACCCCTCCACCACCACCAAGTTGGAGGAGGTTATATCAACTCCTGCCTGCATAACCATGTCTTTGAAAGTTCACAGTCACTTTCACTCAAGCAAGCATTGCGCAAATTGAGTTTCAAATGATTCTAAAAATTTGTAGATCTTAGTTTGGTCTGTGAAACTCAAAACTCAGTAACTGGTGGAACAAAAATGTGGGGAGAATTTTTTTTCCTTGAAAAGCCAAACCAAAAGCCCCAACACCCTAGAGTTATACAAAAGTATAAAACTTAAAATTTTCTTTGGTATTTAAAGAATACGAAAACACTAATCCAAAGGGATATATGCACCCCTATGTTTATTGCAGCATTATTTACAAGAGTCAAACTATGGAAGCAGCCCAAGTATCCACCCATAGATGAATGGATAAAGAAGATGTGGCGCATATACACATACACACACACACACACACACAGGATATTACTCAGCCATAAAAAAGAATGAAATCCTGCCATTTGCAACAAGATGGATGGATCTAGAGAGTATAATGCTAAGCAGAATATACCAGAGGAAGACCAATACCACATTTCACTCATATGTGAAATTTAAGAAACAAATGAACAAAAGAAAAAATAGACAAACCAAAAAACAGACTCTTAACTATAGAGAACAAAGAGATGGTTACTAGAGGGGAGGTGGGTAGAGAAACGAGTGAACTGGGTGAAGGGGATTAAATGTACACTTGTCTTAATGAGCACTGAGTAATATATGGAACTGTCAAATCACGATATTGTACACCTGAAACTAATATAACGCTGTATGTTAACTACACAGGAATTAAAATCTAAAAAAAAAAATTTCTTTGCTATTTAAAATATACATTTGACTAATCCACTTTAAAAATTAAAACTGGGGTCAAATACAATATATTCTGGTAAATACACTTCAGTTCCTTAGTATGGCCAGTGCAAGAAAATGGAGACAGAAGACTCATAAATGAGTAATTAAACTGCTTTACTAACACCCAGAAGTTCACACGTTATGTTACCACAGGCCCCCAAAAGATTAGCTTAACTGAAATACAGTTCAACAGGTCTTATCCAAGAGTTGTAAAAAAAGGTAGGCACAATATGGCCTCCCCTCCAAATTCTTCTCAGGCCTTCAGTAAGTGCAAGATAAAATGTTATCATCAAACTTTCAAAGCATCCTTAAAACCTCAAGGCAAATGACAAATATTATTTAAGTTTCAAGGCAATCTTTTGAGGGCGGCCAACTCACAAAATAGCAATGAATTCTATTTTTAAAGGACAGGTTTTATAATTATACAAAGTAAGTCAATCTTTGTAAAACCAGAAGTTATACATTCCCAATGTCACCTTTCAAACTACCATCTGAAAACTCACCAAACTCATTCACTTCCTCCATCCTCATTGTTCTGAAATTCTTACGTCCCCATTTATGGCACCAAACATATGGCAGGCACAATTTGGAATGGGATGCTCATAATACCAATGGAGTTAACTCCATTCCCCAGCCCTGAACACTTCACAGACCAACCAGAAAGACAGATAAATCAAGCAGTGAAAACAGTTCAAAAGAGGAAAGGGGTATGACAGCATACATATTCCAGAAACTGCAGCTATTTGTTTCAATGGATTATAGTCTGCAGGATGCATATGGTAAATAGTGGGAGAGGAAGTAAGAAAGATCAATGTTAAGGTTTAAACAATGCTGGAGAGCAGAAAACGATTATTAGCAAGAACACTCTAACAGAACTGTGGGGGATGGTCTGGAGGAATAGATAAAATATGGAAGCAGGAACATTAAGATATTATATACCCTTGCTTATCCTATATTTTAGCTTGGATATGTGTGGCATCATTATCAAAATCAGTATCAAAATTAGAATTCCAAAAAGCTTAACAGTTATTTTGAGTTTGCCGCATGCTCAAAGAAGGAAATGAGGAATTTGCTTTGGGACATTATAATGCTGAGGTACCTGCTGGGTGTATTCAGGTTGATACCAGAAGTGTTAGAATACTGATCTGACAAAAAAAAAAAAATAGAATACTGATCTGATAGGAAAATACTGATAGGTTTAGAAATCACAAGGTGGTAATTCAAGTTTACAAGTGAAGATAAGCATGTATTTTCTGTGCTTCTAACAAAAACCCAGAGATCACGCCCTTGTTCATAATTCTTCCATTTACACTCTCTGAAGATAGGAGGATCTCTGACCTTTTAGAATTCCTTCATTGAGATTTTTGACTATAAAATCATATTGCTGAAAAGTCAATGAAATGATTTTCAGGAGTACTTTATCTTAATATCAGTGATTAAGACATTTCCCTAATGAGAAAACATTTTACATAAAAAAACCACATTTGCAAAACTACATTCAATTGCCATCTAAAATATACCTCAACCAAGAAAAAGCCCCCACTCCAAAGTAAGTAGCCCAAAAGATACCAATTTAAAACTAAAACCAAAACCTGGGATCCTCTGGGTTTTTTTCGGGGGGGGTCAGACTAAGATAAATCAAGATATAATTAGTATCTATAACTATAGAGATTTCATGTATTAGAAAAATTCAAAGGAAAACCATTCTAGATCTCTTTTAGGTCAGTGGTTCTAGTCCGGTTTTACCACCAACTACCAAATTATAGACATTTGATAAGTAGCCTGCCAGCTAGCATTAAATGATACTATTGTTAATCCAATTTTAAATAGTGTTTGCCTCATGTCCAGATATACAACTGCTCTCCTCAGCATCTTTAAGATGGAAGTTTCAGCACGATTATACCTAAAACTATTCCTCAGTATTTTGTTATCCTTAAATCAACTGCCAGTGCTAGAATTATTAAACGAAAATATGGATTCTGGTAGTTTAGTCCATGCTGTACTTGTTCAACTGTTAAAGAGTAGTACTAGGCTTCCAAAGTTGTTACTTATTACTAGACCGAAGATCACCACATAAAGTCCTCAAAGAACAGTTTGATACCAGGGTATTCTAATCCTCCATCACCGGTAACAGACATTAGGAAACAAAACTGCGCTCTTGAGGCATATTTCTAGTTGTTATAAGTTTTGAAACGTCAGCTGTTTCAAACAATAGCTCTGTCTACTATGTATTGAGCAACAATCTATTTCTAAAATATTTGTGGTCCAAATCTTCTTACCTTCAACTCTCAATCTGATATTGCCTGATACTCTGCTACCATCAAGAACTTATAACCAAACACCGTTTTGCAAGATGCGTTTAAGAATGGAAAAAGAGCAAACCTCTCCGCCGATTTCTTTTGTAAAAAGGAAAGTGGCGACCGCCCCAGAGTGACCGAAGAGCCCCGTAGCCCCAGGACTTCCTCCCCGCGCGGCCGGGAGGGCGCCCACTCCCAAGGCTGGAAGGCAAGGCGCCCAGCGCCCGCACACCCCCGGCTGGGATTGGCCGGCCACGCAGTCATTCAGCGCCGACACGTCAGGGCAGCTGCTCCCTCCCTCCTCCCGCCCCCTTCTCCCTGCGCTTGGCAAGAAAAGCGGGCAACGTGGAGCGGGAACAAAGGACCCCGCGGCCCACGGCGATCCGGGACGCGGTGCCACCCCACCCCAGGCCCGAAGCACCGATGCAGCCTGGGGCCGGCTCCCCGCCCACACGCGCCGGGTCCTGGGAGGTCCCAGGGAGGAGAGTCCAGACCTCGGTTAGACCCAGACACTAGGAGTCGGTTCGTGACAGCGGGAAAGGAGATTCCCGCGTCCTCCTTCCGTCAGTCATCCCTGCCCCGTGGCGCCCTGACCCAGGCCCCCGAGGATCCCACGGGCAAAAACTGCCGCCCTACTTCCTCCGCCCCAGCTCTCTCTGAGGCGGCCAGCACCCGCCTCGGCTGCCAACGCGACCCGGCAACCATGGCAGCGCCAGGAGCGTCCTTCCCCGGGACCAGGACGCTGCTCCGCGCCTCGCACGGTCTCCCCAGCCGCCCGCGCCATCCCTCTGCTGGGATTCCGGGCGCCCTCTTCCTCCTCCACCAGACGTCTAGGTCCTGCGCGTATTACCTGGTTCATCTCTGAAGAGATGGAAAAACTCATGTCTGGAGCTTCGATGGGGAGCAGGAGGAAGCGGGCGGGAATCGGCCCAACAGAAAGCGCCTCGAGGCCGCGGAGGGGGGGAGCGGTCGAGCGGGAAGACGAGTGGTCAGTCCGCGGAGGCTGCGAGGAGGGGGCCGGGCCACCGAGGGTTCGCGGGGACTCGCTCGCTCGCTAGCACTGCCGCGCCGAAGCAGCAGGCGGGGAAACTGTGCCGAGCAGCTCGGAGCTCCCGACCTCCACGCGCGTCCCGGAGACACTGCCGCCGCCGCCGCCCGCTCGCGCCGCACCCCCTCGCACGTCACCACGTGCGCCGCCGCTGTCGCCGCCGCCGCCGCCAGTGCCTTCTGGCAGCTTCCGGCCCGAATCCGTCGGCGAATCACAAGCGAGCACGAGAAAGCTCCCGCTCGCGGCCCCGCCCATCGCTCGCCCAAGCCTCTCCTTCGCCCTCTTGGGTTCCTTCCTGCTCGGCTCAACTAGGTCAAGGCAAGGTGATCCCAGGGAGAGAGGCAGTGTTTAGGGAGCGCCTCCTTTTATTTATCGCGTTGTCGTCTCCTTCCCTAGCCTCGCAACCTCGCTTCGCCCTTTCGGACTGTGCCGGAACTGGTTTCCTCCAGCCGCCCTCACCTGTTTTGCTTCCCCCTAGAGGCACAATAGGCGGAGATCAGACTTGGGAGATTAGATTTCTCGACGTCAAATTTACATCTAGGCAACTGCCCTGGACTGGAGCTGGCCGCCGTGGACCTTAGAGTCTGCAGTTGGCCGTGGGCCCTCACCTTTGTTGAAGGGTGCGGGGAAGGGGTGTGAGGGTTGTGAGTGAGAAGAGAGGCACGCTGGGGAAAGGGGTGAAAGTATTCAGTAACTGAAAAAACCATTGGAGAGGTCAGAGAAGGCCTTCTATTAGTGTTGCTATAAAAACCTGTTTACTTCTGCTTTTGGTCCCCCGGATTTCTGTTTTGTCTGAGCGCGGCTCTCCTTTCGGAGACAGTCTTTTCTTTGCTGGTCTTGCCCTCTTTGGGAAAAAGGAAAAAGCCTGGAGAATCAGCAGTCCCTATCCTAACCTTCTGGGGCCTCTTGGACCACATGCCAAACTTAGTTATCCACCCTGCCACCTTGCCCCCAAGAGGCAAACCTGTTCCGGGGACACATGAGGTATATTGGGCTCTGACGGCAACTTCATGTGACTGAAGGGCATGCTGGAAAGTTTCCTAGATTAAAGGTGAGGGGATTTACTGAGGTAAAGTTGTTTAGAGTTTGGCAGAGGGTTCGAGGCTAACGTCTTGTTCGTTTATCCTGATTTGGGGAGGGTACTTAAGCGGTCTAGGCCCAACCTTGTTTGTATTTGACCACGCAAGTTAGTTTATAGACATTTCTAGGAGCCTACGATTCTTTATCATGAACTATTTATGCTTATGGGAGCGGGAAAAGATGAATGTTGGGGCCCTTCATCTGCAATAGAAGCTTTACAACTTTTCTTCCTAAAATCTTGAGGCAAAGAGGCTTGTTTTTACACCCCTGTTTAATTGTGGGAGGAAACAGGAACTAAGATATCTATTAGTATGACTGTTCTATCTTGAGGAGAAAAAGACTGACATTTGCCACTGGGCTCTTGTTTTTGTCTTCTGATAATTAATAACCGACAGCAGTGTTCACTCTAATTGCAAATGAAACTATTAGAGTACATGCCTCTTAAGTTTTTTTTTAATATCATGGGCTTCATTCTTTCAGTGAGAGAGTATGAATTGCCTACTTTGGAGAGACACATGACTGTGTGGCCTGCTGGACTCATGGTCCCTCTTGCTGTACTCTAAATAGTGCCTTTGTGACCTGAAACAGTCAACACTTTTCTTAAAGCTACAGCATGATCAGTCAATGCATTTTTGCCTTGTATGGAATTTCACATTTACATATTAGCTTTCCTATAGATAATGGCATAGTTAATTAATTCCATTTGTCTTCTAGTCAACTCCAGACTCAAACCTATCTATTCAAGTGCTATATAATCCAGATGAAAACTTGAAAATGGAACATTGGCAATTTCAACCTTGTAAAGTCACAAATTATAAGATGATATTCTTAATATTTAACTTAGACAAGATATATGTGGAGAGTGCTTAATAAAAATAAAAACTATCAACTTCTGTTTTATTTCAAGCACTGAGAAAGGTAAATCGGGAATTGGTGCCCATCTGTAATCTTTCCATTTTTCTCTCCGATCCTGCTTCAAATGTTCCAGTGCTAAACTCTGACTTGTGTTTTATTCTTTATATATTAGCTTGCTACAGCTTCCCTAACAAAGTACCACAAACTGGGTGGCTTAAACAACAGAAATTTATTGTCTCACAGTTCTGGAGGCTAGAAGTATTAGGTCAAGGTGTCTGTAGGGCCATGCTCCCACCATGGGAGCTAGGGAAGAATCTGTTCCAGCCCTTTTTCCTGGCTTCTGGTAGTTCTTTGACTTGCATGTCATTTTCCCTGTGTGCCCATCTCTTGGGTCCACATTTTTGCTTTTTATAAGGATGCCAGTCGTATTGGATTTGGGGCCCATTCTAACCAAGTATGACCTCATCTTAACTAAATCTCAATGACTGTTTCCAAATAGGATCACATTTTGAGGTATTGAAGGTTAGAACTCTTAACATATTAATTTTGGAGGGGACATAATTCAACACATTAGTTCAGTGTTTCTCAAGTGTGGTCCACTGACCAAAACCACCTGGATATTCTTATTAGAAATGCAGTCCATAAGCTTCACCCAAACAAGTGATTCCCAAAGGAGGAGAGTGATTTGTGGCCCCAGGGGACATTTAGCAACATCTGAAAACAAGCCCAGGGGAAGGATGCTATGGTATCTAGTGGACCTGGAATGCTGCTCAACCACCTGCAAGGCACAGGGCGTCCCCACAGCAAGAAAATCATCTCTTAATATATTAATAGTGCCAAGATTGAGAAACCCTCCTGTAGAACTTCTAGATCAGAATCTCTGGGAAAGGGGCCTGGAAATCTACATTTTGATAAGCATCCCAACAACTTGTGCCCATACTAAAGTTTGAAAACCACCACAGATACAAAAGCCTTTTCTAGGCGGACGAACATGAACCATTTTGTTCCAGATATTAGTCACCCCTCTTCTTGTTTAGCCATGTGAACTGTGATAAGTGAATCTAAGTAAACTACTTAGCAATTCACACAATTTACAAGTCTCACCCTAACATTAATCTTAAACTGGAAACGTGTTTACATTTTAATACTTCTATACCACGTTGCATTCTTTTTGATCAATTGTCTCCATATTCTGGATGTCCTTTGCCAAATGAAAAAAACCATTGCAAATTTATGTTTTGGCAAGGCAATGCTTTGCCTCCTCCGGTCCACTAATTTCTGTTGTACTCTGAGTGACCGACTGACTTGTCTATTTCATATATTGCTCTCATCCCTTGCAGTCTATGTTTGCTGTTCCTTCCATTTTTTTTTTCTCTATTGGCATTTGAAAATATTTTTGTGGTGCATTAGTGGTGCCTTAACAGCACAAACAAGAAAATGGTAGTGTCATAAAAAGGCACAAGAAGCACAGGGAAAAATCCTAAAACTTCCATTAAAATAGGTCATTGGAAACTTATGTATTGCAGTATATAACAAATGGAGAACTTGATGCCTTTCTAAAAAATTGTTTTAAGTATTCCCTTTTAGAATCTTCCATTTTCCTGGTAAGACTTCCATAGAGAGTTTGCATCAGAACAGATTATATAATCAGAATATTTTGATCCTGCATTAGCCTTGTTGACTATTATCCAGCCAACTGTTTTACTAATGACCTTTTGCTGGTTTTCTAAAGTCATCACTGATAAAATTTTGAGAGCAACTCTAGCCTCCTCCTCCAGTAACGAAAACCCCCTAATAGTTTCTTTCTCTTTCAACAATTTCTTAGGAATTAAAACTTCTCATGTCATTCAAGTGTTCTTCCCGTGACATTATATGACCTTCAAGCCTGCTACCTTTTTGGAGTATGCGGCCAACAACTGTATGTTCAGCTCTTGAATTCTAATGTGTAACCTAAGCTTTACTAAGCCTTCATCCAAAACACCATTTTTTTAAAAAAAATTTTTAACTTGGGCGCCTGGGTGGCTCAGTTGGTTAAGCGACTGCCTTCGGCTCAGGTCATGATCCTGGAGTCCCGGGATCGAGTCCCACATCGGGCTCCCTGCTTGGCGAGGAGTCTGCTTCTCCCTCTGACCCTCTTCCCTCTTGTGCTCTCTATCTCTCATTCTCTCTCTCTAATAAATAAATAAAAGTCTTTAAAAAAATTTTTTAACTTAATTGTTGAAAATAATCAAGGCATGGAATAAGCAGCCTTTATACTAAGCTGAGTTTTTAATGTAAACATTATAATCAAATGTATAAACAAAACTGTGGTAACATAAGCACAATCTATACAGTTCAATCCAGGAGAGATCTTTTGTTGTGTTCACATCCAAAACTTGATACCTAAATGGATGGAAGTTACACACTATAGTTCAGTTGGACTAGCAGCCAACTGTTGCTAGTGTAAACTGATCACTTAACAAATGAAGTCAGGAGACTTCTTTAGAGAAAGAAACAGACAAGACAGAACAGTGGTGTTGTTAACATCACTTCTCCCTTTTTCTATAATGTGTCCTACTTTCTGGAGGAGACCAGAATGAAGGACAATGAGATAATGATGAAATTTTACAAGATTCTAATGAACTGGGCTTTCTAAACTACTGAAGAAAGTCATAAACTTGTTATCTAAGAGTTCCCACCCTTGAGAGTGATCCCTCGAGGCTATGGTCCTCCTAAATTGGTACCCTCAGGAACAGAACTGTCAAGTAAGAGGTTTTCTTTCTCAGTTGTCTCTTCTCTAATGTCTTACTGGAGAGAAAAATGTGAAAGAAAATCTAGTGGCAATGTGTTCTACCAATACCCTTAAGGGCGACCAGGCCTGAGACATAACTTCTCTTCCTTCTGTACTTGAGTCTTCTCAATACCTTGCTCCTATCTATCTTTTAAGACCCAGTTAGCACCTCGCCACTTACAAGAAGTGGGCTAGTGTTATGGAAAGAGTGATGGACTGGAAGGTCTAGGCCCATATCTTAACTATTTAAGGAAAATCTCGTCTTAATGATTGTGTTTTCTAATAAAATGGGAATGATAATACCTGCTTCACAGAATTATATACTTGGCGCATGGTGAGTGATAAGTAAATATGTATATATGTATTTATTTAAATGCCTCCCCCAGTTACTCCAGCATACATAATTTCTCTTCTATCTTCCTGAGCCTGGGCACATCACTTGTAACATGCACTTAATTCGCCACAGGATACTTTTATACTTGCAGACCTAAGAGATGAGTGAATTGAATTTTTGAATACATAATAGCAACTCAGGTTCTTAAGTAGGTTGCTCTTCTGCCCCCAGGTATCTTTGAAGTGTTGGAAGAATGAATGTCAAAATCACATGTACCTTTCATGGCTCTTTCTGTCAAATGGATGTGTCCAGATAATGATGGTGTGGAGGGCCAGGGTGTGCTACAGGAGTAGGGCCATGAGAAAGGGGGTGGTTATTGAGGCATATCACCTCACAGAGGGAGTAAATGTACTGCAAATGACTTAGAACGAGGACATTGGATCTCCTTACCTAATATCCCTTCCTCTTCTCAAAGAGGTCTCAACTATGCTGAAGGGGATGGGGTGTAAGATTGTCAACTCCACTTCTTCACCTAGGTTTCTTGTGGTCCAGACTCAAGAAATGTTCTATTCCATTAGTGGTGGGAACCTGAAAATCCATACTGTTGTGGAGAGAGGGTAATCTGTTCCACTTTGTGCTTAGTTCTATGGGGATCAGGACCATGGTTCATTTTTTGTCTGATCGTAGCACCTAACCTAGTATTTTTGTGAATGATTTTTGTCTTCTAAAAATATCTATTGAAATTTTGGAAATCGTTTTCTTTGTGTCAGTGGAATAGGAAATTTGAGAATTTTCCCTCTGCAAAGTACTAACATTTTCTTTGCTGTTAAGGGGATTTTTGTCAATTTATAAGCTTCTTTCTTCAATAACTTATAGTGTTGTAAATGATTTAAAGTCTGCCAAATCATAAAAATTTTATTGCTTTTACTCTATCTGGAATGAATTTATGGATATCTGATTTGCATATTAACCGTAAATGAAAGAGAAAAATCCTTTAGTTATATGCATTTTTTTAAAGGTACTAGATTGCCTACTGAGAAATTAGCTTCATTAATTGCCACAGTGTCACTCTGTAGAAATTTCTGGATAATCTTTTAGTGCTGCATCAATTCTTATTCATCCCATTAAGTTTATGAAATGTGATGGGCTCTCTCACCTAAAGGGATAGTAATATAGACATACCTTATAGTTAGCCTAAACTTCTTTGAGGGTCTACATCAAGGAGACAAGTTAAATATGGATTTAAAAAAATTTCAAAGACACTGCAGAATCACGGTCATTTCTTTACTGCGTTATTATTTTTTTCTTAAAGATTTTATTTATTTATTAGATAGCGAGAGAGAGAGAGAGAGAGAGAGAGAGAGAGAGAGCAAGCGCACAAGCGGAGGGGAGGGGCAGAGGGAGAGACAGAGAGAGAAGCAGACTCCCTACTGTACAGGGAGCCCAGGACCCTGAGATCATGACCCAAGCTGAAGGCAGATGCTTAACTGACTGAGCCACCCAGGCACCCCTAACAGGTTATTTTTGAAGTGGTATAAAGAATGAGACCCAAGTTACTAAAAGGTTGAGCACTTGTAATGAATTGAAAAGCTGTTTAGAATATATGTACACAAACAGTATACTGCTTTTCCTGTGTTTCTTCTACGTGGAAAAGTGACATTATGTAGCTGTTTCTCAGATTTTTACATAAAATTATTTTCTGCCATAACAAAATGAATCCTGTTTTGTTTGTTTGTTTTTTCTCTGCATTTCCTAGAAAATTAGGAGAAGCCTATGAACTGAATCATCACAGTGGGGATCAAGGTTCTTCACAGTATGTGTCTATGCCAGGACTGAATCCCTCCCTTCCTTAATATACCATGCCCTTTGCACTGACTGAAGCACCCTTCGCTTGGTTAATTTCTACTCATCTTCTAGGCCTCAGTGTAGAACTCACTTCCTCCAGTTAACATTCCCTCACTGGCCAAGGCGAGGTGGGCTGTCCCCTCCTATGAACTTACATAGCACTCCGGGATATCTCTCCTCTTCATAGCACTAATCACACGGTAATGAAAATTCCACTTGTCTGTGCCCCTTCTGTGTGCTACATTGTGGGAGGACAGATGCCATCCTGTTCATCTTTGCAACCCCAGTGCCCACCCTAGGCCAGGCATGTAGAGATCTTCCACACACATCTCTATAAAGGAAGTGGGGACTAGATAGTGCATCATTCCTATTGCCTTGAGCTTTGAAGACATATCAATGTAAAGAAAGTGACTTTTTCCTGAATTTTTGTAGTGTGATGATCAATTTGTTTTAGCTTTCAAATTCTAACCTAAAGTAATATGTGATGTTCACAAAGTAGTCAAAAGAGTACCATGTAGGTACTTCTCTGTCACTTGTCAGAAAAATGTCCCAGTGGGACCATTGCAAGGCTTTCATGTGACCCTATTTACCTACATGGGGTGGCCCACATGTCAGTGCTTGTTACCAAACAGCAGATCAAGCACATGGATTCTTAACAGATTGAATCATCCCATTTTCTGGAAGATAATGTATCTACCATTTTGATATCAGTCAAGGGAGGTGTCATTCTAATGTTGCACGTATGTAAAACCTTTCCTACTCTGCAGAGCTTGTTTCTAGGTGTCTTAAGCTCCTGCATTACATCACAAGCTTCCTGCATGTCTTCTTTAGGCTTTAAGAACCACAGTGTCAAGTGTGGCACCTAGCACATTGCAGGTGCTCCGGGAACAATGAACGAATTACAGAATGATAATTTAGAGTGCTATAGGTGCATATGGTCACTTTTCATGTTATTTAATTCATTCCTTATAGCAGCTTCAAGAGGTATTTATTATCATCCCTGTCTTATGAAGAAGGAAATGGGAATTTAGAGATGCTGGAAGCTTACCCAAAGTTGTTACTTGAATGTTGGAGGCAGGAGTTCAATCCAGGAGAGTCTGATCTGAAGCCCACCCTGTTCCACCACCACGCTCTGCCTTTCATTACATGCTTACTGTCTCAATTTATTAATAATTTCCATAGGAGACCAGTGAATCATCAGGCACAGCCAATTCATTGGTGGAGGGCTGGACAGGGAGGATGTTGATAGGTTATATAACTGAACTTTTGTCTTTGGAACTAGTAGAATTAGCTATTAAGGATAATCAGAAGCACAACATAACCAGTAAATAGAGCTGTGAACACACTAACCTAACATGCAGCCGTAAGAAAGGGGGTAACCCTTCTTGATAAAAAGCATCCAATCTAATTTCACCCACAGGTCTTTAAGAGAAACAAGATGAGGCAGAAATGGCTAGTTGACTATGTCTTCCATCCATTCTCCTTTTTCTCCTTAGAAATACAATACTAAAGGTCATGGTTCCTAACCTCCCTTGCAGCTAGTTTTGGTAAACTGAATTTTGTGAGGACTTCATAGAAATATCCTTCAAAGGAAAGAGGAATACCCTTCTTCCTTCTTTTTTCTGCCTGGCTGGGATGCAGATGTGATGGGTTGAAATCAAGTAGCCATTGTGGATCAGGAGGTGACAGGCCCAGGACTGACCAAGGCAGTGCCATAGGAAGAGTCTAGCTTCTGTGGACCTTGGACCTGCCATTTCTGCTCTGGACTGCCAAATTCTGGACTTCTTCTATGCGAAAAGGTAATAAACTGTCATCTTTTTTAAGCCCAAAAATGGAAGTGGATATAGCCAATTTAGTGATTTCTGTCATTTAAAAAAGTGTCGCTTCTGTGTGTTATTCTGTTTCTGTTCAATTTATATCATCTTACAATCCTGCAGCTGTTTCTACTTCCTGGACCCTACACTGTACATTAAAACTAGCAAGCAGCAAATATCATTTCTGTGTCATAGGCTGTTTGGGTATTGATCCTCTCTAACAAGTTCACAGTGAGTCCTTTGTAGGTGACTCTGATTAAAGGTCCAGAAGCCACATGTAAACCTTACAAATAATCTCAAGTTTTGAATTATACAATTTATAAAATTAGGCCCTACCTCAGCTTTCCCTGATCTGACCATTATCTAGTGCCACATTGTTCCCCCCTCCCCACAAAATGGAATATTATACTACTCGATACTAAGCAAATGTTTACTGAGTTTGCACATAATAATGTGTAAAACATTGTGTTGTATACGGTGAATTCACAGATGGATTGTAAGCATTTTATTCTTTTAGAAAGTAATCAGTTTATTGAATAAGGTGAACTCTGTGAGGTACACATAGGGAACAGCTTTTATTTTTCTCTAATCCTCAAACATACCCTTACCTTCTCATTCCTGCCCTAGAGATAACCCTTCACATAGATCTCATGGCTTTCCAGCCACTTTAATACCGGAAAAGTAAGGGTTGCTTTTCTTTATTTTTTTACTTTACTTTCAGGTATTAAAAGACAAATACAGGTCAGTCTAAATCCAAACCTAATATCTAATTTTATAATCCAATTACATCTAATCTCACATATAATTCAAAGTTTCCCTGACCTCCTCCAGCCCCCAGCCCAGGCCTGAGCCAAAACTCAGGTGCGCACAGCATGCAGGGTGTGGTGTGTGGTCTCTCACACTCCTCCATTACTCTCCACCCATTGTAGTAAATGCAACTCTGTTCTAATCTCCACCCTTTATTCCTGCCACATTCCCTCTTGCTCACTTCTCTCCAGTCCTGTTGGCTCCTTTCCACCCCAGAAAATACTAAACATGTTCTTGCTAAGGGCCTTCCGGTTTTCTATTCTCTCTGCATGGCTTTTTCTCTCACTTTTAGGCCTCAGCCCCAATGTCCTCTTATCAGTGACGTCTTCCCTGATCTCTCCGTCTCAAGCAACACACAGCCACACCCATCACTTACTCTGCTTTGTTTTTGTCATCTCACCATCTGAGAAGTTACACTTCTGCTGAGAAGCAAGGTGCCTGTCTGCCCTTCTGCAGATTCCTTGCATCTTCATGGGAGAGATTGGGAGGTAACTTAAACTTTCTCCCTGTGTGAGAAAAGAAGGAAAAAGAGCCCAAACACTCTCCACTCTGAATTCCTACTCTCCTTGAACTTCTGCAATGATCTTTCACAATTTGGCCATGTCCTATAAAAACTGGAAGTGAGGGTTTCATAGATACTGGACTGATTTTTTTTTTAAGATTAATTTATTTTATTTTATTTTATTTAAGATTTTATTTATTTATTTGACAGAGAGAGACGCAGCGAGAGAGGGAACACAAGCAGGGCAAATGGGAGAGGGAGGAGCAGGCTTCCCGCAGAGCAGGGAGCCCAAGGCTGGGCTCGATCCCAGGATTCTGGGATCATGACCTGAGCTGAAGGCAGACACTTAATGACTGAGCCACCCAGGCGCCCCAAGATTTATTTATTTTAGAGAGAGAGAGAGAGAGTGTGGGTGAGTGGGGGGAGGGGCCGAGGGAGAAGGCGAGAGAATCCCAAGCAGACTCCCCGTTGAGTGCGGAGCCCACACAGGACTCAGTCCCACGACCCGTGAGATCATGACCTGAGCTGAAATCAAGAGATGAACGCTCAACTGACTGAGCCACCCAGGCACCCCTGATATGTTTTCTTTTATTAAGTCTGGCCTGGATGTTTCAGGCACTCTTTAGAATGGGACAGGGGATGGGGTGGTGGAATTGTCTCTTCTTATTCTCAGCTTTGGGCCTTCAGCTACAATATAGAGGCAACATGCTGAGTAGATAGGAACCTTCTCACAAACTAGTGTGCTCTATTCCAAAAAGAACATTTGAATTTGAGGTAATCTTATGATATGAACAGATGGCTCCAAGAATTCAAGATGTCCAAATTTTAGGAAACAGGAACCTAGGCATTTACACAGCTGAAAAGCAATATAAACTTGGTTATGCCTTACTAGGGTAGAAAGCTACTGGTTCTGTCTGTGTAGCATTCACTCTTCTTTCTGCTTGGACCAACACCCTTTGGCTGCAGTGAATGTTCATGGATGGGTGTGTGACCAAATTTGGTCCAATGAGAACAAATACTTGTGCATTGGCTGGATAGGAATCTGGAAGATACATGCCTAGTGCTGTTTGGGCTGTCACAGGGAGAGAACTTGCCTTAGAGTGAAGACAATAAAAAGGACAGTGGATGTGAGAGATGGAAAGAGATCAAGGTGCGGTGAGGTTGCACTGGATCCAGCCATGCCTGAAGTCAATGCCTAGACATTTTATATGAGTCAGTTAATTTCCTTATTTCCCCCCATAGGCCAAGTGATTTGGCTTTTCATCACCTATAGCCCAACAGTGCTGGTTGTTATGCCATCTATCAACTTAAATCTTTGCCTGTACATTGTCATCAGAGCTGGTATGTCCCTGGCATATTTTCTCAAGATGGACTTTTTCCAGGAAGTGATGATAATTAAAAGGACCTATTAATGTTCTGCTCTGAGATTCTTCTGGCCACGGGGCACACTAGAAGAACTATTGTTAATAACTGTTTTGACAACTACAATAATTTATATTTGGATGCATAGTTGTGTTTGTGATTTGAATTTCACTGTTCTACGTATGGCTGAGGAAATTTTCTTTCCATAATAATTCAACAGGGAAGGCTTATATTTTTATTCATCATTTTATTAATCTTTAGAGAAACTATCTAAATATCTTTAGGTTACTAATCTTTTATGTTCAGGTATAAAGCATATAATTAACTCCGAAGGTACCAAAACTCTTTAAGGAAACTAAAATTCTTTAACATTCAAAAAAATGTATTCTCTCTAGTGCCTGAGACATTCTTCTAATAAAGAGATTCAAAAGTAATATATAACACAGGCAAAGTGGTTTCATCTTTGAGAACTCTTAGCAATGTTATTGTTGGGAGAATTAATTTTTTGGACGAAATCAGAAATTATTCCTATTACTGTGATTTTATACACACTAAAGTTCTTTTTTTTTTTTAAGATTTTATTTATTTGAGAGAGAGAGAGAGCACGGACAGGGGAAGGGGCAGGGGGAGAGGGAGAAGCAGGCTCCCCACTGAGCAGGGAGCCTGGTGTGGGGCTTAATACCAGGACCCTGGGATCATGACCTGAGCTGCAGGCAGACGCTCAACCAACTGAGCCACCTGAGAGCTCCAAGTCTGCCAATATTAAATAACAACCAGGCAATGATTAGTTTTCAGGGTCCTTATTTTAAGAATGGATAAATCAGATAAAATATGAACATATTTGTTGGCCTTAAACACAAATCAAACTAGAATCCTAAGGGTCAACTTAGTAGACAATCTGGGAAACCAAAGCTCTACTCATTTCAAAGAAATAAAATAGGGAATAGATAATCTGTTCCTTATCTCTCCACCTGAAGTTATTTCCTGATACAACTGAAAACTCAGAATGGGAGTTAAAATTCTAATGTGTAAAAACAGAGATGGAACTTTTGAGTCATCTAAAGAACATTACCACTAGGAATGTGACATTAGGTGGCCAGACATAAGATTTGGGATATTCAAAGAAATCTCTCAAGAACAGTTAGATTTTCTAGTGATTTAATTTAATCCTGGGATTGCTAATAGATTTCCATTTAGATGTCAAGTCCAATGTTGACAGTGTTGTTTGCAGTGTTGGGCTGTGAAGAATTAAGACTAAGTCTCAATACAGTGGAATAAGTGGGGCAATTGATGAGCAATATCTGCCTTGTATGGGGAAAGAGAGAGTGAAGCTCCTCTTCTTCATGGTTGCCAGCTCCTTTTTAAGTTATTTTTGGAGGTATGTTAAGTCACAAAGGGAGCTGGTGAGCTGGATTGGGTCGGAAACAACTATTTGGGAAATATAGGTTATTAAAAAATGATTCACGGGGCACCTCGGTGGCTCAGTCAGTTAAACGTTTGCCTTCAGCTCAGGTCATGATCCCGGGGTCCTGAGATTGAGCCCCAGTTCAGGCTCCCTGCTCAGCAGGGAGCCCGCTTCTCTCTCTCCTCCCCACTCATGCTCTCTCCCACTGTCTCTGTCTCTCACTCAAATAAATAAAGTATTTTAAAAAATGATCAGAAGATCTTGTCAAATCACCCAGTGTATATAACCATATGGGTCTGAAAGGGAACCATATTACACTGATTTGGGTTAGAAATGTGAACTTTTCAGAAATATGGTACAACACCTGACCCCATAGACAAAGGTCCTTGACAAAGAAGTCTACAAATCTCTCTTAACACATAAAGTGTAAGTCTTCAAATTTAGTAAAGTGTGAGAATTTCTGTGGGGAGACTGCATAGTTGATCTTTTCTGTGAGTACATCAAATTCATGTTCATTACCTATTTTGTCACTCGGCACTGTAAATCTTTAATGGAATTCTAAATATAAAGAGGAAAGAAGTTTCTTTCCTTTAGCAAATGGGGCCTCTGTTATTCACAGGGAACCCAAAGTCCCTCCAATGGGTGACACTGTCAAAGCGAGGGATACTTCACTGAAAATGAAGAAGGAAAATAGTGATGTGTCCTTGTTGATCACACTGCATCCAGACAAATCCCAGGGCACATCTCTCAGTGGGGCTCGTCCTGTTGGTGCATGAGCTGCCACCCAATGAAGGTGACACACCTGGTGAGTCAGGACAGTGACAACTTCTTACCCAGCTTCCTGCCCAAACCCAAGCCAATTTTGTTTCTTAGCCAAATGACATAAAAAACAACTTGAGGAAAATACAAAGTTATGTCCTTCTGAGACAGTCAGTTTCCAGTAGTGTCTGGTCTGTGGCTAAAATTCTAGACTTGAAATTAGGAGAGCTCAGAACCTTTGACAATTCAGCTTCCTTGTACCTTAGTTTTCTCTTATTTTTAATTGGGAAGAGGGGGAGGCTAGAGGTAGAGACAGTGAAGAAAGGGATTTCGTATTTAACGAGTTCTAGACGTTTTATTTAAAGAGTTCCCTGCTTTCCCCAGACCACACCCACGCCTTCCTGAGAACAGCAGTGAGATGCTGATCCTACAGATCAGAGGAAATAGAAGGAGCCCCTCCTCACCCTCCCACCCACTGCAGGAAGTCTCAAAGGTTTGTTGCACAAGCGATTTGACCGTGGTCTCCCTGGCTACCTTGTGGTTTCAGATATTTCCGTGGCCCTGTGGCTCTTGAGATGGGCACAGTCATGAAGATAGTACCTCATTCCTCACTTGTGTTGTAGTCTGTCTTCCAACAGTGCCTCTTTGAGCGGTTTCCCACATATGTCTGGGTAATGTGGCCCCAAGTTATAATTTACCAGCACTATCGTGTCTTCTCCCTGGGAATGAGCAGAAGTTCCTGAGAATCGGGCTGAGAACAATCCAGCTGCATTCAAACTCACCTTTCTTATAGAAGGCCTGTGCTTGTCGCTTTATCGTGCATATAAGCTAGCATAGACCTTCTTTCATTGGGTTAAATTCTTTAAACCAGTCGTCTTCAAAATTCTGTAAAACTCTATGCTTTTGCACAATTGCAAGTTAACATCTGAACACGTACAAATAATATATTTTACATTATCTTCATGCTTTAAAATCTTTTCCTCAAAATCTGGTAGTTGATTTCCCTTATTCCGATCAGACATTGTTCCTAAAGTGAGAGAGCAAATTATTTTTTCTCCACATCCTTGCCAACACTTGTTTCTTGTATTTTTTTATTTTAGCCATTCTGACAGGTATGAGGTGATATCTCATTGTAGTTTTGATTTACATTTCCCTGATGCTGAGTGATGTTGAGCATCTTTTCATGTGTCAGCCATCTGTTGGTCTTCTTTGGAGAAATGTCTGTTCACGTCTTCTGCCCATTTTTAAATTGGATTATTAATTTTTTTGGTGTTGAGTTGCATAAGTTCTTTATGTATTTTGGATATTAACTCCTTACTAGATATGTCATTTGCAAATATCTTCTCCCATTCGATACATTTTTGTTTTGTTAATTGTTTCCTTTTCTGTGCAGAAGCTTTTTATTTTGATGTAGTCCCAATTGTTTATTTTTGCTTTTGTTTCCCTCGCTTCGGGAGACGTATCTAGAAAAATGTTGCTACAGCCCATGTCAGAGAAATTACTGCCTGTGTTCTTCTCTAGGATTTTTAGGGTTTCAAGTCTCACATTTAGGCCTTTAATCCATTTTGAGCTTATTTTTGTGTATGGTGTAAGAAAGTGGTCCAGTTTCATTCTTTTGCAGGTAGCTGTGCAGTTTTCCCAACACCATTTGTTGAAAAGACTGTCTTTTTCCCATTGCATATTCTTGAGTGCCTGGCAACGTATTGGTCCCCAGTAGACATTTGTTGAATGAATGAAAGAAATGAAGTGTCTTCATTTCTAACTAACCAAATGTTACTGGGTTCCTTTCGACAAGTTTAAAAATGAAAACTTTGAAGAGTTTCAACATCCCTCTGAACATAATGCTTGGCTTGGTGGACTCTTCATCTTGCCCCCTTTTTGCAAACCGCATTGGCAAACAGAGCACAGGCTAGGATTCCTGCCCTCACTGAAGTTACATTAGAATCTGGGTGTTGAGGGGTACCTGAGTGGCCCAGTCGGTTAAGCATCTGACTCTTGATTTTGGCTCAGGTCATGATCTCAGGGTTAGAGATCGAGCCCTGAGTCAGGCTCCAGGCTCAGCGGGTAGTCTGGTTGGGATTCCTTCTCTCCCTCTCCCTCTGCCCCTCCCCCTGCTCTCTCTCACTCTCTCTCTTAAATAAATAATCTTTTTTAATATAAGATTTTGTTTATTTATTTGACAGAGAGAGACACAGCGAGAGAGGGAGCACAAGCAAGGGGAGTGGGAGAGGGAGAAGCAGGCTCCCTGCTCCACGGGGCTCGATCCCAGGATTCTGGGACCATGACCCAAGCCGAAGGCAGATGTTCAATGACTGAGCCAGCCAGGCGCCCCAATAAATAATCTTTTTTTTAAAAAAAAGAATCTCGGTGCTGAAATGTAATATGGTTAAGTAGCAGATGTCACTCATGTTTCTCTAGTCATATTTCTATTACACATCTCCTTGCAGGTTTTTAAGAATGCCTTTGCAATTATAGATGTATATGGTCATAGAACCCAGGCCCGCAAGAAACCAAGCAGCTGTCAGTGTGGGATCTGCCAATGTGCTTTGAGAACATGTATGTGTGTATATAATTTCTTTCTCCTTTCTTTCCGTGGAGCCCTCTGGAGTCAGAGCTCAGGGACAATGAGATTGCTGATAGATCAAGGCCAAGGAATTCAGTTTACAGTGTATAGTGTGTGAAACCTCAGGACAGCAGGAGCACAGCTGCCCTGAAAGAAGAAAATATTATGTATTTTGAAATAGTTTTGACGTGTTGGATTTATATTTATGTCATTTTTCATTGGCTCTTTTCAAAGCCTTATCACTCAAATCATTTCAATATATTGAAAATGTGTGTCGTTAAAAAAAAAATTCTTTCCTGAAGGAAAAACTATATCCACAATAGCAGCCTTTCAGTTTTTGGTTTTGTGTCAAGTTCAGCACTATAAACAAGTTCTATGCAAGTGAAAATGCAGACCGAACTTTCCTCCCAATGGTTCGTCCCTAAAAACAAGTCCCTTTGGGACAGCCCAACTAGGTGCTAGCTCTTAGCTTCCTCTTTATGGGTATGTGCTCTGTAAGATCCTGGATCCCATAGCTGATCCATAGTAGATAGTGGGGTACACCAGGCGTCTGAGCCATGCAGGTGCATATCCTGAGCCCAAGGGAGGAGGATCTCTGCAGGACATCGTTGTCCTTGTAATTAATCAAAGTTAATGATTCAGTTTTACATTTCAAATTTGCATTTATACTAGTCAAGCAAAGAATCCCTCGTGAAACACTAACTTTAGGGCTCCTTACCTCTTTGCCTGGGTTGTTGTCATTGTGTCCTGACTGGTATATCTGCTTCTGTTCTCAGGGAACTTGAACACTGATTAGAATCACAGATAAAATACAGAAGGCCCTGTTAAATGTGATTTCCAGAGAAGCAAAATAATTTTTTTTTTGGTAAATGTTGTGTCCCAAAAGATGTAGTGTATTTTTCCCCCAAATATTACATGGGATCACTATGAGGTATGATGGGATTACTTGTCGTGAAATCTTTAACAATTTTTTAAAAATCTATCAGTGCTGACCAGTTCCAGATCTCAGTATCTGGTCTTACCATGTGCTCTAAACTAAGTATCTCCACTGTGACGGCTTGCAGGTAGTATGTCGAAATCTAAGCTCATTATCTTCTCTACCCATAATCTCAATTTCAGCCATCCATCCCATTGCTGAACTGCCCTGGACCATTCATTTGCCCCTAGAACCCATTAGGTAGGTCCACGAGAGCTTTCACAGGCCTCTTTGTTCCTCTCTCTCTCGTCTCAGTGACCAGAGATACCTTTAAAAAGATTCCAGCATATTCCCTCTACTGCTGTCCCTCTTTTTATGTCTTTCCTGCTAATCAAGTGACTTTCAAACTTTGGACAATGACAAACACACACATATACACACACGAATATATATATATATATATACATACAGAATCAAAAAGTTCCCTGCCACTATCCTTACCCTTAAAACCTGAGGGGCATTCTGATGTTTTCTATTCTATTTCATTTTTAAAAAATTGCAATCTTGTGATCTCCTGAATTGGAGTCATGACCTGTGGTTTAAAAAACCACTACTGATTCCATTTTATGAATAACAATCTGACAGTTGTTATAAAATATTGAACGGGGGCACCTGGGTGGCTCAGTCTGTTAAGCATTTGCCTTCAGCTCAGGTCATGATCCTGGGGTCTTGGGATGGAGTCCCACATCAGGCTCCCTGCTCAGCGGGGAGTCTGCTTCTCCCTCTCCCTCTGCCTGCCACTCCCCCTGCTTGTGCTCTCTCTCTCTGTCAAATAAATTAAAAAAACAAAAACAAAACATTGAACAGATTGTGTCACTCCCTTGCTTAAAGTCTTCCAATAATTAGCCTTAAAAAAAAGTAGAAGATGCTCACTGTGGCATTAAAAGCTTTCCAACTGGCTGTTTTCTCTCATCAGCTGGTCCTCTTGTTGGGAGAGAGCTCCTCCCTTTTCCCTAGCGCTAACTCCCCACAGTAAACAAATTCTTCAGGCTCAAATGTTATTTGCTCAGGAGGCCTTCACTGACCTTTTAGCCTAAGTGAATCCCTTTACTAGATGGTCTTCCATACTTAACACTTTCATAGCAGAACCAACCTTTAAAAATATCGGTTAGTCTCTCAACTGCTCAAAATCCTTCAGAGACTCTTGATTTCATTCAGACTAAAATCCAAAGTCCTTACAGTGGCCTACACTATCCAACATGATCTCTCTTCCCACCTCCCTAGACTTCTACTACCTTTTCTCCTTATCTACTCCAGACATGCTGGCTTCATTATTATTCCCCCAGGTTGGCGAGGTACCCTCCTACCTCAGGACCTTTGCATTTACTGTTCCCTTCACTTGGAACACCTCCCACCCTGCAATATTTACTTGATACACTCTCATTTCTCAAATGATACATTGTAAATGAGGCCTTCTATCGTCACCTTATTTAAAATTGCATCTCCTATTCTGTCATTGTCTATTTTCTTGTTTTATATTAATTTATTTTACTTATTTATGTTGCTTGTTATAGATCTCTCTCCACTAGCATGTTAACTTTAAGATGATAGGGATTGTTTTTTCACTGCTAAAATCCCAGCCCTTAGTATAGTGTTTAGTTTGTAGTAGGTGCTCAATAAATTTATTTGTGGAATAAATGAATGAGTCAATCTGTACCTCTTGTATATCCACTTTCAAATTGTTTTCTTTTTTTAATCTTTTTTGTTTTGTTTTGTTTTTTGTTTTTAAGATTTTATTTATTTATTTGACAGAGAGAGATAGACTACAAGCAGGGGGAGCAGCAGAGGCAGAGGGAGAAGCAGGCTCCCTGCTGAGCAAGGAACCGGATGTGGGACTCAATCCCAAGACCCTTGGATCATGACCTGAGCCAAAGGCAGACACTTAACCAACTGAGCCACCCAGGCATCCTGTCAAACTGTTATTTTCTTATAGGAGAAGATACCTGTTCTGTTCACCAGTGTACCCACCTTATTGCCTGGCACATGGCAGAGTCCCAAAAAATGATTTCCTGAATCAAATTCATTATTTAAACTGGGTGTGATAACAATGGAGAGAGAATAGGGTGTGCCACTTTAAGAATAGTTACATTTGTATTCATAATGTTTGTAACCCAGACATTACTGCTTTGTACACAATCCTTAAAAGAGAAAACTGTTAGTACAATGTATTCACTTCTTTGCTGGAGCAAATGTTAGCCTCATACTGTTTGCAAACACTAAAATATTGGAGGAGCATTTTATGTGGGAACATGGTAGTAAAAGAAGTTTGCTGGCTTCAAAGTAGTGGCACCTGCAATCATAACTAAATGGAATGTAGGTCCTTAGTTCCTTGCTGAAAACCTTTAGGACCAGCTGGATTCAGGGTTCATGTTTCCCTGCCAGGTCTCAGAAGGTAGAATGTGATCATTTATTGCATACACAGCAGGCTCTGGGGCAGGGCCCCATACTCAACCATGTTAATACTTCAGAGAAAAGTACAGTTGACTCTTGAACAACATGGGTTTGAATTACATGGGTGCTCGTATATGTGGATTTTTTTCGATAATTACAGTTCAGTACTGTAACTGTATTTTCCCTCTTATGATTTTCTTAACATTTTCTTTTCTCCAGTTCGGTTCATTGTAAAAACATAGTATATAATACATATGACATACAAAATAGTGTTAATCGACTACATTATCAGTAAGGCTTCTGGTCAACAATAAGCTATTAGTAGTTAAATTTGGGGGGAGTCAAAAGTTATACGTGGATTTTCCACTGTGCCGGGATTGGTATTTCTAACCCCCACGTTGGTCACGAGTCAACTATAGGACTAGTCACACTTGGTAGGATAAAGACCACAAATAGTTTACATCCATTCCATTTGAGTTATTCCACAGAAATGAGCTTTGATGCCAAAAGCATGGAAAAAATTGGTTTTCAGAACTTTCAAGTTGTTCTTCTGGCTTCGGGGTATTGTTTGTTGTTGCTGGGTGGTAACACGGCTTGTGGCCAGAGGGCTGTTGGCCTCAGGAAAGGTCCTGTTCCCTTCTCAGTTTCAACACCAGTGTTAGAACAAATGACACATGATTCTGATCGAATGATGGTTCAGTGTCATCCAATAAACCGATTGTCTAATAGTGAATGATTTCGTCTATAATAATTCAAGAAAAAGACAGAGGAAGGAAAATGTCCTTTTCTATTCGATATCCCAGAACCATTACTAGAGAGAAGAATGTGGTCACATCATTTGCTATGCAAAAACCAAGGTTTGGATCTGATTGCCCCTAGAATTTGAAATCCTTAAGGCAGAAGTTCTCAAAGGTCAGTGTTTAGACGCTATAGCAGGGGTCAGCAAACTTTTTCCATACAGGGACAGATAGTAATATTTTGACTTTGCAGTTTACTTATCTTCTTTGTTTGCGTGCATATTTTCAATACCTCCTCTGCCCCACCACCTCATTCCCCACCCAGAGAAGACAGCCTGACTTTGGAACCGTCAACATGTTTGGATAAAACTGTCAGAAGAAAATCCTGTTGGCATTCGGCATTTGGATTTATAAAGTGTTTTGTAGGAGTTAGTCTTGATCACATAAAGAGTTTTCTCACTCCAATAGACAGACGGTAACCAAATCATTTCCAGCTCTTGGGAAAACAGCTTCTCAATGAAAATGAAAAAGCCATTCCTTGGAAGAGATTTACCTCCAGCAGGAGGTGGCCTGAATGAAGATTGTGTTGCCATTGAAGGACTGGCTGATATCATAATCTGCCTTGTGAGTTCTAGATTTTTTTTCCCTAGGATACTGTTTGGGTATCCCTTATTGGATTCATATCATCTAACAAAATTCTGATTTTTTGCTTATTATAAATTAACTGCCTGCCTGGTATATTATTATTATTATTATTATTATTATTATTATTATTAAAAGGTGCTTTTAACACCTAAGCACTTTACATCCATTCTTCTGGGTAATCCCTTATCACAACCCTTGGAGTAAGTACTGTTAGGAAACAAGACTTAGATCTAATGACTTGTCCATGGTCACCCAGGTAGTGTCAGGGTTGAGTTTCTAGTCCAGGTCTTGCAGAGTCAGCCTCTGTACTTTTGAGTATTCTAGAGTATGACCTCATAAATATATATAATTTTTTGCATGAGAAGAGGAAAGTCATATTGGTTATGTCTTGATGTTTGTATAGATGACCCTACCATGAGAAATATTTAAAAAATTGTTTATGCATATAGTATAGTGGATGCCATTCTTTTTGCCTGAAGGATGGAGACATGGACATTTTTTTTTTAGGGATATTGGCTCTTTTTAACATAATCTTCTGGCAGGTGGTTGTTGAGATTTTCCAAATGCGGTTTTGAAAAATTTAGTTTGAATTTTGTCATGAAGATGTTATTTCCAAGGGACTGTTAAAACCCTTGTGACATTTTTCCATTTAAGTAATTAAAATGGTTTTAATAAAGTTTGAAACTTCCCTAACATGCATGAAAACAGTGAAGAAATAAAAAAATTGTTAATTTAGCACCTGTGGTATGACTAAAGTCTTTTTTCAATTAACTTCTGATGAAAGTCTTTACATTTCTTGTTCCCTATGTTTTCTGTATCTAGAGAAGCTATATCAGTACTGATTATTTTAAGCTCATTAAAGTCTTTAGGAGTCTGTATTTTTCATTAGTGCATGGGCTGAAGACTGTTTTTCTCATTATATGAGTGAAGCCTGACTGTACCTAGAAAAGCAATAAACATCCCTTTGGAGACTTTCTCCTAAGAGAGGAGGTAAGAAGCTGTATCATAAAGGTAATGCAGTACTAAATACCCTGTTGGAGAAAGTGATGAAAGAGAAAGAAAGAACATCTATGCTCCTTTTGTCTTTTGTGTCAAATACAGGGAATTCCAGGTATCAAAACCAAGGAAAATATTTTCCACCCAAGTCTCCTTCTGCAGAAGCAACTATTTTAAACTCTGCTTCTAATTTCTATTCTTGATATATCAATTCTGGGCAATATGTACTGACTACTTACTGTAAAGAATGGGAAGAATTCTCATGGAAACTTCTGTTTAAATTACTATCTTTTGCCTCCTGATATTTGTTGCCTCTAGTAATATATTCAGTTCTAGAGGCTGCCTTTAATGACTGGATGATATAGATGGTCTCTATTTTCTGACTGATTTTTAGATGTATCTGTTGACTCCTAGCTATGAAAGTTGAGGAAATTAGCATAGGTATCCACTGTTTTACTCTTTTCCTCCCAATTTTCCTTAGTTATGTTTTTATTTTTATATTGCCATGGTTTATAACATTCATATTTATCACATACTTCCTTGTTTTCTAGCAGCTCTATCAGGTCCTGGGTGGTCTCAGGATAAAGTCCAAATTCTCTACCATAAATAAAATCCGTAACCACATGGCCCGTCCTATCTCCCTAGCCTAAACTGCAGTTCAGGGTTCTCTCACTGTTTTGTTTTTTTTTTTAAAGATTTTATTTATTTATTTGACAGAGAGACAGACAGCAAAAGAGGGAACACAAGCAGGGGGGAGTGGGAGAGGGAGAAGCAGGCTTCCCATCAAGCAGGGAGCCCGATGCGGGGCTCGATCCTAAGACTCTAGGATCAGGACCTGATCTGAAGGCAGAAGCCCAACGACTGAGCCATCCAGGTGCCTCCCTCACTGTTTTTATTACACCACGAACTTTTATCTTGCTGGGACCGTGCACATTGATTAACTCTAACTCTGGAAATCCAACTGCTTTCCTTTCTGGCAAATTCCTGCTCATGCATGCATCCCATGTACCCTTTGACGGAAGCCTTCTGGATTCACAGTTTGTTAGGTGGTCAACTCCATGGACTCCCGCCATCCTTCTCCTACTTCCATTACAGCATTTGCCTATTAACCTAGGATTTTGGGTTTATGTATCTGTGTCCTGTCCTTGCAGGTAAACATTAGATTGGGCATTTCATTTCTGTGTCCCTAGCATTCAGTGTCATGTAACATATAACATACAGTTATATTAGTTTCAGGTCTAAAATATCGTGATTCAACAATTCTATACATTATTCAGTGCTCATAGTGATAAGTGTACTCTTAATTCACCTATTTCATCCATCCCCCACCCCACCTCCCAGCTGGTAACCATCTCTTTGTTCTCTATAACTAGGAGTCTGTTTGGGGGGTTGTCTCTTTTTTTAATTTGTTCATTTGCTTTGTTCCTTAAGTTCCACATATGAGTCAAATCATATGGTATTTGTCTTTCTTTGACTTATTTCACTTAGCATTATACCCTCTAGATGTATGTTGCAAATGGCAAGATCTCATTCATTTTTGTGACTGAAAAATATTCCATTATATATATATATCTTCTTTATCCATTCATCTATTGATGGATACTTGGGCTGCTTCCATAATTTGGCTATTGTAAATAATACTGTAATAAACATAGGGCTGCATATATCCTTTCAAATTAGTGTTTTTGTATTCCTTGGGTAACTACCCAGTAGTGGAATTACTGGAACATATGGTAATTCTATGTTTAATTTTTTTGAGGAACCTCCATACTGTTTTCCATAGTGGCTGCACCAGTTTGCATTCCCACCAACAGTCAGGAGTGTTTCTTTTTCTCCACATCCTCGCCAACACTTTTTGTTTCTAGTGTTTTTGATTTTAACCTCTTATTCTGACAAGTGTGAGGTGATACCTCAGCTTGGTTTTGATTTGAATTTCCCTGATGATTAGTGATGTTGAGCATCTTTTCATCTGTCTGTTGGCCATCTGTATGCCTTCTTTGGAGAAATGTGTGTTCATGTCTTCTGCCCATTTTTAAATTGGATTATTTATTTTTTGGTATAAGTGCTTTATGTATTTTGGATACTAACCCTTTACTAGACATGCCATTTGCAAATATCCCCTCCCATTCAGTAGATTGTTTGTTTTATTGGTTGTTTCCTTTGCTGTGCAGAAGCTTTTTATTTTGATGTAGTCCCAATAGTTGATTTTTTTACTTTTGTTTTCCTTGCCTCAGGAGACATATCCAGAAAAATCTTGCTATGGCTGATGTCAGAAAAATTACTGCCTGTGTTCTCTTCTAGGATTTTTATGGTTTCAGGTTTCATGTGTAGGTCCTTGATGCATTTTGAGTTTATTTTTGTGTGTGGTATAAGAAAATGGTCCAGTTTCATTCTTTTCCATGTAGCTCTCCAGTTTTCCCAACATCATTTGTTGGAGAGATTATCTTTTTCTCAGTATATATTTATTCCTCATTTGTTGAAGATTAATTGACCATATAATCATGGTTTATTTCTGGGCTCTGTTCTGTTCTATTGATCTGTGTGTCTATCACTGTGTCGGTACTACTTTTGATTACTACAGTTTTGATTACTACAGTTTTATAGTATATCTTGAAATCTGGGATGGTGATGCCTCTAGTTTTGTTCTTCTTTTTCAAGATTACTCTGGGTATTCGGGGTCTTTGTGGTTCCATACAAATTTTAGGATTATTTGTTCTAGTTCTGTGAAGAATGCTGTTGGTATTTTGATAGGGATCATATTAAATCTGTAGATTGCTCTGAGTAGTATGGACAATATAACTATATTCTTCCAATCCATGAGCATGGGATGTCTCTCCATTTCTTTGTGACTTTTCAATTTCTTTCATCGATGTTTTATAGTTTTCAGAGTACAGGTCTCTCACCTCCTTGGTTAAGTTTATTCCTAGGTATTTTATTATTTTTGGTGCAACTGTAAATGGGATTGTTTTCTTAATTTCTATTTCTGCTACGCCATTATTAGTTTATAGAAATGCAGTGGATTCCTGTATATTGATTTTGTAACCTGCGACCTTACTGAATTCCTTTATTAGTTCTAGTAGTTTTTTGGTGTAGTCTTTAGGGTTTTCTATATATAGTATCATGTCATCTGCAGATAGTGAGTTTTGCCTCTTCTTTACCAATCTGGATGCCTTTTCTTTCTTTTTCTTGTCTGATTGCTGTGGCTAGGACTTCCAGTATTATGTTGAATAAAAGTGTTGAGAGTGGACATCCTCATCTTCTTCTTTTTTTTTTAAAGATTTATCCATTTACTTGTCAGAGAAAGAGAGAGCACACAAGCAGGGGGAATAGCCGGCAGAGGGAGAAGCAGGCTCCCCGCCGAGCAAGGAGCCTGACATGAGACTCAATCCCAGAACCCTGGGATCATGACCCAAGCCGAAGGCAGACGCTTAACTGACTGAGCCACCCAGGCGTCCCTTTATCCTCAGCTTCTTCTTAACCTTAAAGGAAAAGCTCTCAGTTTTTCACCATTGAGTATGATGTAGCTATGGGTTTTTCATATATTATGTTGAGGTATGTTCCTTCTAAACCTATTTGTTGAAGGTTTTTATCATGAATGGATGTTGTACTTTGTCAAATGCTTTTTCTGCATCTTGAACAGATGGTTATTATCAAGTACTCTAAATGAAAATAATTTGTCTTTTATTTTTGCTTTTTTTTGTCTACTAAGTCCATCTTTTTAAAAGTTACTAAGTATACATTTGAGAAGAAAACCAATTCCCAGAAGTAGTATTTATTTAAAGTGATTCCTTAGAAAGTTCTGTAAGTGCATGATCTACTTTGAGTAAACACTGCCTGAAGCCCTAGGTTCAGTTGAACTGGCACAATTTCAGTTCTCTGTTGACTAAAATCAGCCCACATGTTGCTCCTCATACACTTATTAGATTTGTTATGCTCTTAACTCCTACTGATGTGAAACTGATTCAAGCCATAGGAGGGAAGCTGCTAATGAATTGAGTACCCAGATATAATTCTGTGTGTCCTAAGATAATATAATTAAAAAAAAATGGTATTACATGAACCACCTCATAAAAGGAAGAATAAGTGAAGTGGTGAGGACCTGGAGTCTCTCTGCCTGAATTAGAATCCTGGCTCTCTATCGCTTTCTACAAGCACGGCCTTGAGAAAGTTACACAACTTCTTTTGAGCTCCTTTCCTTATCTGCCAAAAGGGGAATACCAATGTAACAATACATAGAATGAGGTTAAACAGTGCCCAGCATTTCATAAACACCCAGCAACTACTAGCAGTTATTATTTTCATTATAAAGGATACATAAACGAAAAAGCAAATGGTTATTTCCCTCTGATAATCACTATTAGCTGGTTAGAGTATATACTCCCAGAGAATTAAATATGTAGTTTTTTTTTTTAAGATTTTATTTATTTATTTGACAGAGGGAAAGAGAGAGAGAGAGCACAAGCAGGGGGAATGGCAGAGGGAGAGGAGAAGCAGACTCTCTGCTGAGCAGGGAGCCCAGTTGCGGGGTTCGATCCCAGGAGCCTGAGATCATGACCTGAGCCAAAGGCAGATGCTTAACTGACTGAGCTATTCAGGTGCCCCAAAATATGTAGTTTTTTAAAAAAGATTCATTTATTTATTTTAGAGAGAGACAGAGACAGAGAGAATATGAATGGGGGGAAGGGCAGAGGGAGAGGGAGAGAGAGAGAGAATCTCCAGCAGACTACCCGCTGAGTGCGGAGCCAGATGTGGAGCTCGATCTCACAACCCTGAGATCATGACCTGAGTCAAAATCAAGAGTCAGACACTTAACTGAATGAGCCACCCAGGCACCCCTAAATATATAGTTTTAACCAAAAAAAGCAGTATTGCGACAGGAATGTTAATGTTATGTTAGCAATGACTTGGTTCAACAAAACCTAAGTGTACAGTTTACAAATAGTTTTTCTAAGGAAATTTGCTTCAAAACCTGATTTCTGTATTACTTCATGGTTTCTCAGTAGTAAGAAAGATACTGGAAGAAAATACAAAATGATATAGTTACTGAAGAATTCACGATCAAATATATTCAGAATTCACACACTGTCAGTATGAATTCAATGTTCATGACAATCATTCTGAGTGAACAACCAAACTATGGGGCTGAGTTTCTCTTTAACTCCATACATATATATGTATATTGTATTTTAGAGATTGCCCTTCTATGTTCTGGTCATTGAGAGGAAAGCTGTTGCTTAGCAACCAGTGGTTTCTGTTTGGCTGATGTGTAAAATGGAAAGCCATGCAAATAAGAGTCAAATAATTCTGTCCATTAGGAGTGCTGGGTTACTGGTTTTAACAATTAAGTTGGCCCCCGACTTAGTTTATGGTTCCTTGTGTGGAAAATATAAACTATGAGATGGAAGTTGTATCATGATATTTACTAATTATTCTTAAAGAACACAGATTGATTCACAAGATGTAAATTAGTGTATAAAAAAGGAATAATTCAAAGTTAGTAAAATTACCTAAGTTTTGAAGTATATGTTTAATGTTTCAAACAGAAAATATTTACATCTTAAAACAAAAAGGAAGAAAACTAAAATATTTACACTGACTTCTCAAATTGCAGCCAACAAAAAAATGTTTATACTCTTAAAAAACTTTCAGCATGATTTTATATTATTTTCTCTCTTTCTTTCTAAATATTTTATTTATTTATTTGGGAGAGAGAGAGAGCCAGACAGAGAGAGCATGAGCAGAGGGGAGGGGCAGAGGGAGAAGCAGACTCCCCACTGAGCAAGGAGCCCAATGTGGGGCTTGATCCCAGGACCCGGGGATCATGACCTGAACTGAAGGCAGATGCTTAACCGACTGAGCCACCCAGGTGTCCCTCCTTCATTTATTTAGGTTTTTAGCATAGATTATGCACTAAGAAAAGAGAGGTCACGTCATATGGTGGTTAAGACATTATATGGTGGTGAGAGTCCCTTGTCTACTGCTAACAAACACTGACTCTAAAGCTAAAGAATATTTATTGGAATAAAAGGATTTGGTGGTGTGGATGGTAAACTCAGGATTGATAGGATATTGGGGAATAAGGTTTGGAAATGTCCTTAAATTTTAGCCACTTCAGAATACTTCTTTTGGTGATTGCTGTTTCCTTCTGTCTTAATGTTTTAAAAGCCCAGGTGAGAGCACCTGCTGGCTAATTCCTCATATGCCTGCTCTTTGGCTGGGCTGAGTGGGGGACCAGGAAGGATCTGGTCTTTTCAACTTCCATGGAGGTATGCAACTGGATTGATAGGACTGAATACTACTCAGGAGACTTCTCTTCCCCAAAATAAATCTGGGTGCTGTTAGAAATGAATGTTGGAGATATATATATGGCTATATACATACATATATTTATGGATATAAATATATATATGGCTATAAACATACACATATTATGGATATATATATATATATATATAGAGAGAGAGAGAGAGAGAGAGAGAGGAAAAATGTTGTGTAAGACTCACTTATAGTAAGTCGCTAGGGTCTACATATCAACTCATCTATGACCTAATTGCTTCTGTCTTTTGATGTTACTCACCTCTAAAGTGATATAAAAATCATCAGCTTCATATATTTACTAGGTACTATAAAGTGTCATCGAGTTAGTGGTATCTAGGTCATTTTAGAGAGGTAATACATAAATACACTTAGAATTTATAAAACAGTAATGTTTGCATATTTTTGTATGCAATTTAAGTCATTAATTTTTATGATTTGAAGCCTTATTTATATTTATGCTATCGCTGAATATCAAGGACATTGAAGAAATCTGTAGAATCACAGAAATTAAAACAAGAATTAATTAAATCAAGAATAAAATAAACCAAGGTTATTGGGTGCAACTTTTTATACAATGTAGAAGTAAACTAAGAGGCAATATGCCAAATAATCCCTTTACATAACTGGATTTTTGATTCAAAGAAAAAACTCATTAGATGGTGAAAGAGTTTGCACATATTTCTCTGGTAAAATATTTTGGCTTTCACTTACTTGACTATTAACAATATTCCTTGTCCCTTAACCTAAAAAAGCCTCTATTACAATTTGATCTCTCAATTGGATTATTTTGGTAGTGGCCAGTGAAAATAGTCAAGCTCCCCAAATCTTCCCTATGTGTTAGGATACCAGGTCAGCTCCTAAAACAAAGGTCCAAACAATGGTCTCAAACAAAATAGAACTTTGTTTCTTTCCCACAAAATAATCAAGCTTAGGTAGACTAGGGCTGATTTGGCAGTTTCATGGTGCAAGGAACTAGGCTTTTTCTATTTAGTTGCTCTGTCATCTTCAACATAAAATTTCCATCTTGTGGTCTAATATGGCTGCCCTTGCAATGCCATATCTGCATTCCAACAAGTGGGAAGTAGAGAAGGGCAGAGGGGAGGGCACATATCCCTTTAGCTTACATATCATTGGCCAGAACCTAGTCACATGGCCATACGTACAGAGCTGAGAAACAGAGCTCTTAGTTGGTGGGTAAGTTCTATTGTTGTAGAACTTACTATAGGGTGGAGTGGAGGTTTTCTGCCATATCATCTCATCACGGGCTTATTACTATCTTATTGTGCTAAAACAGAAAATGTCTACTTATTAAAAAAATAACAGTAGCAACCCAAATGTCTACTCAAAGAAGCAAGCCCTAGAGGAAATTAAGTAATGTTATAAAATGATAAGTAAAATTCCTATGGAGTGTATTATCTACACATAAATTAAACTGTTGTCTTTCAAACTATTAGGATAATGTATATTGTACCAAAGAATTAATTAACCTACTGGCACCCCAGACAGAGTTCTAATATTCTTAGAGAGCAAGTGATTAAGGGCATCTTAGGTATAGTTCTGCTACTTTCAGACTCCTCATATCATTGGCTTGTTCCTGAAATTCTATATAAATGTTTCAAATGGTCCTCAGAAAAACACATGGTCTTATATCAAAACCCTTAAAAATATATATTCCCTGTGATCCAGAAATTCTACTTTTAGGAGTTTATCCTAAAGAGAACATTGAGGATGCAGGAAAAGATTCATCTATAAGGATATTTATTGCAAAACTTTTTGTTGTAAAAAAAAAATCAGAATAACCTAAATGTCCCCAAAAAGGAAAGTGTGTACACAAATTGTTATGTCCATACAATAGAATAGCACACCACCTTTGCAAATGATAGATGAGAAAAAAAATGATAGATGAGAAATATGTTTATTGACATGGAAATTTGCTCACAACAAATTGTTAAGTGAAATATGCAAATTAGAAAACAATATGTACAGTGCTATCCAAATTAAAGGTATACATTCTTATAAAGTGTTATAAATTAAAACTGTACATATTCTTTTTTTTTAAAGATTTTATTTATTTATTTGACAGAGAGAGACACAGTGAGAGAGGGAACACAAGGAGGGAGAGCGGGAGAAGGAGAAGCAGGCTTCCCGCTGAGCAGGGAGCCCAACGCGGGGCTCGATCCCAGGACCCTGAGATCATGACCTGAGCCAAAGGCAGACACTTAAGGACTAAGCCACCCAGGTGCCCCAAAACTGTAAATATTCTTGAAGAAGGCTCACCACAATACAAAAAATGGTTATTTCTAGGTGGTGGTATGATAGGTCATCGTTGTTTAATTCTTTTTGCTTCTTCATATTTTTGAAAATTAGAAAAAAAGAACACATATCATTTGTATAATCACATGTTTTGTTTTGTTCTGTTTTTAACATAGGAAGAAATTAAAAGCTGTGTTCTCTTAACTCTCAGCCAGACTCAGAATGGCACAGGAAGACAACCCTTCTCCCAGCCTGATCTCCAGAGAGGCTCTTGTTCTGGAAACAGTCCTTCCCCAAAGCCTCTTTGGCAGTTTGGTCACCCCAGGAACAATCACATGTCCCACAGACAGGGCCAGCTTTTAGATGACCTTAAAATCCAAGAGCATGGGTTTTATTCCATAAATAAATATACACTGAAAGTTTTTGATAAGGATATATTTCCTCCCTCTATCTGTCTCAAGATTTTCTACATCATAGGTACTTAGAAAACCATTGCTGAATGAATAAAGGAGTGATCAGATGGGTGAGATAATGAAGAGAAGAGAAACTATTTTGATGGCCTAAAGCAGAAGATCCATGGAAGTACACTGGCAGGATATGGCCAAAGACAGTATGGAAGAGAATTGGCATCTAAGACAACTTGGATTTGGTGTTTAAGAGCCAGAAATGAATGACCAAAAGAAATTGGAAGTCAGAAGGATTAGCTTTTACTTCTTAAAGGTAATGTTATATGGTTATCTATGAATAAGGAGACATGGAGCATGGAGTTGGAAATGAGAGATTGGAAATCCAGTAAGAGGACTGAAATCTTTTATGGAGAATTAAGAATTATGCCACAGGCAGGCTGGTTGAAATTTGGGACTGGATGCTTAGAGAGAAGGATCTGGGGGATTAAGCTGACCTGCATTTAGGGGGGAAAGACCATAAAAGGGGAGCTGATGAAGCAAACAGGGAGACTGGCCAGTGAAAAGGACCCTTCTCTTCCTTCCTCCATGCCTGAAATGGCTGTGCTCAGGTGCTTCTACAGCATCTTGTACACACTCTATCACCAAATTCTCCCATAGAGAACTTAAAATACTAATGGGGAAAATTTCAAACATATCCAAAAAAATTGAGACTAAGATCTTGAACTCAATATACCAATTGCCCAGTATATCAGAGCTCAATAAATAAAGCAGAATCACCCGGATGTGTGTGTGTGTGTGTGTGTGTGTGTGTGTAGTGTGAGTGTGTGTCTAAATAAAGGTTTCCTTAGCTATCCAAAAGTAGAGCATTCCTATGAAACGATTCACAAGCCGAAATGGTATAAAGCGACAAAGCAATTACCGTTCATTTATATGGAAAATTTTTTGAGTGTTCCCAGACCAAAAAAAAATAACCTCTCTTAGGCTTTTCTGATGATACCTTTGGCCGCATCTTGCCAAAGGATGCACAAAATAAATCAAGATAAATCACAGGTGCTCACAGACACAGTTCAAAGCTATGGCGGCTTGATGAGATGCTGAGTGTAGTTCCCCAGGGAAGGAGTTGGGGGCACCACTCTGGCTGCCTGGGGTGCGTACTGCCTCTGTCATTTCTCACTGCAAGACAAACCCCGGACGTTATTTTTGCTTTTTGCTTTTTTTTTTTTGGTAAAAGCAAAAATCTTCTTAGGATTTCTTTCGGTTTAACCAAAACAGGTACTCTTGTAGGTCTTTTGTCAAAGCAAAGTGGCACAATGTGAACTTTCAAAAGTGGGGGATACCTGTATACATATATATGTGTGTGCTTCTACAGTATTGTAACTGTGGGACCACAGCGTCTGTAAGGCTGTTGTCCTTGCATCTGCTACTGGAATTTGAAGTGCTCGGGACGGTGCAAAGTGGAGGAGAGCAAGAGCAAGCTGGAGCTGGGAACTTGGAGTATGGACTGAAACTCGTCTTGTCTCTGACCTTGGTGGTGTGGGTGTCCTGCTGAACTCAGGTCCCTTCATCAAAGAGCTAGATACCCACACCTTGCCCTGGAGTTGGAGAAGCTGAAGAAAGTTCAAAGAGCAGTTGGAACAGATGTAGGCCTGTCCGCTGTCTCATGCCAAGTTGATGAGTGAGCAGATAAACAATATGTATGGCTATAAAAATAGCAGCAGCTTGACTTCTATGCCCCAAATTCCACATAAGAATGGCTCCGGTGGACCACCCTAACCAGAAACATAGAGGGAAGAGAGTTCTGGGAAGTAAAGTTCAGTCTAGCCAAGCTGACACATTGTGAAGCCACCACACCTCATTGCAACAATTATCATCCCACGGTGAGCCTTATTTCATCAGTTCCTCCACCGCCTTCCTGTCCCCCATCTTTTTGCGGGGAGAAAATCCTAGGCACCATATCATTTTATCTTCTAATCATGTTGTGCTTTAAAAGTTGACATTTTCTGCCTATAAACCATGAGCTTCTTGAGAAAAGGATCCTTGTCTTATTTAACTTGCACCTCACACGTATAGGTATCTTATAAATGCTTGTTGACTGAGTGATAAATGCTTTTCATGTGAATGAGTAGAAGTCTAGCAAGAACAAGTTTGATGTTGTAAGGCAGTCTTTGCCCTGAGGAATTGGATTCATGCGTTGCTACCTCCATAAAGTCGGTCCTTCTCTCTAATGCCTCCAGGTTGAAATACACACTCCTTTGTGCCCCATGGTGTGCCTTGTTCATACTTTTACCACAGTACTCATATACTTTGTTTTTAATTTGTTTACATGTCTTCCCCTTCTATTAGATCTAAGCTTCTTAAAAGAGAGAACCAGGCTATTTGACCTCTCTGGCTTTTATTTTTAAAAATTTTCAAACATTCAAACATTCTTGTGAACATTTCTTGTGAAGGGAAAGAGTTGGACTTTTCTGTTTTTATTTTTCTACTGCCTTGGGTTCATAACAATTACGTATATGTTATTTTCCATTATGCCTGGTATCTTCAAGGTCAGTGCATGGGGTAATATACATAGGGAGTTAGAAACTTTCATCAGGACAATGGAGGTGTTGCTTTTCTCACAAGAATTATGAAAGGATCATGAGTCCTTCTACCTTTCACAGTAGCCAGGGCTCTTGACTGCAAGTGACAGAATCTAACTTGAACCAGAGTAGACAAAATAGCAACCATATTAGCTCATATAATGAAACTGCCGGGAAGCAGGAACCACAGAGCCCGGGGATTTGATGCCTTAAGGACTCACGTCTCCCTTCTACTCATCCTTATATACCTTTGTATGCTAACCTCATTCTCTCAGGCCTGCTTTCCTCACAAGGTTGACATAGCCCTAGCTTCTCTATCTGAGAGGAAAAGCCTCATTTCTCTAGACCTTAGTTAAAAATCCTGAGAAAGGTGCTCATTTTTGTGGGAAAGACAGAGAGAGAAGTATGGGTTATATGAGAGGGTACTGTGATTAGCAATCATCATCAGAACCACCTAGTTGGGGTGAGGTTGGAGCAGTTCCCTCAAAGAAGTGTAGTATGGGGTCCCCAAAGCAAAAAACACCTGTACACCTTTTAAGTGCAGAGATATGAAGTGCTAAACAGCAAACAAAATTCTGTTGCTAATTTTACAAACATTTATCCCTGTGCTAGGTGCCACAAAATAAATGAAAGTGAACAAGAAATAATCTTTATCCCGAAGAAGTTTATAATACATGGAGGGATTAAAAATGCATAGGTAATCATGATTCAAAGGAGAATACTGTTATCGCCAAAAGCATATGAAGTGTTATAGAAAGTTCTGTGTAGAGGGAGAGACCATATTGACTTGAGCAAGGTAGTTGGTTTGGACTTCATGGAACATCAGAGTTCTGATAAGCAGAGATGGAACTTTGGACAGGTGATGAGCAGCTACTTCATCTAGCTGAAGCTGCATGTGGGAGTCTCCTACTTGGGAAAGGTGTGCAGGGGGTGTTTGGGGGACCTGCAGGGAATCCAGCTGCAAGCTGGAGGAATGATTTAAAGTCATATTATGGTGGCCCTTGACTGCCGAGCTAAGGAATGTGTACTAAAATATCCTATGCTTTCTCTCAGTGAAACCAGTGGGAGAACCGAATGAGTCCATGGAAGAAAAAATTTGATCTCTGGATATATCTCACTGCAGAGCTCTAATAGTGAGAAGAAAGCATGGCAGTAACTAAAGGAGAAACAGGTGGCAGCTGTACTGTTATTGTCAACATGTCTGATGTTAGAATATGTACAAAAGGCCTACAAAATTGGATGACCTATAGCTTGAGGTGGGAAAATTAAACAAGAAGGTAATTTTCAAAGCACGGGGTAGCATAAGCTAGTGGTTCTCAGAGCGTGAGGTTGGGACCAGCCTCAGCAGTATCATCTGGGAATCTGCTAGTAATTCAAAATCTTAGGGCCCATTCCCCGCTTACTGAACAGAAACTCTGGGGAGTGAGTTTCAGCAATATGTATTTTAATAAGCCTTCCAGATGATTCTGATAAGTGTTGAAGTTTGAGAACTTCTGTGTACTAGGCTGAAAATAATACCCCAAAAGATCCACGTTCTAATCCCTAGGACCTGTAAATGTTACCTTATGTGGAAAAAAGGTCTTTGCAGATGTGATTAAAGATCTTGAGACAAGAGATTACCCCGGATTATCGGGGGGGGGGGGGGGGCGGGCGGAGGTGGGTGGTGCTAAATGCCCTCACAAGTGTCCTCGTAAGGGACAGGTAGATTATACAGAAGAGGAGGAGGTCCTGGGCCCAGGAGGCAGAGACTGGAGTGAAGCAGCCAGGAGCAAAGTAATGCCCACAACTACACAGAAGCTGTCAGAGGCAAGGAATGGATTTTCCCTTAGAGCCTGTGGATGGAGTGCCCGGTGGCCTTGCTGACACTTTGATTTCAGCTTAATAAAATAGATTTCAAACTTCTGGTGTCTAGAACAGTGAGACAACAGATTTCTGTTTTTTGGGCTACCAAGTTGTGGTAATTTGTTAAAGAGCAGCCACAGGAACTAATACACACCAAAATGAGAAAAAAACGGTAGGATAAAGTACTTTAAAAATTCACTGGATTCTTATAATAAGAAAATGTACTTGCTATTGCTTTAAAATTCTAAAAATAGTTAATTCTTTTGTGTTTAGTAAAATTTGCCACGTCTAAACCATTTTCCTAACACAGTTTGCTATTGATTGTTAAAGTGTAATAATTTTCATAATGTTAGCATCAAAGATGGCCTTTATATACCTTGATTTCCCTGTGATAGCTAATCCTGCAGGAAACGAAACAAATTCTGTTGGGTTGAATTAAAAAAGAAAAACAAACAGGAGACATTTTGCTTATATGTAAGATTTGCATGAGTTACAGAGCTGTAATAAATCTTCCTTCATGGATAAGACAATGTTCTTGAAAAATAATGGTGACATTTATTTATGGAAAATGCTTCAGAATAAATACAAGAAGATTTTCTATCTATAATTATGCTACTTGATAAAATATTCAAGCTCTCTTTAAAATACCTGGAACATTGTAATACTTGTGATAACATTTTTCTTGTGCACAGTGCTTCTCAGATCACTTTCATATATATATGCAGAAATCCCCCCTTATCCACTGTTTCGCTTCCACAGTTTTGTTACCCACCATCAATCGCAGTCAGGAAGCAGATGATCCTCCTCCTGACAAATCATTGGAAGGTCAATAGTAGCCTAACTGTACATCACAACGCCTGTGTCATTCAGTCTTTTTGCTTCATCTCATCCCGTAGGCATTTTATCCCCTCACATCATCACAAGAAGGGTGAGTACAGTAAGGGTGAGTAAGATATTTTGAGAGAGAGAGAGTACTTTACATAACTTTTATTACATTTATTGTTATAATTGTTCTATTTTATTATTAGTTATTGTTGTTAATCTCTCACTGTGCCTAATTTATAAATTAAACTTTATCATAGGTGTGTCCATATATAGGAAAACGTATCATATATAAGATTTGGTATGATCCATGGTTTCAGGCATCCACTAGGGGTCTTGGAATGTGTCCCCTGCAGATAAGCAGGGGACTACTGAATTCCCATTTAATCCTTGCAGCTACTAGGTGAGCAGTGCAGAGCAGGTCGTTTTATTTTTCTTATTTTACAAATAGGAAACAATGATGCTCACAAAAGTTAAATGACTGGCACAAGGTCACAAGAAAAGGTCGCTATTGGATTTGAGATTAGAAACTACCAAAATCTGTACAATGCTATTTCTAGGGGTCCGGGTTTCCTTAGCTGCCCTCAACAAGGTATATTTGTATTTGTGATTAATTATGCTATGGCTAATTACACCGTGGTTCTTGTGGTCTGTTTAATTCCATCTGATAGGCATTTGCTGAGCATCTATTGCATGTCTAGAACTGTGCTAGTTAATATGGGGTCCTTTGTAGAAAGTGCTGGACACAGTCCTTGCTCTCAGAGAATGCATGTTATTAGGGAGGAATACCTACGTAAGTGGAATGCATAGTCAGAGAAAGAATAAAATCAAAGGCCACAATCCGGGAGACTTTATACAGAAAACCTTAAAGAATGGATCTGATTCAGAGAGGTGAAAGGTGGAAAAGCATTCTGAGAGGCAACAAGATGTATGTGTGTGTGTGTGTGTGTATGTGTGTGTGTGTGTGTGTGTGTGTGGCAGGGGTGAGGGTGAATGAACAAAAGTGTAGAAGCTGAAACAGCACGTGGACCTGGGGAAAGTGATAACCTGAGCTGTCAGAAGCACAAGGTGTGTGTGCTGAATAATGGGAGTAGGCTTCGTGGTGCCCACCTGGCCTCAGAGTTACACAGCGGCTGAAATCTTTAATATTTCCAATGAGCACTGCACCCTAGCAAAGTAAGGAAAAAGCCGTCCTCATATCTAAACATTAAAACGCACCAAAAACTAATGATGTAATATATGGTGATTAACATAACAATAAAAATTAAAAAAAAAATAAAAAAAAATAAAAAAAAAAAAACACAACTTAAAAACCTCTCTTTCTTTCTGTTCAATTCTCTTATTCTAGTCCTACGGACATAGCTCCTCAGAACTTACAGCTCTGCTTCTGTGTTTTCTGAGGATCACAGGTGTGTGTGTGTGTGTGTGTGTGTGTGCAGGCTCATCCATGTCTGTAGGTGTGTATAAATGTATTTGAATACCGGGTCATAAAGTTTCACTTAGGGAAATGTTTTCAGAACGCAAGGTGAAGACACAGTCTGCAAATAGGGAAATCAGACTTACATAATAAAGTGACAATTTAGGAGACTGCGTGCGTTAGCAGGAGAAAGAAGGCAAGGGAGGAAGTAGAGAAGGGAAGGTAAGAGCAGAGGAGGGCGGAGCCTGAGTACAAAGGACAGCAGGTAAGAAACCTTCAGGGCCAGGGCAGTTCAAGGACTCTCAAGAACAGGGCTAAAAAAAAAAAAAAAGAAAAAGAAAAAGAACAAGGCTATTTAATTTTTACTTTTAAATTATTTTTGATGCTTCCATGTAAATCTTTGCCATTGCCTTGAATCTTCCACAGAAGTTAGTTATACCCAGAGCCTTGAGTCAGGGATACTTGGGAAAGCACACAGCGGGAGGTGTGTGTGTGAAGGAATCAGGGTCCTGTCTAGCATGAGGCAGCAGGAGTGTAGCTCTCAGGCAAAGCCACAGTGGATGGCAGACCAAATTAAGTGGGAGCCATTGGTGCCGAAGAGAAATCTAGGTACGTTGTCCTCCTTCCCCCCAGTCCCTGGAGAAACTGGGAAGGATATTGAGTTTTCCATTTCATGGAGCATGGGGTTCCAGCCAATTTCATCTGAACTATACAGGACTTGGTTACCCCTGCGTATATGTGGGTTACACCAGCTTGTGGTCAGTCACAGCGATGCTTCAGTCTCTGCTTCACTGGGCTCCTCTGTCACCAAGGAAAGGTGTTTCCTCTCTGTTTGCTGAAAATCACCAGGCGAGTTAGCCAGCTCCTGGAGCAGGAGGTAGAATTAAATTGGCTAAGGATAGAGTCTCCAGAGAGTGACTCAAGTTTGGCTTCTCTTGGCTCTACAGCCTATTTTCTGTTTACCATGGGATTAATCATGGTTTCCAAATTGGTCTGCCAGGACGTGAGCAGGACTGGTTAAAGAAAGCAGAGGTGCTGAGTTTGGGATTTTTCCATGCCCTGATCAGTGATTTTTAGCAGGAAAATGAAGGGATGAGATTTTTCCTTTCTAGCCTCACAATGAATTATTGAGGGTCCTGTAACTCATCTGATTCTGGTCACTTGTCCTAGAGTAAACTCACCAGATTTATAGCAACTGAGGTGAGATGCCTGACTTCTTTCTTTTTTGGTCAGCATAAGAGTGAATTTATAGTGTTTATTAACCAGATTTGGTAGATATTTGATTTAATTCACCCTAGCAACTATTTAATAAATAGCCAGCATGTGCTGGGCTATAGAAGCCTAAAGCTGGTATTTACAAGGATCAGGGAGGGTTTGGAAATACATAGAAAATAAAAAGATAAAAAGTAAATAAAGGAATGAATGAATGAATGAACACTTACATACATACGTACATAAATCTATAGTCTTTAGAAGGGTTTGAGCCTTTTTGCTATATTCACTAGAACACTTTTAGGATATGCTTTTTCACATATTTATATATAAGCAATATGTCAACAGAACATCTTCTTGCACTTGACAGTGATATCATGGGAGAAGTCTTTTTAGAAGCAATAATGGTCTTTCTCTCATTTGTTGGGTTGTTTACCACGGGAGGTGGTTTGATTGCTTTGCACTGTTACTACTTCCACAGATACCAAGACAGATCCCATTTTCCCAACGAGGGCAAAGAAGCTCTTGAAAACACCAGAGATCATTTTTAAATGGAGAACTTATTTTTCAATTAGCTGAAATGACTTTAAGTAATTTGTGATAATGTGCTTCCAAATTTAGTATATAGGTGTTTATCCTTATATTGGCAAGAATAATCTCTAGCTGGGGAAATTTGTATTAATCTCACAAAAAGATTTATATTGTGAAGTAGATTGGTAAAAAGAAACCTGTGACAGATTCTCTTACGGTATTTTTTGCTTTATCAGTTTTTTCTTTCAAAGTAGTAAAAAAATTAGGATACAGAAACAGGTTACAGGGTTATAACATTGCTATTTGGGTCCTGATTAACCTGCATCCCTTTGACTGCTTGCTTTATATAAATTTGCATTTGCAACACATAGGTATTATGATATATATGCTGTGATTAGAACATAGACAGATAGATAGGTAGACAGATGGACAGACAACAAAGAAGTACTCTTGCTAACTTAGTCTCCAAACCCTACTGATGCCTAAAATCCCCCTTCCTCCATAATGTTGAGCATAGTCCCTTTCCCCAGTGTTTTGTGTGTGTGCTTCAGACACACACTTACGAAGCACTAATCATCAGGAAGTGTGGCATATTCAAGGAGCATGTTTTCACCTTTTCTGACACCTTTCCTCTGTGCCATTAATCTGGCACTTCTTATAAGGCAAGAATGGTGATAACTAAAAGTCTGTTCAATATTCCCAACTGACGAGATAGAGAAGAAAGAGCAACAACGGTAAATATCGGGATAACCATTCTCACACTCTCTTCCGGATCTGACTTATGCTTGCCGAGGTCAAGTACACAGAGCAAATGAAGACAAAAATGGCACAGCAACTTGAATTCCTGAATCTGGGGTTGAGAGTTAAGGAGTCTAGCTTCCAACTACTCTGTGGACTTGCTGAACCCTGGGGCTCTGTGATGACCAAGTGAAGGGGGGATGGGATGACATCAAAGTTAGAAGGCTCCTGGGATGCTTTCCTTAGGAACTGTAAACGGGGGTGTTTTAATCAGGCTGTTTGGAAAAGCTTCAAGAGTTGCCTGCTATAGCGACAGTGTCCATGGAAGCAATAGTTAAACAGGAGTATTCATTTAAGGCAAAACCTTTTAAAAATCATTTTGAAATCTAGAGTTGGAAGGGCTTTAAAAGTCATCTGATCTACTCCCCCCGCGTCTGCTGTAAGAATTCCTCTACAGCATCTCTCAAGAGTTATCATCCACTTTCTGCTTGAACACCTATCATGACATGGAATATACTTAAATACCCATTTTGGTAGTAGCCTTTCTAGGCATATTTACATATTCCCCTCACATAATTATAATCATCCAGAAACATCCCCTTCAGTGTGGTAGCCAAATAACCTTTTCCTTCTAGATTTCCCTATTTTTGTGAAAAAGCACATGCTAGATACTATGGAGAGTGGACAGGATTGAATAAGATAGAATAGAATCCTGGCTTTAAGGACCTTTCAGTCTAGTGGATGAATTTAGGCACAAGATGCACTTTGCCTGGGAGGAATAATCAGGGAAATTTCAAAGAAGAGATAGTATGTGAGCTTAGCCTTAAAGTGTGGGTAAAATTTGGAAAGACTTTTCCAAGAATGGCCTAGAAAATAAACAAAATTTTATCATAAGGGAAAATAATGCAGTTAGAATTCAGGTTACTTGCTTAAGGACTCTATTTCTCAGAAGACAACAGCGGGGAGCTTTCCATTAAAGGAACTTGCTTTTGGGAATGTAGATTATTGCACCCTTTGATTTTTCAAAGATGATGTTAGTTGTTCTCTTTTTCAACAGAAGGTTCCTACTAAACCATATTTCCTGTCCCCGGAGTGATCTTATACTGAATAGAAGAAAGGAAGTAAGTAGAGTTCCAGAAGGCAACTTTACACCATATTTATTTTGAAGAAATATCCAAAGGAGACATTTTTAAAGGTGCTTTTATTCAGAATTTTAAAAAAAGGAACAAAAAGGCAAGTAGCCCAGATATTGTCCTATAGAATACAAATGCCAGCTAAGAGGGAGAGCCTTGGCATACTTACATGGCAGAAGTTTGAAGTCTGAGGTTTTTTGATTTGCATTCCCTGGATGTGCCATATGGGTTACTCATGGCCTGAGTGTAAACTCTTTTGTTCATTGCCCCCTTCCCTGGGCTAGTCCAGACCCAGATCTACTATGTCTCTTTGGGTTTGCTTACTGGGCACAGAGGAGCGATATGGTCAGTGGCTAAGCCACGGGATAGAATGCTGCCTCTTCCACCACTGACTCACAACGTGACTGGGCCAGCTCACTTCCCTTTCTGATGTTTCTGTTCCTTTGTGTATAATGGACGATCTTCACTTTACTTCATTCCACAGAAATAAATGTGTATATTTGTGAGTGTTTTTTGAAACAAGAATGGAAAGGAGAGTAGTAGCAAAGCACAGAATCACTTTCAATTCTATTACTGTCGCACCAGCAACGGCCGTGGGATATTCCATCAAGGATAAATAGCAGCTTTCTCAATGTTGGCTTGTTTATTGCAGGGTAAGAACGAAATCTTGGGCTAACCAACTTATATTCCCATGTTGACTCACTTCCTTACCTTCCTCCTAGCTGCTAGAGCAATAGGGCCAGTTGCCAAAGGACTTATTTTGCCTTCCCCAAACAGGGTTGGTGTTTCATCCTTGAGTTCAGTCCACAAGATAGAGTCTTATTCTTCTACAGATACAGAGGTACATTGCTTTCTGATGCGTTTCGTGAATAGTAAATATTTGCAAAGAAATCAAATCTCTCCCCTAGTTGAAGTTATTATTTCAGAAGAGTTTCTTCTTTGTTTTGGGTTGATTTCTCAGCCTGGTAAATGGGAAGAGCATAAGAATAAGAAGTAGATTAAGCTATCTATTCTGATTGTGCCCTTAAGTAACCATGTGACTTTGGGCAAATGGCACTGTAAAGTCACACTAGTTTATGACCTGGCCATGTAGGGCCTCAGTTTTGCCATGTCTAATATTTTGTATTCAGATTTTTTATAGTCTAAATATGGAATACTTCAGAAATTTCAGTCATCTATGTTACTGTTGCTTTGAATGTCTTGTTTTTAGTCTTAAGGAATTTGTAACGATAATTATTTACTTTTGAGAATTAAGTTGAAAGATGAACATATGAGGCGCCTGGGTGGCTCAGTTGGTTAAGCGACTGACTGCCTTCGGCTCAGGTCATGATCCTGGAGTCCCGGGATCGAGTCCCACATCGGGCTCCCTGCTCAGCAGGGAGTCTGCTTCTCCCTCTGACCCTCTTCCCTCTCGTGCTCTCTATCTCTCAAATAAATAAATAAAATCTTTAAAAAAAAGAAAGATGAACAAATGAAAGTTAAACAGCAGTAATACATTTTACAAGCAGGCTTCCTATTGAAAATTATAACTTGTTCTTTTTTTTAAGATTTTATGTATTTATTTTTTTTGACAGAGAACGGGAGCATGAGCGGGGTTAGGGGCAGAGGGGGAGAGAGAGAATCAAAGACTCCGAGCTGAGCAGAGCTTGATCTCACAACCCCGAGATCATGACCTGAGCTGAAAGCAAGAGTGGGTCACTTAACCGACCGAGCCACCCAGGCGCCCTGTAACTTTTCTTTTCTTTTCTTTTTTTTTTTTTAAAGATTTTATTTATTTATTTGAGAGAGAAAGAATGAGACAGAGAGAGCATGAGAGGGGGGAGGGTCAGAGGGAGAAGCAGACTCCCCGCCGAGCGGGGAGTCCAATGCAGGACTTGATCCCGGGACTCCAGGATCATGACGTGAGCTGAAGGCAGTCGCTTAACCAACTGAGCCACCCAGATGCCCTAATCTGTCTTTTCTAACAAAATATTTGACCATATATTTTTAGCAGTTTGATGCATGTTCTGCATAATGTGGGCCACCTGCTTAGCTCTCCAGACCTCAGACTTTTCTCCATACTCAGTTCCATAGTGATTTGTATACCTGTGGCTTTAGACACCAACTATTCATCGATTCCAATAGATTTACATATCCAGCCCAGGCTTCTCTCCTAAAATCCAGACTCATATTCTACCATCGGTGACATCCTCATTTGGATTTCTGGTAGGGATCTCAGACTGAACATGTCCAACACGGAATGCCTGATCTCCACTGCCTCCCAAATTGACCCCCACCCCCCCGCTTCTCCCCACCACGGTGCGTGGCAACTCAGACCTTCCACATGCTCACGCCACAGTTTGATTGTCATCCTTACCACCTCTCCTTCTCTCACAATCTACTAACTGTCTCCCAACTGGTCTTCCTGCTTTCTGCCCGCGTTCTTTTTATGAATCATTTTCCAAATAGCAGCCAGTGCATTCCATTTACAAACGAAGTCAGAAATTGTGTCACTGCGCTGCCCAAATCTCCTTAACTGATCTGAGTTAGTAATTGATTCTTGATCACTCAGAGCACAAGCAGACACTCTGGCCACGGTATCCTTTTCAATTTCATCTCTGCTCCTCTCCCCTTGCTCACTAGGCCCTGCCACATCACTCTCCCTGGAGCTTGCCAGACATGTCCGTCCCTGAGGCCTTTCCATTTGCTGTTTCCTGTCCTGCAATGTTCTTCCTCTATATATCCTCATGGCCCACTGCCTTGCCTCATTCAGGTTTTTGTTCAAGTGTTATATTCTTACCGCGTTCTTCCCAGAGCTGCTTCCCTGCCCTGTCCCCATCCCCCCATGCCCTGCCGCTGTTTTCTCCTATCACCTTTCTCTACTTTTTTCTCCATAATTCTTGTCACCACAAAATGCTTGGTTTCTTCACCTTGGCACTGTTTCCCCCCTGCAAGATTTTATTTATTCATTTGAGAGGGAGAGAGAGCAGTAGGCAGAGGGAGAGGGAGAAGCTCCCTGCTGAGCAGGGAGCCCTATGAGGGACTTGATCCCAGGACCCTGGGATCATGACCTGAGCCGAAGGCAGACACTTAATCGACTGAATCACCCAGGCACCCCACCACTTTGGCACTATTATTTTGGAATAATTCTTTGTTGTTGGGGATTACTCTGTGCTTTGTAGGATGTTTAGAAGCATCCCTGGCTTCTTACCCACTAAATACTAGCAACTCTTTTCTTCTTCCCTGTTGTGACAACCACAGATATCTCCAGACATTGTTAAATGTCTCCTGGGAGAAAAATTATCCCTGGCTGAGGACCACTGATCTAATACAGTATGTTTTTTTACCTATTTATTTACCTCCCTTGCCCACTGCTAGAATATAACTTCAATGAGAACAGGAATTTTTGTCTGTTGTTCACTACTCTACTGCGAGTCCCCAGAATAGAGCCCAGTGCATAGTAAGTGCTTAGCAAATATCTAATGAATGAATGAATAAATGAAATGGGCTCCTACCTCGTGCCTCTGTCTTCATTAAGCTGTAGTCATACTAGGCTTTCTTCTGCCTCTTGTACATCCTGAACTCATTCTCACCTTCCTGTCGTTTTCTTTCAGTTCCTGCTTCTGGAAAGCTCTATCCACACGTCATCACATGGTGGACCCCAGCCTGTTACTCAGGTCCCTACTCAAATGTAACTTGCTCAGAGAGGCCTTCCCTGATGACTCTCCCTGCCTGCCAGAGATACTCTGTATCATGTTACTTCACTACATTTATCTCCGCAATTATTTGTTTCATGTATGTTGAATTATTCTTCGTTTACAGGGTGAATTTCTGTCTTTCTTAAAAGAATGCTCTCTGAACCCTCAACCTTATCTGCTTTATTTATCATGGCAGCCCCATAATTAGAACAGTTCCAGGCCCATAGTTTGTGGGCTGATTGAATGAATAAGCCTATCTTCTAAGCAATTTCAATGTGGAAGAGATTCTCAGTAGTTAGGAGTTAAGGGTTCTATCTGTCAGGGTTCAGTTGCAACGAATAGAATCCATTTTAGCCGGCTTAAGCAGAAAGGGATTAACTATAGCATGTGGCTTACGGAATCCCTGAGATGTCTGAAGAAACAGCCTCCAGGTTGAGCTTTCAAGAACAACCTGGAAAGCCACACACTGACTGGACCACCAAGGGAGAGACTGCATTTTGTTCAGGAGACCTCTCTCCTGCTAAACCAGGAAGCTGAGGTGCCAGCTACTGGCTCTGAGACCAAACCACCACTGTTAGGATCACAAAGCTAGCATGAAAAGGTCAGCAGGGAACTGCCCCAGAAAAACCAGGTACCATCACCTCAGCATTGGCCAAAAGAAAGCAAAACAACCAAAGCTCATCCTTCAGCTTACTTATCTTTCAGCTCTCGTGCTTCTGATTAGTGGAACAAATTAAAACTAAAACCCTGGCTGCTAACAGGTCTGGGAGATGTGGCTTTTCGTTCTCTAGTCTCTGTAGCACAAGAAGGCACTTTGCAAGGATGTTAGAATGAACACTGAGGGCCAGTCCACCTAGAACACAGGTGTGGTGGTAAGGCAAGATGGAGAGACGAGTGATAAAAAAGTAAATGAATTTTCAAGTTTATATCTGCCAGGCAATAAGTATTCATACTAAAAAAACCAGTCAAATCGTCGAGAGTCTCTTGTACACAGTACTAATCGGTAGTATTCACACAACTTCAGAAATAATTGCTTTTCCTCAAAGATGGGGTAGCATGTCTGTGACCGTGAGGAGCATCACGGCCCTAAAACATCAGTCTCAGACAAACCAAGCTCAATAAAACCATGATCTGAGGTCTCCTAGAGGGCAGAACTGTTTATATCTTACAGCTCGACAAGTGTGAGATTGCTCAGCCTGAGCACTGTTTTTCATAGCTGGCCATGTACATTTATTTCCAGTTTAGAGCAGTGGTTAAAGGCAAGTCTTAGAAAAGGCTTATATTGCACAGAATCTCAGATTGGCAATTTTGATGTTGGCTAAGCAAGAAAGCCATTACTTGATTTCTTTTTTATTATTTGAAATCCATTAAGGTTTATTTATTTGAGTGAATCTATTTTTATTTTATTTATTTATTTTTTTAAAGATTTTATTTATTTATTTGACAGAGAGAGAGAGAGAGACAGCGATAGCAGGAGGAGTCGGAGGAGGGAGAAGCAGGCCTCCTGCCGAGCAGGGAGCCCGATGTGGGACTCCATCCCAGGACCCTGGGATCATGACCTGAGCTGAGGGCAGACGCTTAACAACTGAGACACCCAGGCACCTGAATGAATCTATTTTTATAAAATATATTGTGTACATCAGTCATCTTACACCACGTGGTGGATATATATGTATTATTTAATTCATTTTATTGGAAGAATAAAACCCACAAATTCTTTCTCATCTTAACTCTGTATCTGCATGCTTTTCAGTATTTAAGACCTCATTGCAATGATAGATGTTGTTGGTTTTCACCTGTTTTACACACTTAAAAATCTAACTTTAAATAGAATTAGTATGAAGTCGGATAACTGGGGAGCCCTTGCTCAATTAAAAATACAGATACAGAAAAACCTGAGGAAGATTTTAGAATATGCTTTATCACATTTTATTTTATTTTATTTATCACATTTAGGAAACTTAAAACTCTCTACAACTTTTAAATTCTTCCTTTTAAGAATTTCACACTTAAAGATAGCTTAAGAATTTCTTCCATTCTTTCTCTCCAATTTTCCTTGTGAAGGACTTTTTAAACAGCTACTCTTTTTGAGTATGTGCTGTGAACTAGGCCTTGGACATTCTCTCATTTAATCCCCATGGCTTCCCTTTGAGGTGTAGATATTATTTCTGTTATGTGAACGTGGACCCCGAGGCTCAGAGAAATTGCTTGTTCAAAGACACCTGGCTACAAAGAGCCAGAGCTGGGATCACAGACTGGGATTTGACTGCATATCCTCCCAACTTCAAAGCTCATTCCTTCTTCTGCAACATTTCTTTATTTATTCGTGCATTTATTCATTTATTCAGTTAATGCTGCCCTAGTGCTTTCTATGGGCCAGACATGTACTGTTTGCTGGGATTAAAATGATGAACCCAAAAAAAGGGCACCATCCCTGCCTGTGTGAAGCCGAGAATCTCTACTCCCTCCAGGTTAGTTGCTCATTCAGGATTTATAGATGAGGATTAACTTCCTGCAAAAACAGTCAAGAATGTAAAGATTGCCCTTTTGGTTTTATGGAGGAGATGACCATTTTATAAAATATTCCCGTGTGAAAAAATATTAAAATTGATTGCAAACCCCAGGTTATATGTGTTTGCCTAGAGTCCTTGATGACTTCAAGGTTAATGAAGCACAGAAATTAATTAGAGAAGCTGAAACTCAAGAAATCCCTAGTGAGGAAAATAAGGTTTATCTGATTTTTATATGAGACAGAGCAATGACAGAAATTGAGTTCCTGTCACAATGGATCAAGTATTTAAGACGTGGTTTAGTAATGTTTCTGGGGTGCTAGTGGCCTGAGTGTGTAGGAAAACACTGCTGAATTCCTGAGTAAAAGTACTAAACTCACCAGCCATCAACTAGAAATGACAGAACCTATTATGCATGTCAGGACGTCAGCGCCTAGAGGATTCAGTTGGTCCTGTACTGGGTGTGGGGGGCCAGGTCTATTAACAGGTGGGAGTATTCTTCACTTCCACACACAAGAATGTGTTTTCTCCTATTGGGAGGTCTTTCATTTTGCCCCTTCTGAGAGAGACATAGATATAGGGAACATTTCACTTTCTACTTTACCATAAGAAAAGCAATGGCCCCAGGGCAGTGATGACTGGCTGGTGTTCAGCCTCTGCAGAAATAACATGGAGTGCCAATGCTTGTGGCACCCTGGAAATAACATGACTTATCTAATGGGCAGCAGTTACTCAGCTTCTGCTGATTGTTGCCATGGAAGAGGGCCCAATGGTGCCAGACATTTCATTTACTTAAAGAGAAGCCAGAAATCTGGATTTTTCTATGAAACCACCTGATAATTACATCTTGGCAACTAATTAAAAAAAAAAAACTTCTCAGGCAAACACTTTTATTTTTTATAAAGATTTTATTTATTTGTTTAGCGAGAGAGGGGGAGGAGGGGCAAAGGGAGAGGGAGAGAGAATCTCAAGCAGACTCCATGCTGAGCATTGAGCCCAATGGGCAGCTCAATCCCACAACCCTGAAATCATGATCCAAGCTGAAATCAAGAGTCAGACACTCAAATGACTGAGCCACCCAGGTGCCCCTTGGGCCAACATTTTTAATTAGGTGATCAACCAGCCTGGTTTGTTGGGGACTGAGGGGGTCTCCTGGGATGTGGGTCTTTCAGTGCTAGAACAGGGAGTATTCTGGACAACCTGGGATGGTTGGTCCTTCTAGAATGTGGAGGTTAATGGAAACATCTTGTAGGCTGAACCAAGTCTGTAGGTGGTCAGTTTATAATCTCTGATGAATAGGACAGGGAGCTAGATAGGGTTAATACAGTCACAGTTTTCAAAGGAGGGGAAGATATTTGATGAACAGAGAAGGACCACATATACACGTGCCATTGTTCACTTCTGTTCTCATGACAGTTCATATAGGATGTCCATGGCCAGATGAGAAACTACTGTAATAAATGATTGCAGTGCTATAGTGTTCTCTTTTTTTTTTTTTTTCAGCTGTTCATCTTGAAATTCGTTCAACCAAGAAACCCACTGGGGAGAAAGCCCTTCCTTGGAGAGTGGGAGATCCAGAGGTTGGGAGGAAGAGGCTGTGTTCTCTGAAAGGATGCAATCAAAGGGCATGTTGGAAGGTTATCTATAGAAGTGTCTTGGGCTAGACTATTTTTATTCTACCTAAGTTTTGTAACTGTAACTGCAAGGGTTAATTTTTCACACGCTTTTCTTTAAAAAAACAAACAAACATTTTTTTGGGGGGCAGATTCGAGAATATTACTGTGGAAAGGAAACTTAAACACCATGTAGTCCAAAACTTCCAATATTGGAGAAATTGAGGGACAGTGTCCCATAGCTAGTTAGTGGCAGAATGGTTCAACCTGGATCTGTTTGGAATGGTGTAAATGGGTGCCAGTAGCATGGTAAGGGGAAGCAACACAGTTTCTCTATGTTGCATTGCCAGCCGTTAAGAAAGTTCTATGGCACAAAGAAACATAACTATTAAAATCTAAAAACAACAAAAGTTATTTCATATTCTGCCTTTTGTTTAGGAAATTAAATGATAATGAATCACTAAATGCTCATATTTTTGAAACTCAGTGCAAATTGTTTAAGATGAAGGGCAGTAAATAGGAGAATCCCCCATCAAAAGAGCTACTAGGTTGTATGTGGGTCATTTCATGTGGGCAGCACACATTTCAAAGTGAAAACCTATGATTTGAAAAACACAGACAAGGAATTTAAAAAAAAAGGTCTTTCCAACCATCATTATATACTAGTATATATTTAGCTTCATTCTTCAGTTCCAAAGGCATCACTTCCTCACAACAGAATTTGCTTTGAAGTCTGAGAATGAACTCTGTGGTGAGGATATGCCCCCAGGCGCATATGGAGCAAGTGAAAACAAGACTGATTTTTATCTTATTACACTGGCATCCTGGACCAGCCAAAGAACTTACTGCTCATATTTAGAGTCACAAAGAGTTATCATTAAGGTCCAAAGATTCACAGATTTCTTGTTTGAATAATTAGAATCCTACTTGCTTCATTCTGGGCCAAAATGAAATACATGGTTCATCTTTGGCACCTGTTTGTGTAAATTCCTAGAAAACTTAACAGAGTAGGATAGAAACAATGGCCTAATAACATGAATGACCATATAGGCCAACCTAAATTCCTTGCAGACTCTAAGAATCTTCTAGAGGCTAGAAATCAGGGGTCACACTGTCTTTATTGTGGGTAGATTCCATGTAGCTATAGGCCACTTTAATATAAGCTTGGTGAATAGAACAGGGTCAGAAGATTTGATTTGAGAGACCAACACTCAACAGTGAGTTTATGGTTAAAAACCAGACCCACAGCTGTCCCAGCACTTAGCACTTATCATTCCTCTCCTGATTAGATCTAGGAGGGCAGTGAGAAGGAAGAGGTATGTTAGTTCTTGATAACCATTTGGGGGTTGATGAAATAGGGACAGGAGTCAACAAGACACAACTATAAAACATTGTTTTAGTGTCCAGATCAGATTTCTTTCCAGGGCAAATCTCTGAGGGGGTGGTTTGGGCATTCATTCTATTTCAGGGGCAAGTCCTAGTAGTGTTATAGCTGGTATGTGTGTGTGTGTGTGTGTGTGTGTGTGTGTGTGTGTGTGTGTTTAAGCTCAACACAACAAACATTACTATCTCACATGATTTTTGAGGGACAGGAATTTGTGAGTGGCTTAACTGGATATTTCTGGCCTAGGGTCTCTCATGAGGTTGTAGCCTAAGGCTCAGCCAGAGCTGCAATAATCTGAAGTCTTGACTGGGGACTCCAGGGTCTTCTTCCAAGATTGTGCATCATTGGCTCAAGGTGGCTCATACACAAGCTATTGGCTGGAGGTCTTAGTTCCTTCTGTTTCGCCTTCAAACTCTCTGTGGGCCTACTTGAGTGTCTTCATAATAAGGCAGCCAGCTTCCCTCAAAGCGAGCATCTGAGAGAGAAGGTAGGACTGTAATCCGTGTGGCTTTTGGAATTGGACTTTTGAGATTTACAGAGTCTTGGTACCACTAAGTTGCTTAATATCTTCACACCTCTAACAGCCACTATATAGTGGTTTTCCCAGGGTGGATTTTCCAGGGTGACTGTCTACCTTGCTTTAACTTGGGAAGAAAATGAGTCCACATTGGAAGATGCAGAAGGCGGGAGGTGGCTATGGCACTGAAATCAGAAGACTTTTAAATAAATGACCATTCTGCATTGCTGAAAGCGGTGGTAAATTATCCTTTTTCAAATTTTAAACATTTGGGATAGAAGGATTTGAGCAACTGTTTAGCTCAAACCTTTCGTTTTGAAGATGAGGGCATGAGAAGTGAAATTCTACATAAATATTTGAGTGTTTTTATTTAAAAGAGTCATCTTCTTTAATTAACCTTTGTTTATGGGTAGATTATACAGGAGAGTATAGATAAACCATCTGTGGACTTTCCAAGCTCATAACAAAATGTTTACACACTATTAGGTAGTAATGTTATTAGTGCTTTAAAATGACGGAAGGAGATGATCATTCATAGTGAACAAAGACAAGATAGAGACTGGCAATGAAGACATGGAAATGTAGTTCTCAGCAACCTTTGAATCATGTGAATTTGAATGCAGAGAAAGGATCAAGATCATAAGCCTAATTGTCCCCCACACAGGTGGGACAGTGGGTTGTTGGGAAATTGTAAACAAAATTTCTTCTGCTAGGCCTCCAAACTTTCAGAAAAAGTAAAGGAGAATTTTGGGTAACTTGTTTAACCTTGTTGAGACGTATTTCCTCTCTGTCAAGTGAGACTGTTGATAGCAACCTTGTGAGAGTATTGTGATGATTATAAATAACCCTATGTTAAACTCAGTAAGTGGTAGCTGATTCTATTATTGTTACTATTATTGTTGTTGTCATTATAATTTTTCTTCAAGGCATTAAGCTCGCAATCAATGTGCACTTATTCCTACCTGGGAGAACTTTTATCCCCTTGGTTCTCAAAACTACATTGAAGTGGGCGCCTGAGTGGCTCAGTCGGTTAAGCGTCTGCCTTTGGCTCCAGTCATGATCCCGGAATCCCTGGATTAAGTCCTGCGTCATGCTCCCTGCTCAGCAGAGAGCGTGCTTCTCCCTCTCCCTCTGCACCTCACCCTGCTTGTGCTCTTTCTCTCTCACTCTCTCTTAAATAAATAAATAAATAAATAAATAAATAAATAAATAAAACATCTTTAAAAAAAAAAACTACATTGAAGTATCTGAAAGTTGATGGTTGGAGGAGGGGGCTATTCCCCAGTGCCCTGCAGCCTTGTGAGGTAGTGTTTCCCCTGAGACCACCTGCAGCCGAATTACCTGGTTGGTTGTTAAAAATGCAGATCCTGCCTCAGGTCTACTGAGTCAGCCTATCTAGGGATGAAACCCTGTAACCTGCATTCTTAACAAGCAATCCAAATGATTCTTATGCCCGCTAAAATTTGAGAACCACTATAGATAGGAGGTATTTTGGAGCCCTTTTGGGGCTCACAGAGGACAAGGCAACTGAACTGATCTTAACCAGAAGTTTCCAAAATTTTTTTATTATGTACCTCCATTACTAAAACCTTTTATATAATGTAATACTCATGTTTATGTGCTTATATTTATACATTTATTCATAAATTATTTACATGTACCACCATGTTAAATATCATATACATTATAATACAAAATAGAAATTTAAAAAAGGTGATAAAAATTTTATGTAAAAATTTTAGTATTTGCTTCTCATAACCTACTGGATCATATGATATACCCTTTGGGATTCATACTCCCTAACCTGGAGACCACTGGCCTAACCATAAGTGGTCACTATGGTTGTGTTTATTCAATTACCTATTAAGCAAACATTTACAGAGTTCCTTGCAAAGACGCCAAGGCCTCACAGTGAATGATCATCTCCTCCTGTCATACTGAAGCACTAATAACATCACTACCTCATCGTGTGCACTTTGTCACTTCTGGGTTCTGTGAGTAGGAGGGTTTAGTTCATCTCCTCCAGTCAGGAGAGTGGTGCTGCAGATGCAGTTCAAGGCTATATTCAAAGTCACAAAAATGTAACTTAACAGAATATTTGGGATTGGAAGAAAGTCCCAGATAGTCTTGGTACATCATTAAGAATCTAAGCAACAAACTAAAACAGGTAAATGGCCCTCCTGAATTAGATAGAGTACCCTGTTTGGCAAGGTTGTGTGGCGCTGTGTGAAGAACACTGGATTTGGTTTTGGAAAACCTACGATGGTGTCTGTGCTTCTTTCCTTACTGGCTGTGTGCCCTTCTATAAATTATTTACCCTCTCTGAGCTTCTGTAAATACTCCCCCCCTTTTTTTTAAAGATTTTACTTATTTACTTGAGAGAGAGTGAGTGAGAGAGAGCACAAGCTGGCGGGGAGAGGGAGAGGGAGAAGAAGCAGACTTCCCGCTAAGCAGGGAGCCTGATGTGGGGCTCAATCCCAGGACCCCGGGATCGGGACCTGATCCAAAGGCAGATGCCTTTTTTTTTTTTTTTAAGATTTTATTTATTTGACAGAGAGAGAGAAAGAAACAGGGAGAGAGGGAACACAAGCAGGGGGAGTGGTAGAGGGAGAAGCAGGCTTCCAGCCAAGGGGGAGCCCAATGCGGGGCTTGATCCCAGCACCCTGGGATCACAACCTGAGCCAGAGGCAGTCACTTAACGACTGAGCCACCCAGGCACCCCTGTAAATGCTCCTTTGTAAGATAAGGATCATCACACCTTCTCTGCCTATCTGACCCAATTGCTATCACAACCAAACCCTCCTTCATCTTTGATGATGATCTCATAAATTCCAGGCTTGATCAGTCAGCTGTCAATCACTACACATGTATTGAGTGCCTGATGGATATTCCAAAGTGTCACCAGGTAAGTAGAATTTCACTGGTCTTGATTTTGCAAGAACAAGCAAGTTTTTATTCCCCTGAATTCAACAACTTCGCACCTTCTGTCTGTGACACTTCTACTCCCACAGAGTTTAAGAGAAGTGACTTCAGAGCCTGGCTTTGCCACTTTGACATTCCATTTCCTTAAGCCTTTGTTCCCTCATCTGTGAAATAAGGATAATGATATTTACCTCCCAAGTTACTGGGAGGATTATATGAGATATTTATGTGAAATTCTTAGTGCAATTGAAACATAGTGAAAACTGAATGATGATTATTACTTAAATGGCAAATAGGGCGAGGTACTCTTTCAACATTTTGGTCAATGACAATGGCAACTTGATATATCTGTTCAGAACTGGATTTCACTTGGTGATGCCAAAAAACCAAGTGGTTTGACCTTACATCTTTCATATGATTAACCTTTTTATACTGGTCTTCGAGAATGAAGTTAAAAGATTTAACATTCAGGTAGGGAATGAATAATGACTGGCTTGATAGAATGGAACTTTTTACTAGACTGTTTTAGACAGCTGTAGATTTACAAACTGCCCCCAAATGAAGACTTAATATTTACCAGACATAAAAATAAAAGGAAAAAATATTTTTAAGGTAATAACATATAATCATGAAGTAATGAGCTGGTAGTTTGCATGTGTCACAACAAAGTTGCGATCTTGACTTTTTTTAAACTATGTGGCACGAGTCTTACCTTAATATTTAACAACAACGGATTTTTTTTCTTGTTACACAAGCTATTGACATAGCTTAAGTGACTCACTTAATGACTCATGATGCAATGGACTGGCATTTCCTTCTTCCTTACTCGTACAAGGATGATTTGATTGTACAGGCACATTTCCGTTGACCATAGCTTACCTTCATAATAGCCCTGCAGCTTAAGAAAGGCCCTAAAGACTGACCAGTATTTGTTTCTGAGTGAACTTAAATGCAGTTTTCCTAAATGTCCTAAGTACAAACTTAATCTTTAAAATAGGGGCTCTTCTCCTGTTGCCTGAGTTTGAGGCTGATCTTCTGTGTTGTAATTTCTCTTGGTATCTTACTCTGCTTTTTCTATCATTGTAGATTCATAGTGGCCTAGGATATAACAGGAAAGAACCTTAGAGATCTTCTAACTCTACTGCCTCATTTTTTTACATGTGAAAACTATGATCCAGGCAAGTCAATCATTTTCATCAGCTTCAGAGTAGAGAATAGACTAGGTCACAACTCTGAGCTCTCTGTTCATGGTTTATATTTCTACCCAAATCAACTTCTTTCAATTTCTCTGACTCCTGATTAATTTTTTTTTGTTTCAGATGTATAAAAGTGTGGGAAAATTAGATTAATCTGAAACATTATGTTCAATCCTTTCTCTAGAACAAGTCTTGATGTGTGAGTGGAAACACTGGTATTTCAAGATTCTCACCACTGAGGTGTGGCAATTTGGCCATGGACATGCTGTTGGATTTGGCTGTACTCATCCTATTATATGTTTGGCATTGCAACTCTTATAAATTGTGTGCAAAACTGTCTCCAATTTTAGTGAATATTCACATTGAGAAATCATGTTTATTTCTCCTTTTGCATTGCAGTATGACTTAAAGTATTCCTTAGTGAATTAATTTACACTGTAGTTCCTGAGCCAAATTCAGGATTTATATATATTCTAAAAGGATTTTTAAAAACCTAAAATACTGATTAATAAATTAGATATTGGAGACCCAAACTCATTAGTTTTTTTAAATTTTTTATTGTTATGTTAATCACCATACATCACATCATTAGTTTTTGATGTAGTGTTCCATGATTCATTGTTTGTGCATAACACCCAGTGCTCCATGCAGAACGTGCCCTCTTTAATACCCATCACCAGGCTAACGCATCCTCCCAGCCCCCTCCCCTCTAGAACCCTCAGTTTGTTTTTCAGAGTCCATCGTCTCTCATGGTTCGTCTCCCCCTACGATTTCCCCCCCTTCATTCTTCCCCTACTGCTATCTTCTTTTTTTTTTCTTAACATATATTGCATTATTTGTTTCAGAGGTACAGATCTGTGATTCAACAGTCTTGCACAATTCACAGCGCTCACCATAACACATACCCTCCCCAATGTCTATCACCCAACCACCCCATCCCTCCCAACACCCCCCCAGCAACCCTCAGTTTGTTTCCTGAGATTAAGAATTCCTCATATCAGTGAGGTCATACGATACATGTCTTTCTCTGATTGACTTATTTTGCTCAGCACAACACCCTCCAGTTCCATCCACGTCGTTGCAAATGGCAAGATCTCATCCCTTTTGATGGCTGCATAATATTCCATTGTGTGTGTGTGTGTGTGTGTGTGTGTGTGTGTGTGTGTGTGTGTGTGTGTATACACACACCACTTCTTCTTTATCCATTCATCTGTTGATGGACATCTTGGCTCTTTCCACAGTTTGGCTATTGTGGACATTGCTGCTATTAACATCAGGGTGCATGTACCCCTTCGAATCCCTACATTTGTATCTTTGGGGTAAATACCTAGTAGTGCAATTGCTGGATCGTATGGTAGCTCTATTTTCAACTTTTTGAGGAACCTCCATACTGTTTTCCAGAGTGGTTGCACCAGCTTGCATTCCCACCAACAGTGTAGGAGGGTTCCCCTTTCTCCGCATCCCCGCCGACATCTGTCGTTTCCTGACTTGTTAATTTTAGCCATTCTGACTGGTCTGAGGTGATATCTCATTGAGGTTTTGATTTGGATTTCCCTGATGCCGAGCGGTGCCAAACTCATTATTGAACTTCAGTTAAAGAGAACTAATCTGATATCCTGGGAGTTGTAAATATTTTATAGTAATGGCATATTTCATATTATTGAAACAGAAGATGATATTTAGCAAAAATAGAAGTAAAAAATTTAGCAAAAAAAGACAAAGTAGGTATATGAGCGTAGCATCAGCATGGCATAAGACAGGCTTCTAGAATTATGGGTTACAGAAAAATGGTATCATGGAGATTTGGATATACCAGATGAACACTGCCTAGATGTTGCAATTTCAGGGTAGATAGTTATGAATAAAGAAATCATCCCAGAACCAAATACACATTTTTATATATTAGGAGCAGTGTGAAGTGTGAGGATCTGAGATTTCTAGAAAAATGTTGATTATATCCATTTCCTTATTTTTTTAGCCTCTGTACTTAAGTTTCTACTCCTTCACTCTCCTGAAACTGCTTTCAGGAAAGTCACTAATGAACTGCAATTTGCCAAACATCCTTTTTCAAGGAATTTGACATTTGGCACTATTGTCTACTTCCTCCTGTATACTATCTTCCTTTTAGTGTCTATGATATTGCTGTTGCTATGGAATAGTTTTCTGCTGCTTTTTTTCTTTCTTTCACTCCTATCATCAATAATGATATCCCGTATTCCATACTTGGTCCTTTTTTTCCTGCAAAAAGAAATCATGAACATACAGTATGAACCAAATCACACGTGCCCAATAGCAGACACTGCAAATTGATTTTGGCAATTTCCTCTCATCCCTGATGCTATCCTAGAATTCTCAAAATCCCTTCAGAAAACCACCAAATGATCAGAGTTCACATGAGAAGAAAATTTTTTCCCATGCCTGTTTTACATATCCATCTCGGAAAAGCTCATCTGTAGTCATGACTTTAATTCCAGAAATTCCGGGGCTTATTCAACAGGGTCTCCAGCACCTTGCCTAGTGCCTGGAGAGCATAGTTTGGGCTGGATAAATATTTGAAGAATAAATGATGCAATGTTTGATTAGTTAACAATGTCTAAGTATACTCTGACATATTTTCGGTGCTTGAATGCAATTAAAATCGAAATGTGGTGATCATAGAGAATATACAAAATAGTGACAATATTACAGTGATGTATGTGCATGTTGAGACATTTTATTTCTGAACAAAAATTACTTTCTATATGAGACTTTATAATTATTTTCAAATAAGTAAACTTAAGATCTGTTCAGTAATAAGAAATGCAGGGGAGCTGTGAAAGCTTGAATTGGGGGTTTAAAGAGATAGTAGTAGGCTAGTTCAGTGGGATGTTATCCTCAAATTTGTAAATTTCAATCCAATGGCCAGTGAGAATAAAATGTGCTATTTATTTCTAACCAAGGTTAAAGTAGTAACATATAATTTTGCACTGTACTTTATAACCTTTTGAAAGAATTCTAAATCTTCAATAATCAGCATTGCAGCCTGATACCTTTTTCTGAACATTAATAATGTAAATGAATCACTAAAATGTTTACTACAAAGGTGCTTCCAATACAACATGTTTAAAGAAGTAAAGTATTATAAACATGGAGCCTAATTTTTCTGCTTCCTCATTTTCTTATTTTTAGATTGATCAATAAAAGAGGATTATTATACAGTAGGGAGTATTATCCACTGAGGTAATACCACCTAAATTTTATTTATTTGTATTCCACCTTTATCATTTTTTTTTCTGTTTTAGTACCCAGCATATAGTGCTAAATAAATGCTGGATATTACAATTGCATATTATCAAAGATATTTGGCTCAAGTTGGGGGTGGGAAGTGTACATTTTTCAAAGCACATAATAATATGGTAGTTCTTAGGGGCTGGGTTTGAAGGCCAGAAGTGTGAGCCACCAAATCATATTGCATTTACACTAGTGTGCCTTCAGTTTCAGGGTGTAACCAGAAAGCGGAAGCACAGAGGTGGGGTAGAAGAGCCCAGGACAGGAGGGCCAGCTTGTTTGTGATATATTAGTTTTCTAATGCAGGTGTGGGCAAACTTTTTCTGTAAAGGGCCCCTTGGTAAATATTTGACACTGGTAGTCCATATGATTTCTGCTGTAATTACTCAATGCTGCTGTTGAGGCAATACATGTTCCAATAAAGTTTTATAAAAATAAGTGGTGTCCTAGGTTTGTTCCAGGGGTCATAGTGTGTGGACTCCTATTCCAGTGGTGAGGTTTTGGTCCTCAATTAGTTTTCTTAACTCAACAAGTTATTTCTGAATCTTATTTTATTTTTTGATCCTGTGTGTGTGTGTATGTGTTTGTCATTGCTAAGTCGTGAATTTTTATCTTTCAATGAGGACTGAACTTCAGTTTGCTCTGATGTAGGTGCATTCTTCTGGACACTTTCCACCTCATCTGAGATTTGTTTCTCTTCATTCAGAATACAGTTTATGAGCTACATAATGAGATTAGAACTACATGCAGTTTTTATCGGAAGACCTGAGCCCCGTTCTCTCATCTGAGATTTTGTTAAATATTCTATACTAAAGATTAGTTAAACTGTTTGGGAGTGCATTTTATTCTTGGACAGATTCAGACATTAGTTCATTTTCCAGTTCTTTATGGAGTCCTGGAAAATGGTAAAGCCTGGAGTGTTAACCAAGCCTATGCACTCCTTCGGTTTACATGTCTCTGAATTTGGGGGTGGGTGGGGTGGGGAGAGAGGAGAAAGGTGTTAGCAAGAATTTTCTGGATTTGTTTGACTCAAAATATTTAATATTGTTTCTGGTGACTAGAAACAGGACTACTAGACCCTCTGAATTCCTTTTATTTCTATTTGTTTTTAGATTTATCTTTTCACAGTTTATGACATAAGCTTAGACTCTTTCCTTGTCTGGTACCTGAGGGCTTTTTTTTTTTCTCTTCTTGTTTTCACATTGCTTACATGCCTATTTTGTCTATTTGAGAGCAGAGTAGTATATAAGTTAAAAGATCTAAGCTCTGGATTTACATATATATAAGTAGTATATAAGTTAAAGATATAAGTTCTGGATTTAGACTGCTTGGGATCAAGTCTCAGGTCTACCAATTACTACACCTAGGGTCTGTGCTTCAGTTTCTACATCTGTAAATGGGGATGATGGTAGTATTGGTTTTCACAAAGATATTATATTATCAAATGAGTTAATCCGTATAAAGTCCTTAGAATAATGCCAGGTAATGCATAGTAAGCACTATTTCCATTTTAAGTATTATTGATGCCTATTTTTGATTTTTGTTTTCTCAAATATTGAGATGGGTGATTGTGTGATTTGATTCCCTCTGCCATACTGGCCTTCAGATTTACTATTCTTGAAACTCTATTGTCATTCTTTAACAGAAATTAAACCTAAAAAGCTGATAACAAACTGTATCATAAGCACTTATGGACAGTAGAAGAAGCAGAAAGAAAAGAGGGCATTTAACGTATTTAATAGATAAGTAAATTGGAAAGGGTTAGTCCTACAACTGTTTATAAATGAGATTGATTCCTTTTCAGCTCTGGGTTAGCCTTGATTTATTCTCTGGCTTGGCTTGTATGTGACTTGACTCGCCACAGAGCATACACTTCCTACTTTGTTTTGTCTGTTTGTCTCACCTCAGGCTCTTTCAAATCCCCTCCCTTGACTTTTGTCTTTTGGCCACAAATGCCTTTTCTCATCTCTTGCCACCTGGAATGATGTTGGTTTCACTCTATCCATTACTTTCCATGTAAAGGAAGTGTTTGTATTCCTGGCTCTAAATGGCAGAGAGATTGGTCATTGCTTGCTATGTTTTCACCCAACATGTTAGTACAGACTGGGTTTTTCATTTAATTAGATTGTGGGGTTTAGGGTGAAAGGATCCTATCAAAACCAGGAACACTAGCTCCTTAGAAATCTCTTGGTATGTAAAGATTAATGGAACTTTTTCAGCAGGTTGCACTAGGGACTTGGGATTTATGGATGGGTCTTTTTTTTTTTAAGTAATAGTAAAGATTTTAATTTTAATTTTTTAATTTGTATATAGTTGACACACAATTGATAGATCTAGTTCTGCCTAGAGTCTTTATAAGTTCTTCTCCCAATCCTCTTACAGTGTGAAATTTTTTAATCTTGGAATTATATTGCAGCAAAATTGAAATAAACAACTCTATTTTTTTCTTATAATTAACTTTATTCAAAAATTTTCAAAAAATTTACACCTGACAGAAGTCAATGCAGAAGTTCAAATCTTCCAGATACTTCTATTGGCTATAGGTGAACTCAGTCTTAATTTAGCTAAGCAATGCCCATGGTCAACTCTGAGGGCCTCACGTGCATTCTTTCATCGTCACCAAAACCCTCTTCCTTGTGATTCAGCAAATATGCCTGTCTGTGTGAAGCTTACATTCTAGCAAGAACCAGAGGGGAAAAAAAAAGAAAGAACAGAAAGAAACAAGTCTTTCAATAAAAGGAGCATGACCACATGGGATGCCCAGTGAAATTAATTTTTTGGTAAAATGATGATCAAATAGAAACCCATTTTTATCTCGGCCTTTGATGAAAATATTTCTCAGAAGTGTACTGCTACTCTCCTACCTCAATACTGAACATGAGAAGATTAGGTTGACTCAGTGCTGATGCTGGCACTTAATCTGAAAATCAAAGAATATCTTTGATAACATTTTGTCTTTGTTTCCTCTAAAAATAGATTTCTTTTTTCATGAAAGAAAATATGTGTCTTGAGTTTTGATTAACTGAGAGTTTGATATTTTTCTCATAGCTCGTGTTTATATGCCACCAGAGAATGAGATGTGACCATAATATTTAGTCAGTCTGAGTCATGGTGGCTCATGAGGTCAGGAACATAAGTCAAGGTTTAATATCTCCAAGTTTCTGTGTAGCTAAGTCAGATCTCAGTCATCACTGAGATCCCAGTGATGAAACAAATCTTGTAATCATGTCTTGTTCTACTCTTTTCATATGAATATGTCAAAAATTGAAAGAATAGTAACATGCTTCTTTAAACAAATTAGGCAACATTTCAAGCATTCAGAGTAATTCTGAAAATAATATAACAGACTCTCAAGTTACTGCCATCCAGATTTTACACAGGATTTGAGGATTTTAGATCCTTAAAAAATTCAGTGTAAAAGGTAAAGGTGTCTGCCTCTCCTTAATACTCTTTCCTTCCCTTTCTCCTAAGAGGTCATTGTTCTGAAGATGGTGTATGCAGCACTTAAGCTATTGCTGTGTGTAAAAATTACCACAAGCGCTTAGTGGCTTAAGACAACAATCAGTTATTATTGCTCATGAGTCTACAGCTCAGCTGGGTGGTTGGTTGTACTGATATGAGATAAGGGGGGCTGATCTTAGTGAGGCGTGCTCATGTGTCTATGGTCAACTGGCAGGTCAGCAGGGAGCTGGCTTGTTGTGATATGGTCTTAATCATGTGTCTAGTGGTTAGCTGATTGTCGGCTGAAGCGATCGGATTGGCTGGCCTTGGGTTGCTCATTATTCATCAGCCTAGCTCAGGCTTGTTTTAAGGTTCTAAGAGGGAAAGTGGAATGGAAATGTGTAGGGCCTCTGGCAACACATTGCTTCTGTTGCAATCTGTTGGTGAAAGTGAGTGTCAAAAAAGACACCAGAATGAAGAGATGGGAAAATAGACTTTGCTTCTTGGTGGAAGCAGTGGTAAATATTATGGGGGGGGGGGATTTCTAGAAGGGGAGGAAGATTGTGTCTGTTTCTGTAATCTACTACAAAGCATATGTATTTTTTCCATGTATGTGGGCTTACATTTTTAGATGTTTATATTTATAAGTGATATTTTGTATTATAAAAATTAGCAAATGTATATTTTATTCAATATATGGTTTTGCACATTGTTTTTTTAAATTCACAGTGATGTTTTTGAAATTTACTGTTATGATGAATTTAATGCATATCTCACATCACAATTTATCTATACATTCTCTTGTTGATGGCCATTTAAATTATTTCCCATTATTTTTTGCAATCACAAGCAAAGCTGCAATGAACATGCTTGTATGAAATTTTGTGTGTATACATTGAGAGTTTCTCCAGGTACATTTCTAAAAATGAACCTATTAGGTTGTACCTTACATACATTTTCAGCTTTATTAGATATTGCCAAATTATTCTCCAAAGTTGTTAGACCAATTTACGTACCCCATCATGGTGTATAAGTTTCACTTCCCCCTATATCTTTATGAATTATACTTTGCATTATTATTTTATTATTATTTTATTTTATGTGGAGCCAGTTAAATATCATTATCATTTTAATTACATATCATTTAGTAAGATTGAACATATTTCATATGTACACTGGCCAGATAAATTTCCTCTTTCTGTAAATTAATTGCTTATGCATATATATCAACATCTAAATTTTATTTATTTGTTTGTTTATTTAGAGAGAATGCATGAGCGTGGGGGGAGAGGGGCAGAGGGAGAGGGACAGAGAGAATCCCAAGCAGGCTCCATGTCCAGCATGGAGCCGGTCACGGGGTTGATCTTATGACCCTGAGATCATGATCTGAGCCAAAATCAAGAGATGGACACTTGACTGACTGGGCCACCCAGGTGCCCCTAAATTTTATTTTATTTTATTTAAATTCAATTAATTAACATATAGTGTGTTATTAGTGTAAGAGGTAGAGTTTAGTGATTCATCAGTTGCATATAACATCCAATGCTCATTACATTAAGTGCCCTCCTTAATGTCCATCACCCAGTTACCCCATCCCCCTACCCACATCCCCTCCAGTAACCCTCGGTTTGTTTCCTATAGTTAAGAGTCTCTTATGGTTTGTTTCCCTCTCTGATTTCATCTTATTTTATTTTTCCCTTCTTCCCCTATGATCCTTTGTTTTGTTTCTTGAATTTCACATATGAATAACATCATATGGTATTTGTCTTTCTCTGACTGACTTATTTTGCTCCGCATTATACTCTCTAGCTCTATCCATGTCCTTACAAATGGCAAGATTTCATTCTTTTTTTATGGCTGAGTAATATTCCATTATATATATATGTCTCACCTCTATCTATCTATCTATCTATCTATCTATCTATCTATCTATCTATCATCTATCGTCTATCTATGGCACTTCTTTAGCCATTCATCAATCGATGGACACTTGAGCTGTTTCTGTATCTTGGCTATTGTAAATAATGCTGCTATAAACATAGGGGTGCATGTATCCCTTTGAATTAGTATTCTTGTATTCTTTGGGTAAATACACAGTAGTGCATAGTGATTATATGATAGTTCTATTTTTAACTTTTTTAAAAAGATTTTATTTATTTATTTGACAGAGAGAGACACAGCGAGAGAGGGAACACAAGCAGGGGGAGTGGGAGAGGGAGAAGCAGGCTTCTCGTTGAGCAGGGAGCCTGATGCGGGGCTCGATCCCAGGACCCTGGGATCACAACCTGAGCCGAAGGCAGACACTTAACAACTGAGCCACCCAGGCACCCCTATTTTTAACTTTTTGAGGAACCTCTATACTGTTTTCCACAGTGGCTGTACAGTTTGCATTCCCATCAACAGTGCCTGAGTGTTCATTTTCTCCACATCCTCACCAAAACCTGTTGTTTCTTGTGCTTTGATTTTAGCCATTCTGACAAGTGTGAGGTGATATCTCATTGTAGTTTTGATTTGCATTTCCCCGAATTGAATGATGTTGACCATCTTTTCATGTGTCTATTGGCCATCTATATGTCTTCTTTGGAGTAATGTCTGCTCATGTCTTCTGTCCATCTTTTAATTGGAATTTTTTGTTCTTTTAGGTGTTGAGTGGTATAAGTTCTTTATATATTTTGGATACTAACCCTTTGTTGGATATGTCATTTGCAAATATCTTCTCCCATTCCATAGGTTGCCTTTTAGTTTTGATATGGTTGTGCATTTTTTGTCTTTTTGAGAAAAATTTCCCTACCAGGATGTCATAAATATATTTTCCTATATTTTATTCTAAGGTTTGAAAGTTTTTCTTTTTGTGTTTAGCCTCTTAATCCCTCTGGAATCTACTTTGTGTATGATGTAAAATAGACATCTAATTTTATCTTTTTCCAAATAGAAAGCCAATTGTCCTGGCAGAAGTTATTAAATAATTTTTCTTTCTCCATGATTTGTGATGATAAAATGTCATATCCCAAGTTCCTATGTAGACATGGGTTTATTTCTGGGCCCTTATCCTATTTGATTGGTCCTATTTTTTCGATCTTTGCACCATTGCTGTACCCTTTTAATGACTGAAGCTTTATAGTAAGTTTTATATCTGGCGGGGATAATATCCTTCCTCATTCTCCTTCAATATTATTGTGGCTCTTCTTTGCCCTTTGCTTTCTCCTATTAAATTTAAGAGCAGCTTATCAAGTTAAAGAGTGGAAAATGCCATGCAATAAGAAAAAGTAGAATAAGGTAAGGGGGATTGAGAGTGCAGGGGTGAATCTAATCTAATCTAATCTAATCTAATCTAATCTAATCTAATCTAATCTAAATAGGGTGATGGAGGTAGGCTTCACTGAGAAGTAAGACTTGAGGAAAGGCTTCCAGGAGATAAAGAAATTAGGCAAACAGTTTCCTGGGGAAGAGTCTTGTAGGCAGAAGGAAACAATCGGTACTTAGGTTCTGAGCCAGGTTTATTTGAGGAAGAGCAAGGAGGCCAGTGAAACTGAAGCAGAGTGAACAAGGGGAATAGTACTTGGAATTGAGGTCTTATGGGGGCCACAAATGCTCCTGGGGAGCACATATGGGGACCAGTGAGCCACTGTCAGGATATTGGCTTTTGTTTTGAGTGAGATGGGAAGCCATTGCAGGGTTTTGAGTGGAGTCATGACGTAGTCTGGTTTAAAACGTAAAAGAATCACTCGGACTCCTGTGTTGAGGACTGAAAGTAGGGAGGAAGTATAGGAGCAGGAAAGAAGTAATGGGGCTATGGCAGTTATCCAGGGGGCAGATGTGGTGGCTTGAACCCAGCTGTTAGCAGTGTCGGCAGGAGAAGTAGCTGGATTCTGGTCGTATTTTACAGGTAGGGCCAATAGGATTTCTTGGTGGATTGGGTGTTGCGGTGTGAAGAAAGAGAGGCGTCAGGATGGCTCCCAGGGTTTTGGCATGGGCAACTGGAATAAAGAATTACTATTAACTGGGTAGGATTGTGGGAGGAGCAGTTTTAGGAAAGATCAAAACTCAGTTTCGGGCATGCTGAGTTTGAGATGCCTATTATACATCTAAGAGGAGATGAGTCTAGAGTTTAGGGGAGAGGTTCAGCGTGGGGATATAGATTTGGGAGTCATAAGTATACATCTGGTATTTAAAATGTGGAGACCAGATGAGATCATTTACGATGTGACTATAAAGAGCAGTGGTCCAAGACTAAGCTCCTGGCTAAGAAAGAAATGCACACAAGGGACCTTTTTGGAGTGATGGAAATGTTCCAAAACTGGATTGTGGTAGTATGGAAAAATCACTGAATTGGACACTTAAAACATGTCAAGTTATGGTATGTAAATTATGTCTCAATTTAACAGCATTAGCTATTAAAAATACATTAAAAAAAGGAGTCAAAGAGAGGAACTAGTAAAGGATATTTGAGAAAAGGCCAGGATTAAGGGAAAAATAACAAAGAATCATGGAATTCCAGTAAATGACTCAGTATAATCTTCATTCTTTTTGTTAGTCCTTCCTGGTATTTTTCCTAGCTAAAGTTGGGTAAAAGAAATGAAAAATCATGTAACTTGCATTTGCTTGAATATGTTCTTAATCCAGGTTGACATCCTTGTTCTGAGAGCTCTTTTTGGAGCTAGTAAAAAATTGAAGTTTTGCTAGACACATTTCTCTCAGACTAAAAAAAAAGACGGATTAATATTGGAGAAGAGTGGTTATGAGAAGAAGAGGTGACTTCACCCAGAAGCCTCTTTGCTAAGATGCTCTTGCACAGGTGCGGAAGTAATAACCGAGGGTAGAGTGATCTGGGTCTGAGTCCTAGGGCCCCAGGAGATCTCTGTAGTGGTGGCGGGTGGCTTTGTAAGTAGAGGAGCAAAGTTGACAACAGTTTAAAATGGCATTAAATGTAGCTGATTCCATGGCAGTGGTCTTCCTGCATTTATAGAGAGCCCACAACATGTGGGTCATGCTTTGTGCCTTTGGGAACTGATAAGATAAGAGGCACCAGCAGATGCCTATCTTCTTCCTAATATAAGGGCTCGGGGAGCATTATGCAAAGAAGCGCAGGGTTTTAGTCAGCGCTCCAACGAAGCCTCCAATTTAAAGGGTGCGGTGTGTTGCAAGATGCATGAAGTCACTTCTTAGAAGTATACTTAATAAGGGAGGATTAAAGAGAAGCAAATACAATTCTCAGGATCAGAATAACCTGTGAGCAAGCATATATTTTAATTGTTATTTTTTTTTTCTCCATGCCAAGAAATTATGCCAAAATCTGAGGCCTAAGTCGGGAAACTCAAAAATGAACTCCATATATTTAAACAGAAAATGTAACAGGTGAAGAAGCAACCATGTGGTAAGTGACAAAGTCAATCAGAAAAATTCATGCCAACCTTCTGTATCTTTTACTAGGTAATGTGAATATGTTTCTTGAGGATGAACATAAAGGAGATCTAGAGAATAAAGATCTAGGGCGGGACCTGGATAAAATACCTATGTTTTAAGAGATCAGTGTTGGGAGCATTTCACCTTCGCTGCTGCATTAGCATGAAAGAGACTATTTATTTTAGCGCATCTCATCCAGGAACCTCAAAACTAATATGGGATGGATTATTTTGGTTAAAAAAACATTTATTGTTTTTGCTATTAGAAATCACTGTAAATCACAGAATCCTTTTAAAATTAATTTGAACATATTGCCATTTCCTTTTATCTGAAGAGGACCTGCTACTGCAGGGGAGTAGGAGAGCCGGCCTGCTGGCCTCTCACGCAGGGTTTGTCTGCATGGGGGGCAGGCCAGAAGGAGTGGACGGTTGAAAATGCTTGCAGGTGTTTCTAGTAGGGAGGTGGTAGTTGAAGGGTCGGGGAGGTTCCTTTTGAAGAGTAGTGCTTTATTCCTATTCTTGCGGTCCGGGGAGGGACAGTGGCATAGTGGCAACATAGGAACCCTCCGAGAGAAGTGGCTGCTTTGTTTCCTAGGGGAGTAGTCCTTCTGGGGGCACTCAGCTCCTAAGTAGATTTCTCCTCTGTGCCATGCCCTAGGGACAATAAACAAACCCGCCAATGGTACAGGCTGCACCTGACCATGAGTGGGTTGCCTGAGACCGTTAGCGGGGTCAGGCAGCCATTTGCTCATCCATCCATCTAAAATATGTTATTGAGTGCCATCTATGTGCCAAGAACAGTATTAGGAGCTACAATGTAGTAATGAACCCGGGAGACATGGATCTGGCCTCCATTACTCAGTAAACTAACATATAATTGGAACTTGTGCTAAGTTCTGTAAAGGAAAGACACAGGAGTCTGTGATAGAGCACATGGAGTTGGGTAAGGCAGGGCAGGAACCTGGCTAGGGAATAGGGTGGCTAGGGGCATAAAGGGGAAGAAAAAAGGCACAGTGAAGGGGCCGTGGGGCCAGGCAGTTATGGTGGCATTGCCCAATTTCCCAAGAGGTGCTGAGGCCTGCTCTGAAGGAGCAGGAGTCTAAGAGGAAGGGCCACTGTGGGGGCGGAAACTTGCCTGGGTCCCTATCAGAAGGAACATGGCGTGAGGGTGTCTTGCATTTTCTTATTTTTCATCATTTGTCTCAAATTCCTTTGATACCTCAGGCCACTGAGTCCTCTCAGCCATTCTTCTTCCTTTTTACGTTTTGAATTTCCACACGAGAGTTCACAACCCTCTCCTCCCTCCCCCACAGGCGGTTGTGGCCAAGCGGAGATTTTCATCACGGACTGGGAAGAATTTATCCGTGCCCAAGTCGCGGTCTCCTCATGGACGCCGGCCCTCTTGTGCGGTTCTCTTATCTCTGAAATGCAGGGTGAGGCCATAGTTTTTCCCATATTTTATTGACAGATAAATTAAAGTGATAAAGATTAAATAGCATTCCCAGGAGCAAACAGTGAGTCAAGGATAAGTGTTTCTCCAACTACCCACCCATTAGAAGTTGGGCCATTGACAATGTTCTTCTTGTATAATAATTCTCAAACATAATAAATACTCTTCTAAACACAAATGACAGCTTCATGAAGACCCCAATACAGGTTCTCAGGAGGATTCCCTGCTTCTCTGCCCTCCAGGCCCCCAGAAGCATCCTCTTTTATCTCAACAGGCTCAGATGCTCAGCCTGCTCTCCTTTCTAAGCTGAGATCCTATGACCTACTTTCTCCTCCCCTTTAATAAAAGGAGTGTCAGACATTAGAGTTTCCCAAAGATTACTGAGCACTTAATTTGTTTATGTACACTTTGCTGATGGTCTCTATTATCTCCGATTTATACATGTTTAATATCCCACGTTTAAGGCCAGTATCAAGCCCCGGAATGGTATCTCTTGGTTCTCCCTGTTCCGTCTTTTAAAATCCCATAGAATACACCTCTGGGTTCACCTGTTCCTAGTTTAGATGTCTGGACTGTTCTGATGGTGCAATCAGTGTGGTTGTCTCTGGACGCTGGGTATTTCTGTGTGACCAGACAGGAGTGTTGCCTGCGGAATGGACAGGTCTGTTCTCCCCATCCCTGGCTAGTTCGTTGCTGTAAACGTTTCGCCCTTCCACTCCGGAAGTTTCACGAAGAACGGTCCCCTCTCTGTTCATGATGCAGGATCTATTTCCGCCGCCTGCATGTCAGTGGAGGTTGTTTTATAAACTTAAAAATGGCCTCCACCTTTTATTCTCATCCTTCACTTACTCTAGCCCTTGACTCTGTTCATTCTCTTTTCCTCTCTTAGCAAGTTATTGTATTTGCTAAAGGATAGAGAAGTCCCAGCAGAGGGGGCGGTGAGGAGGTGAGACTATAAATTAGAAACACAGCAGCAGAATAGAGGGAGGTGAGGACAATGCTTTCCTCTAATTAAAAAAGCAAAACTGTTCCAAGTTTTCAAAACCGATCAGATAGCCATGCTGATTACTCATTATAATGATACTATTAGTTAGCAAAGCACCATGGGCTTTACATGTATTAAATCCTAGATTTAAGACATATCCTTCACTTTTTTAATCTCCATTTTATAGGTGAGAAAACTGAGCTTAGAGAATTTATATAGCTTGTCCAAAGCCACACAGCCAATAAAAGGTGCGGCAGGTTTCAGACCCAGATGAGGAGGCACCCAAGCCCATACCGCGCCACTTCTCTGCACTCAAATGTGGTCTGAGAGGTCCAATGGGAAGAACTTGTTGCTATAAAATAAAGCATATATAATAAATGCACAAAATCTATGCAATCTGAAGTGTACAATAAATGCATATGCAAGCACACAGATGTTTTCATTAATATTACTCTTACGCAGTCAAATAAATTTTTTACTGTTTCTTTTCTCATTTTGTTAGTTTTCAAATATCTTCAATCATTATTAAAGTGAATATTTTTCCTGAGGCCTGGAAGGTCATTTCAAGGTCTTCCACATAGGCATGTTGTGACAAGTCAAAGGCTTTTTTTTTCCTGATGTTGCCAGGCAGTTCCCAGTTCATCCTTTCCAAGATCAAACTGCAAAAAAATCACCATTCCAATACAAACGTATTGAAGGTTTATCATGCTACTAGATTTTTACAGTGCATTGATTCAGAGGTTGAACTTTGGCATTTCATAGGTTGCTTGCAGTTCCTTCTCTGCCATTTTCTAGTTCTGGGAACTTAGCTGTCTGTGTTCTGAACTTTGTTTTTCCATCTGTAAAATGGGATAACTAAGGTACTTAGTGGAGTTATTAGGATTAAATGAGCTAAAGGTGAAAAGCACTTAGTACAATCCTTGATATAATAAGTGCTCAATAAATGTTAGCTGTTACTATCAAGAGTTAAATACTAATCTTGAACTTTCCTCTATTATATAATGAAAGAAGATAAGAAATAGCTGAATGAATTTCCTGAGTTGTGTGATATTAATTTAAATTTTTTTCAGGGACAATGTTATGTTCCATAAATCCCATAACGTAATATTCTGAATGGATCCTTCTGAATTGGGACATTGAAAATATCAGCAAATGGCTTTCAGATTCAATTCATTTTGTTTTCACTTTTATTTCTTTTTTCTCCTATTATTTATTTTTCCCCATCTATTGACATATAGTTGACAAATAGAATTGCATTATTTAAGTACACAGTAGGATGATTTCTTTATAACCATATATTCACTACCATTGGCAAATAAAATTGTAAGATAAAGTGCATGTTGTGATGATTTGATATAAGTACGTATTTTGAAATGATTACTACAATAAGGCTAATTAACACATCTGTCACTTCACATGGTTACCTGTTTTGTGTGTATGTGGTGAGAATGCTTACATAAGATCTGTTCTGTTAGCAACTTTTAAGTATACAATACAGTATTATCAACTATAGTCACCATGCTGTGCATTAGATCCCCAATACTTATAACTGAAGGCTTGTATCCTTTTACCAACGTCTCCCCATTTCCCCTTCCCCTCTAGGCCCTGGTAACCACCATTCTAGTCTCTATAACTATGAGTTCAACTTTTTCTTTTTTTAGCTTCCTCATATCAGTGAGATCATACAGTGTCTGTCTTTGGCTTATTTCACTTGGCATAATGCCCTCTAGGTTCATCCATGTCAAGGGCAGGATTTCCTACCTTCTTATGGATGAATAATGTTCCATTGTATGTATATGCCACATTTTCTCTCGCCTTCCATCTGTCAGTGGACATTCATGTTGTTTTCATGTCTTGGCTATCGTGAGTAATTTGCAATGAACGTGGGGTGCACATAGCGTTTTGAAATCCTGATTTCATGTGGATAGATACTCAGAAGTGGCATTGCTGGATCATCTGGTAATTTTATTCTTAAATTTTTGAGGAGCCTCTATACTGTTTTCTGTAGTGGCTGCACCAATTTACGTACCCACCAACAGTGTACTTTTTTGTGTGTGTGAGTGCCAAGTATTTTGATGTGGATCTGAGAGGATTTCAAACTTAAGTTTTAAATCTTGCCGAGCACTGCTCTTTCTCCTCAGAGTTTAGGGTTAACATGAAGAGAAACTTTATTCTCTACTCTGGATAGTTTTTTGGGAAATGTTTCCGGGCTTGTTTATATGTTTCAGAACCAGCCACAAAGTTTGTCTTTCCATTCTCACAAACCAGCAGACGTCATCTCCAACGTCATCTCTAAACAGGGACCTAGGGGACAATTTTGGTGAACAGCTAAACCCAAATATGTATGACAGGCATGTGGAAACATGCATGAAACTTTCAGGAAGCTATAGGAGGAACTTAAAACACAAGACTTGGATGTCTAATGCAATCAGAAGGCTGTGCCTTAAGCAGAAAAGAGAAATCTCTGTTTTAAAGTGAACTGACTGAGGGGTGCCTGGCTGGCTCCGTCTGTGGAGTGTGAGACTCTTGATCTTGGGGTTGTGGGTTTGAGCCCCACGTTGGATGCCAGAGATTGCTTAAAAATAAAATCTTTAAAAAATAATAAATAGATAAGTTGCACTGATTGTTTTCAGTGTTCTTTTAATTTTACCATCCCATTCCTTATGTTATCTGTTAAGTTCTGCCAGTCTGATATCTGAAAACAGTCGCTCTAGGGCTATTTGTGTCTGGTAAGAGATCATAAGGTTCTTGAAAGTATCAGGAGGGCCTTACTCATGATAAATCCTTTGGGATATTCATTCCGAATTCAATTGATTACTTTAAAGATTTTTTTTAAGGGAACATGGGCAAAAGTACCCTGTAAACTGTAGAGTTATGAATAACCCTTAAAATAAACGATAGAAGGGTCTTAGCCTTAAAGGAGTGATTAAACTTATTCTGAATCACCAGACTAATGGGAGAGCAAAGGGAGGGTGCCAGAGGGAGGATCTTTCCAATCCCGGTGATGTTTTGGGGGAGTGGTAGGATTTCTGGGGAACTAGGAGTTTCTAGTCACTTGGCATGCTCACATGTGACCTGAGCATCTACTAGTCATGGGTGTTGTAGAGAGACTTGATGAGATCAGTGACCTTTTTCACTCTGTTTTACAAGTCTATCATGGAGTTTCTCAGAAGCTACCTGATTTGTGATTTCACAAGTGATTAAATGCAGACATATATATGAGAATCCATTTATCCACCATTAAATTAGGCATTAAAAAGATTTGTAAAAATATACAATGATACCATTCTTGTAACTAATTTTTGTTTCGCAAAGTTGTGATTTTTCATAAACATGTTATCTACCTTAACACGTACTATATATGTTTATCACTGTTGTTTTCAGTGAGCTAATACACAAATATTTTTAACATTCTTCAGTTTTAATTTCTAATAGGGTAGATACAAACAGTTATCATTCCCATCAATGCAAATTGTTTGAGGCCTCCTATTTATTATCTATTGCTGTATAACAAACCACCCCCAAATTTAGTGGCTTAAAACAACAAACATTTATTATCTTACAGTTTCTGTTTGTGTGGAATTCTGGGTCTCCTGAGGTTGCAGCCAAGATGTTGACTCCGGAGGGCCCAACTGGGCTGGAGAATCTATCTCTAGAAAGGCTCACTGGCTGTGGGCAAGAGGCCTCTGACTTTTCCTTGTGTGTCCTCACAAACTGGCTTCCTTTAGAATGAGTGATCCGAGAGAGAGAAGTGGAAGCCACATTTTTATGACCTTTCATGACCTAGCCTCAGAGGTCACACCTCACCATTTTGCCACATTCTCTTGGTTAGAAATGAGTCACTAAGTATAGCCCACACTCAGGGGGAGGGGATTTAGGCTCCACTGAAGGGATGAGTATCAGAGAATTTGTGGACATCTTTCAAAAATGTAAAGTCCTCCTTAAGAACCATTGAACTAGATGATCTTCAAGGGTATTTTTAACCCTGAGTTTCCATGGGGAAGGGAAATGAGGTCAATGTTTAGGTCAGAATAGAGATCCAAGAGGCCCTCTTGAAAGGATTTCCTTCATTACCTACCTGGCAGATTTCCACTAATTCTTTGAAACTAAGTTCAGAAATCACTTCCTTCAGAAAATGTCTAGGTCCCTTCCTCTGTACCATCTCTTTTCCTACATATACATCTATGATTATGCTTTTCACACTGTATTGCAATTCTTTTGTTGTTGTTTTTTTTTTCCTCTCTTCTTATTAGACTGTGAGCTTTGGAGGTCAGGGATGTTTTTTCTTTCTCCAGTACCTCATGCTGTGTCATACTTATCCATCTTCTGTAGCCACATTTAGTCTACGTTCATTTATTCTTTCACACTGTTCCATCTTTAGTGTCTGTCACACACTGTGTTAGCATTGGGCAAGATTCCTGCTCTCATGGTGGATTTTAGTAGGAAGATGCACAATAAGCAAGTAAACCAACAAAAAAGGTCATTTCAGAAAGGGATCCACGCCATGGAGCAAATAAACCCACAGTACTGAGTTATGTGATTTGTGGTAAGTGCTCGGTATGGTCACCTTCAGGCAGCCAGAAACTGTTACATCACAGGTGCCATGTCCAAGTGAGAAACAGATCTGAGGTGAAGAATCTGTAGGTCAATGTGGCCAGAAGTGGTGCATCTGTCACTTGCCTGTGACCATATCTATAGACACAGAGAGAGTCAGGTTGTTTGGGTAGAAGTGTGTCCACGAAAGAGGCTGGGAATTACCCAGGGTCATACAGAACCCATAGTCAGTAATGGAGCTGGGCCTCAAACCCAGGCCAGGGGTTCACTAGTTATATCATGGTTCTCCACTGAACTCCAGAACTTGTTGGAGGGAGATGAAGCACGCCTATTTTAAAGAACCAGAGAGCACAGGTAGTAGGTGTCCCTGTGGTGCACGTGGGACATGGAAATGCAAAGCAAGGCATTGGTGAGTGTGGGAGTAGCAGAGCTCATTCTGGCCTTTCAGGTTTGCACTTGTTCCTGGCTTCCTTGTTGTCCCATCCCTTCAGGCCCAAGTGCCCTCATGCAATACCCAACCCCCCCGCCCCCCCAACCCCAATCCAGATCTGCTCTCAGGGAAATGTCCCCAGTCCTGGAAACCCTCAGCTGGTGCATAATAAAGGCAAAGTCCAGCTGATTTCCACAGAACAGAGGTGCTGTGGTCGGGAAATCTAGTTGGGGAAAGATTCCTGTAGGTTTCTCTTGACTTGGCAAACATTTGCAAAATTAAGTCTTAATATCGTAAAAATAAGCAATTGACAAACAATAAAAGCCCCCAAATCCTCAAATGTTGACTCCTCCATGAAATCTTCTCTCTCTGTTATATATTGTGCAGTTGTTTACAGGTCTCTCTCTTTTGAGGGCAGGAACTGACTTTTATTCATTTTTAATATATTTTACATGGGTAGATGCTCAATAAAGTTTTTTAAAAAAGAATCTAAAACCATGTACACTGGGGTATAAGGGGCTGGTATTTGCTTGAGATACTGGCCCTTCCCCAGATAATATAAATATAGAGTAATAGGAGGGTGGTTGAGTACATGATGACATATCTTTCTTACAAAGAGTTTCTAATAAGGGAAATGCTTATGTTATAATGTTAAGTAGAAATAGAGCTGATCAAATATAATGTAATATATAATCATACATAGGAGAAAGATCTGGAAGGAAATGAACTAAAATGTTTAAATGATGATCTCTAATTATAGCATTTCAATTATTTTAATTTTTACCTTATTTTCTGTATTGTCTGAAATTTCTAGAATGAGCCTTTATTAACATATATCAGATAAGGAAATTTGGTTTTCTCCCAAAATATTTCCCTCAGAAAGGGGGAATTGCCTTACATTCTGATCCTTCCAGGGTGTTCTGCATTATGGGATGCTCTCTGACTTTTTTTGAACTGCAAACTACTATTTGGAGAAAACACATTAGCTTGAAATGACATCAAGAAATCATGAACTTTTGGGGTGCCTGTGTGGCTCAGGCAGTTAAGTGTCTAACTCTTGATTTCGGCTCAGGTCATGATCTCAGGGTTTTGAGATCAAGCCCTGTGTTGGGCTGGGTGTGGAGCCTGCTTAAGATTCTCTCTCTCCTTCTCCCTCTGCCCTTCCCCACCCCTCTCTGTCTTTCCCTCTCTAAAAAAAAAAAAGAAAAAAAAAAAGAAATCATGAACTTTTAGATGATTATGGTGGCCTTTTGGTTAAAAAAAAAGAGCAAAGAAATATAACATGAATTTAATGAATTTGTTCTTTGGAATAAGATCCCTAAATTGCAAGCCTTAGATGTCATCATAAACCAGCTTTCTGAAAGTCCCTTACATAGTGATACTGTAAGTGATTCCCCTGTGAAGATCATGAATATACACTTGTAGGGTGAATAAGACAAATCACTGTCTTAGTGTTTTTTGAATGGGTACTTGTGGCTTGTGATAAAAACTTCAGTGGCAGCATTATAGTTTAAAAAAAGTACAAATTAGATGTGAGGGAGGATGATGTTTTCCAACTGGAAAACTCAGATGGCTCAAAAAGTGTCTCCAGTGATATGGAGAGTACTTGCCACTAGACACATATGGCTAATGTGAATCAAATACATTCACGGAATGCAAGAGTAGAAGAAAGAAAGACTTCTAAATCAAAAGTTATTTTATTATTTTAAATATGTATGCTTGATTAATCAATTAAACATTTGAAATTAGATACATAACTGTCTCATTGATGTCCCTCCTCAAAGGCTTATATTCAAACTGGTCAAAACCATTAAAAAATTTTTTTTCTCTTTGGGAAAGTGACCTGATGTTAGGGTCACTTTCTATTCCTGTATACTTTTATAATAAGAGCAAAATCAAAAGCACAGAAGTTGTTATCCCTTCCAGGGACACTTAAAATTTAATAGACATTTATGCTTTTATGTAAGTAATTAAACTTTAATGGCATCAGCCAGTGGATGGGGGAAGTACTTAGGGAGGCAGCTAGGTCTTTGTACCCTTAGAGGGCATCATCTTAAACCTTAGTGAGGCTGGCTTTTCAGGGCAAGTTATCATCGGGGAAAATTTCTTGGAGGAGTGACTTTGAAATTCAGTCTACAAGAAGGTGGTAGACATATTAGGAATAAAGGAATAAAAAAGCATGTGTTAGCATATCTACTGCTGCATTACAAACCACCCAAAACTTAAGGGGTTAAGATGTCACTTGTTTGTCACTGTTCTTTGGCTTGGCAATTTGGGCAGCACTCAGCTAGGATGGCTCATTTCACTCTGCATTTGTTTGCAGTTGTTGGTGGGTCGACTGGCCAACTTTGCTCATAGTCTGGAGCCTCAGTAAAGGGTTCTGTAATGGCTGGACTGCTGGGCCTCTCCTTGTGGTCTCTCTCATCCTCACAGATGGGCTTGTTCTCATGACCGCAGTGTTCAAAGAGGGTGAAAGCAGAGGGTTCGGGGCTTCTGGAAGCCAAGGCTTGGAAATTGTAGGATGTCACTTCTGCCACATCCTGTTGGTCAAAGCAAGTGACAAAGTCAGCCCAGATTCAAGGCAGTGGGGAAATAGCTTCCACCTTTTTATGGGAATTGCTGTAAAAAAATCTGTGGCCATATTTAACTTCTTCCATGGTATTTCAGATAGGGAGGACAGCTTCTGGAAGGGAAGAGAGAAAAGAAAATGTAAACTCCATAGGAGGAATTTTAAGGAGTTCAACCTGATTAAAATAGAGAAGGCCTGTTGGTGAGCAACTGGAAATCAACCAGGGGGGCTGCCCGAGAGGCCCAAGGGTTGAAAGCCTAGAACCAGCACTTTGATGTGAGGGTTAATAAACCTCGTGCATGTACCCTGGCCACCGCCTCAAAAAGTTCACTTTCATTCATTTTCATTATAATTTCTACTTTTTTAAAGGTGGTTTTGTTTTGTTTTTGAGAAAGAGAAAGGAAGAGAGACAGAGCACAAGCAGGAGGAGGGGCAGAGAGAAAATTTCAAGCAGACTTCCCCACTGCGCATGGAGCCAGTCACAGGGCTCGATCTCATGACCTCGAGACCAGGACCTGAGCTGAAATCAAGAGTCAGGGGCTTAACCGACTGAACCACCCAGGCATCTCTCATTTCTACTTGTTAAAGAGTTTTTCCTTTAAGGTCTTAGAAGACCCAGTATCATGAAACTGCCGATTCCAGAAATGGACATTACCAAAGAACTTTGTGACTCTCAGAAGACAAGAAAGCACAGAGACAGTGAAGGACAGTGGTTAAGCACCTAAATTCTGGAGCCAGACAGACCTTAGTTTAAATCCTGTCTTCATCATTTGAAGCCATGTGACATCTGATCAGTCACTTAGCCTCTCTGGGCCTCAGTTTCCTCCAGTATCATATGGGGCTAAATTTGTACCTTCCTCACAAAATCAGGGTGAGGATTAGGTTATACACTTATAGATTTACCTTAGGGTCTTAAGCATTAAATACATAATGTCAATTAATATCAGTTATAATTATAGTCTTTGGATTTTAATTCTTCATCTGTAAAATGAGGTACTGCTGCTGAAATTCCAGCATCTCATTTTTAAAATAGCTTATTTTTAAAATGGAGCATCAGGAAATTTGCAAATGAAAGGCCTATTCCCATTCCCAAGGATAGAATTCTGTCTTGTGATTTGTATCCAAGAAGGTCTTCTTCAAAGCTAATCGCTTCTCTTCTCTGAAAGGAAACTGACCCCTTGGCAAGCATATCTTACAAGCAGTTGATGCTTTGAAGAATAAATGCATTTATTCTCTATTTGAATGTATTATATAAGATAAGTCAGGGTGCTGAAAACTGTTCACTTTTAAACACATATTTTTTAGCTATTTAACACATACTGTGAATCTACTGTGTTAATAGATTCTATGCTAGGTATTGGAGACATAATGATGAGTGAAATCAACATTGTGACTCTCAACAGCTTCTTTTAATAGTCTGCACTAAATAAGGCCTAAGTAAAAATATCCATATTTTTTTTCCCAGGGAATGTTGACAAATAGATTGCCTAATTTTTTGTCCTTAGTCTCAGGCCATTATTCATATTAACTTAATAGAAATAATTTTATCTGTTTGGAAAAAAAGTTATTTTGATAGATAATTCTAGAGCCAACCCTAAGTCAGATGGTTTATCTCTGGCAAGTAGAGTGAAAACCACATTGACTAATAGTGTAGGGCTTCCCTGAACCCCTCATCCAGAGAAAGAGGTTTTCCCAAGGCTGGTTGGACCCCTTTATTGAACTACATCAAGTAAAGGAAACCTTTAAACACAGTACATTCTTTTTTTTTTAAGATTTTATTCATTTATTTATTTGAGAGAGCGAGAATGAGAGAGAGAGAGAGAGCACATGAGAGGGAGGAGGGTCAGAGGGAGAAGCAGACTCTCCACCGAGCAGGGAGCCCGATGCGGGACTCGATCCCGGAACTCCAGGATCATGACCTGAGCCAAAGGCAGCTGCTCAACCAACTGAGCCACCCAGGCGCCCTAAACACAGTACACTCTAAAAAAAAAATTAATATGTTCTAATGTGGGGAGAATTAGTGCCTGCCAGACTATATTATTTTGGATTTCTACTTCGTTGTATTCACATTTTTCAGATCTCTACAAATGAATAACTCTTTTGACTCAGGAAATAGAATGCATCATTGTCATCTGTAAGGAGGCCCACTTTAGGTCTTAAGAGACTTCAGATTCAGGCTAAATGTAAATAAAACATAAACCATTTGATAGATTACGGAAGTAGGTTCAGCAGGAAAACATGCCATGTTCTGGCTTCATTTCTGTTCCAGGAAGTAGGAGATATGTAAGTGTAGGATGCATCTTGGCCCCACACAGGAGGTCACACCCAGAGAAAAGTGCCCCACATCTTTTAAATTATTCCATTCAGAGCATCCACTTGAGGCACAAGAAGGGTTCTGGCCTTCCCACTGTGTCCCACTCTTGTGTAACTTTCTAAGACCCTGTTTGGAAGAATAGATTTTCCACTCTGCATCTCTTTTTCCCACTCCTGATTCATACCTGTAATTTTCCCTTCAGCCATTTCCAGGAAATAGTTGAATCAGTCACATTGTCTTATATCATATGCTTTAATTACAATCCAAAAAGCAGGTAATGGAAAGTATTGGCATACAACTAATTATCAGACAAAAAAAAAAGCAATGTTTCTTCAAATGTGGTGAATAAAGTAGCATGTAACCTACTGTCAATTAACTATGAATGTGCCCGTCCCAGCACTTTTAAAGAGAATCCCTCAAGAAAACTGAGAAATACATTTTTAATGGAGCCACCTGTGCCTTCAGGCCTTGAGAACTTTAACAAGGATCAGTCCATGAAAAGAGTTGCTGTAAGCCTGTATAATAAATTAAACATGAATTTTAAATTATTCATTGAGTCTTCCTAAGAGATTGAGATGCTGTAGGGATAATGAAAATGCAATTTAATAAGCAATCCATAGTGATTTTAAAAGGGAGGTAAAAAAGAAGGGTCCATTAAAATTTCACCTTTGCTGAAGAATGAGCTAAAAGGGTAAGTTTAAATTAGTAGTACTAATTAATGTGAACTTGCAATGCAAGACGTTATTTTTAATTTTATTCTATTTTATTTTTTATTTTTATTTTTTTTAAAGATTTTATTTATTTGACAGAGAGAGACAAAGCAAGAGAAGGAGCACAAGCAGGGGAGTGGGAGAGGGAGAAGCAGTCTCCCTGCTGAGCAGGGAGCCCGATGTGGGGCTCCATCCCAGGACCCTAGGATCATGACCCGAGCCGAAGGCAGATGCTTAACGACTGAGCCACCCAGGCGCCTGAACTATTATTTTACTTTTAATTAAAATATATTTGCCATATAACATTGTATAAGGTTAAGGTCTACGACCTGTTGATTTGATACATTTACATATTGCAGTATGATTGACACAGCTGACATTAGCTAATGCCTCTATTATGTCACACAGTTATTTCTTTCTTTGTGGTGGGAAAAATTAAGATCTCGTTTCTTAGCAAGTTTGATGGTAATAATACAATATTATTGTTTATAATCACTATACTGTGCATTAGATCTCTAGGACTTATTTATCTACTAATTGCAAGTTGTACCTTTTGACAATATCTTTCCTATTCCCCTACTTCCAGCCCCTGGAAACCCCCACTTACTACTTTATTTTGTATTTTAATGCCATTTTATCGGTTTATAGTATTACCAATTTAATCACAGAATAGAGCTGGGGGAGAAAATAATAATAGTAATAATAAAAATGACGGATACTCTTTATGAGTTACTTCGATTGGACTTTTTCATAAGTTATTCCCAGGTCGTATAGGAGGTAACTGAGTATAGAGAAATTAGATAACTTGCCCATGGTCACAGAACTAGGATTTGAACACTGCCTTTTGTGAGGTTAACACCTGTATTACTCCACTATACTGTTCTAGTCAAACTGTATTTCTTCATGAAGATGGATCAATGAAGAGAAGTAGCTAAGAGCTCTGGAGTCAGAGCTCAGGTTCAAACACCAACTGTTCCTCTTACAAGCTGTGGCACCTTGAATAATTAATCTAACTCCTCTGTGCTTCAGTATCTTCTCATTAATAGTCCTCTTAATGGTTTTTCCCTTAATAGTTTCTTCTTATTAATGGAGATAATAATGTGAGAATTAAATGGGAAAATGTATAAAAAGCAATTAACCCAATGCCGGCTCTGCAGCAAAAGTTCAATACGTGGTATCGTTATTGCTAGTATTGTTGCTGTTACTGAAAGTAAAGAAAAGAAAAAAGAATGGTGTGGTTGTGTTAGATGACAAACAGCCCTAAGTAGTGCCATATGTTCTTGCTGGGTCAGATTACTCTTTCAAGTCATCAAACCTGGGTGATCCCAGTTGGTCTCATTCATGGTCTGCTGTCCAGAGCATCTAATGCAACCAGCTCAGTGGTGCTCCCCATCCTGTACCACCTGTTGATGACATAGGAGACCCCTCAGCTTCTTTTGGGTACTGTCATGGCAGGTTCATGGTCAAGTCGGTTTCTTTCCTTTGTGTATGTCCTCCTTGAGCTAACCTCAACAGGGAAATCTCTGACAGGTTTCTCCATTTTGAAACATGTCTTCCACACTTCAGATGCTAGGACCTTTTCTCTTCAAAGAAAACCTGATTTAACTTTTCTAGCTAAATCACAAAACAACAGTTTTACCCTTCTGTAGCTTTTGAAATTCCTTTCTGAAGATGGGAGGATAGTGTGATGGGTTGAATTGTGTCCTTCCAAAATGCATATGTTGAAGCCCTGACCCCTGGCACCTCAGGATGTCACTGTACTTAGATATAAGCCTTTAAGTAGATAATTAAGTTAAAATGAGGTCATATGAGTGAGCCCTAATGCAATATGACTGGTGTCCTTATAAGAAGAGGAGATTAGGACATAGGACCATGTGAGGACACAGTGAGAAGGCAGTCATCCCCTAAAAGGAGAGAGGCCTCAGAAGAAAACAAACCTGCCAAGACATTGATCTAGCCTCCAGAACAGTAGGACATTTCTGTTGTTTAAGCCACCCAGTCTGTACTGTTTGGTAATGGCAGCCCTAGCCAGCTACTGCAGGTAAAGTGGTCTTCAGGTGGTCTTGAAACAGAAGATACTGCACTCAAGACACTCTCTAGTTAAGCCTGGGTCAGAGGAAGAGCCCTCACTGACAGGTCCTGGGGGTTTCAGGTTTGTGAGGGTCAGTGGAAGGACAAAAGCTCTGGGTACTTTGAAGGCACCCTCTTGAACAGGTCTTCCATCTTAAATATCTTTCTCCACAGATCAGAAATCATATCATTAGCAATTTATAGGGAAGTATTGAAGCCTTTTTTTTTTAGTGTTGTCAACCTTTAAAAGAAAAAGGTAAGAGATTCAGCTGGGAAAATCGAGTTTATTTAGGAAGAGCAGAGGAACGTCTGGGATAAGCACACAATGGTGAACCACGGGTGAGTCCAGAGAACCATGGAGGAAAGGGGGTAGTTGGGAGGGGTTGTTTTGAGCAAAAGTTAATTGGAAGAAAATGAGTTTGAAGTGGTTGCGGCTTCTCTTGAGCTGCAGGCGAGGGAAGCTTGCTGTTGCTGGGTGGAGAAAGAATCTCCCTTCTTCATGCTAGACCGTGCAAGCTGTGTTGAGCAGGCATGTGAGAGCTCTCCCTTCATGGCTTTCCAACTCCAATTCTGAGTGAGGTTTCCTTAGCACATTTCCCCAGTGTTCAACATCTCATGGTAAAGTGAGACTGTAATAGGTCATGGAGATGCTGTTGGTAGACTGTGAGTGTGGGATGTGGGTTTTGAGAGATTCCAGGAAAGGGGCAGTGAAGGAGAGGATGGAAAGGCACAGATCATCAGATCCTTTCCCTCCCGGGTCTGCTCAACATTAGCCTGGAAAGAGCCTCTGACTGGTTTGCGGGAAGAAGGGTGGAGTGTTGTTTCTTCCTTGGTGGTGCCTCCTTCCCAGAATGGGAGCCTCTCTGGGCTTTGGGGGCATAGGGCTGTGGCGATTACTTCATGGTTCAATGGTTGAGATGGCTGTTCTTTGAGGCCCTTCTTTTGGCCTTTTAGGTGCTGCAACATTCTGATCAGAAATTTCTGCTTTAAGCGTAAGGGATGTGGTGCAATTGGGGAAGGAAGTTTGGAGAACAATTGAAACAAAACACCCTGGCCAGAGTTCAGTAAAACAGAACCCATTCCTGCCTCCTGCCTTCCACCGAAGTGTTTAACTTTTCCTGTTTTTCTTACTTCTGACTCCAGTGTGGTGTAGTTTACAACTTTTGTATTTTTATTTGTCATCATTTTATTTTAAACATGAACACAAAGGAGTCTTCAACAGCAGTAGAAAAACTGTGTAGCTTGTATAAATGCTTTTGTATTTGAAGTCAGATGCAATCTGTCCTCCAGTAAGATTTCTGCTCCTGCCTACCCTCTCTCTCTCCTTCCTTCCCTGGGCTCCTTCCCCCAAAACTGCAACCCGTCCCCACACCCTCAAGATGTGAGTAGTTTTAGGGAACAGGATTTACTCTTTTTTTTTGGTGAGATTGTTGAAGACTGAAAAGAAGCCTTTAAGATTCCCCAAAATGAATTTTCTAAGGATATAATTTCTGAGCAGTGGGGGGAGATTTTGTGAGGCAGAAGACCCTCTCAAAGTTTTTAGTAGGTTAGTCTCTATAATCAGTGAGGGTTCTGTGTATGAATGAAATAGAGAATGCTGGGAGGGAGGATCATGGTAATAGCATATGGATGAGTGGAACTAGATAAGAAACCTGCATCCCACTTTTTTCTGGGTCAAATAGAATGTTACATATTATAGGAAAGAAATTATCTAGGTAATTATTTTTTTCCATTTTACTTAAAGTTTCATTTGATTGGAATGATAATCATTTCTTTTTTTCTTCTTCTTCTTATTTCTAGACATGGGAGTGGAATGTATGTCAATGTATGGCCCCTAGATGGGGAGTGGTCACATAGAAGGGTGTGAAAAATGCCCATCTCAGCCTCAGTGTCTGTACTCATGGGTGGGAGAGAAATAGCCATTAATGATGTGGAAGAAAACAAATACCTTAACTAAATTGCATGTCATTTCTTCTGATGTTGCAATTCTCTTTAAATACATAACCTCAACACTTCCCCAAAGAAACTGAATGTATATCTGTGAAGGGTAATTAAGACTGTGGATCAAATACAAAAATAACACTTTGAAAGAAAATCTTTTTAGAATCTGCACAGTATTCTTTTTAGTCTCTGGCCCAAATGACAAAGATGAACTTTGTAAATGCATTTGTGTGGGCCTATGTATTGGCCATCAACTTGTTGGAGAGGCCACCTAAACTAGGTACAGTAAAAGAATTGCAAATAATCCCCTCATACAGGAGAATAAAGGAGAGTCTATAGGGAGCTCTGGTTAAGAAAAGTCCATTGCATATTTTTATTTGGATAGTTTCCTCTGTAGCACATTTTAGACACTATAATAAAGTAGATCAACAAGGAGTAGATTGTATTTTCTCTATAGAAACAAGATTAGAATTAAACTTTGAAACAAATAAGCCACTGATATGGTCAATAGTATGTTATAAAAGCAAACACATAGTATTCAAATAAGTAAGTGTATTTTTAAAATCCTAATAAAACAGATGTAAGTGTAGCATATATATTGATTACAGAAGGGGATATGATATAAAGATATACTTTTACTGTATCAAAAATTTATTTGGTAACTAGAATTAAACATTAAGGGCTGAATTGGTTATCTGGAAATTTACAAAGTCCCTTTTGGATTCCTTGAATCTTTTGAAAAATAACTTTAAGCAATTTTCTGCAGAAGATGACTTCTCCCACCTGCTTATTATACTCTCCATAGCAATCAAAATCATTCCACTGACGTTAGCATTACTCTTCAATGATACTGAAAACATGCCTGTTGTCAGGAAGGTTAGCGATGTTTTGTCTACCAAAGGTTTTTATTTTAAAGGTATATTACAAAACTAATACATATTCATAGAATGCAATTTAAAATAAGCAAATAAGCAGAAAAAAGAAAAGTAATGCCTCATAATTTTACATGTCAGAGATAATCACTGTTTCCTAACGTGTATGTTCACAATCTTATAGCAACCAATCTTTTCATCTAAAAAAATATCTTATTGAATATTCATAGCATCATTTAAAATGGATGCATATTATTTCATTCTATATACCTTGCTTTATTTAACCAACCCCCATTTCTGGGCATTTCAGTTGCTTTCATTGGTTTTGCCATTATGCTTGTAGGACCCACACCAGTGGTTTCATGGGGGTGTTGGCTTCATTCAGGCAAAGGGGAAAAGCTTGAATGTGGTTTACAGATGGCTCTGCTGTCACCCATTGGACATGAACTGCCGAGGTGCCAGCAGAGCCATCTGCTCTGGAGGTTGGAAGGGGAGGGAAATCCTCCCAATGGGCAGCATTTTAAACAATCCACCTTGTGTTCCATTTTGCCTGGAAGGAGAGAAGACTTGAAGACTGATGGCAAGGAAGTTTGGGAAGAGTCCAGTAGGTGATTCTCTTGCACTGGGCGCTAAGATATGTCTTGTAAGAGTACTGGTCAAAGAGCATCTACTCCAGAGGTGACTCTCCACAAAAGGGTGTGCATGGTGAGCTGTTCTTTGGCTGTCACTCAGCCTCCTCCCCAGCAATGCTTGTGCTTGTCCAGTGTTTTGTGAACAAAGGAAGAGTCAGGGCTGGAGGCTGTGTGTGCATTCAATAACAAAATTTTCCCTTACAAAGACTGGCTTGGCCATTAGCGTTTTTGAATGCCAAGTTTTCTAGGCAATGCCCAATCCTGGACATTTCATATGGTAACATACGCCAAGTGAGGTGTGGAGGGATGAGCCACTTGTTTGGACCTCTTCTGACCCAGCAGCACCAATTGTGGAATACTGAACTACTAGGATCTGTATCACTTTTTAGAAACAACAACGGGACTCAGTGAATGCGGTGAATTGTCTTTCTAGGAGAAGTTACCTGTTGCCCTGATTGATTCTGCTCCAAAGAAGCATTCACAAAGCACCTAGAGCACTTTGAAGAATCCATGGTGGGTTCCAATATCATTCTCTAGGTCTTCTGCACTAAGTGAACCTTGGTTAGTAAGTCTAAGAGATGAGTGTTCACCATCATCTCCTCTGGGTTTTTATTTACTCTTGTCCAGGTCCACCTGTTTGGGAGCAACCATGTGCTGCTATAGAGCATGGGTGACTAATTGTAGAGATGTCTTAGGCTATGCATATGCTTTTCTTCAAAGAATAGGCTTGGAGAGCAGATAACTAGTTGGTTTCTATGGAAGGCTTTGTTCTTTTCTAATATGCCATATACAGTGCTGGTTCCATTGCACAGTAATGACTTCTTAATCCAGGAGATGGTTACATATTCTGTGGCTTAAAATTATTTTTTGTAGTAATATATATAAAACAAAAAATTATATTTTAACAATTTTTAAGTGTACAGTTTTATGGTATTAAGTCTGTGGTTTTTGCCTCTAAACTTGAGCCCACCTTTATTTTCCACGGAAGCTCCATTTTTTTCTAATGCCATGACTGTATTTCCTTCAGGCCAAGATGCCATTAATTATAAAATAAACTACTATATTAATAGCAACATTTTATTTAAAAGGCTATTCCTGACAGATTTCCTTGGATGTCATTTATAAACCACATTCCTATTTCAGAAGTATTAATATGTAGAAAATGTGCGTCATAGAATTGAGGAAATATGTAGCTTCTCTGTGTCCTGTGGCAATGGCAGGAATTAAAATGTTCCTTTTTTAAAAAAATATTTTATTTTATTTATTTTTTAAAGTAGGCTCCATGCTCAATATGGGGCTCAAACTCACAACCCTGACATTAAGAGTCACATTCTCTACCAACTGAGCCAGCCAGGCCCCCATGAAATTGAGTTTCTGAAGGGAGAGTCACTTTCTGTGTGGTATCCACGATGACGAACATATAAACCCATACCTCATTGGACAGTCACAAAAGCTCATGACACTATCTGCGCAGGAGACTTCTGAAATAAATTGTATATATTTAGGAGAATAACAGGGTGTCATGACAATTTCAGAAAAAAATTTTGTTGAGGATTAAACAACTTCTGCCACAAGAAAGGTTTTAATATTTTTGAGCATCTACTATCTGCAGAGAACTTTATATACATTCTCACTTTAACCTCAGTACAGTCTTGGGAGGTAGGTTTGATCCACATTTTGCAGAGGAAGATAAGCAGGCTCAGAGTGTTGAAGTAATTGCCCAGATCTGATGCCTGGCAAGTAGCGGAATTGGGGTGTGATACTTGGTCTGTATGACTCCAATGTCTGCGTCCCTCTCCATCATACCAGTTACTCACTATGCTTTAGCCACACCATAACATGATAGAAACAACTGAATTCCCTAGTCTCCTAGCCTTGCTGTTTTAATCCGATTTCCTTCTCCTTAAATCTCAATCGTGGCCTTTGTCGATAGAATCATGTGTTGTCTACCCATGTACTACATTGTGATGGGTTTCTATTTTTACCCAATATTTAAAACTTTGTCATTCAATATTTTACATACTTATGTTCTTTCTCCTTAGTAGATTATAAGCCCTGAGAGGGTACTGACTTTGACTGCCTTATCTTTCACAGAAATTCATGGATCACTGATGTTCAATTACTACCTATTGATTTGATTTTAATGAGTGTTAGGGAGACATTTTCTGATAGAGTTCATCTGAAATAGTCAAGATCATTTTAAAACATTAAGTACAGTTCATGGGACTTGACAATTCTTATACCCACCATGTCAGAAATTGAGGAAGTCTGATGAAGGAATAAATAGAATTTTAAAATTTAAGAACAGATTATTCACTAAGGATTTCTATAAAATATTTTTACTACTTTAAATATTTTCTGTTAAAATCCCTTTAGATTTCCATCATATTTCTCATTATGTTTATGTTTTGTCCTCAGAAAAACTTACCTTACCACACAAACTTATTGTTTATTCCTCTGAGCTTTACCTGTTTAAATATTTCAGACTAAAACTGAAAATTTTTTCATGCAGAAATATCCATCAACATCAAAAGGGGGCAGGAAAACAAAAGCTGATTTCATTCAGAAGATTCTCCTTTCTCCTGGCCATAGTGGTGGTTTCCTGCTTGAGTCACTTCCCCTGAGAGGGTAACACTGGACAGCAGCCTCAAGAGCCAGTGAGAATTGTCTCAATGAACAACAGAAGATATAAACATTGGGTTATATCTTTGCATTGGAAAGTATGTATAATTCAAACTACTATAATTCCATTTTTATGCCAAATGTAATCCTGGAGGAGGCTATTGCTGGCATGAGGTCTGGAGTTTGTACTGCATCAAAGCTAGTAGCTTGTTTTTCCATCTGTGCTAGGCACAGAGTTTGCAAGCTTTTTTTCTGAGTTACTCATTCTCTGGTAAATTCCAGTCCTAGGCTACTGTAGAACATATTCAAGGCTTTGCCCCAACAGTTGGAAATGTAATATGGCCCTTGTTTGAAAGTGTTTTGCTACTGGAAGTACAACTAGTTCTACTGAGGTTTATGTTGGCCACCTCAGGCTTGTGGGTTCAGTTCAAATTTTTTATTTAGTTCTACAGGTTTTATGGCTTGGCTACCTGAGAGACTGGCCCTCACACTATTCCTTCCTCTCAGCTGGGAATATCTCCTGGAGCACTTGGCTAAAGAATTCCAGATTTTACTTTGGAATAGTCATAATGATGGCTCAAGTGTTCTTGGAGGGTGTTCATATTTGGAACTTCCCTATCTGGTCTGACATGGCTCCAGTTGTTGGCTTTTCCTGATGGGGCAGTGTTGCAGGACTTGGTTTTAAGAATGTACTGAGTATTTGTTGTGCTGAATTGATTTATATAGGTTTTAAGTTTGGAGACTGTATTCGTTTTCTGTTGCTGTCACAACAAATCCCACAAATGTAAAACAAAGCAAATTTATTTTCCTGTATTCTGGAAATCAGAAGTCCAAAGGAAGTCTTAAGAGACTAACATCTAGGTGTCAACAGGGCTGGTTCTTTCTGGAGATTAGAGGGGAGAATCTGTTCCTTACCTCTTCCACTTCCAGAGTACCCCAGCGGTCCTTGGATGCATCACTCTGATCTCTGCTTTCTCCTCTACTGGAGTCAAAAGTTTTCTTCTTCCCTCCTACAAGGACTCTGTGATTAGATGTAGGGCCACCCAGATAATCCAGAATAATCTCCCTATCTCAAGATACTTAATCACATCTGGTAAATCGATTTTGCCATATAAGGTAATATCCACAGGTTCTGGTGATGTGGTTATGGACATCTTGGGGGATCATTAGTCGATATACCACAGAGCCTGAGGCATCTGAATTTGAATCCTGGCTCTAACATTGTTTTATACTTTCTAAGCCTTAGATTGCTCGTGTCTAAATGTTGATAATAATGCTTATCTCTCACTAGGTTGATGTAAGATTTTGATGAATAAAGTATGTAAAGCATCAAGGACCCCACAGGAGTTCAGTTAATGTTAGTTTTCCCCCCCTGCCTTCTCTTATAATATCTGACAAGTTAAAGATTTCAGTTTGAAAGCAAGTGAGCCTTTGAACTTTATAAATATTGTATTACAAATACAAAATACGAAAAACATTTCTGCTGAAGTGATTATCACACAGACAAAATACTGGTTAAGATCCAGTTAGAGATCAGTCAGTATGTAATGCAACAAAGATGTAATGTAATGCAAGAAAGAATGCATTATTGTGTTTAGAGATACAAGTATTGTAATATGAATGGAATTAGAGACTTTCCAAATTAAATATGATATTGAGGATTATCTGCTTTCATTATCTACTCTGATTTGTTTCAATAAATCAGGTCACTGTGTGTTTGGGGGAAAGCTTCCTGAGAGAGGAAGACATATCATTCTTCAAGTACCAGTATGGTTTTTATTTAAGCAGGGAATACATTAAAGCAATGACAATTTACAAATTAACAAATATTAGTTGAGCTTCTCTGACACATCAGATTGTGCCCAATATGTTGATAACATAAGGATAAAATGTCATGGTTCTTACCTTTAAATGGTTTATAATCTAATGGAGAGACAGAAAATAAGCAGATAATTACCAGAAATTAGGATAAGAATTATAATGTGTATAATGGACGCACAGGGGAATAAGTACTTAAGTCTTCAGGGAGAATTGGGTAAGATTGTGTGGAGAAGAGGTGGTCATTCTTGAGCCAACTTTTGAGGGAGGGGAAGTCATGTGGGGATAGGGTAATCCAGGAAGAGAAAGCTGTATCTGCAAATGTTTGAAGGACCACAATATTGTATGCTCACAGAACCATGACTTGCTTAATATGGAGGTGGCAGACAGACATAGAAATTTATCTTGAGAAACAAACATACCTGAGATTGAATTCAGGTTCATTTTGTATAAGGAACCCTGAATAACATAATCCCCCATTCATTTAAGCAACAAACACTTCTGGGACAGTTTTTACGTGCAGGAGAGAGTGCAAGGTTCTGGGCATACAAAGTTCAGAAGAGTCAGTTCTTGCCTTCCAAGTCCTTAGAGCCTAATACAAGAGCTTATTATCAATATGTTCAAACTCTAGAAATCTGAAGAGTTTGCAGTTAAATACAAGTGGATATTTCTTGTGCTGAACCTTTATGAAAGTTGAGGGCCATGAAAATTGGAGTTAAAACAGTACTTAAATCCCATTTATTTTATCCAATGCCATTATCCAATGGCAGTAGCACTGATGGGCTCTTCACCAAAGATTTGCACTTCTCTTCCATAGTGAGGAGTAGTTACTGGGCAGTGGCTTCTTGGCAGTGGCCAACGACTGCATTTCCCAATTCCCCTTATCTTTCAGTGGGGGTATATGACTAGCTTTCACTTTTGGAACCTGGCACACATAACTTGTTGCCTGAGGTGGTTAAGAAGCATCTTCTCATTATTATCTCATTTCTGGCTGGATTAAACAAACAAACAAACCTCCATGTTTCTGAGGATGGCGGAGGCACAAGGTAGAAGGAAACTGGGTCCTTGAATCACCACATGCAGGAAAGCTACCAGTCAAATAGAAACATCCTCATTGATTAATACAAGAGTGTGACATAATATTATATTGTTTAAAGCTACCAAAACTTTGGTATTTATTTCAGCAGCTTGTGCTACCTGAGTTATTACATAATGAGGATTCCACTATGCAGCATACATACCATGCTTCCTGGGATGTGTCTTCATTATACCATGAAGCACCAGTGCTTTTATTCACATGTCTAATTATTAGAACTATCTCCTTTTTAACAAGCCAAAATATGAAAAAATCCTATCAGTTTTAGCCATTGATCTCTGGAGCAAGGCCAGGTAAGAAAATGCTTGTTTGTGGTATGGAGGGGCTTCCTTATTATGGCATTGTAGAGAGAAGAAGGAAGTGTTTGAGGCCAGCTCAATCTGGTTGGCATGTTACCTGGAAAGGAACTTAAGAAAATATCATGCTGAAGATAGTGTGGTTAGAGGCAGAGATGGTCTTGGGAGGGGTTATAAGTTCTAGGTGAGCCTACAAAGACCAAGAAGACTCTTGTGTGGTAACGACCATGGGGATGGGGAGTTCAACATCATTCCAATAATAGGCATGAGAGGCTAGATGTATCTTTCCATGAGTGGTGGTGGGAAGCTTGTTCCCTAGAGGAACCAGAGTAGATGAGACAGGAATAAGAGAAAATAATTTACCCCTCTCTTTGTGTCCTTCATGAATTTTATCTTCTCCAACCTAAATCAACCTTTCTTTTTCTTGTTTTTCTTAGTTCATAGACTTTATAGAATTCTTTTCACTTTCCTCTGGATTCATTTTAAATTGTGTAGAATTAAATACAGTGCTTCATATATGGCCAGTTTATTGCAGAGTTTGGTGAGGTGATTATTCTAATATCTGAAGGTTATACATAGAGTGTTAGGAGGTTGGGCTTTGAAATAAAATAGATTGAGTTTGATTTTCTAGTTTGATTTACAAATCTACAAAATAGATTGAGTTTGATTTCCCAGTTTGATTTGGGGTACAAACTTTCAGTTATAAGATTAATAAATTCTGAGGATCTAATGTACGGTATGGTGACTATAGGTAATACTGTATTGTATATTTAAGAATTGGTAAGAGAGTAGATCTTAAATGTTCTCACCGATACACACACACATACACACACACACACAAATATGTGAGGTGATGGATATGTTAACTAACCTTTTTGTGCTAATCATTTCATAATGTATATGTATATAAAATCATGTTATATACCTTAAACTTACACACTGTTATATGTCAAATATATTTCAATAAAGCTAGAAAAAAATAAAAAGTCGCTCAAATTTCCATTATCTAGAGTAAACTACTATTAATATATTGGTGTTTTCTCCTTCCTTCCTTTTTCCTTCCTTCCTCCTGTCTTCCCTTCTTTCTTTTCTTCCTTCCTTTTTTCCTCCCTCCCTCCCTCCTTTCCTTCCTTCTTTCCTCCCCTCCTTCCTTCCTTCCATCCCTCCATGCTTTCCTTCCTTAATGGAATGCTACCCATACTGTTTCATAGCTTTCTTTTTTACATCATCAATTCTTAAGGTGTTTTCATGTTATTAAATAACCTTCTGAAAAATAAATTGAATATTATTCTTCAACATCATTTTTGATGGTTGCATACAACTTTGTTGTATGAGTGTAACCTAATTTAATTTGCAATTCTCTATTTTGGGGCCCGAGTCAGAAATACCATTGTTTTGACTAGTGTGGCGTTTACCATGTACTTATCAGTGAAGCCAGAGGAACATTTTGATAGAATTTGTGTTTGCTCTAATCTCATCTTATTTTCTCCTGCATTTTCAACATCATTGTTTGGTTTTGTTTTTCAGTTGAGATAACCACTTCCTTCTCTTTGCTCTGAACCATATACTTTAGTGAACTCAGTGGTTATTACAAACTGACTAAATTTAGTTTTAAAAAAATCTAGCTGGGCCCACAGGTATTATTTTCTTTCATAACGGCCTTCATATCTTTATTATTTTAACTCAATAGCATTTGTAAGTGACGAGTTCTATCCATGAACTGGGTCATTGGATAGAAGTCATCAGATGGTTTTATATTGAACTCCAAAGCCCTAAAAATCTTTTTGTCTCTAGAGGCAGCATATAGGCAAATACTCTAGGAATACCTAAGCAAATCAGTTAGCAATTATGATATGATGGAGTCAGCCATTGATTTTCAATGTAAAAATTTTCAAGGGAAAGAAACTAACATTTATTGAGAACCAGATACTGTACCTACATTTATATCATTAAATCCAAACTACAGTTTTGTTAAGGTTACATGTTAGCACTCTGATATTTAGGAGATTTGAAGCTAAGGGATAAATCAATTTGCCTAAAGTCACATAGCTGGTACAAGGTAGAGCTGAGATTGAAATACAGGTCTGCCTGGCCCCAAAATGTTTAGGCCACTCAGAATCATTCCTGCCCTATTAATAATTCACTAATCAGTTGAACTCTTGGTTCAAAAATATACCTTAAATGCCAAGATGAAGTAACAAATGAATGTGCTATTAGATAATCTCTGAGCTATTAAATAATCTCTGAGCATTAAGGTAACCAACGTTGGAATACAGTTGCTTTGTGTTTCCTTCCTATGTACCAAGATTAATGATGGTCAGTAAGGCTCAGGAATCTGACTGCTTCAGTAATTCTTCTTATGGAGTGTCAAAATTTCTGATAAAAATAAATTAATACTTGCTAGCCATAGATTTATAGTCCTAGAAACACTGGTCTGAACAGGACACCTAATAATCCTACTGTTAATTTTTAACACACATGCCACACTAATGGGGAAAAATAGACCTTACCAGAATTCATTGCAAGACATAGTTCTTAGATGAGACAGTAATGAGGCAATGTCTGGTTCTTATTAAAGGTCATAAATAAATGATTCATAACCCAAACAAAAGTATAGACTTGGTCATAAACATCATTATTAACCAATGCATTGTCAGTGGAATATGCTTTGAGAAACATATCTTTCTTTATATCTTACTTTGCTTTAGTTGTCACTTGACTCTTTCCTGACAGTTTGCAATCCAACCAGTTTTAAAAATCTAGAGAAGGAGATACATTACTCACACTGGAAAGAGTTGCAGAAGAAATTTATCCAAGGATCACACCAGGAAGAGACCAAAGTATTGTTTTTTTAAGTAGATATATATGGTTTTGTCTCCATAGAAATTTGAATTTCATGCTCAAGATTAAAAGTAGTAAAGTGCCAGCAAACATTAGTGTCTTTGGAAAAACTATGTAAGATTTCAAATCTAGGGGCGCCTGCGTGGCTCAGTCGTTAAATGTCTGCCTTCGGCTCAGGTCATGATCCCAGGGTCCTGGGATCAAGCCTCGCATCGGGCTCCCTGCTCCGCAGAGAGCCTGCTTCTCCCTCTCCCACTCCCCCTGCTGTGTTCCCTCTCTCGCTGTGTCTCTGTCAAATAAATAAATAAAACCTTAAAAAAAATTTCAAATCTAAACCTTGTGAACGTTACTCCTTTCTTCATTGTTTGACTTAATCTGTTTTCCTTTCCTATGGAAACTAGCTTTTGTTTTGAAATATGACATAGTAAATTGTTGCAAAGGAAAACAACAGAAAATGTTATTTTTGATGTTTTTTATATGCATGAGTATAAAGTGTTTTTTTATTTTTAAGCTAAGCTTTTTGTCTTACTTGTTTGGAAAAATAAACTCTGTGCCACAGTGAATTGCCTGCTAGTATTTTATGGAGCCATATATATGGATGCTCAATTATTTTGGGGAGGTGGTGGCATGGATGAAGGATAACAATCTCATGCAAAAAATGTATACAGGGTAGCATAAAATGAAACTTCATTTTACTTGTCTATAACTAAGGAACTGAGGGGCAGCCTGACATGGTGGAAAAAATCCTGGGTGCAAAGTCAGAGGATCAGGGTAAATGAGAGATGGTTGTGTGGATTCATTCTGGAATATTCTGTGACAGGAAGTGGACTCAGGAGAGGAACAAGAGGAACTTCAGGAGCTTCAAAGCAAGACAGTGGAGGTAAAACAGAAAGGGTTTTTCTAGATAAGCCTGTATGATGCTCTCTCCTGGGGAAAGACTACCACCTGGGGAGAAGTGAGTATGTGACTGAACCTCAGGCTGTGACCTTGGAACCCTGTCTGGTTTTGGTGGGGAGTACACTTGGGTAAGTGCAACCTAATTTCTGTCTGGAATCATCCTTGCTTTTCTCTTTAAAGCCCGCGAAGCCTAGTCAGGGGCCTATACTCTGCTGCTGGTAGCAACTGGAACCCAAGCCTCAGGTGAGATCACCTGGGAAATAAATGTAGGTAGAGAAAAGGAGAGAATTCTAGACCACTTCAAAGTTCAGACTGGGTAGAAAAAGAGGAGCTTAAAAGTGAGGAGAAAAAAAAAAAAAAGATAAAAGGGCCAGTGAGGTAAGAAGAAAACTAAGAGAGTAGATGACACTAAGGCCAAGAGAGGAAAGTGTTTCAGAAAGTAGGATGTTGCTAACTGGTTCAGTAGGATGAAGGCACATACGTTTCCATGGGATTAGGCAATATTAGGTTATTAGGGATCCTGACAAGAAAATGGAAGAATCAGAAGCTTGATTGGAGTGGTTGAAATGAGGTCACAGATGAGGTTGAAAGGATGGACATGGAACTCGTGGGATCCAGACTGGAGGGAGACAGATGGATGAGTGATAGGGTCTGAGAGTTCAGAGAGTGGTTGACTAGAAAGGGAAACATGTATGAGAGGTTAGTCTTGATGGCCTCTTACAAGGTAAGAACAGTGGGATATAGTTACTCTTTTGAGGTTTTTGCTATACAAAGAGGAAAGAAATGGGTTGAAAACCACAGGCTACCGTGGGTAAAAGTGGGGAGGTGATTTTTATGGTCAAATATACTAGATCAGATGAGACCAATTCAGAAGAGTGGGAGAAATAGATGAGGTAGGAGAGAAGGGGCACAACTGCAAGGTAATAAGAGAACATGGATCAGGACATCCCAGTGGAGCAGGTGGGCCTTTTTAGAAGAAGGGACACAACTCCTTAGTATCTGTAGGAAAGAAGATAGAATTAATAGGTACAGAAGAAAGTAAATTTATAGAAAGATAAGGGCACTCCCTTTAAACTGCTTCTAATTTCTCAGGAAAATATAAGGTAAGGTCAAGGGCTGAGGTGAGACAGGGATGTTTGAGGGGAGAACAGAAAGTGTGGGATGGTTATCTAAGAGAGTGAGACAGCAAATGTTCTGGGGACATGTAAGTAGTTATCAGGAAATGTCAGACATCCATTTGTGACTCTGAGTTATGAATTTATTGTGGATCTAGTTAGGAGTATTAAATGGTTTTATCAAACTTCAGTTACTGGAATATGGCTAGAATTGAGTTTAATCTGGTTTGGAGATTTTCCAGGTAAGTAGGAAGGAGGGAGAGAGAAGGAAAGTAATTAAAGGAGTTTGCACATGAGTGATTTTCTGGGCATAGGAGGTAGTGAGGACATGAAGGGTGATAGGCTGAGAAAAAAGTCATCAGGAGGTTGACTTATGTGATTTATAAGCAGGTGGAAGTGAGTGAATTGTAGTCTGATGGTATGGGCTTCAAATACGCTGCATATTTTAAAGAAGGGAAGGCAAATAAAAGCCTTGAAAATCACACTGGAAGATAGGGGGACAATAATCAGGCTCTCAAGTTCATGAGCTATAAAGAAAAAAGCAACCTTTTCTTGTGTCCTTAGGAAGAACAAGGTGTCAGTTAGAGAAAGGGGGTTAAGGAATCATTCAGAGAAGGGTCAGACTGGAAGTTCTGTATGGCCCAGTAAGGAAGAGCGTGGGGAAGGATGAAAAGGATGGATGTAGGATTATGGGATTCAGACTGGAGGGAGACAGATGGACAAATGAAAGGGGGTTAATGGATGAATGAATGAGAGCAGTGGAGTAGAAGGGGATATAAGGCATGATAGCCTCGATGGCCTGTACATGAAAGGTCCAACAGTTCAGATCTCCATCTTGTAAAACAACTAGAAGGAATGGGGAACTGCAGACAGAAGGTGCTGGATGGGCTTCCTTGAGGTTTCTGGACTCTCTTCAGGTTCTTCTTGTCACTGATTAGCTGCATGTCCTTGGGCAAATTCTTGTCTGGCTCTCTCTTTCCTCATGTATAAAATAATTCACTTCCAGTGCTCATGTGCTGTTTTGGTTCTCTGAAATCCCTTGTCGGCCTGTTGAAATCCTAGTCATTCTTTAAGAATCTTCTCAGAAGCCATCTCTTAGGCTTTTCTTATTTCATCACCCAACCCAAGCAAGGGTGACCTTTTTTTTTTCTCAGAATCGCTGTAGCACTGAATCACCCTGGTGGCCATTATCAGTCTTCCAAGTGATACAGTTATTTGTGTTTATCTCTCATCTTTCTTAAAAAATCCATGAGAACAGGAAATGTGATACATCTTTTTGCTCAAGTAGATGCTCAGGAAGTGACTTGAATGAACAAGTAAATCATACTTCTGGAAGACAAAGTAGTAATGAAAGAATAGATAATATTAGAAAGAAAAGATGAAAAATGCCTTGTATTATATTTCAAATTTGCATGGGACATTTAGGTAAGTGGAAAATGTGATTTTATCAGGTCTAAGCATTGTTTGTATGGCTCTTGGTACAAACTTGAAGCAGTTACAGATGTAATAAAGGTATTAGTAGAAGCTTGATTGCTCCAAGGAAATAACTTTATGGAGTTTAAGAAATCCTGCTATCATGGGGCGCCTGGGTGGCTCAGTCGTTAAGCATCTGCCTTCGGCTCAGGTCATGGTCCCAGGGTCCTGGGATCGAGCCCCGCATCGGGCTCCCTGCTGAGCGGGAAGCCTGCTTCTCCCTCTGCCACTCCCCCTGCTTGTGTTCCCTCTCTCGCTGTGTCTCTCTCTGTCAAATAAATAAGTAAAATCTTAAAAAAAAAAGAAATCCTGCCATCTTGAATGGAAAATAGCAGAGGAAGAAGGGAAGATGTGAAAATGAATGTATCTGAATGAATATTGAAAATATAAGGAAAGCAAACTGAAAGAAATAATATAATTTCTAGGTTTTAAAAAATGCAAACAGAATTTGTCCTAACTATTCAAGGGGTAAAGAATTTATCTAAGCTAATAGTTGACTAAAAATGTATCTCTACTGGAAAGTGTATTCGTTATTGGGCTGTGGAAATTGCATGCCATGATTTGGAATGTGATGTTGCTTTGTCTGAAGTGGAGTATTTTAGTGGTTGTGTTTTTTGAATCAAGCATTGAATGACATGATCTGACAAGAAAGAATGTGTTCGTTGTGATCAATAGGACAGAATATTGGAAGAGTATTGGAAAATTCCAGAAGTTTATGTTATGTAACAATACCAACACCACCATCACTGACAGAAAATATAGTAACAAAGACTTTCTGAGCCCTTACTCTGTGTCAGTCTCTAATCCACAGCTTTATAGATCATATCAGTTAGTGTTCAATCAGAGACACAGAACCAGTAGGAGATATATATCAAGAGGTTGATTGCAAGGAACTGGCATATGCGGTTGTGGGGCTCCAGAGGCTAGGTGGTTAAGAAGGACAAGCTGGAGCTCTTGGCCATGAACTGAAGCTTTACTCTTAAGGCCTTTCAACTGACTGAATCAGGCCCATCCAGATTATTGAGAATAATTTCTCTGAAAATCAGTTGATTATGGACTTTAATGATATATATAAAATGCTTCCAAAGCAGCGCTTAGATTAATATTTGCTTAAATAGCTAAGAACCAAAACCTAGCCAAGTTGACACATAAAACATGTATTATCTTGGGGCATCTGGGTGACATGCAGTCAGCTGAGTGTCCAACTCTTGGTTTTGACTCAGGCCGTGATCTCAGGGTCCTGAGATCAAGCCCTGCATTGGGCTCTGTGCTCAGTGTGGAGTCTGCTTAGAACTCTCTCTCCCTCTCCCTCAGTCCCTTCCCCACTCTCTCTCTCTCAAATAAATAAAAATAAATCTTTAGAAAAAAAAAAGAAAAAACATGTATTATCTCATTTAACTCTCAAAACAATCCCTGGGAAGCAATTCACACAAATGATAAATTTTGGAGCAGGGGTTTTAACAGAGGTGGTCTGAGGCTGGACCCAGGGATTGTGCACCATGCTGCAGAGCATTGTAGGAGAGAAATGAAAGCCATGCATAATTTCTCCTCTGAAACATCTCCTGGGATAGGCCTCTTGTATATCCTAGAGAAAAACCAGTCCTTTACAACCAGGATTGATGACTTCTCTCAGACTGTCACATGGAAGATACTATCTGGCACCCATGTTATGGTGATAAAAAAAAAAAAAACCTTAAAGTCATTAGGTTCCTAGAAAATTGCTAGTTTCCTTAGTTTCATTCAAAAGGAATAAGACAACAAAGCAGTTTGTTTTTGTCGTTCTGTTCACCCCTTCCCTCACCCCTCAGCACATTTTTTTAAAACCACAAATGGAATAATTGGTATTGAGGCACGTGTTAAGCTTAAGTTAAAACTTAGGTGATGACTACATTAATAAAAGAAAGGATAAGAACAATGATCCTTTTAATAGATGCAGAAAACACATTTGACGAAGTACAACATCCATTCATGATAAAAACCTTCAACAAGGGCACCTGGGTGGCTCAGTTGATTGGGCGACTGCCTTCGGCTCGGGTTGTGGTCCTGGAGTCCCGGGATTGAGTCCCGCATCGGGCTCCCTGCTCCGTGGGGAGTCTGCTTCTCCCTCTGACCCTCCCCCCTCTCATGTGCGTGCGCGCTCTCTCTCTCTCTCGGATAAATAAATAAAATCTTTAAAAAAAAAAAAACCTTCAACAAAGTAGGGTCAGAGAGAACATCCCTCAATATAATAAGGACCATATACAAAAAACCCACAGCTAATATCATTCTCAATGGGAAAACACTGAGAACTTTTCCTCTATGATCAGGAACAAGACAAGGATGTCCACTCTCACTACTGTTATTTAACATAGTACTAGAAGTCCTAGCCACAGCAATTAGACAACATAAAGAAATAAAAGTCTTCCAAATCAGCAAGGAAGAAGTCAAACTTTCACTATCTGCAGATGACATGATACTCTATAGAGAAAACCTGAAAGAGTCCACCAAAAAATTGCTAGAACTAATGCACGAATTCAGTAAAGTCACAGGATACAAAATCAATGTACAGAAATCTGTTGCATTTCTATACACCAATAATAAAGCAGCAGAAAGAGAAATCAAGGAATTGATCCCACTTACAATTGCACCAAAAACCATACGAGACTTAGGAATAAACCTAACAGGTAAAAGATCTGTACTCTGAGAACTATGCAACACTAATGAAAGAAATGGAAGATAACACAAAGAAATGGAAAGACATTCCATGCTCATGGATTGGAAGAACAAATATTGTTAAAATGTCTATATTTATTACCCAAAGCAATCTGCATATTTAATGCAATACCTATCAAAATATCAATAGTATTTTTCACAGAGCTAGGACAAACAATCCTAAGATTTGTATAGAACCACAAAAGACCCCAAATAGCCAAAGCAATCTTGAAAAAGAAAAGCAAAGCTGAAGGCATCACAATTCCGGACTTCAAGTTCTATTACAAAGCTATAGTGATCTTTTTTTCTTTACCCATTAATCTGTTGAAGGGCATATTGGTTCTTTCCACAATTTGGCTATTGTGGACATTGCTGCTATGAACATTGGGGTGCATATGGCCCTTCTTTTTTTAGATGTGGTCCATATATACAATGGAATATTACTCAGCCATCAGAAAGGATGAATACCCAAATTTTGCATCAACATGGATGGAACTGGAGGAGATTATGCTAAGTGAAATAAGTCAAGCAGAGAAAGTCAATTATCATACAGTTTCACTTATTTGTGGAACATAAGGAATAACATGGAGAACATTAGGAGAAGGAAGGGAAAAATGAAGGGGGGGATCGGAGGGGGAGATGAACCATGAGAGACTATGGACTCTGAGAAACAAACTGAGGATTTTGGAGGGGAGGGGTGGGGGGATGATTTAGCCCGGTGATGGGTATTAAGGAGGGCACGTATTGCATGGAGCACTGGGTATTATACACAAACAATGAATCATGGAGCACTATATCAAAAACTAATGATGTACTGTATGGTGACTAACATAACATAATAAAAAAAAAGAAAAAGAAAAGATAAATCTATTCCCAAAAAACAAACAAACAAACAAACAAAAACAAAGCTATAGTGATCAAGAGAGTATGGTACTGGCACAAAAATAGACAAATAAATCAGTAGAACAGAATAGAAAACCCAGAAATGAACCCACAACTCTATGGTTAATTAATCTTCGACAAAGCAGGAAGGAATATGCAATGGGAAAAAGGCAGTCTCTTCAACAAATAAACTGGACGGCTACATGCAGAAGAATGAGACTGGCCTACTTTCTTACACCATACACAAAAATAAATTCAAAATAGATTAATGACCTAAATGTGAGGCAGGAAACCATTAAAGTCATAGAGGAGAACACAGACAGTAACCTCTTTGACATCAGCTGTAGTGACTTCTCACTAAATATGTCTCCTGAAGCAAGAGAAACGAAAGCAAAAATAAATTATTGGGACTACATCAAAATAAAAAGCTTCTTCACAGTGAAGGAAACAATCAACAAAACTAAAAGGCAACCTACAGAATGGGAGAAGATATTTGAAAATGACATATCTGATAAGGAGTTAATATCCAAAATATATAAAGAACTTATAAAATTCAACACTCAAAAACCAAATAATCCAGTTAAAAGATGGGCAGAAGACATAAATAGACATTTCTCCAAAGAAGAAATATAGATGGCCAATAGACACATGAAAAGATGCTCAACATCACTCATCATCAGGGAAATTCAAATCAAAACTACAATGAGATATCACCTCACACTGTCAGAATGGCTAAAATTAACAACACAGGAAACAGCAGATATTGGTGAGAATGCAGAGAAAGGGGAACCCTTTTACACTGTTGGTGGGAAAGCAAAGTGATGCAGTCACTCTGGAAAACAGTATGGAGATTCCTCAAAAAGTTAAAAATAGAACTACCCTAAGATCCAGCAATTGCACTATTAGGTATTTACCCCCGAAATACAAAAACACTAATTCAAAGGTGTACGTGCACCCTTATGTTCATAGCAGCATTATCAACAATAGTCAAATTATGGAAGGAGCCCAAATGTTCATCAACTGATGAATGGATAAAGAAGAGGTGCTGTGTATATGTACAATGGAATATTACTCAGCCATAAAAACAAATGAAATCTTGCCATTTGCAACAATGTGTATGGAGCTAGAGAGTATTATGCTAAGCAAAATAAGTCAGTCAGAGAAAGACACATATCATAGATTTCACTCATATGTAGAATTTAAGAAACAAAACAAATGAACATAGGGGGGAAAAAAACCAGGAAACAGACTCTTAACTACAGAGAACAAACTAAGGGTTACCAAAGGGGAGGTGGGTGGGGGGATGGGTAAAATAAGTGATGGGGATGAAGGAGCGCACTTGCTATGATGAGCACCGGGTGTTGTATCTAATTGTTGAATCACTAAATTCTACACCTGAAACTAACATTAGACTGTATGTTAATAACTGGAATTTAAATAAAAACTTGGAAAAAAACCCTTAGGTGATGACTATAGAGGGTTTATTTTAATCTAAATCCTTCTGAGCTATAAGAGGAAAGAGTAGACCATCTGGTGGAAAGAGTAGAATGAGACAGACATGCAGAGTTGTGAAAGAAAGGGCATTCCAGTAACTAGAACTGGATGGGGACAGGGGAGTGTGTGGAGGTGTGTGACTGTCTCTGCTGGACCTTCTGACATGTGAGAGTCCTGGGGGTCCTGGTGGGAGGCTAAGATCTAACAAAAGCCATAAGTAGGCAAAAACAGTGTTAGCTCCTAGCCCAGTGTCCTGCTGAGCCTGGGTCCTGCCATCCCTGGGCTTCCTTTGCTGACCACACTGTTTCTCTCTTCCAGATCCCCTGCTGTTTGTATTTTACCTCAGTAAGTGCATTCTCCACCAGGATCTCAGGTACTCTGATGAACAAGGGCGAAAAAACCACACAGTCTTCACTCTTGTCCCATGACAGACTCTGTATCCCTTTGATCACAAGCTTTCTTGAACACGGCTGTCCAGAAAAGGGAAGATCCTCAGGGGTAAGCTGGACATTGGCCACCAAAGATATCAGATTCAGTCTCTGGAACCTGTGAATGTTACCATATATGGAAAAAGGGTCTTTGCAGATGTGATTAAGTAAAAGATTTGAAATGGGAGATTATGCTGGATTTTCTGGTTGCACCCCAAGAGAGAGGCTAAGGGAGATCTGACACAGACAGAAAAGGAGAAGGCCATGTGAACACAGAGACAGATTGGAATGATGTGGTCGCAAGCCAAAGAATGAATGCCAGCAGCCATCAGAAGCTGGAAGAGAGTAGAACTGATTCTCCTCTGGAACCTCTGGGGGCTCTCTATGGCAGATTTTTGCTCAGTGATACTGATTTTGGACTTCTGGCTTCCAGAACTGTGAGACAATAAATGCCTGTTGTTTTAACCTGCCAAGTCTGTGGGACTTTGTTACAGCAGCGACTGGAAACTAATACAGCCTCCCAACTGTTCCTTCAGATGACTCCTAATATCTTACCTCTATTAAGTACTCTGAGAATAAAGAGAGTTCCTAATAGCGTTTCCCCATATCATCCACTGCTCTATTTACTTGATCATCAGGACAAAACCCAAATGTTTATTGGTTTTCTGTATTACAGTTGCTTTTGGTTTGTTATAGGCTAAAAAGTAGAAGGGAATTGTTCAATTCACTCTGTGAAATACCCAACCTATTGCACTATAGATGCTGTTTGAATGGCAAAGAATATGGAAGACTTTAAAGGAGAAAGAATTATGAGAATAACAATTTCCACAAAGATCTCTCATCTTTCATTAAGTATGAACTTGAGATTAGGATGCCTTCCTTTTTAATGTAAGTCAAAGTCGCAAATGGAAAGTAAGCAAGTTTATGTTTTTAATACAGGAAGGAGAAGAGAGAGATAATGTATTCTATCAATTCTGGTTCTATGACATTCAGAGTTTTTGATTATCAATACAATCTTTCTTGCAGATAAATGTACTTTATCATTTTATTATATTTAGGGTTTACTTAGATCCTTCTAATTATCAAGTTAGTCTTAAATTCTTGTCTACACTTTGGGATGCAGATCTTTGAAACAGCTGATTTGTATCCCGAAGATTTGGTTAGTCTTAATTCTTAGAGAAGATAGATGCATTTTCATTTCTAATTTAGGATATAATTTCATCTTAAAAAAACACTTTAATTGGTAAAATTGTAATAATTTGGCTTTTTTTGTACCCCTAAATCAATTTAGGAGAAAAGGGAAAGTCAAAGAATATGTATTCAAAATACAAGACAACTTTAAAGAAATCAGTTCATTTTAACAGCAACATTGAGAATTCATAGGATCAGCAAATGAGACGTGTTCTTTTTCTCAAATCTGGGTTTGATAAATGGCTTGACCACATCCATTACTCTGGGTGAACTCCTCCCAGCATGAATTCTAACTCTTACAGGAAGGGAGCCGTTGGTTTATTGTACATTTAGAGTGGCCTTATCACATATACAAGAAGTCTTGCATAAAAGAATGTTAACTTCGAGTGCTAGGAAACAGCCTGAGTGCCTATTAATAGGAACTGGTTAAATATATTATAAATTCATAAAATGGAACATTTCACATCCGTTAAATATTCAGTATCTATGCTTACGTAGAATGATCCTCAAGACATATTTTTAAGTGAGAAATGGAAGATGGAGAATGGTACATAAAGAATACTACCATTTGTGTTTTTAAATTAAAAAATTTTACTGTTAAAAAAAGATAGTAGGAAGGGAGAAATAAAGGGGGGGGAATCGGAGGGGGAGACGAACCATGAGAGACTATAGACTCTGAGAAACAAACTGAGGGTTTTAGAGGGGAGGGGGTTGGGGGGATGGGTTAGCCCCATGATGGGTATTGAGGAGGGCATGTATTGCATGGAGCATGGGGTGTTATAAGCAAACAATGAATCATGGAACACTACATCAAAAACTAATGATGTAATGCATGGTGACTAACATAATAAAATCAAATTAATAAAAAAATACAAAAAAAATTTACTTTTCAGTTTGAAATAATTTATACTTACAAACAGTTGCAAAAATGGTACAAAAAAGTCCTGTTTACCTCCATTCAGTTCCTCCAAAAGTTAACACTTTACATAACTAGAGTATAATGATCAAAAGTAGGAAATTAACATCAATGCAATTCTACTAATTAATCTACATACTGTCTTCAAATTCTTTTTCAATTGTCCCACTAATGTCCTTGAACATACTTTAATCTGGGGCAGCTCCTCCAATTCGTTAGTCTTTGCCTTTTATGACCTTGACACTTTGAAGAGTATTCACTAGATATTTTATAGAATGTCCCTCAGCTGGGTCTTTCTAATGTTTCTTCATGATTAGATTCAGATTATATTTTTTTTGGCAAGAATATCACAGAAATGCTGTTGTGCACTTCACAGTACATATCACGAGATACATGATGTCAATATGTCTCACTCCTGGAGACGTCAACTAAATCATGTGGTTAAGGTGGTGTCTGGGTTCTCTGTGGTCCTTATTATCTTTTCCTTTGATAATTAATAAGTATCTTGTGGGGAGTTAATTTGAGACTATATAAATATCTTGTTGACATCATGCTTTCTTGTCTACTAATTTGAGCATCCATTGATGATTTTTGCCTGAACTGTTATTACTGTGGTGTTTTCATTTGTGTCTCAAAAAGTGATACAGACACCTATGATGTCACTGTGTAGAATATCTTGGGGATGGTTTATCAGAAACTGGAAAAAGTGATTAGCTCTGGGGAAGGAAATCAGGGAAGGCAGCTGGACAGCCAAGCCAGGGAGATGTTTCACTATGTAAGCTTTTATGCAGTATAAATTTACCTGGTTCATATCTTATGATTTAGTGAGGGACAGTGGTGGGGTGAAATCTGTTGACTTAAAAAATAAAATAATCTTTTCAAATGACACAAGAAAAAATTTTCCCAAAAGAAATAAATTGATGATAAAAAAATATTGGGAGAGGAGAGAAGCTAACTTATACTGGACAAAAAGGATTTTGCTGTTTCTTTAAATACACATCAGGGACTATTTCATTATATTATCTGAAAGCACAACTACTTGGGTTTGTGATCCAGAACTGTAGCTAGCTGGTTCATTTTATCTTTAAAATATAATAAGTATTAAAGTTTTACTTGTAATTTGTGATAGCTTTTCAAGCAAGGTCTGCATTTTATAATGTGTCTTTTGGCATAAACATTAAATTCTAAAGAAACATCAGGTCAGCAAGAGAGTATGGAACTCTTACTATTGAAAGAAACCATGTCAATCAAGTGTAGTAGAATTTTATTTGGAAACATTACATTACTTTTCACAACTAAGAAAAAATAGTTTCTTTAAAAATTTCAGGTCATACATAACTATGACTTCTGATCACAAGCATTATTCTAAGAGATGTTTTAGAACCATTCAGAATGTTTTCAAAGCACCGACTCTCCCTGAGCTGCACTTGTCAAACACAACATGTCTGTGCTACTCGTAGAGCGGATAGGATGCCATTCTTCCCAGCTTGTGAGCACAGTGGGTCCCATTTATATTTGTAACATGAAGGTCTATCCCTTTTGTTGTCAGAGGTTCCTTCCTTTAACATGGGAAAGTAAGTAGGAAGCTTAATCTTACACATCTCTGGAGTATCCACACGGACGTTTCTTCAGCGTCTTGTGGGATTTCCCACTGCTCCAAGTTTCTCCCTGAACCCCAGTGGTGATACTGTTGACCCTTGTTCTATTTCTCTGCTACCATCCATGGATGAGCTGATGCTCCCCTCATGAGAACCACTGGAGAGAAGGTGAGGGGGAAGTGTGTGTGTGTGTGTGTGTGTGTGTGTGTGTGTGTGTGTAGCTTTAAAGTAGTTTCTTTAATTTTCGTGGGACTTGTGTAGGTTAAAATTGCTCTCAAATAGAACTTTCTGCAGTGAAGGAAGTGTTCTCTAGTTGGCACTATCCAGAAACACTAGCAGTCACTAGCTATCAGTGGCTATTGAACCTTTGAAATACGGCCAGTGCAACTGAGAAACTGCATTTTTAACATTATTGAATTTTAATAAAAATTTAAGTGGTCACATGTGGCGAGTGTTTACTGTATTGGACAGCACAGGTGGAAAGCATGGTTTTTGGAATCTGATTCTTGCCAGCTGTGTGATCTTGAGTAAGTCCCTTCATTGCACTGGGCCTAATTTTCTTCATCTGTGGGATGGAGATGATGATGTACCTACTTCATAGGCTTGGTGTGAGGAGGAGATGATGAACAGTAGTCCTCCCCTCAGCCACAATTCCAGTTCCCATTTCACTTTCTTTGTTTCAGTTACTAGCCATCAACTGTGGTGGGAAGCGGACATTCTCCTTCTGATGAATCCTCAGAAGGTCAATAGCAGCCTAATGCAGTGTTCCAAGGCTGGGTCATTCACCTCACTTCATTTCATCACATAGGCATTTCATCACCTCACGTCATCACAAGAAGGCTGAGGACAGTACAATAAGAGATTTTGAGAGAGAGAGAAAGAGAATAACTTTTACTTTTTACTACAGTGTATTGTTAGAGTTCTATTTTATTAGTTATTATTGTTAATCTCTTACTGTGTCTAGTTCATAAATTAAACTTTTTATCATAGGTATGTGTGGGAAAAAACAGTACCTGTAGGGTTTGGTACTATTTCAGGTATGCATTGGGGGTCTTGGAATGTATACCCCATGGATAAGGGGAAGACTACTATATATAGAATACAATGCTTATGAACCGTTTATTAGAAAGGCTGGGTGTTATACGCAAACAGTGAATCATGGAACACTACATCCAAAACTAATGATGTATGGTGATTAACATAACATAATAATAAAAAAATAAAAAAGAAAGGCTCAGTAACTCCTAGCTGCTATTTAGTATACAAATACATGGCTCCAATCCACTTTATTGGCAGGAAGGTCTTTTTTTTTTTTTTTTTTGAGACTACTGCTCTAAGTATTCTAAGGTTTCTTTTGATGCACATGGTGGCCATGAGTTAATGCTTTTTTTAAAGAAAGGTTTTTGTTTAAATTCCAGTTAACATACAGTGTAATATTAGTTTCAGGTGTATAATATAGTGATCCAGCACTATTATGTATTTACCCAAAGAATTAAAAAATACTCATCCCTGAATAACTTAGAACAAAATGGATGAGTGGGAAGAAGGTAGTATCTGAGGCCCAAATGCAAATGGCTGTATTGGGAAAAGATGGAGAGGCTTAGACTCCTCATATCCTCTAACACTTGACTTCTCCTAACTCTGGAAATCTTAGCCCCATTCTTTTGTGATGTGTTCCAGAAGCAATGAACTTTCCTAAACCAAATATGAAGGTATTGACCTCACAGTAAATTCTTCTTGATTTAAGGGTTTATTGATTCTAGAGAGAATATTTGTTCTAAAGGACAGTTGTGAAATATTGAGTATGAACCCACTATGTTAGTTCAGTGGCTGCCTATTCAGAAGAGAGAGGTGTACATGTTTAAACAATTTTTTAAAAAAGATTTTATTTATTTATTTGACAGAGAGAGACACAACAGAGAGAGAGAGAACACAAGCAAGGGGAGTGGTAGAGGGAGAAGCAAGCTTCCTGCTGAGCAGGGAGCCCAATGTGGGGATCCATCCCAGGACCTTGGGATCATGACCTGAGCCAAAGGCAGACGCTTAACAACTGAGCCACCCAGGTGCCCCTAAACAATTTTTTTAAAAAGTGATGTTTTGTGAGTTTCCACCAAATATTTTCTGAGGCTTTTCCGTCCAAGTGCTTATTTGAACAAAGAAGTAATTAAGAGCTCTTACTTTGTATAGGAGGATAAGAAATTCAGTCCTTTCTTATACGTGATAGGGAGAAGCATTCTGAAACTGCACAGTATTGTCAATGCAATGAATATCTACTAAGAATGAATCACTGAATTAAAATCACATGAATTTAAACCTATGGGATATGTGTATATGCTTTAAACACTGCTTCAAGGGGCGCCTGGATGGCACAGTCGGTTGGGCGTCCAACTCTTGGTTGCAGCTCAGGTCATGATCTCAGGGTTGTGGGATCCAGCCCTGTGGGGCTCCACGCTCAGTGCTCAGTCTGCTTGAGATTCTCTCTCCTTCTCCCTCTGCCCCTTCTGCTTGTGCTCTCTCTCTCTCTCTCAAATAATTAAGTCTTTAAAACAAAAAAACAAAACACCACTTCAACAATAAAATAAGAAATCAAAAAAAATTCTGCTTGCAGGGGCACCTGGGTGGCTCAGTCGTTAAGCGTCTGCCTTCCGCTCAGGTCATGATCCCAGGGTCCTGGGATCGAGCCCACATTGGGCTCCCTGCTCGGCGAAGAGCCTGCTTCTCCCTCTCCCACTTCCCCTGCTTGTGTTCCTTCTCTCACTGTGTCTCTCTCTGTCAAATAAATAAATAAAATCTTTAAAAAAAAAATTCTGCTTGCGAAATACCCCTAATACAAAAGTGAACTATACTGAAGGAACATTAATGATTCCTTAATTTTTGGCTTGACATTCTTTGGAAATTTTCTTTATGTATTTTGATGTTTTGATTTCATATGTAGTATTCACAATTCTTGAGTGTATGAGGAGGAAGATTTTATGAATATAAGTTAATATTGCTGTTTCAAGTGAGAAGAATCATTATTAAACTTTAAAAATATTGCTTAACCCAAAGTACCTTTAATTATAGAGGAATATATGGTCGAAGCTAGAATATGGATGGTAGAATATTTCCCATTATAAACCTGCTGATACCTGGTGATTATTAATTAATGGTGATTAGTTGACATAATATTCAGAAAGTCATAGCCCGATATGTGACAACACTTGTATCACGAATACACTTGTCTTCATTGCCCTAGTGATAATCTGACTCAAAAGCAAAATTAGCAATATTAATTTTGTCTATTATTTTAATAAAATATATTGTTCCATGTGAGTGAATTTTCTAGATAAGAGAAGTTCACCACTTCAAGCACTGATACTGTCTTCAATAAGACTCTAAGTTTCATGAGGACAGGGACTAAGAGTTATTTACTATATTTAAAGTATACTTCCTAGTACAAGTACTATTAGGCACGGGCACTTAAAATACATCTTTTGACTTTTAAATAGTTTATTTTTCACAGCCTCATAAAAGCAGCAGGGTTGGATGGAAGAGGTCCCATATGCATACTCTGGTACAATGATTTGTTTATATGTTTTCATGCTTTTGTAGACACTTAACTTCTGTTTGGTTCACCTCTGCATCCTTGGCAACCATTGTGGCACCAGCTCAGTGGCTCTCACTAAATGTCAAATGGCTTGACCTGAATTACTTTAGAGTTAGAATTTCTGGGTGTGTGTTTTCACTTTGCCAATTACTAGCTGGGTGACTTTTTGTCAGTTATTCTCCTTGAGTCTCAAATTCCTCATCTGTAATGCTGGGAAACTAATACAAAGTTGTTATGAGACTTGTATAAGGTGATTCATATGTGTGCACATAACCCAGTTTCTGGCATAAAATAGGCACCCAAGACAGGTCTCCTTCTTCCCTCATTTCTTTGCAGACCAGGTATTCTTGTTCCTTATTTTATAGATGAGGTAACTGAGGTATAGAAAAGTTATATGACTTACCAAAGTTCACTTTTACATTTTATTAAAAGCACCAGAATTAGACTCGTATTTCCTGACTTTTTTTTTTTTACCCATGCTTCTGCTATTAGATCATGCTGTCTCCTGTGTATTTATCAAAGTCCGTAGATAATTATTGGATTAGGGGGCTCAAGCCCAAATGAAGAAATAGATAAGAGAATAAAATTCAGACTAAAAGGCAATGAGAAATTTATTAATTTATACAATAAATGTAAAAAGCACTGTTCTGTCTTATGTGAGGTTCAAAAACCTTATTTGAAGTTGTATGTGGTAAAGTCATTGCCTTAAAGAATCTGCCACTGGTAGAAATCAAAAGACATGAATCCAAAGGATGATAATCCAGTGCATTACATAATAAGAGCCTCATGAGTGGTATAAAGTGCTAAGGGAATTCTGAGAGGTGGGAGGGATTACATTTGAAGGTAGCATGTTTGGAGAGGTGTAACAATCCCTCCTCTACCATAGTGGTGTAGGGTTTAAGGGGACTTGAGTAGTGCTTATTCTCAGTTCTTCTGCCAATGTTACTTATTCCTTGTTTTAGGTACTGCCTTCATAGGAAAACACCTAAATTTAGATTCAAAGACAAAGGTCCTTGTAAAACCAGTTGTGCAAGCATTTCTGCTGCATTGTCTCTATCTATAATAGCTGTTCTGGAAAGTATTGCACTTGCTTTCCACATTTAATTAGTCACTAATGACCAATATGGCCTATAAACCATTTCTTTGCTTATTGTTGATGATTCAGGTCAAATATGGCAGATGGTTCCTAATGCTGGATTCTCCAACATGCATTTATTATAAGATGGATGCATCAAGTTTAATAGAACAGCCCAGGGCAAACAGTTTGCAAATGGCCAGGTTCCTAGCACGGGAATATTTCACCACAGGATTCTTTATCACAAAGTTCAGAGTCTCTTTAGAAGCAGACCTTCCTGTCTCCTCTCTTCTAATTCCTTCCCTCCTCCCTGTCGCCTTCCTTCTTTTTTTTTTTCCTTTCCTTTTTATTTCTTGTGTTCCTACCCAAGGGGAGTATACAAAAGAAATAGAAAGTACAACTTCCTCCCAGGTGAAATTGACAATAAATTTTAGGAGATAAACCTGAAAACATAAAATGATATGTGGATATAGATAAGTGTAGGGTGTGACAGCTCAGCCTGTGTATTTAAGGGTGTAGAGAACTTACAGTAAGTGATCTGTTCAAGGTAGGGTTTGTCAGGAACATTTTTGGAGGCCAGTTTGCTTTTCTCTTCTGCTTGCACCAAAGCAAGTTTCTTCAGGTTCTAGTCCTTTGGTTCCATATGGATGCTGTTCTTTATTTGCATTATCAGCACAGCTACTTTTTGAAAATCATCCAATCCAAGCTAACTGATGCCCAGGTTTCTGATCTCACTTCCCAATGTTTATATAGCATCCAAACTTAAGGCCAGTTTGTAATGAGCATGGCCTTTTTACCCTCCATATACCCTTACGTTAATGTGACCACAGCTTCCAGTGGGATTGCAATAGTGATGTACAAGTAATGGTAATAATAAGAGAGTTTGTTTTGATCACAACTTAGTTCCATGCTCCAAATTAAAACTTCCCATTAGCCAAACATTGCCAGGGAAATCCTTGGGAGTATAAAGGAACAGAGTTAATATTTACTGAGCGCATGCTATGCTGGAGACTGTGCTACATATTTTGGACAAAGCCACTCAGTTGTTGCCCACAGTAACTTAGGTTACAAAATGAGGGAACTGAGGTTCATAGGGTTAAGTCCACTTGCTTAAAATCATATAACTGGTATATGGTGAAGCTAGGATTCAAACCTAGGTCTCTCACTCCCAAATCCATACCTGTTCCACCCTGCTAAAGAGCTTGCTTAATACAGGATTTGTAAAGGATTTCCAGATGCTGGGAATGCAACAGAATCCCAGACATGCCACAGCCACCAAAACCACTGTCCCACATGGGAAGAACTGGAGTCAAGGGCCCCTGATGCTCTAGGAACTACTGTGGAAACCTGGTGATGTGTGTAAGGAGGGGGCTAGGGAAAAGGGGAAGGTGAATGTGTAAAAGATGTTCCTCTGTCATCAGTTTTGTGTTCAGCTGTGGACACTGCACTAGAGAAGGTCTGTGTTCCCAAAGTTACAGCTCAGTAGTAATATTGGTCTCTCAGCTTGCCTGCTTGTTCACAGCCACTTTGGGGAGAGTGCCAGTGCTGCTTCTATGGAGCCTAGTGGTGTCATTCACCTTGTGGATTCAGAACCGATAACCCCTCTGACCATCTTAGGGCAGGGACCAGCCATCTGGTGCAGTCTTACTTAAGTGTTAAGTTGTCTTTTCCCTTCAGGAATCTCACTGCCTTTTTGTCATCCAAGCTTGGACAAGGCCAGTTCAGTATATTCCATCAACTCTCACAACTTTAAATATTGGGGGAACTACATAGTAATCCTGGTTCCTTTCCCCGAGAAGGCTTTGGGCTCTATGGAAATTGCATGCTCATTTCCAGAAACCTTCCTACTTACTTCTCAGTGGTATGAGAGAGAGGGGACTTGCCCTCATCTGCTAAATCCTGGAGCCCAGTCTCTAAGTCACTCAAAAAGTGACCTCTGTCTAATCTCAGAACCAGAGTAACCAAATGCATTCCCCTTTCTAAACAAGATGGCAGTACTCTCTGGGCCTGGATACTGCTCGAGCTCAACCCTAATTTTGCATTTCCTAATTTGCCCATCTTGTTACCATGCATGAACCAGAACCAACCAGCGGACAGTAGGCAATAGCAGGACATTTAGAACAAAATACAGACAAACAGGAGCTGAAAGAGGGGGTGCATGAAGAGGGATGGAAATGAAGGAGTGAATTTCCATTACCGAAGGGTTGATTTAAGGCAGCTTTTGCTTGTGCCAGGGGCAGAAAGACTAGTTGAAGTTAATGAAGCTTGAGCTTCAGTCTCCTCAATTGAATGGGACCCTTCTAAGGCCCTGGGAGAGACTACAAATTTTTATCTATAATTTTACACACTTTTTCTTAAAGGGGATTCTCCACCTGCAAATTGTATGAACTTTAGGCTCCACAAAACCGGAATCCATTATAGCCCTTTAAAAATGGTTCTTGCTAACACAGAGACCAATACTAGCTTGGCCAGTCAAGAATTAAGACTGAATTGGTAATTGGAAACCCCTGGCTGAAGGGGCTATTTATTGGAGAGAGGTAAGCAGTAACTTCTGGCAGCCGACTTTGTTTGGGCCAGGGATGCTAACTGATGTCAATCTCAATTACAGTCATGGTAGTGGCTGTGTTGAGAAGGATTCTGAAGCCAGGCCCAGGTTCACAAGAATCCAGAATTAGTGATGGCTGCCATGGATACCTACCCAATACTAGCCTTGATTTGGGTTTGGACTCCATGTTTCTGGCCTGACTGGGAAGCTGCAGTTCTACAGATGTAGACAGAAAACGTAAAGAGCAAAAGGATGACTTTTACTTTGGTAAATTTTCTTTCAGAAAACACAAAGCAATTCTTTTTTATCTGGCTTCATGAATTATGCAACAAGTTGGGACATATGACAAAGAAAGATTCTTCATAACATACTGAGCCTGGCTAACGGCTGTCCCCTGAATGCAGAGCTGTATGCTGAACAGAAACTGGGCAAGACTCCATTGCCTCTGAGCACTCTGCCTCTGCCATGGGTCTGATGGATCACACAAAGACCTACTGGTCATTCTCTACATGGTCAGTGAATAGTCAAATGCTATATTCTTAGCACATTCTCGGTGTTCAAAGAATCAAAAATCACGGTTCATTAAATAGTTAATAGGTGACGACAGATTTAAACTGTGTACTTTTCCTAAGTAGTGTATGTTATGGGCTGAATTGTGCCCCCAAAAACTTATTCAGTACCTCAGATTGTGACTATATTTGGTGATATGGTCTTTAAAGAGATAAATAAATTAAAATGAAGTCATTATGTAATTCAGTATGACTTGTGTCCTTATAAGAAGAGGAGATTAGACACAGACATTCATAGAGGGAGAATGGCATGTGAACATGAAGATGGCCTTCTACAAACCAGAAAGGGAGGCCTCAGAAGAAACCAAACCAGCTGACACCTCGATCTTTTATTTCTAGCTTCCTGAACTGTCAGAAATAAATTTCCGTTGTTTCAGCCACCCGGTCTGTGGCACTTTGTTATGGCAGCCCTAGAAAACTAATATAGTGGGTATGCAATACTCCTTTGGAATTTTGTTCTTATCCATATCTTGTGACATTTCACATATTTTCTGGTTTCTGTTTTATTCATAGTTATTGAAAAGTTCTCTCCTCATCTTTCCATTTTCCCCCTTTTACCATGTATGCTCTCGGCAGAACATTTAACAGTGGTGATTTTTGCCACAAGCCCATCTGTCTTGATGATATTTCTATTTAAACTGCCAGGAAGATTTATTGAGAAGCTGGTAAGAAAGGAGGACAGCTCAAATTAATTTCCCTGAAATGTACTGGAGGATGTAAATAACCCATGGCTTGAAAATCTGATTAACAGTGCTGTCAGTCCAGAAAAATGTTGCTGGAGAAAGAATAACAGGGAAGGCTATAAAAGTACAGGCTTATCATGGAAGAGGGTATTTTGATCTATATTTCAAATAATATGGTTGAGGTTAGTAATATGTTTATTTCAGGAACAAGATGATGAATTTCAGTAATTATTTGGTGTGTATCATAATCTGCTGTAGAGTCATCAAATGATGTGCTCTATAGCCCTCAAAGGCTGGGATCACAGGAAACCACGTCTTGATTAGCCATAATTCATTAGCCAGAGTTCATCTGCAATCTTCTCTTGGGAGAAAAAAGTGTGATAACAAAACACAAACACACAAGGCATTTGAAAAAATAATCAAATTTCTTAAGTGTACCCTGAATTCAGTATAAATTCAGGCCAATCTCATGTATCATTTACATCTATATCCAAATGTCCACTTAATATGAATTATTGGCAAGAATGAGGATACTGAACTAATGCAAATCTTCGATCATCAAAACATAAGTTAATTTTGTTCACTGTATAACATCTACTAAGTCAAGGACATGATCTGATTATATTAAGAAAGTATTTTCCATAGCAAGAGTAGAAACAAATGAGAATTCTTATTTGTCATCTAAGCAGAAACTCCGGTGAATAAACCTCAGCCCTTAAAAAGAGATATGGTCGTGGTTTGAGTTTCATTGGCAATAGCTCTTCATACCACTCTCCATGTGTAAATGTTGACTTACTGGCTTCCAAAACTTTCTGATACTTTTATTAAAGATAAATGAATATTTTAAAAAAAGTTCATATGACTGCCAAACCCTGATCCCCAGGCCAGAAATTGCTGGATGGGCAGCCATCTGCAGGGGGTCTTTTTTTTTTTTTTTTTTTTACCATGGATGCCACAACCCCCTGACCTGAGCCTCCATCCTGTCTTGCCTGAAACACTGTAGTAGCTTCCAATAGAGGCTACTGGTTTCTCCCCTCGATCCTCTGTAGTCTGTGCTCAATGCAACAGCCAACACGAGAATTTAAAATACATCTGTCATTTCATGGTTCTCCGTAGTTCAAACCTCTCATGACTTCCTGTCTGTCTCAGAGTGAAAAACAAAATACTAACAATGGCTTCCAAGGCCTGAATGATCTGCCCTGCACCTCTGTCCCTTCTGTCATGGGCTTGACTCATCCCCCTATTCTGGCTGCGCTGGTCTTTGCTATTTCTCAGTGCTGCCCAGCCTGTTCCCTCTGTCTGGAATCCTCTTTCCTACAGTGGTTTGTATGACTCCTTCTCTGACACGTTGTAGGTTTTGGTTCAAATGTCATTCTCTCATGGAGACCTTTCTTTCTTTGAAACTGCCACCCCACCTCAGCAGTCCTTCCTTTTCCCTTTCCCTGATTCGTTTTTCTTTATCACCCTTCCCACTATTTGACATAGTCTCTACTTACTTGTTTTATTATCCACTAGGATTGTAAACTCCACAATGGCAGGAATTTTAGTCTGTTTTTTTCACTGTTTTGAATCCTGTTTGGCCCATCAGAGAGCCAATTAATATTAGTTTAATGAATGAATGGCTGATGGGGACTTTTTCCAGTAACTTATTTACTTATTTGCAAAACAGCCAGCAAGAGAACTCAGAAGTAAATGAAATTCTAACAATGGGTTAGGGCTCTGAAAACAGAATGGAACCCAGGGAAATAGCCAAGCGTTCTAATGCCATCTTGCTTTCTGTGAGATTTGACAATAACACACAAAAGCCAAAAGAGATAGACTGATATTTCCATAGTAATGTCTCTTTCTATATATTTATGCCACAAAAGAAACAGCGAGGCAATATCAAGGTAATGATATTTCTTTCTTTCTTCATTTTCATTTTTTGTTTGTTTGCCTAATCATATACACTGTAAAAATGACAATCCATTTAGAGATAGGCCATTTTCTAGACGTTTGATGAGTAAAAATTTACAGATTCTCTTTTTGTTGTTGCTGTTGAACAGACTTTTTAAAAGATTTCCCTTGTTTATTTGAGAGAGAGAGTGGGGGAGGGGCAGAGGGAGAGGGAGAGAGGGAATCTCAAGCAGACTCCACACTGAGCATGGAGCCCGATGCAGAGCTCAATCTCACCACCCTGAGATCATGACCTGAATTGAAATCAAGAGTCAGCTGCTTAACTGACTGAGCCACCCAGGCACCCCTGTTGAACAGATTTTTAAATGAAGTTGTTTAATCACTTGAGTTGTCATTACAAGCATGTGCTGATGACAGCTATTCCTAGGAAGTAGATTAGAATATACATTTTTTTTCTTTCTCCTCAAATCAAAACGTGGCATAAAAATAGCCATTGCTAATTTGAAGATGGTGATTTCAGCATTTCACTATTTTTGACTCCCAATTATTTAGACTTTCACCAAAGAGGACTTGTTTGTTCATTTAACCAGTGTAAAATGGTGGGGTAGAATCTACATCTGCTTTCAAAGGAGTAACCTATATTTTGGGTGAGGATGACGTTCATAATACTTGTTTATTTTGAAAATATATGATTCCTCCTTCAGATAGTGATATAGAATGCCTGAATTTCCTCACAGTGTATATTCTTTCTTTCCCCCTATGTCAGCTGTAATGCCTTTCAAAATCCTGGCTCAGATAAGTAATATTTAAAGACAGGTAGGAGAAGGCAGTGAGTATTTGTGCATTAATAACTTTTTTCCCTAACACAGAGCACACTTTCTTACAAATTGTGTTTCCCTTTTTTGCTATGGCTGCCAGGAAGCTTCAAATCATGTTTATTAATAATTGTAGTAACCAAATTAGCACTTGAGGCTAGCATATTTGCTTCTTCTAGATATTCATGGCTTTACTCTTTTCCATTTCCATTTTGATTATTGTGTATTAACATTATTGTGTATGTCTATGGTGAACACCTTAACATCCTTTTGTAAAAGATATGGATTACAAAAAGATTAGAAACTTATTTCAGCCCTCATGGCTTCTTTATCCCCTTTTCTCCTTTTTTCCTATCCCAATTCCAGCAGCTTGATAAAATATGACATAAAATGAAAAATTGCAAAATTGCTTCGTTTGCAGTGCATTATGATGTAGGCCTATGTAACTAAGAGTTCTGACAATATTTAGAGGCCTTTTATTAACTGGATTATTGTATTGAATTACTGAATCATGAAGACAATTGAAACAACCAAATTGAAGTTTTTTCATTCTGGAGGGAATCACTACAGAAATAAAACATATCAGAAATTACACATCAGAAACTACAGAAATAAAGCAATATCAGCCAGTTGCAGTGTGACTATCATACTGTGTTCTCATGTTCATGAATCAGAAAATCAGATGCAGGGTGTGGGAGGGATGGGGTGGCTTGGTGATAGACATTGGGGAGGGTATGTGCTATGGTGAGTGCTGTGAATTGTGCAAGACTGTTGAATCACAGTTCTGTACCTCTGAAACAAATAATGCAATATATGTTAAGAAAAAAAAAAGAAGAAGAAGATAGCAGGAGGGGAAGAATGAAGGGGAGTAAATCGGAGGGGGAGACGAACCATGAGAGACTATGGACTCTGAAAAACAAACTGAGGGTTCTAGTGGGGAAGGGGTGGGGGGATGGGTTAGCCTGGTGATGGGTATTAAAGAGGGCACGTTCTGCGTGGAGCACTGGGTGTTATGCACAAACAATGAATCATGGAACACTACATCCAAAACTAATGATGTAATGTATGGTGATTAACATAACAATAAAAAATTTAAAAAATTAAAAAAAAAAAGAAAATCAGATGCAGGAATGTGAGCTCAATGAGCTTGTTAAAGGGGTTTCTCTGTTTTGGTCAGTTTGTCCCCAGTGTCTGAAATATAGAGTAGTGTCAAGGCATATTTGTTGATGACTATTGATAAATGTAAATTACTATAGGTGGTGAGTATATAAATTGTCCATATGGAATTAAGCCTTGTTCAGTTGTATTTCTCAGTGGGACATGGACTGAGTGGTGAGGGCAAGGAGTTAAAAATGGAGAAGTTTCTCTCTCGACCCCACATAGTTACCACTTTTGGTATTCTCATTCCTTTGATAGATCTAGATTTCCATTTGGTATTATTTTTCTTCTGCCTGAAGGATTTCCCTTAACATTTCTTACAGAGAAGGTTTGCTATTAATAAATTATTTCAGCTTTTGTATGCCTGAAAATGTCTTTCTTTCACCTTCATTTTTAAAAATTTTTTATTGTTATGTTAATCACCATACATTACATCATTAGTTTTGGATGTAGTGTTCCATGATTCCTAACACCCAGTGCTCCACGCAGAACGTGCCCTCTTTAATACCCATCACCAGGCTAACCCATCCCCCCAGCCCCCTCCCCTCTAGAAACCTCAGTTTGTTTTTCAGAGTCCATCGTCTCTCATGGTTCGTCTCCCCCTCCGATTTCCCCCCCTTCATTCTTCCCCTCCTGCTATCATCTTCTTTTTTTTTTCTTAACATATATTGCATTATTTGTTTCAGAGGTACAGAACTGTGATTCAACAGTCTTGCACAATTCACAGCACTCGCCATAGCACATACCCTCCCCAATGTCTATCACCCAGCCACCCCATCCCTCCCATCCCCCCCCACCACTCCAGCAACCCTCAGTTTGTTTCCTGAGATTAAGAATTCCTCATATCAGTGAGGTCATATGATACATGTCTTTCTCTGATTGACTTATTTCACTCAGCATAACACCCTCCAGTTCCATCCATGTCATTGCAAATGGCAAGATCTCATTCCTTTTGATGGCTGCATAATATTCCATTGTGTATATATACCACTTCTTCTTTATCCATTCATCTGTCAACAGACATCTTGGCTCTTTCCACAGTTTGGCTATTGTGGACACTGCTGCTATAAACATTGGGGTGCACGTACCCCTTCGGATCCCTACATTTATATCTTTGTGGTAAATACCCAGTTGTGCAATTGCTGGATCGTATGGTAACTTTATTTTCAACTGTTTGAGGAACCTCCATACTGTTTTCCAGAGTGGTTGCACCAACTTGCATTCCCACCAACAGCGTAGGAGGGTTCCCCTTTCTCCGCAACCCCGCCAACATCTGTCGTTTCCTGACTTGTTAATTTTAGCCATTCTGACTGGTGTGAAGTGGTATCTCATTGAGGTTTTGATTTGGATTTCCCTGATGCCAAGCGATGTTGAGCACTTCTTCATGTGTCTGTTGGCCATTTGGATGTCTTCTTTGGAAAAATGTCTGTTCATGTCTTCTGCCCATTTATTGATTGGATTATTTCTTCTTTGGGTGTTGAGTTGGATAAGTTCTTTACAGATTTTGGAGACTAGCCCTTTATCTGATATGTCATTTGCAAATATTTTCTCCCATTCTGTCGGTTGTCTTTTGTTTTGTGGACTGTTTCTTTTGCTGTGCAAAAGCTTTTTATCTTGATGAAATCCCAATAGTTCATTTTTGCCCTTGCTTCCCTTGCCTTTGGCGATGTTTCTAGGAAGAAGTTGCTGCAGCTGAGGTCGAAGAGGTTGCTGCCTGTGTTCTCCTTTAGGATTTTGATGGACTCCTGTCTCACGTTTAGGTCTTTCAACCATTTGGAGTCTATTTTTGTGTGTGGTGTAAGGGAATGGTCCAGTTTCATTCTTCTGCATGTGGCTGTCCAATTTTCCCAACATCATTTGTTGGAGAGACTGTCTTTTTTCCATTGGACATTCTTTCCTGTTTTGTCAAAGATGAGTTGACCATAGAGTTGAGGGTCCATTTCTGGGCTCTCTATTCTGTTCCATTGATCTATGTGTCTGTTTTTGTGCCAGTACCATACTGTCTTGATGATGACAGCTTTGTAATAGTGCTGGAAGTCCGGAATTGTGATGCCGCCAGCTTTGCTTTTCTTTTTCAACATTCCTCTGGCTATTCGGGGTCTCTTCTGGTTCCATACAAATTTTAGGATTATTTGTTCCATTTCTTTGAAAGAAGTGGATGGTATTTTGATGGGGATTGCATTGAATGTGTAGATTGCTCTAAGTAGCATTGACATCTTCACAATGTTTGTTCTTCCAATCCATGAGCATGGAACGTTTTTCCATTTCTTTGTGTCTTCCTCAATTTCTTTCAGGAGTATTTTATAGTTTTCTGAGTACAGGTCCTTTGCCTCTTTGGTTAGATTTATTCCTAGGTATCTTATGGTTTTGGGTGCAATTGTAAATGGGATCGACTCCTTAATTAGTCTCTCTTCTGTCTTGTTGTTGGTGTATAGGAATGCCACTGATTTCTGTGCATTGGTTTTATATCCTGCCACTTTACCGAATTCCTGTATGAGTTGTAGCAGTTTTGGGGTGGAGTCTTTTGGGTTTTCCACATAACGTATCATATCATCTGCAAAGAGTGAGAGTTTGACTTCCTCTTTGCTGATTTGGATGCCTTTGATTTCTTTTTGTTGTCTGATTGCTGTGGTTAGGACTTCTAATACTATGTTGAATAGCAGTGGTGATAGTGGACATCCCTGCCGCGTTCCTGAACTTAGGGGGAAAACTCTCAGCTTTTCCCCATTGAGAATGAAATTCGCTGTGGGTTTTTCATAGATGGCTTTTATGATATTGAGGTATGTACCGTTTATCCCTATACTCTGAAGAGTTTTGATCAAGAAAGGATGCTGTACTTTGTCAAATGCTTTTTCTGCATCTATTGAGAGGATCATACGATGCTTTTTCTTTCTTTTGTTAATGTATTGTATCATGTTGATTGATTTGTGGATGTTGAACCAACCTTGCAGCCAGGGATAAATCCCACTTGGTCGTGGTGAATAATCCTTTTAATGTACTGTGGGATCCTATTGGCTAGTATTTTGGTGAGAATTTTTGCATCCATATTCATCAAGGATATTGGTCTGTAATTCTCCTTTTTGATGGGGTCTTTGTCTGGTTTGGGGATCAAGGTAATGGTGGCCTCATAAAACGAGTTTGGAAGTTTTCCTTCCATTTCTATTTTTTGGAAGAGTTTCAGGAGAATAGATACTAATTCTTCTTGAAATGTTTGGTAGAATTCCCCTGGGAAGCCATCTGGCCCTGGGCTTTTGTTTCTTGGGAGATTTTTGATGACTGCTTCAATTTCCTTAGTGGCAATAGGTCTGTTCAGGTTTTCTATTTCTTCCTGGTTCAATTTTGGTAGTTGATACATCTCTAGGAATGCACCCATTTCTTCCAGGTTATCTAATTTGCTCATATATAGAGTTGCTCATAATATGTTCTTATAATTGTTTGTATTTCTTTGGTGTTGGTTGTGGTCTCTCCTCTTTCATTCATGATTTTGTTGATTTGGGTCATTTCTCTTTTCTTTTTGATAAGTCTGGCCAGGAATTTATCAATCTTGTTAATTCTTTCAAAGAACCAGCTCCTAGTTTCGTTGATTTGTTCTACTCTTCTTTTGGTTTCTATTTCATTGATTTCTGCTCTGAACCTTATTATTTCTCTTCTCCTGCTGGGTTTAGGCTTTATTTGCTGTTTTTTCTCCAGCTCCTTTAGGTGTAGGGTTAGGTTGTGTATTTGAGACCTTTCTTGTTTCTTGAGAAAGGCTTGTATTGCTATAGACTTTCCTCTCAGGACTGCCTTTGCTGTATCCCAAAGATTTTGAACAGTTGTATTTTCATTTTCATTGATTTCCATGAACTTTTTAAATTCTTCTTTAATTTCCTGGTTGATCCATTCATTCTTTAGTAGGATGCCCTTTAGCCTCCATGTATTTGCGTTCTTTCCAACTTTCCTCTTGTGATTGAGTTCTAGTTTCAAAGCACTGTGGTCTGAAAATATGCAGGGAATAATCCCAATCTTTTGGTACCGTTTGAGACCTGATTTGTGACCTAGGATGGGATCTATTCTGGAGAATGTTCCATGGGCACTAGAGAAGAATGTGTATTCCGTTGCTTTGGGATGGCATGTTCTGAATATGTCTGTGAAGTCCATTTGGTCCAGTGTGTCATTTAAAGTCTTTATTTCCTTGTTGATCTTTTGCTTAGATGATCTGTCCATTTCAGTGAGGGAGGTGTTAAAGTCCCCACTATTATTGTATTGTTGTCAATGTGTTTCTTCGCTTTTGTTATTAATTGCCTTATATAATTGGCTGCTCCCATGTTAGGGGCATAGATATTTACAATTGTTAGATCTTCTTGTTGGATAGACCCTTTAAGTAGGATATAGTGTCCTTCCTCATCTCTTATTACAGTCTTTGTTTTAAAATCTAATTTGTCTGACATAAGGATTGCCACCCCAGCTTTCTTTTGGTGTCCATTAGCATGGTAAATGGTTTTCCACCCCCTCACTTTCAATCCGGGGGTGTCTTTGGGTCTAAAATGAGTCTCTTGCAGAGAGCATATCGATGGGTCTTGTTTTTTAATCCATTCTGTTAGCCTGTGTCTTTTGATTGGGGCATTTAGCCCATTTACATTCAGGGTAACTATTGAAAGATAGGAATTTAGTGCCATTGTATTGCCTGTAAGGTGACTGTGACTGTATATTGTCTGTGTTCCTTTCTGGTCTATGCTGCTTTTAGGCTCTCTCTTTGCTTAGAGGACCCCTTTCAATATTTCTTGGAGGGCTGGTTTCGTGTTTGCAAATTCCTTTAGTTTTTGTTTGTCCTGGAAGATTTTTATCTCTCCTTCAATTTTCAATGACAGCCTAGCTGGATATAGTATTCTTGGCTGCATATTTTTCTCGTTTAGTGCTGTGAAGATATCACGCCAGTCCTTTCTGGCCTGCCAGGTCTTTGTGGATAGGTTTGTTGCAAATCTAATGTTTCTACCATTGTAGGTTACATATCTCTTCTCCTGAGCTGCTTTCAAGATTTTCTCTTTGTCTCTGAGACTCGTAAGTTTTACTATTAGATGTTGGGGTGTTGACCTATTTTTATTGATTTTGAGAGGGGTTCTCTGTGCCTCCTGGATTTTGATGCCTGTTTCCTTCCCCACATTAGGGAAGTTCTCTGCTATAATTTGCTCCAATATACCTTCTGCCCCCCTCTCTCTTTCTTCTTCTTCTGGGATCCCAATGATTCTAATGTTGTTTTGTCTTATCATATCGCTTATCTCTCGAATTCTGCCCTCGTGATCCAGTAGTTGTTTATCTCTCTTTTTCTCAGCTTCTTTATTTTCCATCATTTGGTCTTCTATATCGCTGATTCTCTCTTCTGCCTCTTTTATCCTAGCAGTTAGTGCCCCCATTTTTGATTGCACTTCATTAATAGCCTTTTTGATTTTGATCTGGTTAGATTTTAGTTCTTTTATTTCTCCAGGAAGGGTTTCTCTAATAACTTCCATGCTTTTTTCAAGCCCAGCTAGTATCTTTCAAGTCATGATTCTGAACTCTAGATCCGACATTGTACTAATGTCCATATTGAGTAGGTCCCTGGCAGACGGTACTACCTCTTGTTCTTTTTGCTGAGGTGATTTTTTTCGTCTTGTCATTTTGTCCAGAGGAGAATAGATGAAGAGGAGAACAAAATGCTAACAGTTTAACAATGTCCCCAGCAAATATACTCTAGACAAATCAGTAAAGACCTGAAACCAGGAGGAAAGAAAGGGAAAGAAAGAAGAAAGAGGAAAAAAAAAAAGGAAAAAGAAAAAGATAAAAACAAACAAACAAAAAACAGAATATGATCAAATATGATCAGGCTAGTGCATAGATCAGTGCCACACACTAGATTTTGGGAGTATTTCGGTCTGTTAGAAGAAAGAGCCTCCTCAAATTTTAAAGGAAAAAACAGTTATATATGTACAAAATAAGGGTTGATACAATGAAGGGATGGCAGATGACTGTAAAGATGAAAATTATAAAAGATTTTATAAAAGGAATTGATAAGATAAGAAGTTGTTTGAAAAAAGAAAGAAGAAGATTTAAAAAAAAAAGAGAGAAAAAAAGGGAGAGAATGTGATCAGGCAGGAGACTAGAACAAAGCCATCCACTAGTGATTTAGGGTATATTTTGATCTGTTAGAAGAAACTGTATCTCAAAATTTTAAAGAGAGAACAACTTATAAATATATGCCAAAAACAAGTGTATCTACTATGAAAGGATAGAATATGACTCTAAAAATGAAAATAAAAAAACCTTTTTTTCCAAAAAGGGATTGATAAGATGTTGGTTGAAAAAGGGAAAAAGAAAAATTAAAAAAAAAAAAAACAGTTAAAAAAATTAACTTCGAAAAACTAATGAATCATGGTAAAAAAGCCATGAATTCTATGTGCGGTATTCCCCTAGCGCTGGAGTTCTCCCGTTGTCCTTGATCGGTAAACTTGGTCTTGGCTGGCTGTTCGTGCTGATCTTCTGGGGGAGGGGCCTGTTGCCGTGGTTCCCAAATGTCTTTGCCGGAGGCAGAATTGCCCTGCCCTTGTTGGTCCGGGCTAAGCAATCTTCTCGGGTTTGCTCTCAAGAGCTTTTGTTTCCTGGAAACTCTCCGTACAGCTTTGGAGGACGAGAGTGAAAATGGTGGCCTCCCAATCTGCCTGGAGGAGCCGAGAACTTGGGGCCCCACTCCTCAGTGTGCCCCCAGAGAAAAGCAGTCAATCACTCCCGTCTCCCCAGTCTCCGGCCGCACTCTGTGCTCACCCGGCCTGTGACTGAGCGTTTCTATCTCTGGCACCCGACTCGGTGTGGAGTTTCCAAACCCAGCAGATCCCTGCAGTGTGCTCCCGCGCTGCTCCTCCTGGGGGAGGAAGGGGAGTCTCCCAGGATCTGCCGCCTGTTGGGTCCCTGCTGGAGGAGCAGTGGCCCGACTGGGCCGCGGATCACAGTTTATGGCAACCCAGAGCTGAGAGCCCGCGCCTCGGCTCCGTCTCTGCAGCCGGCTTCCCCGCTCCGATACCTGGGAGCTCTGCCGCGCTCAGGCACCCCCGGTCTTTCTGTGACCCCCAAGTGTCCTGAGACCACACTGTCCCGTGAGGGTTCCACCCCCCGCTTAGCCATTGGAGCGACGTCCCTCAGCGGAGCCGACTTCTCAAAGTTCTGATTTTGTGCTCCGCAGCTCTATCACTTGCCAGAAGCGGCCGCCGGAGGCCCCCTCCCCCGCCGTCTATCCTCCCAAATATCAACTCGGATTCGCTTCTCCGCACGTCCTACCTTCCAGAAAGTGGTTGCTTTTCTGTTCAGAGAGTTGTTGCTCTTCTTCTCTTCAATCTCCTGTTGAGTTCATAGGTGTTCAGAATGGTTTGATCCCTATTCAGTTGAATTCCTGACACCAGACGAAATCCAGGTCTCCTACTCCTCCGCCATCTTGCTCCTGCACCTTTCACCTTCATTTTTGAAAGCTATTTTCACTGAGTTTAGAATTCAAGGTTGATGTCTGGAATTGTGATGCCACCAGCTTTGCTTTTCTTTTTCAACATTCTTCTGGCTATTCGGGTCTTTTCTGGTTCCATACAAATTTTAGGATTATTTGCTCCATTTCTTTGAAAAAAGTGGATGGTATTTTGATAGGGATTGCATTGAATGTGCAGATTGCTGTAGGTAGCAATGACATCTTCACAATATTCGTTCTTCCAATCCATGAGCATGGAACGTTTTTCCATTTCTTTCATGAGTATTTTATAGTTTTCTAAGTACAAATTCTTTGCCTCTTTGGTTAGATTTATTCCTAGGTATCTTATGGTTTGGGGTGCAATTATAAATGTGATTGACTCCTTAATTTCTCTCTCTTCTGTCTTGTTGTTGGTGTCTAAGAATGTCACTGATTTCTATGCATTGATTTTATAACCTGCCACTTTATTGAATTCCTGTATGAGTTGTAGCAGTTTTGGGGTGGAGTCTTTTGGGTTTTCCACATAAAGTATCATATCATCTGCAAAGAGTGAGAGTTTGACTTCTTCTTTGCTGATTTGGATGCCTTTGATTTCTTTTTGTTGTCTGATTGCTGTGGCTAAGACTTCTAATACTATGTTGAATAGCAGTGGTGATAGTGGACATCCCTGCCGCGTTCCTGAACTTAGGGGGAAAGCTCTCAGGTTTTCCCCATTGAGAATGATATTCGCTGTGGGTTTTTCGTAGATGGCTTTTATGATATTGAGGTATGTACCCTCTATCCATACACTGTGAAGAGTTTTAATCAAGTAAGGTTGCTGTACTTTGTCAAATGCTTTTTCTGCATCTATTGAGAAGATTATATGTTTCTTGTTCTTTCTTTTATTAATGTATTGTATCTCATTAATTGATTTGTGGTTGTTGAACCAACCTTGCAGCCCAGGAATAAATCCCACTTGGTCGTGGTGATTAATCCTTTTAATGTACTGTGGGATCCTATTGGCTAGTATTTTGGTGAGAATTTTTGCATCCATGTTCATCAGGGATATAGGTGTGTAATTCTCTTTTTTTGATGGAGTCTTTGTCTGGTTTTGGGATCAAGGTAATGGTAGCCTCATAAAACGAGTTTGGAAGTTTTCCTTCCATTTCTATTTTTTGGAACAGTTTCAGAAGAATAGGTATTAATTCTTCTTTAAATGTTTGGTAGAATTCCCCTGGAAGCCATCTGGCCCTGGGCTCTTGTTTGTTGGGAGATTTTTGATGACTGCTTCAATTTCCTTAGTGGTTATAGGTCTGTTCACGTTTTCTATTTCTTCCTGGTTCAGTTTTGACAAGCTCTATTACAAAGCTGTAATCATCAAGACCATATGGTACTGGCACAAAAACAGACACATAAATCAATGGAACAGAATAGAGAGCTCAGAAATGGACCCTCAACTCTATGGTCAACTTATCTTTGACAAAGCAGGAAAGAATGTCCAATGGAAAAAAGACAGTCTCTACAACAAATGGTGTTGGGAACATTGGACAGCCATATGCAGAAGAATGAAACTGGACCATTTCCTTACACCACACACAAAAATAGACTCCAAATGGTTGAAAGACCTAAACGTGAGACAGGAGTCCATCAAAATCCTAAAGGATAACACAGGGAGCAATCTCTTCGACCTCAGCTGCAGCAACTTCTTCCTAGAAACATCGCCAAAAGCAAGGGAAGCAAGGGCAAAAATGAAGTATCAGGACTTCACCAAGCTAAAAAGCTTTTGCACAGCAAAAGAAACAGTCCACAAAACCAAAAGACAATCGACAGAATGGGAGAAGATATTTGCAATTACATATCATATAAAGGGCTAATATCCAAAATCTGGAAAGAACTTATCAAACTCAACACCCAAAGAACAAATAATCCAATCAATAAATGGGCAGAAGACATGAACAGACATTTTTCCAAAGAAGACATCCAAATGGCCAACAGACACATGAAAAGTGCTCAACATCACTCGGCATCAGGCATCAATGAGATACCACTTCACACCAGTCAGAATGGTTAAATTAACAAGTCAGGAAACGAGAGATGTTGGCAGGGATGCCGAGAAAGGGGAACCCCCCTACACTGTTCGTGGGAATGCAAGCTGGTGCAGCCACTCTGGAAAACAGTATGGAGGTTCCTCAAACAGTTGAAAAAAAGAGCTACCCTATGACCCAGCAATTGCACTATGGGTATTTACCCCAAAGATACAAATGTAGTGATCTAAAGGGGTACGTTCACCCTGATGTTTATAGCAACAATGTCCACAGTAGCCAAACTATGGAAAGAGCCAAGATGTCCATCAACAGATGAATGGATAAAGAAGAAGTGGTATATATATACAATGGAATATTATGCAGCCATAAAAAGAATGAAATCTTGCCATTTGCAACGACATGGATGGAACTGGAGGGTGTTATGCTGAGTGAAATAAGTCAATCAGAGAAAGACATGTATCATATTATCTCACTGGTATGAGGAATTCTTAATCTCAGGAAACAAACTGAGGGTTGCTGGAGTGGTGGGGGGGGTGGGAGGGATGGTGTGGCTGAGTGATAGACATTGGGGAGGGTATGTGCTATGGTGAGTGCTGTGAATTGTGTAAGACTGATGAATCACAGACCTGTACCTCTGAAACAAATAATACATTATATGTTAAAAAAAAGAAGAAGATAGTAGGAAGGGTAAAATGAAGGGGGGAAATCTGAGGGGGAGACGAACCATGAGAGACTATGGACTCTGAGAAACAAACTGAGGGTTCTAGAGGGAACGGGGGGTGGGGGCATGGGTTAGCCTGGTGATGGGTATTAAAAAGGGCACATATTGAATGGAGCACTGGGTGTAATACACAAACAATGAATCATGGAACACTACATCAGAAAGTAATGATGAAATGTATGGTGATTAACATAACATAATAAAATTTTAAAAAAGAATTCAAGGTTGACATATTTTTTCTTTTCATAATTTAAAGATGTTGCTCCATTGTCTCTTGATTTTGTTCTTTGTGACAGGAAGTTTGCTATCATTCTTATCTTTGGTCTCTGTACTTCATGTGCCTTTTTTTCCACTGGCTTCTTTTTAAGAAGTTCTCTTTATCATTGGTCTCAAGCAGTTTGAAAACAACATGGCTCGCTGTAGTTTTATTCATGTTCCTCATACTTGGAGTTTGTGGAACTTCTTGGCTCTGTAGTTTTAGTTTTCATTATCTTTGGAAAATTGCAGCTATTATTTCCTCAAATAATTTTTCAGTTCCCTCACCCTTCCTTTGACACTCTATTTACCTAGATATAAGCTTCTTGAAGTCATCTCATAGCTCACTGATGTTCTGCTCATTTTCCCTCAGTCTTTTTCCTCTGAGTTTCATTTCTGATAACTTCTATTGCTATGTTTTCAAGTTTACTAATTATTACTGCAGTGTTTAATCTGTTATTATTTTTCATATCAGACACTATGTTTTTATATCTCTAGAAGTTTCACTTGAGTCCTTTTATGTCTTCCAAGTCTCTGTGAAACATCAATCATACCACTTTCCTCTAACATCTTGCTTGGACAAGTGGGATACAGTTTTAATAACTGTTCTAGGGTCTTTGTCAAGTTCTAATTCTTTTTAATTTATATTTTTGTTTTTGTTTTTGTGTTTTTAATTAATTTATTTTTTATTATTTATTTTTTTATTAGGTTCGGTTAGCCAACATATAGTACATCATTAGTTTTTGATGTGGTCAAATTCTAATTCTATGATCCACGTCATTTCAGTCGATTGATTTTTCACAACATGGGCCATATTTTCCTGTGTATTTGCATGCTTGGTGTAATGGGTTGAATTGTGTTCCTCTAGAAACTCATATGTTGAAGTCTTAATCTGTTGTATCTCAGAATGAACCTTATTTAGAGACAGGGCTAATACAGAGTTGATCAAGTTAAAATGAGTTCATTAAGAGAAACCCTAATCCAATGACTAGTGTCCTTATGAAAAAGAAAAATTTAGAGACAGACACACACACAGAATTTAGCCATGTGAAATGACACAAGGCCACCTACAAGCCAAGGAGGAAGGCCTGGAACAGACCCTTCCCTCACATCTCTCTATTCCTTGAAGGAACTAACCCTGCCACCATCTTGATCTCAGACTTCTACTCTCCAGAACTGTGATGCAACCAGTTTCTTTTAGGTCATGCAGTTTGTGGTATTTTGTTATAGCAGCCCTAGCAAACTTAATTACTTGGTAGGTTTTGATTGGATGCAGAAATGGTGAATTTTACCTTGTTGTGAACTAGATATTTTGTGTTTCTAGAAGTATTCTTGATATTGGTCCTGGGATCCAATTAAGTTACTTGGAAGCTGTTTGATCCTTTCAGTCTTGCCTTTATTGCTTGGTGGGAGCAGAGCAGTATTTTGTCTAGGGCAGACTTTGCCCCACTGCACAGGCCAAGCCCTTTTGCTCAGTCTGATGCCTTTTTATTACTTTTTCCACTCCAGCTGGTGGGAACAGGAACTATTCTAGCTTTTTGCGAGCTCTGAGAATTATTTTTTCTAATCCTTTTGAGTGGTTGTTTCTTAGACCATGGATGGTTTCCTCACACATGTGTGCTCTTACTTAGCTGAAGACTCAAGGGGGGCCCACTGCAGATCTCTAGAGCTCTCTGTTCTCTGGTATTTTTTCCTTGAAAATTCTAGCTGTTTTAGCCTTCCTGAATTCCCAGCTCCATCTTCTTAACTCAGGGGAACAGCCAGTCCCCTGCTGGAAAGTTTTGACTTTCCTCCATGTATCTCCTACATTCACCCATCAGGCTAACCTGGGCATATTCTCATGGTTACGGCAAAGGGGCATGATTGGAAAGAAAGCAAGTTCATTTGTCAAAGAATATTACATGGATGAGCCCAGAAGGACTATTTCTGTGATTAATTTCCACAACCAGTTTTATGATCCTTGTTATATATTGTCAAATTATTCTTTAGAAAACATAAACAGTATTACCATAAATATGCTTACTTTTTTACATTATCTAGCCAGCTTTGGGTTTTACATCTTTTGTTTGTATTTTCAGTGCTTGGTTTTATACTTAGTTTTTCTTCTTGAGGAAATTGGTTCTGAGCCATCTGTAACATATTACTCTTCTCTGACTCTTGTTTCTGAATATATAGAGTATAATTTCTTTATTGATTATTTTCACAAATAATCATCTAGACTCCAGAAGTATTGATTACCGTATATTTTTTTCTCTCTCAATGAAATTATATTAATGAGTTAGGAGATATAAGCAGTACTAGCCTTTATTTTAAAGATTTATTTTTTCATTTGAGAGAGAGAGCGCGTGTGAGTGGAGGGAGGGGCAGAGGGAAAGAATCCCAAGCAGGCTCCCTGTGGAGCCCTACATGGGGCTCAATTTCAGGACTCTGAGATCATGACCTGAGCTGAAATCAAGAGTTGGACGCTCAACTGACTGAGCCACTCAGGCGCCCCGAGTACTAGCCTTTTTTTTTTGACAGAGAGAGAGTTAGCGAGAGCAGGAACACAAGCAGGGGGAGTGGGAGAGGGAGAAGCAGGCTTCCTGCTGAGCGGGGAGCCCTATGCGGGGTACCCTGGGATCATGACCTGAGCTGAAGGCAGACGTTTAACAACTGAGCCACCCAGGTGCCCCGAAGTACCAGCCTTTATTTTAATAGGACATTTCCCAAAGTCAATTTCCTTAGAAACAAATGAGATTGAGAAAGAATATGGAGGTTAGAAGTGGACTTAAACGTAAAGACAGCACTACAAAGAAGTAAAGATAATCTGGTACAATGTGCTCTTTAAAGATATCTACAAATAAGAACACTAGGGCATAGAGCAAGTTAGTTACTTGGTAAAGTGAAAAACCTATCAGTGATGCAGAGTCTGGTATATAATAGGTATCTAGTAAGCATTCTTTGAATGAATAAATAAACATAGGACTGGAATTTAGGTCTCCTGATTGTGTTTGCCACTCTCAAAGGTATCAAATGTTTGTACGGAGGTATACTATTTCTAGGATTGAAAATAACCTAAACTATAGGACAGAAACAAGCAAATTAGATCAATTTAAGGAAACACAAATTTGGGGGGTATTAAAAAATTCTTTAATAAGATGGCTTTCTGAAAACATACAAGTAGAAGAGATTATACCATTCTCCAGAGGTATGCAGATTAATAAGTGAAGATGGGAAGGAGGGAGAATATCACACCCTAATGTTAGTAAGGGTGATACAGTTTCCTAAAGCCTTGGGGATGTGGAAACCTAGACTGGGTTAGGGGAAAATAGTCTAAGACAAGGGTGCAGTTCAGGCCCGATGAATTCATCTATGTAAATAATAAATTGAATGTAAAGAAAGTATATCCATTCCCACTGTGAGGATATAATTATCACTAATATGGAAAATGGTCTATTTTAAACTTTATCATGCTTTTTAAACCCAGGACATAGGCTTATCAGGAATGTCTAGTAAATCCTAGGACATAGGCTAGGAATGTCTAGTAAAGCTTTTTGTAAATTATCTCTTTATCAAGTTAAGTCTTAGAATTTTTACTAAATGACTTATCTGGTATGAGTTACCAGCCTGAGGTCTTAGGAGTATTTCAACATAAAGTGGTGAGAAAGATACTCCTCAGTTGTTAACGACTGGTGTCCCATAGGTTGAGAAAGTTATCACTTGACATAGCTATCAGGCTCCTGGGGACAGGGTGAGATGGGGTGAGGAATTGGGCAAGATGGTGGTTATGCAGGAATGAATGGCCCAGCTCCCCAGGAACTGGACTAAATCTCCTGCAGCCTTATTCAGTAAGAATTTTATGGCTGACTGACTTGCAAAATCTGTTTTCTGTGGTCTGTTGGTGTTAATCATCAACAGGTATTACTAGGCAGCTGGCCCTGATAAGAGGGTTCAGAGAGAACCAAGACACAGTAGTCCTGGGAATTTGGCAACTGTGATGTTAAGAGGGATAGAAACTCATTTATGGATGTGATGTGCATTCTTTAGTCCACAACAATTTAAGGTTGACAGGATTTATGTATAAAGTTTATAAAGTCATGAAGAAGTACACAAAATGGTGAGCTGTTTAAGGGAAGGGGTTCCTTCATTTTTTTCCCACCTGAAGACTTTGCATTTTTATTTCCTCTTCCTGGAATGTGCATGCTTGCTTCAGGTCTTAGCTAAATGTTACCTCCTCAGAGAGGCCTTCCTTGATAACTCAATTTAAACTAATTTCCCCTATACCCACTTCACTCTTTCTCTCACATCATCCTGTCTGATTTTCTTCATGGCACTCATCACCGTCTGTAGTCAAGTGTTTGCTTATTGCCTATGTCCCATGCTGGCAGGAAGCACCCCCGAGAGAAAAAATGTCACCTACCTTGCTCACTGTGGTATTCCAGAGCTCAATAAATGCTTGTTGAATGATTGAATGGAGTAAACATGGCAGATTTGGTGAATCATAGAATAGAGTCAGAAGTACAGGAGACATCTTGACACTAAAAGTGAGTTTTCATGTTCATTAGAGGTATTATTAAAAATCTATAAGCCTTCTACCTTAAGAGCATTACTTGGTTCACAAGGGCATGAATGATCTATTAAAGTTTATTAAAAGGCAGTAAGGATTGTGGTTTGCAGTTGTCGATGTCTTTTACAAAATAACTTGTTTTTTTCCTGTCAGAAGGCAAAATGCTGCACAGAGTTGTTTGCAGTCTGATCCAGAGTAGTGTTTTGTTTTGGTCTTCTGTTTTCTGTATCACATCTTCATTGTTGACCTCAGAGAGAGGGCATGTCTCTCAGCTAGAGATGGGATAAGGCAGGAAGAGACTTTGGGATATGACATGGAGGCATCTACCCAGCCATGGGGACATCTTGGGGCTCTGATTTTATAAAAGCAACATTTATTTGACATCAGAAAGTGTAGAGAAGAAGAAAGAGGAGGAGAAAGTAGAGGAGAGGAGGGAGGAGGGGGACGGGGAGGGAAAAGGGGGACAAGGTGAGGGAGAAGGAAACAGGCAGTGATTTTGGAAGGATTTATTTCACCTGAACATAGACCTTTTATTATTATTATTATTATTATTATTTTTAAAGATTTTATTTATTTATTTGACAGAGAGAGACACAGCGAGAAAGGGAACACAAGCAGGGGGAGTGGGAGAGGGAGAAGCAGGCTTCCCGCCGAGCAGGGAGCCCGATGCAGGGCTCGATCCCAGGACCCTGGGACCATGACCTCAGCCGAAGGCAGACGCTTAATGACTGAGCCACCCAGGCACCCCTTATTATTATTTTTAAAGGTTTAATTAATTAATTTGAGAGAGAGTGTGAGGGGAGAAACAGAGGGAAAGGGACAAGCAGACTCTGCAATGAGCATGGAGCCCGATATGGGGCTTGATCTCATGACCCTGAGATCAAGACCTGAGCCTAAACCAAGGGTTGGATGCTCAACCGACTGAGCCACCCAGGCGCCCCCCACCTGAATATACTACTTGTATGAAACCAAAAATAGATGCCATGTATCCTGAGGTTTCAGTTTGAACAAGGAATTGTGGAAATTTAGTAAGTGTTGGCTGCTAGAACCACACACTGCTCAAGTTTGCATCCTGGCTTTACCACTTATAACCTTCTGAGCCTCAGTTTCCCCACCTGTAAAATGGGGATAGTAATAGGAGCTACCTCCTAATTTTGTTGTGAATGTTAAATGCGTTAATATATTTGAAGTGCTGAGGCTGGGATGGGGCCTGGCATATAAATGTTAGTTTTTGGTTTTTAAAGTGAGGTAGCCAAGGATATAGTAACTGGAGGTGGAGGAGTCAAGAGTTCAGTGCCTTAGAAAAGGGTATTAGGGAAGAGTTAAGGAGAAGGCAGAATAGGACTAATCTTACTGATCATGAAGCCCAAAGGAGGCTAACAGAGGAGGCTGACAAAAGGTCTGTTTCAGACTGTGAAACTACAGCCTTGGTTTGGGGGGTTCAGAAGACTTCGGGCATGAGGTTCTCATGGACCCAGGAAAGCCACATGGACCCGAGTCCTGGGAAGTGGGATTGTAGAATGCCTATTTAGCACTACACAGTGGTTTATGAGAGTTTATTTATCTAAAGAGCTTTTCCTCTCAAGCAGCTGTGTGCTTCCCTGTTTAGGAGACCATGTTGGAACTTGAGACTCGGGGAGTTAACAGCCCTGAGCCATGAGATCAGATAGGCATCGAACACTTGGATGCAGATAAAACATACCTTCTGGCAGTATGTAGATTATTTGCCTCAAAGCCAGATGAATTTATAAGCAGCTTTATAAATTACAGGGCAGGAAACTCTTTAGAAGTTTTCTAATGAGCATGGAATACTAAATGGAAAATACTACTACAGTAATCATAATTGCTCTTTTAAGAGGTTTAATGTCATCGATACTGTTTTCATTTAGCAAGCCAGGTTACGGTTTCATTCTATGAATTCAAAACAGGTCAGGTGGAATGCTGCCCTCAGTTTCCTAATCCTGCTTTCCCCATAATGTCTTAAGTTTCCTAACTGCAGATTTTCTTCCCCTTGAGGCTTTCAGAGACTGGGGAAGCACTGCTGTGTTATTATAGAGATGGATCCTAAGTGCGTAAGCTGAGAGCTTCTCGGCAGACATTTCAGTTGGGTTTTAAGAAAGGAAAGCATGTATTGTATACTAACTGGCTGCTTGACACCTAAGCATACCAGGAACTTTATACATATCTCAGTTTTTCCCTCACAAGAACACTAAATAGTGGGAATTATTTTCATTTTATAGGAGAAACAGGAGGTCATAGATACTAAGTGACTTAATAAGGTGATATCGTCAGGGTTTGAGTCAGAGATGTTGATTTCCAGAATCCTTGTTCTTCCTTCTACACCATCTTCTTTCAAATATTACTCTAACCGATGGGTATAATGAGAAGGGTGAGTGGAGAATTATGGTGCAAGAGGAAGAAAGGGGAGACCTAGAAACAGCATCTGACATAGAAGGAACAACTTGATAAAATAAAGAAGTAATAAAACTCATCCATTCACAAATCCAAGTGAGCTCTTATATACAACACTATATAAAAGTTGACTTTTATAGTCAACTATATACAAGTTGACTTGTGAGTTAGATACCAGTTGAGGAATGTTGAGTCTCTGGCTGGAGGATGACCCATGAAAGAATGGGAGATTAGGTAACTCTGGCCTGGAAAGGTAGGTGAGAAGGTCAACTTTGAGGGCTTTGGGAGTGCTGAGAACTCTAGCTGTGTCCTAGGTTGCTTTTGCGATTGATTTGGTCTTCTCTTGCTTTTCTGATCTTTTCTGGGGTAGTTTCAGGGAGTTTGAAACTTCTACACTCAAACTGAAGTTTACCTGGAGAGGTAGGTGGATTACCTGGAGATGGTGAAGTTTGTACTTCTCTCTCTCTTTTTAAATTTTTGGGTGTTATGACCGCTGAATGAGCCAATCATTATGTTTCCTGATAGAAAAATAAGTGTTTTTAAAATGTGTTTTTCAAGTAAGCAATTAAAGAATGTTTGCAGTGACCTCACTTTGTTGTTAGCACTGCTGATGCCTCTTCTAGCTGTCTACCATTCGCCGGAATGAATAGTATTCTTCGGTACTTTTCTTGAGCCCACTATTTTGTCCTCTCATGTTTATTATAGCCATCACCACTCTTTAGCAAAATTATCTGTTTTACAAGCTTATCTCCACCACTTCATTGTTAGTCCTGGATGGCAAGGGGAGTTTAGTCACCCCTGCCTCAACTCGATGCTGGGAACATAGGAGGTGCTTAATAAGTGTTCAGTGAGTTAATAATTTTTTTAACTCTCAGAGGCAGTGTATTAATAATAGTGAGTAGGGCAGGACCGTCTAAGCTTCCACTATACCTAAGTCTGCTTTAAGTCCTAAGTGGCAAAATCTTTACCTGGTTACATCAGGCAGGTGCTAATTACTACCTGCTGCCCTTGACCCTGCTAGATAATCCTCAGCTGTGGAAGTGCATCTGTGGCTTATCACTTCATCACTACTAGTATGCTGATATGGTAGAACCCTTGTTACTTTTAGTGGAATTTGCCATTTAATGAAAAGACACCTATGAGCCTTGGAGTGGATATTTTCACTACTGGGCAGGGCATCTCACACCGGGAACCGGAGCCTGTTTTGAGCTATATGTATCCACAACTTTGTAAACCAGTGAACTGAATAAATGCACAAAGTCCTTTGATGTTGGTTCTAGGAAAATAATCTCTTTTTTAAAAAAAGATTTTATTTATTTATTAGAGTGAGCGAGAGGACAAGAGCGGGTTGAGGAGCAGAGAGAGAAGCAGACTCCCCACCTGGCAGGGAGCCCGATGCCGGGCTCGATCCTGGGACTCCAGGATCATGACCTTAGCGGAGGGCAGCCACCCAACTGACTGAACCACCCAGGCACCCCTCTAGGAGAATAATCTTCCTCAAAGTTCGAACTCGATTTATTTGTTTGTTTGGGTTTTATTTATTTATTTACTTATTTGGTCTCAAAAATCTTATTTAAGTTAGATGTATCCTTTTATTATGACTAGACATTTTGCTTCCAGTTTCTGGCCACCAGTCTTTCGGAAATTCACTGCCACAGGCCTCAAGTATGTCTCTTTTTTCAAGTGGTAATTGAAGAGACTCTTCTTATTCTCTGTAGAAATTTCAGAGATCCTGGAGATTGAGGTGTCAGCAGCATCTCAGCCAAGAGGATGAATATCCGACTGAAAGCCTGAATTATTCTTGACATAAAAATGGTTTTAATATCATGCTGACCTGACTGTTTGAACCCCTAAGTCCAAATTATTCATGTTTATTGAACAGAAAACACCTAGGTGATTTTTCATCAGAATAGATCCCTACAGGGGCACCTGGGTGGCTCAGTTGTTAAGTGTCTGCCTTCAGATCAGGTCACGATCCCAGGGTCCTGTGTCTCTCCTTGTCAAATAAATAAGATCTTTTTTTTTTTTTTTATTTGAGAGAGAGAATGAGATAGAGCACGAGAGAGGGTAGGGTCAGAGGGAGAAGCAGACTCCCCGCCGAGCAGGGAGCCCGATGCGGGACCCGATCCCAGGACTCCAGGATCATGACCTGAGCTGAAGGCAGTCGCTTAACCAACTGAGCCACCCAGGTGCCCCAAATAAATAAAATCTTAAAAAAAAAAAGATCCCTACATAGATCCACTGAAAGTGACACCAAGAAAATCTAGTGTTTTCCATTTCTCCCTTGGCAAGAGTCAGGAACCTTGATAACTAGGTAGTTTTGTTCTTTTTTGCTCACTTAAACCATGTAACTAAACAATTAATAAACAGCAAGCATTTGCTCTGGTAAAGTACTGTACTAGAAAGAAAGACACAGACACTTGGATGATCTTTTTTTTTTTTTTAAGATTTTATTTATTTATTTGACAGAGAGACAGCAAGAGAGGGAACAAAGCAGGGGGAGTGGGAGAGGGAGAAGCAGGCTTCCCGCAGAGCAGGGAGCCCGATGTAGGGATCGATCCCAGGACCCTAGGATCATGATCTGAGCCAAAAGCAGACACTTAACCAACTGAGCCACCCAGGAGCCCCTTGGATGCTCTTCTTAAGCAACTACTTACAATCTAGTTGAGGAGAAAGGACATTTGAAATGGCACAGATATCACAAGCATTGACAAGGGACATATGTGACAACTATTTGAAAGATGAAAAGATCCCATATAAATGTCAGATTTTGAGGCAAGTTGCGCCTTGAAAGAAGTGTAGGACAAAGGGCAAGTTGAGAAGGGTATTCCCATGTGGCCTCTGGTGAGGAGACAGAAAAGCACAATGTGACTGTTTAGAAAATGTTCAGTTTGCCTGATTTATATAAAGCAAAGGTCCTATCCAGAAAGATATCCTCTGAATTTTAACGCATCAGCTCAGGGCCTTCACACAGATAGTTACCTCTAATTTTGAACCATGTCCTTACCTATTCCCTACTTTTCCATCTGACCAACTCTTGCTCAGGTTCATATTCCACTTAGACCTTCCTTTCTCTCACCAGCAGTCTTCTAACCACTTAAATTAAGCAGTTTTCTTGAACTCTTAACCAACATGAACTTCCTTTAAATTTCTTATGTCCTTTCTCCTCAATTGGATTAAGCTCTAATGGTAGGCCATATGTCTCCAGAGCCCCAAATATGTCTCTTTGTATTGGAATTGGCTGTTTCCTCATTTCTATTCCTGCAAAGACTCTAAATAGCCTGAAGATGGGACCAAGTATGTCTTCTTGATTTTTTTTTTCTTTTGCGTTTAGACTAAGCGCAGTGTCTGACACCTACTGAGCTCAATAACTTGCTGTTGCGTGAATTAAGTGATGAATGAATAGCAGAACAGACTTGGTGGACTGAAGGTGTAAACATCACTAGGATAAAGAGAGTGGAGGCCCTTTGCCTCTCTGGAAACTGTAGCAAACATTTTAGGGGCCAGGGATTAGGGAAGCATGGGATGGAAGAATAGGGAGAGAAAAGATTAGAGGGTGAGAATGTGAGGAAAAGGAAAGAGGAAGGCTATTGCATCACACCCAGTTCCTAGTCGCTTACCTTCTTTTTTAATTTTTTTAATTTTTTTTATTCATTCATGAGAGTTACAGAGAGAGAGAGAGAGAGAGAGGCAGAGGTAGAGGGAGAAGCAGACTCCCCACTAAGCAGGGAGCCTGATGCGGGGCTTGATCCCAGGACCCTGGGATCATGACCTGAGCCGAAGGCAGACGCTTAACCATCTGAGCCACCCAGGCGCCCCCCTACTTGCTTACCTTCTTAACAGTTTCACTGAGACCACAGCTGATTTTATGCCAGTCATCTCCTGAGGATCAGTTATTTGGATGCTGATTTTGAATTAAATTGTATTTAATGTCTAATACTCAAAGCATATTCATACCTTGCTAATTCTTGCAGTAGGATTCCCTTCCCTCTCTTCCTTTCACCCATGGATTCTCCTTCACTGGTTAACACATTTAATGAATATTTGAGGACCTATTGTATGCAAAGTTCATAAAAACTCTAGTAACAGTGTATGTCTTGTGAAACATCCTATTGGTTTTCCTAGCCAGGCATAAGGATTTAGATGGAAAGTCTTAGCTGTTGTGAATAGTTTAGCTATGGTAATTTGAGGAAGGCCCCTTAAATTTTTATTCATTTTTTTAATTTTTTATTTTTTTTAAAGTTTTTATTTATTTATTTGACAGAGAGAGGGAACACAAGCAGGGGGACTGGGAGAGGGAGAAGCAGGCTCCCCACTGAGCAGGGAGCCCGATGTAGGGCTCGGTCCCAGGACCCTGGGATCATGACCTGAGCCGAAGGCAGACACTTAATGACTGAGCCACCCAGGTGCTCTGCCCTTTAAATTTTTATACTAGGTTACAGGGTGATTAAAAAAAAAATCTTGGTCAGATTCTCCCTTACCCCCACCTCCTTTACCTATTACCAGGAAGTAAATGGCTGAGAATTTAGAGTACCAAAGATTGTTTTCACATTGCACTAAACTCTAACAATGAAAAAAAAAAGATTTTATTTTTTTATTTGAGAGAGAGAGAATGGCAGAGAGAGAGAGAGAGCGAACATGAGCAGGGGGAGGGGCAGAGGGAGAAGGAGAAGCAGAATTTCTGCTGAGCACTGAGCAGGGAGCCCAAAGCGGGACTGATCCCAGGACTCTGGGATCATGACCTGAGTGCAAGGCAGATGCTTAACCAACTGAGCCACCCAAGTGCCCCATAATCTCTAACAATTTTTAAACAGGAAGAGGAAAGGCAAGGTGGAAAAAGGAACTTTCCTCCCCCTCATCATTTTCCAGTTCTATATTAGAGACAAACAAAGTGTTACTCTTACATTTAAGCCATTTCAGGTGCTCTCCTAGGCATTAAATGATGCTCAGTGAGTGCATGGATGCTGCGCAAAAGCCCGCTGTGGTCTGCTCAGGTGCTCCTGCGCTGTATGAGGCGGATCGTCCAGACCCAAATAAGCAGCTGGGGTGACGTCAGAGTTTGCTCTTTCCTCATTCACTGCTACACCTCAGTAACTGATGCTACCTGATATAATAGCAACGGACGTTGTTCTAGTAACGGTGGTATTATCTGGGACTCAGGAAGTCACTAGGAAATCCAGTTAATGACTACTGAATGATGGCCAGTGTTTCAGATTATCAGACAAATCAAGTTGGCATCATTCAAAATAGTGGGTTACCTGTTAAGTATGAGTACACTGATGGAAAGATACCTTGGAAGAGATTTTAAAATGATTCTGAGGGGCACGTGGGTGGCTCAGTTGTTAAGCGTCTGCCTTCGGCTCAGGTCATGATCCCAGGGTCCTGGGATGGAGCCCTGCATGGGGCTCCCTGCTCAGCAGGGAGCCTGCTTCTTCCCCTCCTACTCCCCCTGCTTGTGTTCCCTCTCTCACTGTGTGTCTCTCTGTCAAATAAATAAATAAAAAATCTTTAAAAAAAATGATTCTGACATGCTTAAGATACTTCCCATGGTCATTCCTGATCTGGCCCTGGAGCACTCTCCCTCGTTCTCTTTTGGCACATTCTGCTATCACTAGGTCTTAGATAAACAAATTCTGCTGAGACATCTTTCCTGACTCTCTGCTGCTTCTTCTGCTTCCATCTATTGTAATTCATTTTTTTTGAGTGTCAATATCTTTATTGTATTTCAATACTTGAACAAATTTGTGAGACAATGATATTAGGATTATATTCTTTGGAGCTTTCAATCTTCCCATCATTGATGAAAATATGCATTTCAGTATTTGCTCTATTATAATTCTAATTTCATTGCATTGTTCTCTCCAGACTTCTCCCCTTTCCTCCCTTCCTTTCGTTCTCCTAGCTCCTTTTTTCATAAGTCAATAAAGCATAGATATACTATATCTTTAGATATAATATGAATGTATGTTAATCTAGTTTTCTTCTTTTCATTCCTTTTGGAACTAACCATCTAATGGCCAGGTAAAATGGCCTCTTTATATTTTCATCCTATTTGATCACTTGGTGGGAGTCCCTTGGTCTCAAGTTGGCCTTCCTATCTAATCTGCTTCCGTGGTTCTTTTATTAACTCGAAAAACACCGTTTTTGTTTTATTTGTTTACTTCATTGCCCCTCTTCTTTTTTTTTTTTTCTTAAAGATGTTATTTATTTATTCATGAGAGACAGAGAGAGAGGCAGAGACAGAGGGAGAATCAGGCTCCCTGCTAAGCAGGGAGCCTGATGCGAGACTCGATCCCGGGACCCTGGGATCATGACCTGAGCTGAAGGCAGAGGCTTAACCAGCTGAGCCACTCAGGTGCCCCGCCCCTCTTTTGTCCACCCTTTGAATGCTCTATCAGCTAGAATTGTTTGTGGCTGTACATATAGAAAGCCTTATAATAGTGCTTAATGGATGGGGATTTATTCACATCAAGTTGACAAGAAGCCCTGTTGCAGTTCTTTTCCACCTAGCAAGGACATGCCTTAATTTTTTAACCCCTTCCCTCCCCCCAATATAATATATGTAAAGAAACACCCACAAAATACAAACATGCAGGTTATTGAATTATAAAATGAATACCTGTGTAATCATCATCCAAGTCAAGAAATAAAGTCTTGTCAATATCCCCCAGAGATATCCCATGTTACCCATTTCAATCCCTAAGCCCTTTCTTGATCCCAAAGATTAATACTCTCCCAATTTTTATGGTAATTGCTTCATTACATTTTCTTAAGTTTCTACCACCTCTGTCTTCTTTGAATTATACTAACTCTATTGAGTATACCAACTATAGTTGAGTTTTGCCCATTTCTGACCCTTTTATATATAAATGTGAAGGTGTGTTTTGTGGGTTTAGTTTCTTTTGTTCAACGTTTATTTGTAAAGTTCGTTTATATTATGTATGGTGTTCATTGCTATATGAATTCGATTGTATGAATATACCAAAATTTATTAATCTATTCTACTTTGGATGAACATTGGGGAGTTTCCAATTTTTGGATATTATGAATAAAACTGATAGGAACATTCTCATCTGTCTCCTGAAGTACATGTGCATACATTTCTGTGAATATGTACATAGGAGTGGAATTGTTAGGCTTCATGTTTTTATTTGGAAATTGTTGGGCTTCATATTTTTATTTGGGCTTCTCCAGTGGTGGCCAGAACCAGGAGGAGCACACCCAGCGCAACCCATAGAATCACATTCCAAAACTGATTCCATCTTGGAGCAGGAGAGCAAAAGTGAGGTTGACTTGCATGTGTGGAGGGGGTTGCAGTGGTCTGGCTCATTTGGCTATTGAGAAAAGTATCTGATCAGAGAGTGAGTTGGGGGGGTCAGTTAGATGCTAGTAGAGAAAGTCATCTATCTCTTGGGGATGCAAGGGATGGAAGGAGAGGTTTGGGCATGGCTCTATTTGGAGATCTCTTAGTCGTTTACCCATGACTAAATAGCATCAGTGGTCTTTTAGAATTAGAAATTTGGGCAGATTGTCATGGAAAACTTCTCTCAGAGGGTGACATTTGAAGAGAAACCTGAATCTTGAGAAAGAGTCCATCATTTTGGGGAAGAACATTCCAGTGAGGGAAGAGCATGTACAAATGAAGGTACATTTGGAGACATTAAGAAACCACAAAATGGCCAGTGAGGCTGCAGTGCTGTGGGCAGGAGGGAAGTGGGACATGATGCAAGGTGGGGAAGGTGGATTGGAGGCAGGGAGCGTTAGGGCTGGTGGCTCATGGTAGGGAGTCAGTGGACCTTAGTATAATGGAAGGAATGTTAAGTTAGGTAGTAAACTGATTTGGCTCATGTTTGAAAGGGATTGCTCTGACTGGATTGTGGTCGTAGCAAGAGTGGCAGCAGAGAGACCAGTGGAGGCTGTGCCTCTGGGAGAGATGACAGTGGCTGAATCATGGTGGAGAGATGATGGGACTGAATGTAGAAGAGAAGTTGACTACGTTATTGTGGCTCGAACAATCAAGTGGATGGCAGTATCATTAACTGAGACAGGAAAGGCAAGGGTAGAAATAATTTGGGGTAAAGGGAAGAGAAGGCAGCTGTGGAAAAAAGTTCTGGTTTGTCCATGTCAAGTTTGAGAAGCCTATTAGATATTTCAAGAAAGCATTCAGATATATGAATTTGGAACTGACAAGAGTGTTCTTTATAGACTGTGAGCAAATCTTTATATCTCTGGGCCCTATCACATGGCTTGGCACATAGAAAGTACTCAATACCTATCTGATGAATGAATTTATTCAACAAATATTTATTGAGGTCTTTTTTTTAGATGATGGTGTTTATTTTTTTTATTTTTAATTAAATTCAACTTAGTTAACATATACTGTATTATTAGTTTCAGGGGTAAAATTTAGCGATTCATCAGTTGCATATAACACCCAGTGCTCATTATATCAAGTGCCCTTCTTAATGCCCATCACCCAGTTACCTCATCCCCCCACCCACTGCCCTTCCAACAACCCTCAGTTTGTTTCCTATAGTTAAGAGTCTCTTATGGTTTGCCTCTGTCTCTGTTTTTATCTTATTTTAATTTTCCTTCTCTGGAGGTCTTACTCTATGCCAGGTACTGTTCTCGGAGCTGGGGATACAGCTATGAACAAAACAGATAAAAATTCCTGTTTTCCTAGAATTTAAAATGTAAGCATGCATGCATGAATGAAATGTGTATCCAGAACTAGATATTTAATAAAGGATTCCTTATTTTATTTTTTCTTCTATGTCTTTAAAAATCTTTGAAAATATTAATTAAAAATGGAACTCTCCAATGGGATTAATTATAAGAATAGTGTCTAATGAGACTTCATTATAATAACCCATTTTTCTTTTACTTGATTTTCATTATATTTATGTATAGCCTGAGACCTTTGTGTCAGTTGGTGGTACAGTAATTATGGTAGATGGGTGTTGTTTACAGGTGCTTTGAAGTTGATTTCTAATTTTCTCTTGAAAAATGTTATTTACAGGCACACTGTTTTCGCTAGCAGGTGTGAAATGGCTGTATGCCACATGGAGGAGGAGCGAAATGTCACTTCCGAGGTTTGTGACAAAATTTCCTGATAGATTTCTCAGGTGGAGTGAGAGGCCCTTCTTGGCACTGTAACACTCTGTGTTGCCAAGGCTGAGAAGCCGAAGGGAAAATCCGTGTGCTTTAGTGGGGAGTGCCTGTGGTCTCACCACTGTGCTAAATATAGTTCCGAGAAGTTTTGTGTTAGTTAATATTCTGTAAATGTAATTAGTGTCTTCTGAGATTTCAGGGAGTTTGTAACTTGGAACAACCTGCAGTGATTCTGTTTTGCCCAGAGAGTTACCTATTAAATAATACAAAAAACTAGTTTCACTGAATCATTCTTAGGCATTTAGATCCTTATGTATTAAATATCAATATTAATACCCAGAACCGATTATTCACTTTCTACACTGAGCCCTACTAGTCATGATGCTAAAAGATCTATTTTCTAGGGCACCGGGTGGCTCAGTTGGTATAAGTGTCCGACGCTTGATTTCAGCTCAGGGCATGATCTCAGGGTTGGGAGATTGAGCCCAATGTCAGGCTCTGTGCTTGAGCCCGAAGAGACTCTTCTGTGACACTTCCTTTTTTATCCAAAGGGTAACAAAGGCAATGTGTTTCAAGAACTTGACCGTGCTCCCCTAGCAGGTGAAACTGCCCTCATCTCCTGGTGGTGCCTTCACGGGCTCCCTGGGGAGGGTCTTAGGGGGCTTGGCCTGGTGCCTAAAGGTTTTGAATCTCTCCCAGGGTCAGCTGGCTCTTTTCTTGGGATGGAAAAGAAATGGAATTTTTGGTATATGAAATTCTTAAGCATGTCCATATCACTAGAGATTTGTCTTTTTATTTTAGGATTAAGTCTAATTTCAGTGTGAGTTTGTTGGGGGGCAGATGATATTTGAAAGTCAGATTTCTTCTCTAATTGATGCTTCAGGTAGGAAGGAAGTTGGGTTGGGAATCTAGACAGCTAAGTTTTAAATGTACTCCATTACTAATTTAAATAAAAATTAAATAAAATTTTATAGCACATAATTTTATACTCATTTTTGCAGCTGATTTTATTTTAATAAAATAAATGTTTATATTTTAAAATAAAATATTTATTTTATTATCAAATAATTCTTTGATTTCTCTTTTGATTTTAATATAGAGACCTATCTCAGAAAAATCTTCCCATCAAACTATCCACGTCCATCTATTTTTTTCTCCCCACAATGTCCCTAGCTTGAATGTCTTCAAGCTTTTTTTGACCACCCTTTCTTAAAAATGGCTTGAGATGTCACCTCATACACTGAAAGAACTCTAGAGCTGTCTCACATCTCGGAGGGGCTAGTAGACTGGCAGTCTACATTGATGATTTAATGTAGGCTGCTACCAACAGATGTTAGAGCCAGGTCACCTGGGATTGAATCCTGATTCTGACACTTCTTGTGTGATCGTGGTCAAGTTACTTCTCTGTTCCATCTTAAAAATAGAATAGAATAGAATGTTATTGTTTGTGCCTTATAAACTTGTTTCGAAGATTAAATGAGTCAATAACTTAAAGGCTCATTAGGAGGATGGAGTAAATTAATATACATGAAATCCTTAGCACCGTGCCTGGCATTCAGTGAACATTATATAGATGTTCATTCTTTTTTCACAGCTCATTTTTCCATGATTCACTGGCTCCTACCCCCTACAGGCTAGCCTGCTGTTCCTACCATGCCCTGTTCTATACAGTTCTGCCTTGTGCCACACACCAGCCTTCTTTCTTTATTCTCCTGAAGGCATTGCACATATAAGGCTGTTGTGAGTGATAATAACCCTTCATAATAATAGCTAACATCTCCTGAGTGCTAACCCTGTGCCAGCACTCTTGTAAGTACTTAGTATCTATGAACTCGCTTAATTCTCGTAGCGGCTCTATGAGAGAAATATGATCAGCATCCTCATTTTACAGATGGAGAAACTGAGGCACAGATAGGTTAAATAACTCATCCAAGGTTACCCAGTTAATAAAGAGTGAAGCTAGGTTTTCAAGCATCGTGTACTTACCATTCCCCTGGTCCTTGGTTGTATAAGGGAGCATCTTTTTTTTTTCTTCCCGTGAATGATATCCTCCTATTATTCTTCTCATTTGGGACGTCAAATTCCTTATCACTGCTATTACTGCTAAAGGGGGTGGGGCACAGAAGGAGGGAGAAGGATTCTTAGTATGTAAGGAGAAGCCTAAGGAGATGTCTGGAGTAGACTGAGCCCCACTGGGTGCCGGCATTGTGTGAGGCCCTCCACGTATATTCTCTCTGGACTTCTCACACCCACACTTAATTACTATTATTGTCATTTTATAAGAGAAGAGGCCAAGTGTCAGGGAGGTAAGTACTTGACCTCAGGTTACACTGCCCATGAGATGTGAAGAAACAGTTTGCGACCAGGTCCATCTGGCCCCAGAATATTCTAGAGCATGCTCTTTTCACAATACCAGCTTGGCTTCCTCAGAGTCAAGCCTGACCCTTTATGCCCTCAGGCACTCCATGCTGTGAATTAGTTCAACCAGTGACTTTTCTTTTGGTCGTCCCCTTCTCCTTTTTAACCTCTCTGACTTAGCTTTTCTTTTAAACTGCTTCACATATATGAACAAATATTTGAGTGTCTATAATGTTAACGTTAGGTAGGAGTAGCTAATGGATTAAGGATTCTTACTGAAATATTTAACCTTATCATCCCAAGGGGCCATAAATGTGATGCCAGTATGTATCATTAAACTTTGTTCATCCCAAAACATCTTATAGTATTATTAGATGTTAAAGCATAGCCTTTAACACCTCGGTTTCGGAGGAGTGTGTGTGTGTGTGTGTGTGTGTGTGTTGCATGTAGGTCCCATTTCTCATGAAGTTCTCCATGAAGTAGGACTATGAGGACCCTGTCTAAGTCAACTCAAAGCAGCTACACTGTCGAGCTGCTGTACCTGCTCTCCCAGATTATTCTGGCAATGTATTTTAAGGGTTTGTATCCAGTAAGGATTTGTATCATACAATGAAGATAGTCTATAAGCTTGAATTTTTTTTTTCACGGCTTATCAGCTTAATTGTAAGGCAGTTATTAGATTCACGTTCACATCGTTGGTGATGGGATGTTACTGGAGAACTCTGGACTGTCTGCCTTTAAGCCAAACACTTACCCGTTGGGTTTCCAGAACTCACTGGTTGGCAATGGTCAGCTTCCAGAAACTGATGGATTGTAGTCATTACTTTTACGTTAATATGCTCTAAAGGTGACTTTCTTTAAGCTTTTTGATTTCTATGTGGAAAAGAAAGTTTTGAGGCAAATGGCTGTGCACAAATTATCACAGATTTCATGGCTTAAAACAACCCCCATTCATTATCTCGCAATTCTGTAGTTAGGAGTCTGAGCACGCTTGACTGGATTCTGTGCTCAGGGTCTCACAAGGCGTGCTCGCTTCGGCAGCACATATACTAAAAATCAGGGTCTCAAAAGGCTAATAAAATCAAGGTTTCCTGAGAGATTGTACATGGGAAATATTTTCACCTCTCTAAGCTAGAGATTATATGACCATTTTAAGGACAATCCAAGATCACTTGATCTTCATATCGAAAAATGTAGCTACAGAGATTTGAGAGGATGAGCATTTTGATATTCCATTTAATTTAATTTAATACTATTGAGTTTCAGTATTTATTCACATGACATAATTTCTTCTTCTTGTCAGCCAGCAGGCTATCTTTTCCCAGACTAAAGTGCTGTACTGAGAGTGTACCTGAATTGGGTTTTCAGTTCTGCCACTTGAACAAATGATTTTTCCTTTTCTCCATTTCTCCTTCTAAAGATGATACTGATGCTACTTTTTTTTACTCTTTATGTATATTTCATTTTGCAAAACGCATGCTCAGCAGAGGCCCAGTGGATGGTATAGAGCTTTTGATCTCACTTTCTTTCTTCTGAAGCCAGTGTTCATATCAGATTTTCACACTAGAGAAATAAGCTCTTTGCAAGGTGCCTGTGCATTGCCTCATCTCTTCCTTCCATCAGTCCTTTGGATACCTGTAACATGTGACACGTGACATTTGCATTGCACGTTACAGTTTACAAAGGGAACATGACCCATTCAGTATCTGTAATGGACTGAAAGTTTATGCCCCCCCACCCCCACCCAATTTATGTGTTGAAATCCTAACCCCCCAAGTGATGCATTAGGAGGAGGGGGCCTTTGGAAAGTGATTAGGTTATGAGGGAGAGCGTTCATAAATGGAATTACCGTCTTTATAAAAGAGACCCCAGAGAGATCTCTTGCCCCTTCTGCTACGTATGGTTACCTTGGGGAGATGGCCGCCAATGAGGAAGCCGGTTCTCGCCAGACGTGAATCTGCCTGAGCCGTGATCTTGGACTTCCCAGCCTCCCGAACGGTGAGAAATAAATTTCTGTGGTTTATAAGCCACCCAGTCTGTGGGATTCTCTTATGGAATCCCAAGTAGATTAAGACAGTACCCTATTTGATTCTTTCTAAAATTCAGTGGGGTAGGGAGGTGCCTGGGTGGCTCAGTTGGTTAAGCGCCTGACTCTTGATCTTGACTCAGGTTTTGATCTCGGGATCGTGAGTTCAAGCCCCATGCTGAGCTATACGCTGGGCGTGGAGCCTACTTAAAAAGGAAAGAAAAAAGAAAATTCTGTGAGGTGGATGTTGTTATTATTTCTCTTTTACTGATATGATGAGTAAGATTCAGGAATTAAATGATTTGTTCAATTTCACCTAAGAAACAGAGCCAGGACTGGCACTGAAGTTTCTGACTTCAAATGCAGTGCTAGTTCTACCTCATCTCAGCTAAGCAATGAGAGGACACAGAAGCATAGAAAGACCCCTCTGGAATATAAAAACAATTTCAGACTATGAGGAATGGCTTCAGTTTGGGGTCATTGTCCTTCTTGTGCTGCTTGAGCTCTAAATTTTGGCCCTTTTGATTTTTCTTCTCACATGTGTTTTTCCAGAATCCAAATCAGCATGCTGGCATTGTCCTGCATGATTGTCAATATGTAGCCTGGGGCACAGCCATGCCTGGTGTGGAAGAAAGTGACTGATGCCAAGGGGCTATCTATAATGCTGCCTCCTTGCCAAAAGGCAGTTGTGCTATTTTCATATTGGCCTCACATGTTTATAATTCACATGTTTCAACTGAAGTGTGAAAAAGGAGGGGACAGGTCTACGGAGTTCTCTAAGATTTGTATCTTTGAGACTCTGTGGATCCCCTTACAGAATGATTAATGTAAGAACTTACGCACAAAATTTTCTAAATAAATCCAGGAATGTACTCATCCTTAGCATTGTCTCCTAATCCCATACCTAATACTATTATTCATGTATCCATACATTCCAGAAATAGTAAATTGAGTAACACTGTAGAATAGTGGATAGGAGGTGGGACTCTGAATCCAGGCTGGCAGAGTTGAAATCCAGACCCTGCCACTTATTAGCTGGGTGACCTTGGCAAATAACTTAATTTCTCAGTACCTCATCTATAAAATGGGGATGATAATAGAGCCAACTTCTTAGGGTTGCTGTGAAGATTGATGAATTATTAAATGTAAAACCCTTGGAACAGTGTCTGTGGCCACTTCTCAAGTGGCCCTCAAAGATGTCCTGCCCTAATCCCCAGAACCTGTGGCTATGATGAGACATCACTCCCATGATCATGTTATGTAAGCATAGTTGACTTTAGATAAGGACGTTATCCAGTGGCCCTAAACTAATCACGCAGGTCCCTTCAAAAGCAGAGAGCTTTCTCCAGCTGATGGTGGAAAAGGAAGTCGGAGAGATTCCAAGTGTGAGAAAGACGTGATGTGCCATTGGTAGCTTTGACAATGGAGCAGGCCAGGTGAGAAGGAACATATTCAGCTTTAAGGAGCTAATAGAGACCCCTGGCTGACGGCCAGCAAGGAAACGGGGACCTCAGGCCTACAGCTGCAGGGATGAATTCGGCCAACAACGTGAATGAGCTTAGAAGCCGATTCTTCCCAGAGCCTTCCAATAAGCTCATATGACTGATAGGACTTCAGCCTCATGAGACCCTGTGCAGAGAACTCAGTCAAGCAAGCCTAGACTTGTGAACTACAGAACTGTGAGACGATGGATGGGTGTTGTTTTTAGCCACTAAATTTGTGGCAATTGGTTATGCAGCAAGAGGAAACTAATACCGTTACCAAAGTGCATAATAAATATTAGCTCTCATTATTACATTTGGTTTTTTACCATGTTCAGTGAATGATGTACTGCATGCAGCACTGGGGAAACACTGCTGAATGAAATATGGGGCTGGCTCTCAAGGATTTAGAGTCAGGAAGATAAGCCATTTCGTATTTTTTCTGATGTCCAGGCTTTATAAATAACCGTTATTATCTTGTATACATTTCTTCTTTTCTTCTTCAGGAGCTCTGGCTCCTGTCTTTTATTATAAATATTCATTTTTTTCATTTCTCTTATTTGTAGCCCGTGGCTAGATGATGTTTAGCCACCAACAGCAACTGTTTGCCAGGAGAGAGTTGGGACCAGGATTTATTGGTTGTCTCCTGTGCAGAACCGTTAGGAGCTGTGGGAATCTCCTAGCATTTGTGCTCGGATGTTGTAAGGCATACAATGGGGACGTCTGTTTCTAACAAAGGATCTGTATAATCCTTTATCTCTAGGATTCACCACCTGGTGTTCTCAACAGCCCTGGGCACAGAACAATTCCCAGTTTAATCAAACTGGAATATAAAAGGAGCAATGGGGGCTGCCGTGTGTGATCCCCTTGAAGTTGTTCCAAGGGAAAGGGACCCTTTGTTACAGAGACAGCTCATTTTAGAGTTCAGTGGCCTGTGACGCTTCCCCAGCTGGCAACTCAGCGGGGACCTTCTGATACTTCCCTACACTCAAAAGCCATTTTTGGTGGGCAGAACAGTGAAACGGTCATTACGGGCTGTTTCGGTGGGAGGGTTGGGGGTGGGGGGAGGAGGACAACAATAAGTGAGCAGTGGTTTGAGTGAATGTGCCTGCAGTGATTTTATGATTTTTATTCAAATATGAGCTGTCTTCATTTTCCGAGCCTTTGCTTTAGGATGAGGTTGGGGGTGTTTGTATATATTTGCTAAGGACTGGGGTGATAATGTCACTGGATTTTTGTTTACATTCATTTTCAAGGCCCTTGGATTGGAGCTGGGGTGGGAAGGGGGAAGGAACCTAATCTGTTCATTGCCCATAATAATTTGGAAGCATCCAGTTCCCTTCCTGAACTAGAAACTAGTTTCTTCCTACTGAGATTTTTCAGAGGTAAGACATGAAAAATTCCAAAAGCCATTCGCCATTCCAATATCAAAATACATTTTATAGAAACCTAGAGTTATAAAGCTACAAAGCATCTCGGAGGCATCTGGTCTCACTCCACCAAACTGCCCATGTGGGCAGGAGTCTCATCCCCACACCCCCAGGGGAGATCGTCCAGCATTTGAACAGCGAGGCCCTTTAAAGAGCAGGAGCCTGGGGACAGACAGAGTTGTTTTTAGATCGTTATTCTATTACTTTCTGGCTATGTGATCTTGAGCAAATTATTTGTCTTCCCTAAGTCTCAGTTTCCGTACTGGATAATGGGGATAATGACATCTAACCTTTAGTCTAATTGTGAGGATTAAAACAAACAACCAATGTAAAGTGATGCCTAGCGATTTCCATCCGGTAATATTTTTTAAATTTCCTGAGGTATAAATTATTACAAGAAATGACTTGGGCAACTGTAGGTCTAGTCTGGAAAGGCTGGAGGATGGGGAAGAAGGAGGGGTGGCCAACTAAGTCCCTGAACTTCACACTCTATGTCCAACTGGTTACTTGGTATCCCTTCTCAGGTGTATGACAGGCATTTCAGACTTTACATATTCAAAACCAAGATCCTATTTTTTTTTCTTTATAAAGCAGCACCTAAGCTTTCCATGTCAGTTAATGACCATTCCATCCCTTCTTCCCATTGCAATGAGCAAAACTTTGATGTCATCCTTGACTCCTCTTTTTCTCTCACCCATTCAGCCTGTCAGGAAATTCTGTTTGCTCTATCTTCAGATTAAGTCTAGAGTCCAACCACTTTACACCATGGCTGCTATTTCTGACTTTGGTTCAAGTCATCAGCATTTTTCAATGCAAGAGTCAAGAGTAATCCTGTTCAAATATCTCAGGGCAGATAACTCTTTGGCTTAGAACTCTTTACTGGGCTCTCCATGTCCCTAACTAAAAGCCAGAGACCTTACAGTGGCTTACAGCAATGCTACTGAAGTATGGGACATAGACCTGAGTCTGTCTGCAAACTGTTTGTCACTAGTTCTTGGGGACATTAGGAGCTTGTGTCATAATGTAAATCAATGATGTCACTAAACATAGTGCATAATTTGCCTGTCATTTTGTTCTTACAAGACTTTCTCAATGAAGGAAGCAGGGCCCTGATTGACATTCTGGTGCAAACTCTTCACCTGCCCCTAGTGTTCTTTCTTTGACCTCATCTCCCAATCTCGAGACCCCCTTGTGTTTCTCTTCTTAGTCAGGCTGGCCTGCTTGTTGTTCTTTAAATACACCGCTGCACTCCTGCCTCTGCACAAGCCACTTTCTCTGCCTGAAATGCTTTTCCTCCCAGATGCCCAAGGCTTCTTCCCTGGTCACCTTCAGGTCTTTAGTCAAATGTCACTGCTTCAGTGAAGTCTTCCCGGATTACCCTGACATTCCCTCTCTCACCTTGCTGCTTTGTTTTTCTCCAAAACCCTTATCTCCTTTCAAATTGCTAATGTAATCTACTTATTCATTAGAAAATTTATCATCCTAGTTCTACTGCAACGTAGACTCCATGAAATGAGAGACTTTTTGAAACATCTTGGTTCCGTTTACCTCTGGCATCAAGAAAAATGCTGGTAAATAGTAAACACCTGGAAAATATTTAGGGGATTAATGAATGAATTTGAAAGTAAATAATGAAATGGCTTGACAGAAGCTACATTTTGGTTTGTTTTATGGGACCATATTTTTAAAGCTTTAAAAAAATTGTCCAAAGGTGGTAGGGTTTGAGCCAGGAGCATGTCCTGTCAGACTGGGATGGAACTTTAGATGTCCAGGAAGGCAATTAAAAGACTTATACAAATCAGGGGTGCCTGGCTGGCTCAGTTGGAAGGGCATGCAACCCTTGATCTCAGGGTTGTGAGTTCGAGCCCCATGTTGGGTGTAGAGATTACTTTAAAAAAAAAAATCTTAAAAAAGAAAGACTTATGCAAATCAAAGACTTGGTCAAATAGGTAGTATTGACAGTGAAATTTATGAGTACTGTTTATTTTTTTTCTGGGTGCTCATTATTTGGTGCTATTTTGCTAACGGTTAGGCAAAATGATATTAGCTTATTGTTTTAATTTTTGCTAATGGTTAGGCCAAGTGATATTATCTTATTGTTTAAGTTGAATTTAATTAATTTTCTTTAATCACAAATAAGGAGTATTCGTTCCATATTTTTGTTCTTCTTAAAATCTTGTTTTGTGGAGTGTCAGCATTCATTTTTCTTTTATTTAATGATTGGTCTTCTAATATTTTAACAGTCTGTGTCAACTTATATAGAAGTTTCTCTCTCTAAAGATATTAAACAACCTAGGCTTTTGTATTTGTTCATATTTTTCTGTCAGACATTTGCTTTTTTATCTCTAAGGTTTGCACCATCAAAGTTTTGAAATTTTACTTAGTTAAATATGTTGATCTTTTACATTTTTAACATCTTCTCTATCACTTTTGGGTTTAGAATTCAGCCCTCCTCCAGACTTTTAATTTCCAATTTTTATGCTTTTATTTTGAAATGCTTTTTGATTTACACAAAAGTTTTAAATATAGCATAGAGAGTTCCTGTATACTCTTCATCCCGCTTCTCCAAATGTTAACATCCTGCCCAACCATAGCACAATTGTCAAAACTAAAGCATTAACATTGGTGAAATGCTGTTAATTCAATTTTTGACTCTATTTGCATTTCACCATTTTCTGGTAGTCTTCTGTTTCTGTTCCAGAATCGAATTTGGGATCCCACATCTCATCTCATTTAGCTGTCATGTCTCCTTAGCTGTTAACATTGTTCCTCAGTCTTTCCTTGTCTTTCATGATGTTGACACTTTTGAAGACCACTGGTCTGACTTTTATCATTCAGTTGGCTATTACGGACATTGCTGCTATGAACATTGGGGTGAACACTCATGAAAGAAATTGAAGAAGACACAAAAAGATGGAAAAATATTCCATGCCCATGGTCGAAAGAATAAACATTGTTAAAATGTCTATGCTACCCAGAGCAATCTATACCTTCAACGCCATCCTGATCAAAATTCCAATGACATTTTTCAAAGTGCTGGAACAAACAATCCTAAAACTTGTATGGAATCAGAAAAGACCCCGAATCACCAAGGAAATGTTGAAAAAGAAAAACAAAGCTGGGAGCATCACGTTGCCCAATTTCAAGCTATATTACAAAGCTGTGATCAACAAGACAGCATGGTACTGGCACAAAAACAGACATATAGACCAATGGAACAGAATAGAGAACCCAGATATGGACCCTCAACTCAATGGTCAAATAATCTTTGACAAAGCAGGAAAACACATGCAATGGAAAAAAGACAGTTTCTTCAATAAATGGTGCTGGGAAAATTGGACAGCCACATGCGGAAGAATGAAACTCACCCATTCTCTAACACCATACACAAAGATAAACTCAAAATGGATGAAAGACCTCAATGTGAGACAAGAATCCATCAAAATCCTGGAGGAGAACATAGGCAGTAACCTCTTTGACATTGGCCACAGCAACTTCTTTCAATATACATCTCCAAAAGCTAGTGAAACAAAAGCAAAAATGAACTTTTGGGACTTCATCAAGATAAAAAGCTTCTGCACAGCAAAGCAAACAGTCAACAAAACAAAGAGGCAACCCACAGAATGGGAGAAGATATTTGCAAATGACACTACAGATAAAGGGTTGGTATCCAAGATCTATAAAGAACTTCTCAAACTCAACACCCAAAAACAAATAAGTCAAAAAATGGGCAGAAGGCATGAAAGGCACTTCTCTGAAGAAGACATACAAATGGCTAACAGACGCATGAAAAAATGTTCATCATCATTAGCCATCAGGGAAATTCAAATCAAAACCACATTGAGATACCACCTTACACCAGCTAGAATGGCAAAAATGGACAGAGAAAGAAACAAATGTTGGAGAGGTTGTGGAGAAAGGGGAACCCTCTTACACTGTTGGTGGGAATGCAAGTTGGTACGGCCACTTTGGAAAACGGTGTGGAGGTTCCTCAAAAAATTAAAAATAGAGCTACCCTATGACCCAGCAATTGCACTCCTGAGTATTTACCCAAAGACACGGATGTAGTGAAAAGAAGGGCCATATGCACCCCAATGTCTTATTACTACTTATTACTATTGACGTTAACCGTGATCATTTGGTTAAGGTGGTATCTGCTGCATGTCTCTTCTGCAAAGTTACTATTTTCCTCTTTGTAATTAATAAATATCTTGGTGGGGGAGGATATTTTGAGACCTTGCAAATATCTTATTTCTCCTCAAACTTCTGCCCACTAATTTTAGGATCCATCTGTGGATCTTGCCTGTAATGATTATTACAGTGGTGTTCTAGGTGATTTTCTACTTCCCTTGTTTCTTCTACTTTCATTAAATGGAATTCTTCTGTAAGAAAGAGCTATCTCTTTGCCTGAATGTATGTATGTATGTATGTATTTACTTATTCATTCATTCATTCATTCATGACAGTGTGGACTCATGGATATTTACTTGGTTCTTCTGAGTCATAATTCAATACTATTACTATTTGTTTTGTTGCTCAAACTGTTCTAGCTTAGTACCACTGGCTCATTTCTACATGTCTCCATCCTTTTTTAAAAAAAAAATTATTTGAGTTCTTTTCCTTCCTGTAGTTTTACTTTAAAAGTATATCTGTTTTGGGGGCACCTGGATGGCTCAGTTGGTTAAGTGTGTGACTTTTGATTTTGGCTCAGGTCATGATCTCATGGTCATGAGTTTGAGCCCTGCATCCATGCTGGGCATGGAGCCTGCTTGAGATTCTCTGTCTCCCTTTCCCTCTGCCCCTCCCCTCCACTCTCTCTCTATCTGAAAAAAATAAATCATTTAATTAAAAAAAATATCGGTTTTTATTGGGGATATGAGGAGAAGTGGATGTAAGTTTGTAAGGTCTCATGGAGACTCAAGTGTCCTGTTGGGTCTTGTGGCTTTCCAAGACTCCCTTAGAGTAGAAGGATCCTTGGATAGAGGGAAGCTGAGTGCCCAGAGTCATACGGTTGTTGCTGTTTAAATCATTTGCTGTGAGTATGGTCTCAAATGTAGCCTTGATTCCACCTGTGGACAAGAGGCCTGACACCTGTCATCATAATGATTCTGAAATTAATACATGATAGCAGAGATAGAAATCCCAACTTCTTATTTCCAGCCCAGTATTATTTCTGTGTTCTTAAGAAAGCTTAAGGCTGACTCTGCCACTTCTGAGGATATGCCATCTGGTTGTCTCAGCTCTGTGGATTTTGAAACATGAGGAAAGATGAAGAGAGTGGTAGCTTCCGGGGCGTGTGTAAACTTTATTAAACTGATAATTTTCATTCCTATTTTCATGGGAGAAGGCAGTGATACTGCCAAGTTATGAGTGCTTGATGCCTCAGATAAAAATGAATGTTCACGTTAAGTAAGAATGTTGGTGTTGGATTGCCTTCTTGGCATCCTAGCACTCAGCTGCTTTCTTCTAGTGGTCACCTGATACATCTGGCTGAACAGTGTCTAATCCCTGTGCTCTTGTCCGTGACTGACCAGCGCTTCTCTTGCTGGATTAGTCTCTAGGGATCACAAGACAGCTTGGCTTCTTCCTTCCTGGAGCAATGTGCTGTTAATGCCAACTGTGGGGAACTGGGTGTAATGTAATACAGATACTTGGAATCGCTGAGTCACTTCACAGTGATGGTCATGCCCATGAATGTGAGTGAGTAGCATGGAAGTAAAACAGTCTTTAAAGACATTACTAAACTTTTCAGACACTCTCATCTTTCCCACATTTGTATTAAACGTTTGGCCATCTAATGAATTCAGGTTAAGTCAAGAAGAATTTTCTGATACTAAGGATTGAGATAAGTGAAAGAGATTACCCCTGAGATCATATTTGTGGAAGTGGCTTAGATCAAATGAATAGCTCTTTAATCCTTTATTGCCATATAGATTTTTTTCTTTATTATTTTCTGTTTTGGCAGCCTGTTCATAATTTGAAAACTACATCTACTTGTTCACCAGTTGTAGATTGATAAGCTATCAGTTTGAACCAGTGATAAACTGTCTCAGTTTGACAGTTTTGACCCTATCTCATAACTATAATATGTAAGGTCGAGAGACGCTCTGGTACGCATGGCATGTAGAAAACATGGGGGACTGGAGAGGTGAGCTGCTAAACTCCCTTATCTCAAGTTCTTTATCTTTGGTTCCTCTTTTTCTGCAAAGAAGAATCCTAGGCTTAAATCCCAATTGTCTAGAAAAACTTATTTTTTCAAACTGTATTCACTAAACTAGTTACTGTGTACCAGCCACTGTGCTAATATAGCTGGGAATACACTCATAAACAAGATGGCCTTAACCTCATGCACCTTAAGGTCTACAGCAGTGCTGCCCAATAGAAATACAACATGCATACATGTGACTTAAAATTTTCTGGTAGCTACATAAAAAAAAAAGCAAACGGAAGCAGGTAAAATCAATTTTTAAAATATATTTCACCTAACATAATTAAAATATTATATATACTTAAAATATAAATATATAACCAATATAAAAATAATTAGTGAGATAGTTTACATTCTTTTTACTGCATTCAGTCTTCAAACTTTGGTATTTTACACTTCTAACACTTTTGATCTGCTGACTTTCCTTTCCCTTCTTATTTCTGCTTCCCACTCCATTCCGCCTCTCCCACCTTCCACCCCTGTGATTTAATCCTCCATTCCTTTTCTTCTTGGCCCCAAGACTTCATCACTATAGCAGTGCACATCTCAATTTGGATGAGCCACATGTTAAGTGCTCAACAGCCTCAGATGCCAGTGGCTACTGGACTGGGCGATGCAGGTTTGACTGACACCGTATACATAATCACACAAGTAAAAATATTCAGATTATAATGGTAAGAAGTGTCATAGTGAGAGAGGAAATTCTGCTTACTCAGCATCTGGGAAGAGTCTGGGGTACTACGGGTGAGACCTGAAGGATGAGCTGGAGGGGACCAGGTGTGAAGGAAGGTATAAGAGTACTCCAGGCAGGGGCGCCTGGGTGGCTCAGTTGGTTAAGCGTCTGCTTTGGCTCAGGTCATGATCCCAGGGTCCTGGGATCGAGCCCCGCATTGGGCTCCCTGCTCAGCAGAGAGCCTGCTTCTCCCTCTCTCTCTCTCTGCCTGCCGCTCTGCCCACCTGTGCACTCTCTCTATCTCTCTGTCAAGTAAATAAATACAATCTCAAAAAAAAAAAAAAAAAAGGTAAGAGTACTCCAGGCAAAGGGAACGGTGGCATGTGATGTCTTTGAGTTGAAAAAGGAGTAAAAAAAGGAAGCCAGTATGTGGAAATTTGTGATTGAGGGGGAAAATGATGGTACTAAGAACAGGAAAAGAGAAATCATCCAGAAGATGTTTTCCAGAAGACCAGAAGAAATCTAGAAGAAGGATACGTTTGATTTTAAAATGTTGACTTTCAGGAGCAAAAAAGCAGAGGTGTGGAACAGGCAACTGGGAGAATGGCAGGACTGGAGATTTAGCCAAAGGTCATGGTGGGGAGATTGAAGTGATGAAGTCTTGGGGCCAAGAGGAAAAGGAATGGAAGATTCAATCACAGGGGTGGAAGCTGGGAGAGGGGGAATGGAGTGGGAGGCAGAAATAAGAAGTGAAAGGAAAGTCAGCAGGTCAAAAATGTTTGGTGATTCTTTAGTTGGCTGCCTGTGGCATGGTGGATGGTGGGCGAGCCAGGTTTAAGGTGAAGGTGAAGGGATAACTATCATGTTACTAATATTTCTACAAACTGGTGGTTTCAGAGGAAATGACCCAGAGACTGAAGAGAGGCCCTGGAAAATGGGCTAATCCCTTTAAGAGGCAAAATACGATTGTAAGCCTGGACAGAAAGCTTCCTTGCTTGGGCACTGTGGGAAGCCTGCTCTGACTATTGCCTCCTATGCTCTTATAATCTGGCAAGTGAAGTGTCTGCTGTTCTCAGCAAATCTTAACGAGATGGTGGTGATGGAAAGTGGTATTTGTCTTTCAGATGGAGAGGTCTCTCCTCCACCCATTGCCAGGAGCTGGCAGGGCATTCCTAGATCACTAGGTCCCTGGTCAACCACCACTAACGTGAAAGCTTCAACTTCATGGTAAGTCACTTGGAGCTTGCTGTGTCCATGCAGAGATCACATGAAAAAGCTTGATTCCTAAGCTCCCAGAGTTTGTGTTGCAAACTTGCAACTGCAAACCGACTCTTGCACCTGGAGTACTGAATCAGCAGTGTTCTCTTGGCAGCTGTGAGAGAGAGAGAAGGTACCTGTTGGTAAGATGGGCAATGAGCCTGTGTGAAGACCCAGTTGTGAGCTGGGCACCGACTGCAAGGGCTGTCACTAAAAAACCAAACCAAACCATTTTGCAGACCAAGTCCCTTTCGGCAGGGAAAAAAGCTGTGCTGTGTTAGAATAAGGTGATGATGTTCTGCTGTGGTTTTCAAGGGCAGACGTTTTGCTCAAGGATGTTTGTGGAAATGTTAATGTCTACTCTCTAGGTCTTAATTCTGACAATACCCTCCCCTCATAATCATAGACAGTTAAGAATGACAGGTGCATGAATAATAAGGGGTAACAATGTATGGGATAGAGTAATCATAAACCAAGAATGGAAGAGTAATTTTTAATCTAGGCTTGTCAAAATAACTGTGTGTCTACATTTATTGATGATGTTGCTTAAACAGTGATTAAGAGCTATGTTAAATTATTCTGGAACAGTGGAGACTTAAAAAGAATTTAGTAAATTAAGAAAATAGGATTAGGTCTTTACTATAAGCCAACCTCTTGGATGACAGTTCTTTCAGGGCTTTTGTGAATGGGAAGGGAGAGAGAAAAGGGAGATGGTAGAGGAGTTTGGAAGCTATAAAGGACCAGATTGTTCAGGGTTCGGAGGTCATCACAAGGAGTTTGCATTTTATTCTAGGAGTAATAAGAAGCTGGGGAAGTGTTTTACAGAGAGGAGTGTTCATAAGATCTGATTTGTGTTTTTAGAAGCTTACTCTGTCTGCCTTGGGGTCCAGCCATATTGGATCTAGAAGTTCCCATTCTAATTCTGGTCATGTGGCTGGTCAAAGGCCTGATTCCCAAGTGACAGTGGAAAGAAGCAGAAACAATGCACAGAGACAAGAAAGGAGTAGGGCAGATGGCACTGTAGCGGGAGGCTCCCACTGCCCACATTCCTTACCGGCTTGCCCATGCAGCCAGTGTCAAGGGAAATCCAGCATATAAAAGACATCTTTAAAGTTTTGTTTGACGAGAAGCCATGCTTAGGAACATGTTTGAAAAACTTGAAAACAGGATGATAAATGTCTAGTTGGCTATGCTCACGGGGGCTGGCCCACATCAGGTGTGCTGAACAGACTGCCCAGAGCAGGCCTCGCACAGAAGCTCCCCGGTGGGGTTGCTCAGTCCTGCTTCTCCCTGGATACTCGCACCCTACAGAGGAGTCGGACGGAATTTGCCGCCAGAAAGACCATCTGAGATTTGAAGTCCACCTCCTTCACTCCCTATCGTGACAGACTTCTTCCACCTCTGGCCATTTGCCCTTCATCCCAGTGGACCAGCATCTGTTCTCCCCGTAGTGAGGCCCCTGTGAGGCCTGGGTGCACCCTGCCCTCTCACGGTTTACTGTGCCCAGGGGAGACAGAAAGCTCATCTCTGTCAGCTAATTTTAGTGCAAACGTTTCTTAATTAGTAAGAGGAAATTTCAGGGCATGGGTTGCAAGCAATCCTCTTTGCTTGGAGGCAGTTAACGATGAAGAAGTCCCTAATTTTGCCCCTCTGCCTTAGCTGAAGGAAGTCAGGGCACATTCTAGTAACCGCTCTGCATAAGGCTGCATACCTGAACCCTTCCTTTCTGTTCAGTCCTGACTCCCAAACCTTCCAGAGCAGGATTGGACTGGTTCAGCTGACCTCTCTCTCTCTCTCAATCTCTCTGCCTTTGAGGTTTCTGGAGAGGCAAAGTCCATTTAGGTGTGGACTCAGACTTACCTCTTCAGCTGCAGGCTGGGGTGGTTTCTCTTGAAGCCGCACAAACCCCCAGGTGTTTAGCAGTCTCTGGATTTTGCCCTTGGACCTTGCCGGGCTTGGGCTCACTTTTTCTTTGCCATAAGCCTTCGGCCCCCTGTCCTGCTCTGCTTGGTTGAGACCTCTGTGTCTGTCTGCAAAGCCTCGGCTTTCTGGTCTGCCTTTCTCTGTCGAACCTCATCTCTCTTGACAAGCCTTCACCACCTGCCCTTCCAGACATAGCCTAGCCCAGCCCCTCCTGTCATCTTTTCATGTGAAGCCAGCTTGCTCTCATGTAAAATCCCAGGGCCCCTATGCTGGACATTTTAAAACTTTAATAGATTTTGAGAATGAAGCTAAGTCATTTTGTAAAGGTCATATCTGTGGAGTTTTATTAATCAGATTTCTTTTTCGAGGTTTTTCTAAAAGTTATTGGTTTTATTTAAAAATTTTTACACTCTATATACATTTTCTAAGTGTCTGAACCCCTGAATGTATTAGTATCTCTCTTTAAAGATCTACTGGTTTTGCTAAAGAATATTGTGGGCTCTCTCTCTCTCTTTCTCCATCTCTCTCTCTCTATATATATGTATATAAGGTTAAATGATTTTTATAAAAATCACTCAGAATAATTTTGAATGTACATTTTGAACTTTAAATTGAGATGTGTCAGGTCTTTTTATTTAAGTAATTACAGCTGAAAGTAGTTTTAGCTCTAATTTTTACAAGAAGTAAATTCTAATAATTATGTCCCTGTGTGCATTAGTAAAGATGGATATTTCTGTTATTATAAAACAAAGGTTCATTAGAATTGCCTTGTGCCAGGTTCTGGCTTCGTTGCAGGTGCATGGAGGATTAAGGTAATGAGTGGGGAAGCGTCCATATGCTACGTGTTTCACAGGTGCAGGCTTAAGGGGCTGGGTAGGGAAGAAAACAGTATTTGCCTTCAATCTTGCTTGAATCAAACTTTGGGAACTATACTGACTTTTTAGAACTTAGGGAGGACACCCCACTGACCATTCTTGGATCTTTTTTTTTCCCCAGTTATAAATTCCCTTGAGGCTTAATTATATATGAAAATGTAAACATAGAAGGGTTATTAAGCAGCCTATAACAAGGCCAAAGTGCCTGTAGATTCTCCACCTGCCTTTTGTTGGATTACCAATTAGTGTTTCCTGGTAATGTACAATGAACTAGGCATTCAGAACCTTTCAGGACTCAAACAGAAAAGCGTTTGCAAAGAATTCAATATGATTGGCTTTGAAGTGGGCCCATATGGACATCTCCCCCCCCCCTTTTCTTCTCTGACTCCTGACTTAGGAAGGCAGGTACCTCTACAGTGATCTTTGTCTTTGCCAGATTCCATGTCTGCACTCTTTGCTTCACCTTGATCGATGGCTTTTAACAAGTTATGCATCAGGGGGAGCCTGTTATGGCAGTCTTTTCTTTTTAAAAAATCAGGAACAAAGGGAATACAGTTTAGAGATCATTTTTTTCCTTCTTTCTATTCATATGCCTCCCACTTGTCACTGTTTCCATCAAGATGATTTTAAAAAAGATTTATACAAGCACTCCACGTGCATTGTGGAAAAGTTAGAAAATATAGAATAGCTAAAGAAAAAAAAGTGGCCCCCAAATTTCACCACACAGAGGCAACCAGTTTGGTTTATAACAATCTTCTCAGTGGGATCCATTGGCACATCAGTTTCTAAGAACTCTTCATGGGTCTCCTGTCTACTGTGGGTCTGTGTATAAAATTTACAGTTACTAGAACCACAGAGAGACAAACTCTTCCTGAAACTAAGTATAGCAGGATAATTAGAAAGCCGTACCCCCAGAGTGTAATGTACAATTTGCCCAGGGAAGATGGCACCAATTGCATGTTTGCCTTCCTGTGGAACCACTTGGCTTTATGACAACAGAGGAGGTCCCTGTCTGAGCAGTGAACAGTTTGGCTCACACAGACTGAACTGCAGCATGACAAACCAAACAGTGTGGGATGACTGTGGGCTCGCTTAGGGCTTTCTTCTTCTCCTTCTTCTTCTTCTTCTTCTTCTTCTTCTTCTTCTTCTTCTCTTCTTCTTCTTCTTCTTCTTCTTCTTTCTTCTTCTTCTTCTTCTTCTTCTTCTTCTTCTTTCTTCTTCTTCTTCTTCTTCTTCTTCTTTCTTCTTCTTCTCTTTTTCTTCTTCTTCTCTTCCTTCTTTCTTCTTCTTCTTCTTTCTTCTTCTTTCTTCTTCTTTCTTTCTTCTTCTTCTTCTTCTTCTTCTTCTTCTCTTCTCTTCTTCTCTTCTCTTCTTCTTCTCTTCTTTCTTCTCTTCTTCTTCTTCTTTCTTCTCTTCTTTCTCTTCTCTTCTTCTTCTTCTTCTTCTTCTCTTCTTCTTCTTCTTCTCTTCTTCTTCTCTTCTTCTTCTTCTCTTCTTCTTCTTCTTCTTCTTCTTCTTTCTTCTTCTCTTCTTCTTCTTCTTTTCTTCTTCTTCTCTTCTTCTTCTTCTTCTTCTTCTTCTTCTTCTTCTTCTTCTTTCTTCTTTCTTTCTTCTTTCTTCTTCTTCTTTCTTTTTTTTTCTTCTCCTTCTTCTTCTTCTTCAAAAAGTCTTTGAATTCTTTTCAGTGCCCGGCCTAACTTAAAATTAAAGAAATATTCATGAAAACACCTCTGAGCTCTACTATTACTTATTAAATTAATCAAAAGATGAGTCACAGTGGCAACATCCCAATGCTAGTAGAGGTGTGGGAGAATAGATACGTTCATTTGTTGTTGGTGACTTTCAAATTGCTCCAGTAATTCTGGAATGCATTTTGTCCAATTATAGTAAGAGCCATAAAACTGATTTTGTGCCCTTTTCCTCAGTTATCACTCACATTATGGGATATAGCTTGAGGAACTAATCCAAAAAAAGAAAGCGATTTATATAAAGATGGTTATAATTTAAATTATGGGTAATCAGGAAAGCTGTCACCAAGAGATTCCCCTTCTATTTTACCATCCTCAGAAATGTGTTTTATCCACTTAGGAGAGCTTTTCTAAGTAATGAAGACTTTGAATGTGACTGACACTGCAGACAAGAGAAGCCTCTCTTGTTGAAGTGGAAGGATTCAGTGGGTGACTTTCCTTCCTCTCTTTCTCTTTTTTCCTTCTTTCTTTCTCTCGCTCTCTCTTTCTTTCTTTCTTTCAAGATTTTATTTATTTATTTGACACAGAGAGAGAGAGGGTGAGAGAGAGAGAGCACAAGCAGGGGGAGAGGCAGAGGGAGAGGGAGAAGCAGGCTCCCTGCTGAGCAGAGAGTCCGATGTGGGGCTCGATCCCAGGACCCTGGGATCATGGCCTGAGCTGAAGGCAGATGCTTAACTGACTGAGCCACCCAGGCACCCCAGTTGGTGACTTTCTGCACAGAATAAGCAGCTCATGGATTTTCTTTAGTCCTACCAAATTTTCCCAAGATAGACACGAATGTTGATTTAAAAAATACTAGAATACAGAATGAGCATAGAGGACATCTTCTTGAACTCACTAGCTGAGACTGGTACCTTCTCTCAGTATATGGGCAGATGTCTGGTCACTGCTTGATCAGCCTATTACCTCTTGGGACAATTTGTTGGCAGCTCTACTATTTAGAAAGCTCTTCCTTATATTAGAACAAAATCAGCCTACTTGCAACTTCCACCTATTAATTTCATTTCAGCCTTCTGAGGACATGTAGAAGAAATCCAGCTTTCCTATAAGTCTTTTCTTTTTCCTCCCCAGGCTAAAAAGCCTTAGCTCTTTTAGACTTTCCTCAGATGTTCAACATATGTTCAACATATGGTTATTTTTTTTTTGGAGTCATACCAATTGGTTGATGTGCTCCTTAAAGAATTCAGAAGAAAATGACCGCAATACCCTGAGTGTAGTCTAAACATTGCTGAGAAGACCTAGTAGGATTGTTCATTCTTACCCCACAATTTCAGGAATATCCAGACCTCATTAGCTTTTATGTATGCCATGTACCTAGATAGTGTGTGTATGCAGGTAAAACCTGCTAGTATTTTCATGTGCATGGCTTGGGTTCTTCTCTATCCTGTAAAATTGCTTATTTGAATCTAAGTGCAGTTTCTCATTTATTCTTATGTATGATGTTTTTGATGAGGAATAATTTAGATATAGTAACAAACACTAATCTAAAATTTTGTATATATAAATGCCCATCTAACCACCACTCAGGTCAGCATATAGAATTTTTCCAGAATTCTAGGAGGTTTTCTCATGTCCTCTCACAGCCAACAGCTCCCCAATTGTAACCACTCTTCTGGCTTCTATTCCCATGAATTAATTTTGCCTGGTTAAACTTCATGTAAATGGAATTGTGGCCATGATGCTGAGTAGGAGATGGCTGCCACCTCTGCAGGAGGCGCGGAAGAAGAGAGAACATTTTCAACTTCTTACTTGAAGCAGAAGTATGGTTTACAATGGTCTCCTTGTTTAATTTGATTGCTGTGTTAAACTGATTTTCTTTTTTATGAATGGAATCCTTACTTAAAGATTTTAAGATAGCTCATGAGCTGACAACTATACAGTAAGTATTTTTGGGGGGAGGATGAGCATTAAGAAGTATTTTACAATGTAAGTAATCATTCACTAATTTATCTCTAAACCTGGATTTCTAATTACCTGATTTTCCTAGTCACACGGACACTAACAGTTTACTTTTGCAAATAGGCAGACTGATGAAAATCATCACTAGTGGGAAAGATTTAAAAAAAAAGAAGAAACTAATTCAAAACTACAGACCACTGGAGATCATTTAATGAATTTAACTTGGTCTATTAAGTAGGAGCTCAATGGGTTTAAAAAGATAGTCAACTTTTAAAGTGTCTCAGGCATTAAGAGAATCTGGTTTAGCCTTGAGAAATCTAGAAGCAATAACAGAAATAACCAATCTATATGATAGGACTAGTTGCTGGTTATATTTCTTTGCGCTTTAAGCAGGAAAAGTAAACATTTCATGGAACATATCCAGTTGGCTAGAATAGCTGCCCTAATCGACTGAAGATTTTTAGGCCACCATAAACCCCAATTAGCCTTGTCTTTTATGCTTCTCATTATATTGTATAAATAATAAAATTGTTGAATTAAAGAGAAACTAGAGGTTATCCAGTTTAATCTTTAAAATTTACCTATAAGGAAACTAATACTCAAGGAAGCTAAATGATTTACTTAAGTTTTACCACCCAAGGACTGTTGAAGAAGCAGACAATGTTCCTGCTCTCATGAAAATCACATTTTAGTCAAAAGGGGATACAGAAGAAGCAAAGCACACATACTTGAAGAACAATGTAGATGGTGGTAAGTGTTAGAGAGAGTGGGATGCATTATATCAAGTGGCCAGATCCTTCCCAATTTAGTTCTCTTTCTGCTTTACCAAAGTGCTTTCTAAATGACTGTTTCAGAGAAATAGAGGAGTTAAATGACACAGGACTCTAGATATATTGAATGTCACAAATAAAATGTATTTTCTTTCAATCAACTCATCCCCATTTGTTTTTTAAGAAATCAAAATTCAGACAGTATTTCCAGAATAAAGATATATGTAAATGAAAAATATACTCAAGAAGATCAGAAAGTCCAGCAGTGTTGCCTAGGGCAAGTGAATCATATATTTTCATCTTCACCCAAAAGTATTTTTTCAGATATATTGATTAAAGAGAATTTTCTTTTCTTAGAGGAGTTTGATGAAATGATATGAGAATGTATGACTGATCTTGAGACTATTTCTGCAACTTTTCTAAGGAAGACTAGAAAGCTGTTCCTAGAGGCTTACTCCAATCCTAATTTTTGAGTTGAAGTTGTCGTGTGTAGACTTCATCTAATTTGGCTGTCCTTCAACTTTCCTGTCACCAAACAGGGAAAACATTTAGCACTCAGAAATGTATTAGACTTGAGGGAGATTAAAAAGAAAAAAAAAACAAAACATCTGAGAGAGGACCTTGACCCTCAGGAATGCCATACTCTAATTAAAGAGAAACGATAATAGAAACGATAATGGTAAGAGTGTTGAGCAATTGGTACAGATAAGAGGCTTGGTAGAGATCCAGGGGAGGGAGAAATGCCTTTCTGTGGGTGGAAGGTTTCTTTGAAGGAGTTAGAAGTTGAGCTGGACTCTGGAGAATGCATGCTTTGAAAAAGAGAGCTGTAATTATAGCAGTACTTGAGGAAGATTTTCCAAATAAAGCTTTTGCAGGGAGCAGGGGCAGAGGCAGAGGCTATTACAGTTCCCCAATGACATAGATAAAAAGTCTATTGATGACTGGCAAACCTGGGTGGCTGGATGATGTGAATGGGGTAGGGCAGAGCAAATGAGGAGGTGAAAGATGACTTCACAGTCTGAGTCTGGGTAATAGATGACTTCATTCATAGAACTGAGGAAGTCTGAAGGGAGAGCTGGTTTGGGGGTAAAGTGATAATTGATTGCAGGCATATCAAGAGGTTGGCAGCAAATCTGATTTAAAATGTCCATCAGATAGTACCAGCGGCTAAGACTAAGGTAATGGTAGAGTTAAAGACTCATATGTGTGAGCCCTGGTAAATGAAAGGAGAGGACGTGGGAACTCTAAAGTGAAACATTGACTAAGAATCACTGATTTTTTTCATTGGGACGTTTCTAATTGATCTCCTAGAGTTAAATGATTCCCTGGCTGCTGAAGGGAGCTGATAGTTATTGATCTGATACTTATCACACTCAACACTTGATGTTAATGACAGTAAATTGGATAATCTATATTTGTATCTACCTAGTCCCACTCCTGCTTATTGATAGTATTAAAATATATATGCTGTATGCTATCTATATTCTTTATCTATATAGATATAAAGATAAATAGACAAACATATGTCTATATACTTATCTACATATCTATTTATCTATGTCATGTAGTTTATCATCCAGAGCAGGATATATTTGTGGGTGAAAGGAGGGTACAGTTAAATCATGCCAGGACAACATGTGTAAGCCAGGACTGATGCAGGGAAAGCAGTTAAGTATGGGCCTCCTATGTATCGAGAAAGTGTAACATGATGGTGAAAGGTATAAGGTAACAAAGAACAGCCTCTAACATTTTATTAGCTATGTGATCCTGAACAAACAACCTGTCTAAGCTTGGTTTTCTCAACTGTAAAATTTAAGATAATATCTTTGTTCCTTTCCAGCTCTTTTTAACACAACAACCAGAGTGATCTCTCCAGAACGCACTCGAGTTCTGAGTACATAGGTGAAAGCAGGGAGACCAGTCAGAAAACTGTACTTTGTCCAGACCAAAGGTGATTTTAGTTTGGACCAGAGTGGTAGTAATAAACGTTGTGAGAAAATGTTAGATTCTGGATATAATTTGAAGGTAGGGCCTGTAAGATTTTTTTGGTGAGAGAATGAGATGTTAAGGATAAATTTGAGTTTTTTGGGCTAAGTAACTGAAAGAATAAACCTGGTATTCCTCAGGTTGGGAAGATTATGAGTAGAACAGGTTTTGGAGGAAGATCAGGAGTTCCACTTTGGAAATGTTAAGTTTGAGATGTCTATTAAACACACAAATAGAGGTATTGAGTAAGATACTGAAGTCTGTAATTTAGGAGAGAGTTTGAACTGGAGAGGATGATCAACTATCTCATATACTTCTAATAGATCAAGTCCGATGAAGACTTGGAATGATCATTGGGTTTAGCGACATGGAGTTCTTTGGGGGAGTGGCAGGTACAAAGTTTGAAATAGAAGGGTTTAAGAGAAGATGGGAGGAGAGAAATAGGTGATAGCAAACCTAGATAACTCTTAAGATTTTCTCTAACAGGGAAAAAAGAAGTGAAGTGATAGGTGGAAAGGAAAGTGAAATCCAGAGCATTTTTTCCCCAAGATGGACAATGATCAAGTAGAAAAGAAAAAAATAGAGAATATAGCAGTGAGAAATGAGATTTGTGGAGTAATGTCAAGAAGGAATAGAACTAGCACACACATTGGAGTGGGTGGTCTTTGCTTATAACTCAGGCAGTTCACCTATAATAATAAGAGCACATAGCAGTAGGTAGGTGGGGGGTAATGTGAAGAGAGGTCATAGTCTCTGGCTTGTTCTGAGTATGAGCCTGGTCATTCCTCAAGTGAGTTACCGTCCGCCCAGCGGTGTAGTAGCAGAGAGCCGCATGTCCACTATGGACCTTTTAATAAGACTTGCTAATGTCTAATATATTAGTGTGAGTTTGGTGCTTCCAGTGTGTGAGACATTGAACGTCTGGGGTTTTATCTCACTTTCAAATAAATTTCCCAAAGTCAAGTTATTTCTCTAAATTTCAGTTTCTTCATCTGTTGAGGAGAAGAGAGAGAGAGAAAGTACTTAACTTAGTCTCATTGCTCTTTCTAGAGGTGACTACTGTTATCAGCTTGGTATGTCTCTCCCTTTCCCAAAACTGGCCTCTGGTGTTGTTTTTATCATGTTATCACTGTAAAAGGGAAAAGAAGAAGAAAAATCAACCATTTGTTATAGCACTATACAGAGATAGATATTTTAATGTATCTCCTACTAGTCCTTTATGCATATGTTTATAATAAACATATTTTACATAATTGTAATTTTAGTGCATGTGCAGTTGCCTGTCTTAAGAAAAATGTAACATTATATCATAGACATTTACCCGTGTTACTAATAATTTTTTAGAAACATCTTGTTTTTAACAACAGCATATTTCTTTAGTTAGGCCTGGTCCCATAATTTAGTTAACCATTTACTATAATCTTGCTGTGTTTGAGGGACCAGATAAGCCCAGGGTCCCCCTACTACTCTGCCATCTTGACTCCCTTGGGCAACCATTTACTATAATATTGGAAATCTCCAATGTTATTGCAATTATAAATAATGTTGGGATAAATTATCTCTTTTATAAGGTGAGAATATTTCTTTCTCTCTTAAATAATATGTATCTTCCTTTATTGACCCCACTGAGGTTTTTGTAGGGAGAGAGCCTAGGTACCATGTTAATTATTGAATCTGATCATCTGGGTAAGTGCCTCACATCGACTGAGCCATTTATATCAAAGGAATAATGGTGGGGACAATAATAATGAACATGCATCTTTGGTTACTTATTAATGCCATCTGCACGGTAAAACATTAATGAGCTTACACTTTTGACCTGTGAAAAGTGCTTTTAATTAGAGTTCTTTTCTTTGACTTTTTGCTGTTTGGTTCTACCAGACTGCTGAATCCTTTGAACATATTGTCCATTGTTTGGAGTACTAAATGAGCTCTTTGGTTTTGAACTGACTTAAACATGATGATAGAAAAACAATGATTAAAAACAAATACCCCTCTAAACTTTGGACATTGCACTGAATATAGGATGAGTGATATAGGGATTAAGAGTTCCTGCTGTCTATTTTATTAATAAAACAAAAATCACAAAACTTTTGAATAATAGAAAAATCACTCAGGATTAAAATGAAAACAAAAACATAAAAATGATCCACCTAAATAGTAATCAAATAAATAAAAATAACTACTAAAATTAGATAACCTTCAAATCTATGAAATTAACAAAGATTTTTAAAAATGAAATATCCAGTTTTGTCAAGAATATAGAAAAATAAATATTCAAAAAAGCTTATAGGCCAGTGGGCATGTAAACTGATTCCATTTGGTCAACTTGGAAATAAACATTAATGCCTTAAAGTCTGCTTTTCTTTAAGCCAGAATTTATACTTAGAGAAATGTATCCTAAATAAATAATTATTACTGTAGATTCTGGTAGAATTTAACAACAAAAATGTCCATTCAGCATTTTAATACTAAGAAATGAAAAGAAATAGTCTCAATATTAATTTATTCAACACATATTTATTGCATCCTATTATATGCCAAATTCCATCATTCCTCAGAATCTTTGGGTACAATGGTGAACAAAGTATGGTTTTTCCCATCAAATACCTATAGCCCAGGTGATACATCCATTCTGTGGAATTCTAGGCACACATTAAGAATGATGCTGTATACTTTGGAAAACAGTATGGAGGTTCCTCAAAAAGTTGAAAATAGAGTTACGTTATGACCCAGCAATTGCAGATTTACCCCAAAGCTACAGATGTGGTAATCCGAAGAGGCACGTGCACCCCCAATATTTATAGCAGCAATGTCCACAATAGCCAAACTATGGAAATAGCCAAGATGTCCATCGACAGATGAATGGATAAAGATGTGGTATATATATATATATACACAATGGAATATTATGCAGCCATCAAAAAATGAAATCTTGCCATTTGCAATGATGTGGATGGAACTAGAGGGTATTATGCTAAGCAAAATAAGTCAGTCAGAGAAAGACAAGTATCATATGACCTCACTGATATGTGGAATTTGAGAAACAAGGCAGAAGATCATAGGGGAAGAGAGGAAAAAAATGAAATAAGAAGAAACCAGAGAGGGAGACAAACCATAAGAGATTCTTAAGCTCAGGAAACAAACTGAGGGTTGCTGGAGGGGAGGGGGTGTGGGAGCGATGGGTGGCTGGGTGATGGACATTGGGAAGGGTATGTGCTATGGTGAGCACTGTGAATTGTGTAAGACTGATGAATCATAGACCTGTACCCCTGAAACAAATAATACATTATATGTTAATAATAAAAATAAAGAAAGAAAGAAAAGAAAAAAGAAAGGGGGGGAAAAAAAAAGAATGATGCTGTAGACTTCTGCTTCAGCCAGGATGGAGTTACAGGGTTTGGATTTACTGTACTACGTTAACTGAAAAGTACCAGAGAAATTATACAAAGTGATGGTTTTCAGGCATTGGGCAATAGGCAGTGTAGGACTGACAGAAAGTAAATAAACTAGATGAGTACTAAGATTATACCAGGTTATTATCTAGAGGAAATGAGATGGGGGGTAGGTGGGGACAGGGGAAGTCTCTGCTAGTCTTGCTGAATTGAAGAGATAGAAATCAGAGTTTGGGGAAGTCAAGCCTGCCAGAAATTTTAGAGTGGAGTATTAAGGAGAAAGGACTCTAAAAAGAGAGAACTCCAGAGATCTCTAGAGGGATCCCCTTGAATCTTTGTGTATTGGTCTGTGCACACGTGAGAGGAAACTGAGGCCAGGGAAGTAACTGTAGAAGGATGAGTAGAACAAAATTCAGGGCATACAGGGTTGGTAAATATTCATTATTTCTACTAGCTAGAGCACAAAATTTCACAGAGCAGAATACTTAGAAAGTTACCACTTTAATAATGGAGATAAATTGGACTTGACTAAAGGCTGCTTTGGACCTTCTCTAACAAAGTTTAAAAGCAAGACTCAAAAGGTTGCCGCTGGTTGCAAATAATCGTACATCAGAACAAAAATCCAACGAGTGATGTAAAGTTTACTCTTCCTGGCAATCAATAAAAAATTATTGGTCATGCAAAGAAGTAGGAATATACAACCCACAGTAAGGAGAAAAACCAGCCAATAGAAAGAAATTCAGAAATGACAAAGTGCAGGAACCAGCAAAAAGAGGACATCAAAACAGCTATTATAACCATATTTGATATGTTCAAAGAGGTAAAGGAAAACATGATGATGAGAGAAACTTAAGATATAAGACAGACTTTTAGAGATGGGAAATAAAATATTAGAAATGACAAATTCATTGGATTAGATTAGCAGCAAATTAGATACTATAGAAGAAGAGAACAATTTGAAGATACAGCAATACAAACTATCCAAAATGAAGCAATGATAAAACAAATTTGTAAAGGATAAAAGCATCAGCGATGTGTGAGCCAAAAGAAGGCAGTCTAACACATGTGTTACTAGAAATACGGAATCCTAGGAAAAGGTAGGTAGAAAGAATAGAAAATAATTATTTTTGGAAATGGGCAAAAGTTCAGAAGTTGATTGCAAAGGAGAAAGTAACTTTTTTGATGATGGATTCTATATCATGACTGAGGTGGTGGTTATACAACATTATTCATATGTCAAAGCTCATCAACTTATACTTAAAATTGGTAAATTTTACTGTAAATTTACTTCCATAAAAAGTAAAAGTATGGTGTCCTTCCAAAAAATGCTGTGGAGAAACATGAAATGGTGTTCAAGAGGTAGTATTTTTAAAAAATCTTATAAAATATACTGACATTAGGGTTCCATTTTTGAAAAAAATGTAGAAAAAGACTGAAGTGATATATGACAAAATATTAGCAACACTAATTACTGCATAATAAAAAGTTAAAAAAGTAAATTATTGTTTGTTCTTTTTATCTTTATTTTTAATTTTTATTTAAGTTTTTCCCCATCAAGAACATGCATTATTGATGTACCAGAGAAAAAATTTGCAAACTTTTTTTTTTTTACTTCAAGAAATCTCAGAATTTGGGTGATGCTCAGCACAGGCACCCACTAATGGTTCCTGAGAGAGAGGAAAATATCAATAGTGTCCCTCTGAAATGTAAAACACCAGCATCCTTGTAGTACCTCTGTTCCCCAAATTAGTTGAGTATGGTAATTCAACGTCATGGCTTGTGTAAAAGAGTATTTTTTGGTAATACATGTTGGAAAATCAATTCGATCAGTGAAATCTGAAAAGAGAATTTATTGGCTCCTATAACTGAAAAATCTGGACTTCAGGTATAGCTGGAGCTAGAGTTTCAAGCATCGAGGTTTTCCTTCTATCTCCACAGTTTTCAGCTCTGTTTTTGTTTTTGATGACTTCATTCTTTAGTTGCCAGGTAGCCTTGATAAGTGTTAAGTTCATGTCATGGAGTCCATGTATAGTTTTCATTTCTGCCAACATCACCACATTGCTCCTCATGAGCTTAATCAGCAAACACTGGGGAGGCAGTGGGAAGACACGGCCTGTTGATCTTGTCCAGTTTCTTAGTGGGGTCTCTTGATGAACATTAATGTGGCCCGCAGATATTCTCACAATCTGAGTCCATTCAGATATTTACATACCTTTCTGTGAACTTCACCTTTAATCCTCCAGTCTCCAGATATGTGAATGTCTGTCCAAACTGTTAGCAGAACACAATGCACCTGTATAGATCTAATCTCAGGCCATTGCTATTGACAAGTAAACTGGACAAGAGATCTCAAGTTTCTACTCATAGGGTGGTTTCCCTTCTTCACTGTCCGTTAGGGGCACCCCTAAATGGGTGTGAAACATTTCAGCAACTCTTTTAGCTGGTGCCTGAAAATCATGCAGAGCCTTCTCTAAACCCAGTTCTAGATTTTTCCTCTGTCGTCATTCATTCACAGGCCACTCTCCAGAATCCTAACTATGAACTGAAGAGGGCTGGCATTAGGTCAGAGGTAGGCATGCTGGAAGTATGAACCACTTGCTCATGCAACTTATGCCTTTAGAATGTGTTTGTGCTTTGAAACCTGTAGAAAAACACTTCCACTTGATAATATGCTCCAGGGTGAACTCAATTTATGGTGAGGCAGATGAGATAACCCAGTCACAATGGTCATCTGGTGTCTTATGATTTGACCATTAGTCTCTGTCAGAGTTCAGTAGCAAGGTGTTTTTCTCAAGGGAAATAATAACTTGCAGAAAAGGGCATGACCTTCACCCAAATCCCTAGGGACCGCCACATGACTCTTGCATTGGGATTTGCCATTGGCTCTATTCAGCATCCTTATTTGCCTCATTTGATATTTTAAACACTTCGGATCTGATGAGTCATAAAGGCCAAGGAGCAGAGCTGCTTGAACTATATGGTTCATACCAGATAGAAAGCGCTCTACTGATTTGTGCCCCACTCAAAGTGAGCAGCTTTTAGGTCCAGTCAATGTGTCAGAGAAACACATTAATGGGAATGTTGCCTCCCAATTCCAGAAATCTTTTGCTTTTTTTTTTTTCTGTGAGAAGGGGTAACTTTACCTGCACTTTGGGGGTGCTATCTCAACCTTTCCCAAATCAGTGGACTCCCAGAAACTTTACTGAAGTTGCAGATCCTGATACCATCTTGTTTTCTTCATTCTTTTTATATACATTGTTTTACCAAGTGTAACATGCTTCTTTTTGTCATATGGAGGATCAGTGAGATATGAGATGGTGTTATTAAGGGATCCATTGACTAGGTTTTAGCACAGATTGAGGAAATTGGCCACCGAGGGAACATGAAGATAGGGATTTTGATGTCTGCATACTGAAGAATAGAAAAAAAAGAATTTTCTTGATTAATAGCTATATATCAGATCCTAAGGACCATGTTGATTTACTTAAGCGAAGTGACTACTTCCAGAAGAGCAGGTACAATTAGAGATGGTACTTGATTATGTTTATAATAATCCACTGTTTATTTTGTAAGACTCATCTTCCTGCTACAATGATCAAAAGGTAAGGTAAATGGAAATGTGATAAGAATCATGACCCACGCATCTTTTATCTTTGATGGTGGAACTAGTTTTTATATTAGCAGTTGGGAGTTCAAAGAGTTTTTAATTGTCCATTTCTATCACTCCACAGTTCAGGGAACTAATGTGCAGATCCTGCCCACTTCTGGGTCTACCTATTCCAACCATACACTCAACTTGGAATATAATCACATGACGGCTTTATGGTTACACTGGGCCTATGAGTAGATGGGCTTCTCTGATAATATAATCCCTAACTATGAATGGTGTATCGCAGGATGGGTCTTTAGGAATTAGCACATAGCACATCAATAAAGATTCAAAGTAATGGATATTTCCCTTTTTGACAAGTTATCTTGTCAAATGGCATACTTCCCATATCTTCCATAGGAAATGCTAGAAGGAGGATGAATGATACTTGCTTTTCCAGGGTTGCAAGTTTTTTCCCCAAAGTTGCCTTTTTTTTTAAAGATTTTATTTACTTATTTGACAGAGAGAGAGAGAAAGAGAGAGAGGAGTGCACACAAGCAGGAGGAGCAGCAGAGGGAGAGAGAGAGAAGTAGACTCTCTGCTGAGCAGGGAGCCCAATGCAGGGCTTGATCCCAGGACCCTGAGATCATGACCTGAGCTGAAGACAGATGCTTAACCGACTGAGCCACCCAGGTGCCCCAAAGGTGCCTTTCTTTTCTTTCTATGTCTATGAAATGATCAGAGAATTGGATGAGGAGAGTGGCTTCTTATTACAGTGGCTCGAATCAGCCTTTTGTTTGCCACACCATTAATACCTAGTGGATTTTTATTGTATTCAGCCACAGTCAGGTCAGATGATAGTTTCCAGATTGCCCCCATTTCCTTAAGCATCTGTCTCCTGTAAGCATACCTGATAGAGATATCTGTGTCATTTATATTCTGTGATAGGCAGAACAATGCCTCCAAAGATGTCCATATTTTAATCCCTGGAACTTGTGAATGTGTTGAGTTACATGGCAAAGAAAAATTAATGCAGATGGAATGAATGTTGCTAATCAGCTGACCTTAAAATAGGGAGAGCCTGGATTCTCCCTGTGGACCCAGTATAATCACAAGTGTTCTTAGAAGTGGGAGAGGAAGGTAGAAGGGAGGGAGTATCAGAGGAAGATGGGACAAGGGAAGAATAGTCAGAGAACTGCAATGTTACTGGCTTTAAAGATGGAAGAAAGAAGCCTCTAAAAGCTGAGAAAGGCAAGGCGATGGATTATTCTCTAGAGACTTCAGAAAGGAATGCAACCCTGCTGATACTTTAGGGCTTTTGACTTCCAGAAGCATAATAGAATTTTGTGTTGTCTTTTTGTTTTTAAAGGTTTATTTTATTTATTATTTTAGAGAGAGAGAGAGAGAGAGAGAGAGCATGAGCTGGGGGAGGGGCAGAAGGAGAGAAAGAGTCCTCAAGTAGACTCCCTGCTGAGTGGGGAGCCTGACACAGATGATCCCAGGACCTGAGATCATGACCGGAGCCGGTCATGATTTTAGGGCTTTTGACTTCCAGAAGCATAATAGAATTTTGTGTTGTCTTTTTGTTTTTAAAGGTTTATCTTATTTATTATTTTAGAGAGAGAGAGAGAGAGAGAGCACATGAGCTGGGGGAGGGGCAGAAGGAGAGAAAGAGTCCTCAAGTAGACTCCCTGCTGAGTGGGGAGCCCGACACAGATGATCCCAGGACCTGAGAGCATGACCGGAGCCGAAATCAAGAGTTGGCTGCTCAACTGACTGAGCCACCCAGGTGCCCCAGAACTGTGTGTTGTCTTAAGCCACAACGTTTGTGGTAACTAATTACAGCAGCAATAGAAAACTAAAGCAGATTCCTAGTTTTAAGCACAAGAAACTAAATGACTATTTTAAGTAGTAGAAACTTACTAGAAGAGATTTAACAAGTAGCTCACAGAACTTCCAGGAGGGCTGGAGGGCAAGTCCCGGAGGCTCCCTGTCAGAAGCCCTAACACAGTCTTCCTGCAGACATGCTTCGCCGACCTGGGGCAGCGCCCTGGCGGGCATCATATCGTTGACAGCAACACTGGACACCAAGCCTCAACTGCTGTTGCTAGAACTGCAGCCTCTCTGGAAATGGGATGTGGATGTTGCCATGTATCCTCCTCTCTAGAAATAGATTTGTGCAGTCTCCACTTCTTTAGGTCATTAACTTCTAATCAAAACCTGGAGTCTGTATGTCTGATTGCTCTGGCTTGGCGGTTATGCGGGCACCTTAGCTGCAAGGGAGGCTGGAAAAGTGAATATCTGGTACATTTGGCTTCTCTGATCTGCTGCCAAGGTAGTGGATTCCTCATATAAGAAGGTGATTCATATGCTGGTTACTAAAACAAATAAGTACCATCCACCAGAGCACCTACAATCCCAGAAGAGGAGAGATCATCTCTGTCTCCCAGAGTCTGTCTCAATTTCTGAGAAGGATTTTGACTGGCCTGGCATGGGTCTTTTGCTGTCTCCTGTAACCAATTATTCTTTAAGGTGAGTAGAGGTTCACTCATCAGCTGGTTTTGGTGGGGATCCTTGTGGAAAGGTGCAGGTACCCAAAGGAAAAGTGGTTCTCTCATCCAAAGAAGGGGAAAAGGAAAAAAGCGATAGTATGGTGAAAAGAGCTTATGATTATAGCTAGGCCACCTGAATTGAATCCCAGCTGTGCTGCTTGCTAGTTTGCAAAGTCGTATTTACTCACACGTACCTGCAGTTTACCAGAGGAGTTAAGAGTCCTGACTCTGATATCAGGTTGCCTGCTCTGAGTCCTGGTCCTATCACTTAATAGCTGTGTGATTCTGTGTTTCAATTTTCTCATTTGTCGAATGCGTATATGAATAGTACCTACTTCATAGAATAGTTGTCATTTACACATGAATTAATAACTGTAGTGAGCTTAGAATGGTGCCTGGTACGTAATAATAGCCATCATTAATTATCATTATTATTTTAATATAACTCAGACACACAAAGGGACTTAAAATTATTTTTATATAACTTATTTATCTAGCTTTCAAACTTTTATTTCTGCTAATGTGGTAGGGGTGTGGGTTGTGGGAGGGGAACTAAAAATTGCTAGTAAGGTAATTTAAATAGTGTCTTTTAGAAATAAATGCAATCAGTTTAAAATTGAAACTCCTTATGAAGCTGTCTCCTCTCTGTCATGGGGTCTCACTCCCTCCCCTCCTCTTTTCTTCCCCAGTATGACTGGATGTAGGGACAAATTGTAGATTATCATGGTGGCAGGATAGCACTTAGGCTGTCACTTGGGTCTTCTCTGATGCTCAGTGGGTGTGGCTGGTCATATCTTGTGCCCGGATGTCTTGAGTTGGTGGTCACAAAAGTATGGCTGGGATTGCCTGGTTTGGGGCATCAAACTATTATATCTTCCCCTGAAGAATTTGGGTCCTGCCACAGCCTCTAGACATGAAGTCCCTGCTCACTGTGGCCATTCATCCTAACCTCCAGGCTGCTTGGCTTCAATTTTCCTGGAACACCCAGGATTTCCATCTTCTTGCTCTCTACATAGTAGGGGTGAAATACCACCCTCACCATTCCTACACTATTAGCTCGGTGTCATGTGAAATGATGTAAAATGCTAATCTTCTTTAAGCAGTTTGCATTTTTAAAAAGTTATTCTTTTGAGAAATAAGGAATGAGTCCCTCCATACTTGGATTCCTCTAGTCCTATTTGAGTGTTTCTATTCCCATTTGCATCCCTGCCTGGGGTTTTGACCCTTAGAGGACAGCCAGGATGCCTGAGTCTGAACTCCTTCATTTTTTCTCTCACTATCTCCTCTCATCCCCAGCTCCCGCAGGGACTAAAAGGTTTTTTTTCCTCCTTCCTTTGAGTTGAGAGTTCTATCCTATCCTGAATTCTTTCTAGCTTCATCTCTCTGCATTGTCTTTCAGGCTCTAGTTCTTAGTATTTCAAGGAAAGCCTTTGGAGTTGGCAAATTTCCATTCCTTCTTAACAAAACCTGGGGATCAAAATTAAAAATGGAACTAACAAATATAATTTGCCACTTGAAACCAAACAATAACTTCTTTGTTCTTTAAACAAAGAAAACGTGTTAAAGGCTCTTGATCTTACTGGGTGGGGAGCCATAAGGTAGGTATAACAGTATAATATTTTCAAAAAAGTATCCCCGCTCCACCAGCTCTGGGTGGATACTTGAAGATAAGCTATTTTATTATTTAATGTAAATATACCTATTCAAATGAAACCAATAAGTAATGCTTAACTTTATGCATAAATAGTGGAGTTGCTCAGCAATATACTAGAGCCCTGTACCATTCATTCATTCATCCATCCATTCATTCATTTGTTCATTCATTCAACAAATATATATTAATAGCCCACTCTATACTAGGACTAAATGTTCCATAACTTCTTTTTTTAGAGTTTAGGCAAAATAGGTGTTACTACTTTTAATAGTGAAATTTTCTACAAAGCACCCCCCAGGTTCTTTAGTATCTAAGTTGGACATGGCTCCAAATTGATTAGGTATATACCAGATCTTCCCAATTAACGAAGAGTAATTTTTCAACGTAGTGTCCCAGTTCAATGAGGCTAAATCTCTTCCTCTGTCACACCTTCAGTATTAGCTAAGTATGGCACAAATGATCAAGTTGTTGCTGAGAGTGGTACCGCAAATCTTTCTGTTTGACCAAACCCAGCCCAGCGTGACCTGCCCATTCATGGATCTACTGGTTTCTTTTTCCTTTTTGTCCAACCCTGGCCACAAGCTCTGACATTGGCCATGGCGGTGATAAGTTGTAGTGAATCCAAGAAGTGCCTCTTAGCTCACTGATTTGTGGAAGGGGAAGCCATTGGTAGGATTGGATTGGTGTCTGTTACTGAGGAGAAAAGGCATTATTCCAAGCAGCACAGTTCTGACCACATCTTTCTGACCCTCTGAATTCTATTTCTATGTAAATTATGATATGATTAGACTTTACATAGTGAGGTCATTGAGGAAGCAAGTGGTTATCCTATAGATCATATGTAGATCATATTACCAATAGCTAGTTAGTAAGATAGTATGTTAGGCTTATATAAACTTATATAACTTAATTTTAACCAGTTCTCAGTAATAGATAAAAATATAACCAATTTTCCAGAGACCATATGACTTTTTTTTGTACGTGTGAGGGAGATTTTAAGTGTTTTGCTGTATGTGAAATGGCGATTTTTCATGTGCAAAATCAGCTTTTAGAAAGATAACAGTAGATATGTCAAGATAAAACTGAAGATGCTTGCCCATGCAGGAAAATGTCATATGTAGCTAGATTGATTTGTAAGTGCAAAAGCTTCTTACAGCTTTTTTAATCCCCCCAAACATGTGTTTTTCCTGTGTGTTCAGGGCACACACGTGGGTAGCTCACAGTTGTGACATGCCTACTATGAGGACTATTTCTATGGAAAATGAACTCAAGTTACCTGTACTTCTGGGACTATTAAGTCAAATGCCTGAGAGATTCTTTGGAACCAAGATGACTGAGATATCTCTATGCAGCATATATGTTCCTAGAAAGCTATTTTAAACTATGTATTTGCAAATCTCATCATTTTCAGTGTAGTAAAGGATCTTATTATTTAGAGGAACTCCCAAGCAAGTATCCAGAACAAAAATCATCTTGCATTCTGACTAATCATAATTTAGCTATTTTGTAATTTTTTTCTTAAAAGCAGGGCATACCTACTTTATATTTAACATAGATTAAGGTATTTGAAGATGCTAGATTTTTATTTGTTAATGTATAAAGTGCACAGATCTTAACTATACATTTTGATAGTTTTGACAATGTATCTACCAATGTGACCAACATCCCAATAAAGATTTAGAACCTTTCCACAACTTGTGAAATTGCTTTACGTGCCTTTGCAGTCAGTCTCCTCCCTCTCCTCCTCTCCCCCCAGAATTGTTCTGATCTCTGTTACCATAGTTTAGTCTATTCTTGAAACTTCTATAAATAGAATAGAATACCCTCTTGCATCTAGATTCTTTTCTCAACAAAATGTTTTTGAAATTTGAGATTCACATTGATACGGATATCAGCAGTTCATTCTTTTTTATTACCTTGCAGCTTTCCATTTTATGATTGTATCACAGTTTGACCATTCTTTTATTGATGGACATTTTAGTTTCCAGTTTTGGGTTACTATGAATAAAGCTGCAATGAACGTTCTTATAAAAAAAAGTATTTTTTTTGCCTAGGAGTAGAATTCTTGGGTCATAGAGTAGGGATATGTATCACTTATAAGGAACTAAAATTTTCTGGAGTGGTTGCTGCATTTTTCTCTCCTACCAGTAATATGAGATTTCCAATTGTTTCATATGTGTGCCAATATTCATATTTTAAGTTTTTAAACTTTAGTTATTTGAGTGGTATATAGTAGTATCTTGTGGCTTTAATTTGAATTTCCCTGATGACTAATGATGTTGAGCATTTTTTAAAATTTTGATTATAAATTGTTTTATTTATTTTATTTTTATTAAAAAAATTTTTTTATTATGTTATGTTAGTCGCCATACAGTACATCATTAGTTTTTGAGTAATGTTCCATGATTCATCGTATATAATACCCAGTGCTCCATGCAATTCATGCCTTCCTTAATACCCATCACCAGGCTAACCCATCCCCCCCCCTTCTAGAACCCTCAGTTTGTTTCCTGGAGTCCATAGTCTCTCATTGTTCATCTCCCCCTCTGATTTACCCCCCTTCATTTGAGCATTCTTCACTTGCTTCTTGGTCATTTATGTGCCTTCTGTTTTCTTTTTCTTTCTTTCTTCCTTCCTTTCTTTCTTTCTTTCTTTCTTTCTTTCTTTCTTTCTTTCTTTCTTTCTTTCTTTCTTTCTTTCTTTCTTTCTTTTTTAAAGATATTTCTTTATTAGAGAGAGAGAGAGAGCAAGAGTGAGCACAAGCAGGAGGAGCGGCAGAGGGAGAAGCAGGCTCCCCTCTGAACAGGGAGCCTGATGTGGGGCTCGATCCCAGGGCACTAGGATCATGACCCAAGCTGAAGGCAGACGCTTAACTGAGTCAACCAGGCGCCCTTTGTGTTTCTTTTTTTAAGTATATTTTCAAGTTTTGCCTATTTAAAAAATTGTATTTATTGTTGATTTATAGTAGTAGTTGATATATTCTGGATACCAGTCCTTTATCAGATATGTGTAACAAATATTTCTCAGTTTCTGGATTGTTTATTCATTTTCTTAAAGTATTGCTGATGAGCAAAAGTTTTTAATTTTGATGAAGTTCACTTGATTATTTTTCATTTATGATTAGCACTTTTCTTTTTGTCTTGTCTACAAAATCTTTGCCTATCCCAAGGTCATAAAGATAGTCTCTGAAATTTTCTTATGGGGCTTTATAGTTTTAAGTTTTATGCTCAATCTCTAACTTTTTGTATGGTGTAAGATAGAAGTTCAGACTGTTCTTTCCCATATGGATACACATCTTTTTCAGCACCATATGTTGAAAAGACATTTTCCTGCCCCACTCAATTGCATTAATACCTTTGTCAACAATCAATTTTCCATCTAGAATAGATCTATTTTTAGACTCTATTTTATTCCACCCATCTAGTGAATATTTGTACACTAATATTAAACCATCTTGGTTACTGTGGCTTATAGTAAACCTTGAAATCAAGTAGTATAAGTACTTTAATTTTGTTACATGGACCTTGTAAACTGAAACCTTGTAAAATCATCTATTTTTGTTTCTTTATAGCTTTCTTAGGATTTTCTATGTACAAAATCAAGTCATCAACAAATAAGGACAATTTAAAATTTTCTTTTAAATATTTATGTTGTTTTTTAAAAATTTTTTTTGCCTCATTTCACTGGCTAAGATTTCCAGTTCAAACTTAAATAGAAGAGACATTCTAGGAGAAATTGTTTCTAATCTTAGGGGAAATATGTTAGTCTTTCACTGCTAAGTATAATGTTGGCTGTGTTTTTTTATAGATGTCCTGGTAAGTAATAAGATGTATATTATTATATAATTTGCCACCAAATCCCCTCACAGAACTTTTAGAACCCTTGTAATCTCCTGAGTGATGGGGTTGCTAAGAGCATCTTGTGTTCTAATATTTGGTCTTTCTCAGTTCCTGACACTGAGTTCCTAAATCCCTTGGAATTTCTGGAGTGATAGGAGACTCTTTTGTTCTAATGAGGTGAGGATTGGTGGGCTCATTGTCATCTGGATAATTATCTAGATAACTTTAAGGATGGGGACTGGTCACCAGAAAGACCAAGCTATGATTAGTAGCTTGGAACTTTTAAGCCTCCTCTCCCATCCTCCAAGGAGGGGATAGGAGTTAGAGATTTAATTAATACTTCATTATGCCTACATGATGAAGCCTCCATAAAAATCTCTAAAGTCCAGCACTTGGAGAATCTCTGGGTTGGTGAGCACATCCATGTGGTAAGAGGGCGGTACATCTTAACTCCACAGGGACAGAAACTCCTTAAACTGAGGACACTTCTAGACCTCACCCTATGTACCTCTTCATCTGTATCCTTTATCATATCCTTTATTATATAAACTGGCAAATGTAAGTGTTTCCCTGAATTCTGTAAGTCATTCCAGAAAATTATTGATCCCGAGGAGAAGGTCATGGGAAACTTTAGCTTATAGCTGCTCGGTTATAGGGACGGGAGTTCCAGAGTTGCATCTGGCATTTGAAATGGGTAAAGTCTGTGAGACCTTTACTTGTGTGATTTAACACTAACTCCAAGTAGACAGTGTCAGAATTGAATTGTAGGACACTTAGCGGGTATCAGATGGGTTGGTGTGGGGGAAAACCCCATACATTTGGTGTCAGAAGTGTTGGTGAGAGCAGAGGAAAGAAAACCATAGTTTCTTTTATGATTTTTTAATTAGATTTAAGATATTCCCTTTCTATTCCCAGTTCTCCAAATTTATAGATTTGAATTTTGTCATATCTTATGCTTTTAATGAGAGACCATTATACTAAATTACACTGAATGGCTAATCTTGTATTCACAGGAAAGAGTCTATTGGTCATGATATGTTATATTCTTTATATAGTACTAGATTTGATTTACTAATATTTTGTCAAGAATTTTTGCATTTATATTCAGTAGAGTTATTGGTATGTACTTTTCTTGAAATGTTCTTGTCAGGTTTTACTATTGAGTTTATCCTGGCCTCATAAAATACATTGGGAAGTTTCCTTCTTTATTTTTTGAGTTTGCATAGAATTAGTATTAGTTCTGCCTTAAATGTTTGTTAGAAGTCACTAATGAAACTACCTAACCCTTGAGGTATCTTTGTGGGAAAGTTTAAACGTTCACATAAAGAGGCACCTGGGTGGCTTAGTCGTTAAGCATCTGCCTTTAGCTCAGGTCATGATCCCAGGTGGGATTGAGTCCTGCATCAGGCTCCCTGCTCTGCAGGAAGCCTGCTTCTCCCTCTCCCACTCCCCCTGCTTGTGTTCTTTCTCTCACTGTGCATCTCTCTGTCAAATAAATAAATAAAATCTTTAAAAAAAAAAAGGTTCACATGAAGTTAAATATCTTTAACAGTTACAGGAATGTCCAGATTTTTTTTACTTCTTGTGTCAGTTTTCATATTTGTTTTCAATGGACTTTTCCCATTTCATCTAAGATGGAAAATTTATTGACATAAAGCTTTTCATGATCCTCCCTTATTTTCTTAAGGTCTATAATGTCTTTCTTCCATTCCTGATACTGGTAATTTGTGACTTTTCTTTCTTCTTCTTTTTTTTTTTTCTTGATCAGTCTTGAAAGAGTTTATCACTAAAAAAATCTTTTCAAAGATTTAACTTTTGGATTTTTTATCTATTGCCTTTTTTAAAAAAAATATTTTATTTATTTGAGAGAGAGTGAATGAGAGAGAGAGAGAGAGCGAGAGCATGAGTTGGGGAGGAGCAGAGGGAGAGGGAGAAGCAGACTCCCCGTTGAGCATGGAGCCTGATGTGCGACTTCATCCCATGACCCTGGAATCATGACCCCAGCCGAAGGCAGACGCTTAACCGACTGAGCCATTGTTTTCCATTTTTTAATGTTTTCTTTCTTTTAATTAATTTGAGTTTAATTAGTTCATCTTTTTCCAGCTTCTTCACGTAGAAGCGTAGGTCATTATTTTAAAACGTTTCTTGGGGCACCTGGGTGACTCAGTCGTTAAGTGTCTACCAGGGTCCCGGGATTGAGCCCCGCATCAGGCCCCCTGCTCCTCGGGAAGCCTGCTTCTCCCTCTCCCACTCCCCCTGTTTGTGTTCCCTCTCTCGCTGTGCCTCTCTGTCAAATAAATAAATAAAATCTTAAAAAATAAAATGTTTCTTCTTTTTTAATATAGAGCTAGAAATTACCCTCAAAGCACAATTTTAGCTACATCCCACAAATTTTGACTTCTTTAGCATTTTGCTTGAGATATTTTCTAACTTACATTTAAATTGCTTTTTGACTTATGGATTATTTAGAAATAGGTTTGTTAATTTCCAGATGCTAGGGTTTTTTCATATATCTATTGATAACTGATTTATAATTTAATTCTGTTGGAGTCAGAGAAGTACCCTGTATAATTAAGTTCTTTGAAAAATTTTGAGATTTGATTTATGCCCTACCATGGTCCTTCTAGATATTTGTTCCATGTGCATTTGAAGAAAAAGTATTTTATGTAGTTTTTGGTTGTGCTTTATAAATATCAAGTACATCAACTTGGTTTTTAGTGTTGGTTAAATCACTATCCTTATTGATTTTTCTCTATTTGATACATTAATATAATGACTGAAAGGAAAAAAAATGTATATTCCATCTCTGTCTCTAGATTTGTCTCTTTTCCCCTTCAGTGTTTGCTTCACATATTTTGAAGCTCTGTCATTAGGTGCTTATGCATTTAAGATTACCATATATTCTTAATGAGTTGACTTTTTAACATTATGGAGTATCCCTCTTTATCTCTGGTAATATTTCTTGTCTTGAAGTCTATTTTGTCTGATATTAATATAATCGATAAGAAAATAGTAGACTTTAAAATGCTTTATGTTTCTTTCTTTTACCTGCTAACCTCCTGTCCCTCCTGCTGTCCTTTGCCATGTTAGTACACTAGTCAGGCACAAGGGATGTCAGGTACTGCTGGTCACTGCAGTTTTCTTAAAATTGGGCAGTACTGAGACCAGTGCAGGGAAGCAACCCAAGTAGTTTGTTGGTCTTAGGCTATATAAAAAGGAGGACTTGGCTTTCTCTACTTTTGGAAATGTTTTTGATTTTTGCTTCCATTAAGTTAGTAGAGCTATTATTTTGCCTGAGAGAGATTAAAACTGAAAAGTATTTTCAGGTGGTATCAGGTTGCTAAGAATGGTAGAGTTTGTTTTCTTCAGTCTTTATTTTCAATATTTTTACATAGTAGAGAATCAAAATTCTATGAATCAAAATTCTATGGCATTTTGATTTGAAAAGTTTGAGATTCGCTGCACTGTAAGTTCTAGTCTGAGAGCCAGGAGAATGGTATTTTTGCTTGTTTAAAATTCCAAATGTATGACAAGGCAAGTCCTTTAAAATCTATCCCAACAAAAAATAAAGATAGTGATGTTTATCCTAACCTACAACTCATGGAATTTTATAATTGGATATGACCTTAGAGATTATCTGCTCCTACCTGGTAATTTTATGTGTAAGGAGACTGAGGCTTTGAAAAGCTCGATGATTTGCCTAAAGACATTAAGTTTGTTCATAGCCGACTGGAATTTGAACCCTGGATTCTTGTTACCAGTCTAATGTGATTTGTTTTTTAACTCAAATATGGTGAATTTAGAGAACATTTAGAAAAGACTGCAAGATTCCAAAATAATGAGTCTACACAAATCGTGACTAATATAATGTGCTAAGTGATATAAAACATTTAAAAAATGCTGTTCCATGAATTTCAAAAAGCAGTGTTTATTTTTACAGCTGAGTTTAAGCTCAAGCAAATAAGTTAGAAGAGCCCCATAAATTCTTGTCAAGTACCAAATAATCTGATTTAAAGAAAATATCACTTTCTTCTTTATTCTTGACATAAAACATCAATTTGTATAGCTTTCAAAGATTACAGATGTCTCATTTGATCCTCACAAACAGCACTATAAAAATAATTGCTAATATTAACTGTTTACTATGTGCCAGGAACTCTTCTAAGTGCTTTCTACCTATTAACTTCATCCTTGAAACAACCCTTATTACTATTAGAGTCCTTATTTTATAGATGGGGAAGCCAAGGCACAGAGACAAAGTAACTTGTTCTGCTTTGAGGCTAAGCCAGGACTGGCCCTAGAATGGATGGATGCCTTAGCCACTTTGCTACAGACCTTCTTAGGTGAGCAGAGCAAAGGTACAGGTTGTTCTTTATCTCTTTCCCATGGTTTGGTTTTGTTTTCCCAATGCTGTTATTTACATAGAACACTTTATCTAAGTACCCCTTCCAAGGCCATATGATGCATGATACAATTTGGCACTGGCCATGTTTAGGGCATTAGAATGTTTCTCAAGGTATTAAAAAATTATGATAATATTTCTTATAACTGAAATGAAATAAAATCCTTCGGTTTTTTTTTTACTTTGTTATAGTTGAGCCTTCAATTACAGAGATTAAACCCTTAGAGAATATATCCTGTTTTCTGTTTCAACTTTATTACAAATAGGTCTTTCCTCTGTTACACTATTCAATTGGTAAAATTTATTTCAGAAAAAAATTGTAATTTCATATAATTATTTTTCTATATTCTAAAAAAAGAAGAAAATCAACAGAACGAGAAGACAATCACAGACTGGGAGAAAATATTTGTAAAAGACATGTTTGATAAAGAACTGTTATCCAAAATATACAAAGAACCCTTAAAGCTGAACAATAATAAAACACCCCATAAAAAATAAGCCAAAGATGATATACAGATGGCCAATGCATATGAAAAGATGCTCCATGTCACATGTCATCAGGGAAATACAAATTAAGGGAGCACTGAGGTACCCGTACACATCTATTAGAATGGCCAAAATCTAGAACACTGACAATACCCAGTGCTAAGGGGGGATGTGGAGCAACAGAAACTCTCCTTCATTGCTGGTACAACCACTTTGGAAGACAATTTGGACAGTTTCTTACAAATCTAAGCATACTCTTACTATATGGTCCACCAGTCACATTCCTTGGTATTTACTCAAAGGGGATGAAAACATGTCCACACCTGCACATGGATGGTGGTAGCACCTAAAACTTGGAAGTAACCAAGATGTCCTTCAATAGTAAATGGATAGATAAACTGTGGTACATCCAGACAATGGAATATTATTCAGCATGAAAGAGAAATGAGCTATCAGTCCACAAAAAGATATGGAGGAAACTTAAATGCATATTACTAAGGGAAAGATGACAATCTGAAAAGGCCACATACTGTATAAGTCCAACTTATGACATTCTGGAAAAGACAAAACTATGGAGACAGTAAAAAAGATCAAGGGTTCCTAGGGGAAGTGATAAATAGGTGAGGCACAGAGGGTTTTTAGGGCAGTGAAAATATTCTATATGATACTGTAATGATGGATACATGTCATTATACATTTGTTCAAACACAGAATGTACAGCAACAAGAGTGAACCCTAATGTAAACTATGGACTTGAGTGATTATGGTATGTCAATATAGGTTCACCAATTGTAACAAATGGACCTTTCTGGGATTGTCGATAATGGGGCAGGCTGTGCGTGTGTGGGTTCAGGGAGTATATGGGAAATCTCTATACTTCCCTCTTGATTTTGCTGAGCATCTAAAATTGATCTAGAAAAATAAAGGCCTTTTTTAAAAAGATTTTATTTATATATTTAATAGAGAGAACTTGAGAGAGCACAAGCAGGGGGAGTGGCAGAGGGAGAGGAAGAAGCAGGTTCCCTGTGGACCAAGGAGCCCATGGGGGTTCAAATCTCCATCCCAGGATCTGGGATCATGACCTGAGCTAAAGGCAGATGCTTAACCAACTGAGCCACCCAGGTACCCTGCAAAATAAAGTCTTTAAAAGAAAAAAAAGGGGCACTGGGGTGGCTCAGTTTGTTGAGCGTCTGACTCTTGATTTTGGCTCAGGTCACTATCTCAGGGTCATGGGATTGAGGCCTGAGGTGGGTGCCATGCTCAGCAGGGAGTCTGCTTCTCTTCCTCTCTCTCTGCCCCTCTCCCCACCTCTCTCAAATAAATAAATAAATCTTAAAAAGAAAAAGAAGATAGAAGGACAGAAATGAATGGAACTAAGTGACCTATAGGATATAATAGACATGGAAAGAAACAAATTTAGGAGGATGGGACTGCGTGAGAGACACAGACTTGTAAGTGGAGATAATGAGTGCAGTTTTATATTTTATAATGCTTATTTATGGAGCATATTTTATAAATTCTCACAACCTAATGAAGTAGATGCCATATTGTTCCCATCCTATAGATGTGGGAACGGAAGCTTCGAGAAGGGTCAGCAACTGAAGTCTCATTACAAGCAATAAACAGAGCTGGGACCCAAATCCAGGTGGATCTGGCTCTAAGGAATGCGCTTGTAATCACCCTGCTATATGGCTTGCGAGATGCTTATGGGACTACCTTGTAGATATATCCACTAGGCAGTTTAAAATAGAAGCCTGAAATCCAGGATTAACAATGAATGCATAGGTAACTATAGAATGGAAGTGGCCATTGAGGTGGAAATTAACTGAAGACAAAGGAGATGATTTGCCACTTTGCATGAGTTTAGGTGAGAAATAACTTCATGATAGAGAAGGCAAGGAAACGCTGAACGTGTTATTGGTGTACAGGCCTAGGAACATGTTAGTCATCCGTTATGGGTAAGTTTATTACGGTCAGGTCTAGAGTCAGGGGATTGATGAGATTGATTGGATTCACAATTTAGGCCTTTTAGAAAAATCGACATTAAGCAAATTATCAGCATCAACCATTGGTTAAGATTTATGACATGAAGTAATATTCAGAATACCCTTAATAAGCTACTCCATTGAAGAAAGCCAACTTTGAAAAGACTTACTTTCTAATCAGGTATTTATGACAACTGTCACAACAGAAAAAATGGCTTTATTTAGGAAGATTTCATCATACCCAATAAACTCAGACTGTACCTACAAATTTATCCATCTCCAATCAGATGACCCACTCAAAGGCAAATATAACAGATGGGATTGTTTTTCTTTTCTATTTATGGTTGTCCGTGCATTGCAGATTGAACCTATAGTGATCCTCCAAGCCATCTTCTCTCCTTTGGGGATAATGCTGTGGCAAAATACTGTGGATCCTGGACTTGGAAATGGACAAGCACTCACTATGCGCCCGTGCTGTGTAGAAGATACAACATCACGATCCTGCCCTATTGAAAGCTTAGTCTATATCCAGCTGAGATCAGGGCTCTGTAACCTTGATTTTAAGATGAATTAAAAATGAAGTGTGAAAATAATGTGTCTCTTACCTGGTTATGTTCTGCTACTTTAAAATTATTTAGTCTTGAAGCCCCACATTGTTTTTCATCCTCCTACCCCCCATTAAACTAACCTAAAGATAGTTCTCATTTTTCTATACTGTTGGCTTCTTATATAGAGATTTAAGACATTCATCAAAAGCAGTATCCAAATCACATTTTTTCATCTATTTTTTGCTCTCAAGAAAATGTTTATATCCAAAAGCATGTGAATTTTCTGTTTCTAAGAAACAATCTGAAAGGAAGACTTTGGCCTTCTTCGTTTTCCCTTTTCTTCTTGGGAAGAGCTGCCTCGGATCAGGGATTTCTAGATTTCATCGTAGTTGCATCAGGGACAGGCATTGTGACAATGGGCAAAGTATCCAGATACAATGATCCTCACTTTCCTCATTTGTGAAATGAGGATAACACCTAATGCTTTAGAATGTGAAGATGCAAAGAGATTTATCTTCCATCTCTAGCAAGTTTCTTGGTCTAAAGTAGGCATCGGATACAGACTTGTGTCTGTCTTGTCCTCTCTTCCTCCTTATCTTTCTAACTCATACTTCTTTCTTTTCCTTCGGCTGGAAGGGAGAGGACTGAGGGCAATAATTTTGTGTCTAGATAGGTCTTCAGTAGTGCATGGGAAAGATTTTCCTTTGATTCTGCCTCTTACACATTTTCTGTGCTCTCCATTGCAGCCTGCCCTGGCTAAGCATCCTGGTTTGAGGACTCTACTTTGCTACCCTGCCATTTGATATTTCTCTCAGAACAACATATAAAGACAGCTAAAAGGGTGGGATAAAACTGCCCTTGAAACCCTCTACTGCAATTATGTGTGTGTCTAGAAACCGGGAAGTACACAGGTGTATCGTACAATATTTGCCTGGCAAAATAGTTGTATAGAATGGAGGTCTTCAACCTTCTTTGTACTGGGGTATACATCTGAATGACATTCTCCTGTTCAACATACATTTTTGGAGGCAGAGATAAGATGGGTTGTGGGTTATGGACAACTAGAGCCTCTAGCTGTATCCGTACCTTCTTCCTCCACTTCTCTCCTACCCAAGAAATGCAAGTGAATATGGGTGAGACGATTATGGGCACAGCCTTTAATCTATCCTTGTGTATAAGAAAAGTGAATAATTTTTACTACTTAGTGCTTTTTATTAGTAACAGTTTACTGCCCCTGGGCACCTGGGTAGCTCATTCCGTTAAATGTCTGACTCTTGATTTTAGCTCAGGTCTTGATCTCAGGGTTGGGACTTCAAGCCCTGCCTTGGGATCCACGCTGGGCATGGACCCTACTTTAAAAAAAAATAAAAATTAAAATAAAAAAAAGTAACAGTCTGCTCAGTCTTCACAACTGCTTGTCCCCTCAGTCTCAAAATTATAGTTGGCTGTAAAGTACTGCTTTCAAAAGATCTGTTAATCCTCTATAAAGTAAGGCAGTTGGGTTTGGTGATTTTGAAGGTTACTTTGAGTTTTTAACATTCTAATTCCTCACATTGTGCCACAAGGTCCCAGATCGTAGTGGTAATGGATGGCCAGGTTGCTTCTGTGATGTAATACATTTCTGCTGTTTTAAACCAGTTTGTGGTAATTTGTTATGGCAGCTCTAGGAAACTCATATACCTGGCAAACCTCAGCTTTAATTAATCCTGACCTATGTTTCAAGTTTTGTGTTCAGCTGTCCCTGTCATGTGCTCCGTTACAAGACATGTCTCTTCAGCAGGCATGTGCATTGAGAACCTGGACTGTGGGGCTTCTTTTCCTGCTTTCTTCCCACAGAAACCCTGCAGTCTTTCTGGCCTTTCTAAGGCGCTTGCTTTTTGGTTTACCTGGCAGTTGATTCCTATGGATTCTCTTGACCAGTTCCTACTGTGGTGCTTCCGTGGGAGTGACTTCAAGCCTAGACTGGAACTGAGAAGAGATTTTAAGAAAAACAATTCTTGACCTCTTTCTGCTGCTGTGATTTTAATTGATAATTTTCATGTCAAGGTGATCACCAGGACATTTTTTTTTTAAAGACATTATCCAACAATTTCACAAGAGTGTCATTTTATGTTGATGGGGTAATTTGTCCCCTTAGAAAGAGCTATTTCTTGAGTAATTATTTTGGGTACTAAGTGACAGGCTCAGACTATTTTAGGTCTCCGTGGCTTTTTCTCATGACATGCATTTACCTTGAGCATAATGCATGTGGCAGGTATTGCCTGTGACTCATTGCTCTTTCAAGAGCTCACTGCACAGTTCACATCTTCGGCAGACAACAGCATATGACAAGGATCGCTGGGAAGATTTGCTGCCAATGTGCTTCTTATGTAAGATTGGCCTAAAAGATTGTCCTTGTTCCTTACTAAGCATCGTTTCACTCCGAGTAGACTTTTTGGTGATGGCCCAAGATATTCAGTAGATGTGAGAAAATATGGGGTAGCCAAATATTACATTTTATAGGTTTATGTAAATCTTCTAATTTGAAGCTGTCTCACTTAAACTAATATGGGTTTCCATAAAGTTATGTTTATTTATGGTTCCTAAAATGCAGATTTATTAAGCCATATGTTAATTTGTACTAAAAGGCGTAAAGAGACATGGGCTGTTTAAATTAATTTGAAAATATTTAGGAAAAAAAAACCCTTCCAAAGTTTATAAAACACAATGTATTTTCAGGGTGAAGGCTTGTATTAAAATAACATTCAAATCTTTCAACTTCCATCTTGCCCCCAATTTTCCTTAATGTAACCAACATTAAGGGTCTGTTGTATGTCCCATCTTATATTTTCATGGCCAGGCCTGTAATTAGTTTTTACACAAATGCTCTGTTTCAAACCCATAGCTAAAATCTGAGTGCCAAAGTTTTCCAATGAGTAAGAGATAAAATGCTATCTCAATAATACTGCCTTTTAAATAACCAAAACTCTATGAAGACAAGGGTGAAATGTCCATTGCCTACCCTTGTCCAACAAGGGTGTGAATGTTCAGATTTACAAGATAATTCTTATTATCTCAATTTTATATATGAAGAAATTGAGATTCAGATAGGTTCGATTACCCGCTCCCAAATATATAAAACAGCAACAGAACAGGAAGATTGTTCCATTGATTTCATATCAAGACTTTGAGAATCTGCACTCACAAAAATATTTGGACAAAATCATAGAGTGTAATGCAATCTCACTACTTAATGGATTTTATTTAGTTTTGCCTATACACAATTTAATTACTATCCATTAGCTATAAACTTTTTAGCTCCTTAGTGGTTTTTAAAATATGAAGAAAACCTCAAGCCGAAGACCCTAAAGCAAAACACATAATTTTTTTTCCTGATGATGACATTTTTGCAGGTTTTTCCTGCTATCAGAGTGTGATAAAAGGCTTGGGTTTATAACTTGACCTAAGCCTTACCTGGGTCTTGCCCAGCAGAAATATGTGTTTCATTAAATTAACAACAGATCCCAAAGCAGAAAGAAAAATCAAGCTAATCCCCAGAGTCAGTATTTTGTCCCTGTAACCTGCAGGTATATGAGGACCACAGAAATCAGCTTAACATAATTTCCCATTTTTCTCTGTTCAACTTCTGAGATGGCAACTGTTGGTTTCAACAGTTGTCTGGGGATTTCATCTTACAGAGCTGTCAAGAATTCTAGTAGCTACAAGGAGAGAACCCTAAAGATAAAATTCATTGATTCATGACTACATTCATATAAAACAGGAATGGAATGTTGAATGGCAAGAAACATAAGTATTTTTTTACATTCCAAAAGTTAGAATTTCTGTATAATGAAAAATATAACACCTAATATTTGTATGGTACTTTTCAGTTCATAATATGCTTTCATTTAATTCCTATAATAATCCTATAAGGTAGCGGAGTTGTTGAGTTACTGTAGCACCCAACACACACACACACACACACACACACACACACACACACACACACACACACACACACACACACACACACACCTGTTCAGTTTTCTCTCATATAAAAAAATACCCCAAACACTACCATCTCCTCAAACTGTTATGTCTCACACTTTGTTAATTTTTAAAATTCTTGAAAGATAAAAGTGTTCCCATAGCTGTTAACTCTTTTTTTTTAAGATTTTATTTATTTATTTGACAGAGAGAGACTCAGTGAGAGAGGGAACACAAGCAGGGGCAGTGGGAGAGGGAGAAGCAGGCTTCCTGCGGAGCAGGGAGCCCCACGTGGGGCTCGATCCCAGGACTCTGGGATCGTGACCCAAGCTGAAGGCAGACGCTTAACAACTGAGCCACCCAGGCACCCCTGTCCTCAACTCTTCACTATTACTCCATGAAATTGGGTTTAATCTTTACCATTATAGAAAAGCTCTTTGTTATTAATAACTTTCTTTTTTTTTATTTTATTGTTAGTCACCATACATTACATCATTAGTTTTTGATGTAGTGATCCATGATTCATTGTTTGCATATAACACCCAGTGCTCCGTGCAATACATGCCCTCCTTAATACCCATCACCAGGTTAACCCATCCCCCCACCTCCCTCCCATCTAAAACCCTCAGTTTGTTTCTCAGAGTCCATAGTCTCTCATGGTTCATCTCCACCTCCAATTTAGAGGGTATTATGCTAAGTGAAATAAGTAAATCAGAGAAAGACAAGTATCATATGATCTCACTGATATGAGGAATTTGAGAAACAAGACAGAAGAGCATAGGGGAAGGGAGGAAAAAATGAAACAAAACAAAACCAGAGAGGGAGACAAACCATAAGAGACCCTTAATCTCAGGAAACAAACTGAGGGTTGCTGGAGTGGTGGGGGGTGGGAGGGATGGGGTGGCTGAGTGATGGACATTGTTGGGGGGTATGTGGTATGGTGAGAATTGTGCAAGACTGATGAATCACAGACCTGTACCTCTGAAACAAATAATACATTATATGTTAAAAAAAAAGAAGATAGTACTGATAACTTTCTTGTTGCCAAATCTAGTGGATTTTTCTATTTATCATCCAAAGCTCTTTGCAGTTTGGATTCTTTGGATCAACTCCATCTTTTCCCCATTTGGTCTTTCTTTTGAGTGTTCCTTACCATAGTTTCTACAGCAATAGAGTAGTTTTACTCCCACTACTATGTCCATTCTCTCTTGGACGTCTTTGTCGATGCCTCCTTCCTTTCTTCTGGAAAACGTGTACATTCCCTATGATTGTATCTGTGATTCTTTTCTCTTTTCTTTCTGGCTCTCCTCTCTCAGTCAGGGCCTCAGGAGTCTGCCCCCTGCCCCAACTCCCCAGCAGTAATTTCACCTGTTTCTGTTCATCCCTCTCTTCTACTTTCTAAAATAGCCATCCATGTTCCTTCCTGGCCCCTTCCCTCCTGGCTGATGACTGTGCCCCTCCTGTATTGAGAAAGCAGGCTGTAGGGTGCGAGTGCCTTGGCTTTTTGTCCACAAGTTGACCTCTAAATGCTACTCACTGTGACCTCCTCTCCTCCAGTTTATGAGGGAAAAGTGTGACTTTTTCTGTTCAAGACCAATCCTTGTTTATGATCCTATTTCATTCTGTCCTTTCTGGAAATAGAACCTTATTATCGATTATTCCCTCCCTATATGATCCTTTCAACTTATCCCTCTTCATTGTTTGGAGCCTATACACATCCTCAGGTCTCTCCAATCCTTAAGAATGCCTGTCTCTACTTGGCGTTCTCTCTAGCTACCATCCTATCTTGCTCTTTCTCTGTAAGGCCAAGCTTCAATAAGGAAGAGGCTGTAGATGCTTTATTTCTTCTCCTTTAACTCTTCAGTTCAGGTTCTAATGTCAGCCTCCTCTCCTACTGAGGTTTCCAGGGACATTTAATTGCCTCCCATCACCAGTATTACTTAATTTCTCAGGAGCAATTGACACTGCCCACTTCACCCCCTTTCTCGAGACTTTGCTCCCTTGGTCTCCATTAAGCCACTCTCTTGGGTTTCCTGATCATTCTTTCTTTGTTTCCTTTGGGCTCTCCTCCTTTCTCGTTCCTCAAGTTGTTTTTCTTCCCTTCCTTCTCCACTCCCTCAATCCCCCTCTATTTCCTCCTCCTCCTCCTTTTTCCTCTTTCCACATTGATTCTTTCCTTTTGTCTACAAGTTTAAAACCATTTGTACAGCACAGGACAAATGGCAGATATTGTCCACAAGCCAGACACCTCCTACAGGATTGTCCACATTGCTGCCCTTACTGTCTTCTTTCCGGCCCATTCAGCAACATGTATTAAAAAGCAGGTGAGTGGGAATGGTTATTATAGAGATAGCTTTGAATCGGTTTAAGTTTCTGAAAAAAGTAAATAATTTGCAAACTTCAGTGCTTCAACCTTTATTAGTGACAGATTACTGGAGACACACCTCACGATTGATTGGAACACAATAATGTCATCATGGTAACATGATTGGGTAAAGGCTGATAGGTGAGGTGTTTAAATGATTGTTGAATTGATTTGAATTTAATGTTCGTAACTGTGGAGTTCCTGGAAAATTTAGAACCGAAGAAAGGTTTTTATTTTAATCTTCCAAAAGATTTGTTAATTTACATATTTATCTTACAAATTGGTAAAGGCCTTATTCTGTAAACATATTGGAATTGGAGGGCCCCTCTTCTTCGATTCTTGAAATTGAGCAATGAGACAAATCATTTGTTGGGTCTTAATGGTTTTAAGTACCCAAGAATCCTGTATTATGATGAACAGCCTCTAAGGGAACTATGATATTAACATTCAGGTATTAAAGAGAACTTTCAAGGCTAGAGTCCCCTGAAAAGTAAGTTTCTGGGAGCTGGAAATGATGAACTGAATGGAATACCACACATTAACTTGAATTGCTCTGTCAAGTTACAGTATCTTGAAACTTGGAAGGAATAGATGAGAGATTTATGTGACTCAGAGCAGCTTAGGTCTTGAAATACTACACCTCCTACAGCAAACACACTGATTTTCTTCAGCAACATTAGGTTAGAAGCTTTTTCAAAGGCAGGAACCAGGTCTTATTTTGTATTCCTCAAGGGCTTTGTACACAATTTACGTGTAATAAATAATTTTTAGAAGTTTTTGTTCCATCAGCAAGTAAAACATTTATAGGAAATAAAGATTTTTTTAAAGTAGTTCATTATCCTATTAACCAGAGATACTTACTATCAATAGTGTAGCATAAATCAGAGGTTGGCAAACTTTTTCTGTAAATCGACCAATAGTAAAGATTTGAGGCTTTTCTAGCCTTATGGTCTCTGTTGCGACCACTGAATTCTGCTGTTGTGGTGTGAAAGCAGTCATAGTCAAAGGAGACAAGACACTCTATAAACAATGTGTGTGGCTGTGTGCCAATAAAACTTTATTTACAAAAACAGTCAGTTTGGATTTGGCCTCCAGGCTATAGTTTGCTGACCCCTGTATAAAACTATCTTTTAAGCCCACATATATGTAATACGTATAATAATATACACATGTAACATATACTTTATATTATATATATAATGGTTTTTAAAAATGACATCACAAAGAGATTGCTAGATATCCTTTCAGGAATATTGGAGCCTCTGGGGTTTGTCTGTCCTATAGGGCATAGATTGTCAATCACCCAAAGGAGGCAAAAATTTGTTCTTTATGGATGGAAAAAAAATTCTTAGTTATTGGAATGGTTTGTGGCTTTCCAAAATTCAGCTTTACTAAACAAAATCTTGTTCTTTAGTATTTAATTTGGTGGTGGGGAGAGGCTGAGGTAAAAATATATAAAAAGTCTGCTTTGGAAAGTAATAATGAAAAGGGGACTGAGAAACACTACAGTAGGGATATGAACTTTGTCTTTGATTAGGCTCGTTTTCAACTCTATAGTTTGTAAATAAATGAAAAATTAGTTATGCAAATAATTCTTGTCTATAGACTTTGAAATGACATCTGCACAGTGAAAAGATACCCCTGCCCCAGACACCCATCACCAGGAAAAAGCCAGTTTTGTGTCCATTTGTAAATTTATTTCAACATTCATTTCTTCCATGTAAATTTGTGGTTCTTTAATTTCTTCTTTGAATTGGTTGAGATATTTGCCTCCTTCCCTCATTTAATAATTGATAATAAAATAAATAAAAATCTTTGACAAGTGTTTTTTTATATCAGTCATGATCTTACCTTTGCAAAAAAGATGTAATTTAATAGTTTTCATTGGTTTGTACAGTCCTTGACATATTAAAAATATTTTTATATCATTATATATTTTAAAGGTCATCAATGTTCTAAGAAATGAGTATATCATTTTTTTAAAAATGTACATCTTATTGTTGGGAAACAATTTTTTTTAAATTTTATTTTATTATGTTATGTTAGTCACCATACATTACATCACTAGTTTTTGATGTAGTGATCCATGATTCATTTTTGCGTATAACACCCAGTGCTCCATGCAATACGTGCCCTCCTTAATACCCATCACTGGGCTAACCCATACCTCCACCCCGCTCCCCTCTAAAACTCTCAGTTTGTTTCTCAGAGTCCATAGTCTCTCATGGTTCGTCAGTTGGGAAACAATTTTTTATGAATAAGCATTGATTTCTTTCTCAAAAACATGCTGAATGTTGAAAGTCATTAAGTGTGTCAAAAGTCCGTTACTGAATTTTTTTGGCACGGTGCTTGTTTACTTTTAGTTCCCCGCTGACTTTTTCGAGGACATAGGCCAGTGGATGTGAAGGCCAATGCTATTTTCATGGCTCTGTTGACAGAAAGTTGCATGTGTAGCCACTGTGAATCTACGATCATTTTGGGGAGAGCACTGGGCCCTGGCCTCACGAGAGGGACACACTGAGTGTGCTTTGACACTTGCCTTGGCTCAATGTGCCTGGTCAAGATTCTGGTTTGGCTTGCGATTTATTTCAGGAGCATGGAAAGTCTACTGTTTGAGCTTTACATTTATATTGCCAGTTCCTCCTGCCCTTCTCTTTACCCTCTTAGTGCACTCACTCTAACTTCCTGCCCCTACATGAGTATTTTATATTCTTTAAAACTGCAAAATGGAAGCCAGAATTTTAGAAATGAATTTTCCCAGTTTATCCATCCTGAAAATGGTGTTTAACTCTTTTGTTAAGCCTTCCATCCCTTTGTTACTTCCTCTTGTCCTCTCCCTCAGCTTCTGTCTTTGCAGATGGTAAGTGAATTACTCTGGGTGACAAGTACCAATTCTCAGAATAATGTTTTTAACTTTTGTTCAGGAAACCAAATAAATGTTTCATGCACAGAGGGGAAGACAGAAGATAAAGTGAATTTTTCAAAGTGGATACTAGTTTCAGGATCAGAGTAATGAGATGGAAGTCACCTCACCTAATATCCTATAAAGCAAGCCCACTGTTATAAATCTGTGTATCCAATTTATCAATATTTCTCTTGTTCTGTTGCAAAAAAATATAAAAAGCAACACTTGCAAGATCAGCCAGCATTTTATAAAGTAATGCTAAATTAAATCCAGGGGCAAGAAGGATGATCTAGATCTCTGATTTTTAAACCACAGAGCATTCTAAATTTGAACTTTTGGTAAAATCTATTTAACAATTGGGGAAGCAATCCGTGATAAGTGTCTGCAATTCTTAAGTAATCTCTCTGCCTACAGCAGTGTCTAAATTAAGCAATTGCTTTTTAAAAAAAATATGATAATGGGTTTTATCTTTATTACATACATGCATTTGAAAATTAATAACAAAATGGCAATACCAATGTTAAAAGTGAGCAAAGAAACCCTAAAGTAAAAATGCAACCCTAAAGTCAATGTTACAAGCATAACCAACCTCACTAACAAAATAATTGCCATTAAAAGTGTGTGTGTGTGTATTTTAACATCTTAACCATTTTTAGGTGACAGTTCAGTGACATAAAATACCTTCACATTGTTGTGCAACCATCACCACCATCCATCTCCCAGAGCCCTTTTCATCTTCTCTCCATCCCCCAGCAATAAATGACTTTCTGTCTCCAGGAATTTGACTCCTCTAAGTACCTCATCTAAGTGAACTCATACAGTATTTGTGTTTCTGTGACTGGCTTATTTCACTTAGCATAAGGTCCTCAATGTCCATCCATGAAGTAGCATGAGTCAGAATTGCCCTCCTTTTTAAAGCGGAATAATATTCCATTGTGTGTATTTTGCTTATCCATTCATCTGTTGATGGATACCTGAGTAGCTTCCACTTTTTGGCTCTTTTGAATAATACTGCCATGAACCTGGGTCTACAAATACCTATTCAAGTTCCTGATTTTAATTATTTTGGGTAAGCTGCAAGTGGAATTGCTGGATCATATAGTAATTCTATTTTTAATTTTTTGAGGAACCACTACACTGTTTTCTGTAGTGGCCATGCCATTTTACATTCCTGCTGAAAGCACACATGGGTTCCAGTTTCTCTACAACCTTGTCAACACTTGTTATTTTCCATGTTTTTTTTTTAAAGATTTTATTTATTTATTTGACAGAGAGAGACACAGCGAGAGAGGGAACACAAGCAGGGGGAGTGGGAGAGGGACAAGCAGGCTCTTCGCTGAGCAGGGAGCCCGATGCAGGGCTCAATCCCAGGACCCTGGGATCATGATCTGTGCTGAAGGCAGACGCCTAATGACTGAGCTACTCAGGTGCCCCTATTTTTCATGTTTTTGATAGTATCTATCCAAAGCATTTCCCTAATGATTAATGATGTTGAACATCTTTCTTTGTGCTTATTGGCCATTTGTATCTTTTTTGGAGGAATGTCTATTCAGTCCTTTGCCCCTTTTAAAATTAAGTTTAATGAACTAATGGCCATAGGAATTTTTTTTCATACCATATCCAGATAAATCTTTGGGATAGTTTAGAGAATTATCCAGCTAAGGATTGGAACTCTCTTGAAAATATAAAAATAATGCATGCTTTTTGTCTGAAGGTAAGACTCATTTATTTCCAGTAAGGTCACCCATCCACAAAATTCCTCTGGCATCAACCAAAAGAAGATCAGCCACTTAAAAATATATAGACTAATTTATAACTAATGTTTGTGACTATGAATGGGTGATAGTTGACTAAAATAATTCTTTATCACATCAGGTAAGTATTACCAGTGTCAAATGAAGGGCAAGTTCTTGGTTGGTAAAGAGACGAGAACTCCTTTTCAGTTTAGATTTCAGCCAAGGGTCAATGGTTTGTTAGTGCACCACTGAAGAATGCTAAAAGTGCTAGCTTGTCCTCAAATCATGGGAAAAAAAGTTGAGGAATAGGTACTAGAAATCTGAGCAGCCTCCAAGGTGACCCTAACAGGCCAGATAGCTTTGCCTTTAACCACAGGAGCTTAAAACCTCTTCATCAAAGTCTGTCATATTCTGGTGTCACCTTGCTTACCCACCTAATTCTCATTCTCTTTCCAAATTATTCTCCTCAGCCGGGTTAGCCTGGTTCAGAATTCACCTACTCCTGTAGCAGGTGCATCTCAGAGCATGAGGTGTGCAATTAATGTGACAGTTTTTCTAATAGTTTCACTTCATTTCAAGCCATTATCCTGAGGGCTTATGAAAACAATTCAGTAAAATTGGAATTTTCCTGTATCCAGGTCCCAGAGGCTTAAGCTGAGCCAAGGCATCAAGTAGGAAGCCCATATTACCTTGGAGTCTTCTGTCCGCTTGGTCCTCACTTCCCTCTTTCCCCCAAACCTGGAGAATCATTTTCTAACTCCGGCATGGAAACAGTTTGCTTTCACTCACCCTAGTCCTTTTTTTCCATGGCAGGAGTCCTTCCTCTTCTATTAAGAGCCTAAACTTTTGAAAGTCAAAAAGCAGGAGACTTTTTTCTCTCTGTTGCTACATACATTTCCCATGGCAAGGCATGCAGACCAGCCTGCTGGCTGCACGAGGGAAACGGTGAAGGAGGGCTGGGGTGGAGTGTGTGTGGGGATGAAACAGTGCCAAAAAAAAAAAAAAATGATCAGTTAATATTAAAAAATGTATTTCACTCTACTAACTTCAACCCTTTTACATCTGATCAGGTTGTTCTTCCTCTTTTTTGCCTATTTTGCTCTACTTTCCCTTCAAGCTTTGGTTTAATTCCTTCCCTCCTCAATGTACTTGTTCATTTTCCTTTACTATAACCCTTATAATTTATATCACACATTTTGATGTTGAATGTCTTATAACTGCAGCAGGGCTGAAAGAAAAGTCATCTTGCCCAAACTCTTGTTCTAGGCTAGCATTTCTAAGGCACCCCGCCAAGTGTTTGTTTAATCCAGTCGTTCTCAAAATGATTCTCTGGACCAGCAGCATGAAGTGGGAACTTGTTAAAGTGCAAATTCTCAAATCTCTCTCTGGATCTACTGAGTCAGAAACTCCGCGGTAGAGTCTAGAATCTGTGCTTTAACAAGCCATCCAGGGGATACTGATGCACACTATTTGAGAACCACTGGCTTAACCTACATTAGCCAGTGGAAGGAGAAGTTAGCTAATAGTAGTGATCCCAATGTTTGAATGCCTATTGTCTGTGCTTGAATACTTCTAAGTGACGGGGCACTCATAACCTTGGAGAGCAGCCCAGTCATCTTTGGAAAACATTGACCTATATTCGTCCGAAATCTATATTGGTCTGATATGTCTTATCAATAACTAATATTGTTTATATATATCTTCCTAGAGCCATAGGGAAGAAGTCAAATCTCCCATCCCCACGACAGACTAAAATATCTCAATATTCCCATCATTTCCCTCTCCCAGCTCTTCTCTTATCTAGGCTCAAAGTGGCATGAGTTTTGAGTCCCTCAAGCTGCCTTTCGGCACACTGCTGAACACAATCCCATTTGTTTATAATTCTCTTTAATGAGCTCTGCACAGAACTGAACGCTGTAGTTTAGGGTCTGACAAGCTAGAGTGGAGTGGTTATCAATTAATTGCTTCCAATACTATATTCCTAGTACAATAGGCTAATATGGTCTTAGTTGTTTTGTTTTATTTTTTGTTTTTTTGATGGCCACATTGTTAATTCATACAAAGCATATTATCAGCTGAAATTTTTTGCTGTTCTCTATCCTCATCTTGGTCTGTTTGACAGACACCAATGCTGTATCATATCTCCTCTATAATTTTATACCTGTAGGGGAAGTTCCTCAGATGCAAGTGTATAGTTATGTCTATTAATGTGTTTTCTGATTAGTTCTTTGATGATTAACTGACACAATTAACTTTTGGAGGAGATATGTATCTCCTATCCCTTGAAGTATGTCCCTGATGGCATAATAGGTACTCAGTAAATACTTTAGAAATGTGTAATTGATGTATTAATAGAAATTTTCAATGCAAAAGAAGGTCACATTTTCTTGAGTTTTAATAAAAGGTATTCATTTGACACTAGGTTTATTGCTTCAGGACCTACAACTTATGACTACATATAAAGTAAAAACACCACTTGCTTTCAGTTGCAAACATCTAGAATTTATATATAGCAGTCTTTGAAGTGTCCTATTGGATGATTATATTATCAGTCAGGCTGTAATCTGTCAAGATAATTTTGTAGTTTTGTTTTTAGAATTGCTTCCAGAAGCTACTTTATGAACCACATAAGGAAAGTCATTTTATATTGAGTTTTTTAAAATTCAAGTTGGAGTTCTTCATATTGGTACCCACCTGAGCCTCTGGTATCATATTCCAAAACCTGTGTGTGTGTGTGTGTGTGTGTGTGTGTGTGTGTGTGTGTGTGTGTGTGTAAAGTTAGTACTTCACAGAAATTCCAATGAAGACTTTTCAAAAAGGTTTCCAACAATGGCTGGGAGGTGCAACTAACACTAAATTAGACATATACCCTTGTGTGTTTTCTTCTTACGGTGACTTTGCCTCACATATTTATTGCATCAAATGTCTCCACACTAACAGTAGAAACAAACAAACAAACAAAAAACAGATTTGGCCTCATAAAACGGAATTGAAAGATTTGTGGATCAAAGTATCCAGGCTCCCTAAAATACTAGCAAATAAAAATATATTCAGTAAATATTATAAAATGTACTCAACTTGATAAGACTAAGAACTCAGTCATCAAGTGAAAAAGACATGAGCTTGCTTATCCTTTATATATAATGTGTGGGAAGAGAACTAATATTTATTGGTTCTTGGAATATGCCAGTCATTTTATATTGAGTCCACATGAAGTGGAACCAATTATACCATTTCATAGTAGAGAAAACTGAGACTTTGAGAGGATAAGTTGCCCAAGGTCACAAATCAAGTAAGTAGCAAAATAGGTACCTGGACCCAGATCTTTCAGGCTCTAAATTCTGTTCCCTTTCTACTACATTATATGAGAAATACTAAAATGAAAGATATAGTTTCTGTCCCCATAGAGCTCAGGGAACTTTATGTAAAAATATATAAAGATATGGATTTTTTTCATTCTCTGTAAAATCAAAGAAAGCCAAGTTAAAATTAAATATTAATTGAACAAAAATAATTTTAAAATGGCAATGTTGAATTTTTATAAGAGTTGATTAAAATCAAGACTTTTTCTGTAATATGGTTATTGATTTTGAAAGAAATTTAGCAATATAAGTCAAGAACCATACAAATGTTTATACCCTTTTGTATATAGACTTTATCATTAATCTGTTTTTGGAACTTCAGCCTAAATTCTAAATTCAGAAAAATGATGTAAATGTATTGCTGTCTGAGTTGGAAAAAAATCCTCCTGTGTTTCTCCTTTACTCCCACATTATTACTACACTCACAACTCTGCTGATACCAGATCTGTGGGTTTTCCACACATAAGTGATTCTGCATTATACCAGCTGCGCGTCCTATGATTCAATTCAATTCTGACACTGTCTACCTAGAGTTAGTGTCAGATTCCATAAGTTAAGTGCTCAGCCCCACAAGACTGCCCCCACTTCAGATGCAAATCACAAGTCCCGCATTGTCACCCAGGCTCCTGACCAGCCTGCTACAAATCAGGGTTCTTATAACCTCCTCCTTAGGTTTGAAAATTTGCTAGAATGGCTCACGAAACTCGGAGAAACAGTTTCCCAGTTTATTGTAGAGGATATAATAAAGGGTAGGAGTGAAGAACCAGATGAAGAGATATATAGGACAAGGTTCAGAAGGGTCCCCAGGTGAGGAATTCTGTCCCCATGGAGTTGAGTTACATTACCTCCTGGCATGTTGATATGTTCACCAACCTAGAAGTTCTCTGAACCCCATACTTTTGGGATTTTTATGGAAGATTCATCATGTAGGTGTGATGATCTTTAACTCAGTCTCCAGCCCCTCTCCTATTATTTGGAGAGGGTGTGGGGCTGTAAGTTCTGAGATTTTAACCATGGGTTGGTCTTTCTGGTGACCAGCCTCCATCTTGAAGCTATCCAGGAGACTACTAAGAGTTGTCTCAATAAAACAGAAGATACTCTTATCACCCAGGAAATTCCAAGGGATTTATGAGCTCTGTGTCAAGAACCAGCATCAAAGACAACTATTAAAACACCATGCTTCTTCTAGTGCTCTTGTCACTTAGACAATTACAAGGGTTTTAAGAGCTCTGTGCCAGGACCTGGGGTCAGAGACCAATAAATACATATTTTCTATTATTTTACACTAACAGTATTAAAAAACAGGAAATAATTAGAAACAACCTATATATCCAATTTATTACTTAAATGGTTAGGTAAAAATTTGATGGGTCTATTATGTAACCATTAACATAATAATTATAAACTATGTAGCATTAAAAAAATGCTCATATTGTAATAAAGTCACATTTGAGTATATAACAAATCAATTACTTATGATTTATGTTGTAAGAAACAAAAATATAGTCTAACGATGATGTAAATATGAAATACTGATGTATTATGGTGATGGGATAGTTTTAAAAATTGCATTTTAAAAAATTTTTCTATTCATCTCTATCTATTAATCTCATAATGAAGGGAAAAATCTCCAAACTTTCCTAGTATTCTTTGCTGTTGCAAGACAAGTCACGCTCTTTGTTTTTCTAAACTTCCAATAAAACTAACTTTTTGGAAACCAGTTTTGCTTATGGGATAATTTTTAATCAAATATTTGTAGCTCAATCTTCAGTAGTTGTCAGTAAGGGGAAAATGACACATTTGACATTTAAATATAATTGTCACAGCCTCTCCATTCATTGTGAATCTGTACAATTAAAATTTTGAAACTTAAAATTATGGCTTCTAAGATTAGAGGTTGAAATTGGGATGCACGTTCAGTCTATAGATTTCCAAAGAAAGTACTTCCTTTTATTGACCCTCGGTGTAGACACAGGATTTAGAGAGCTTGGCTATTGAGATGCAAATTCTTTCTGGAGAAGGCTGTTGGGACTTTGTTACATATTTTTGAAAGAAGTATTTTGAAAGAGGAATGGTCCCTTAGCTCTGCTGGGACCTCAGCTTAGGACTTGGTGACTCTCTGGCTGTCACATAATGAGGTGGGGGAGCTGAACCAGCATGGATGGCTGGACAGTAGCAAGGAGCTCATGTCAGATGTGGGCAGGAATGAACTCAAGGCCTGGAGAAAGGATAAGTGGGATGTGGGTTTGGTGGGGGGTGGATGGGTTGGAGAGGGTTGGGTGCTAGACAGGGGACAGGGTAGAGTTGGGAACAAAGGCAAAGCCAGGGTAGAGCTCCATCAGGGATGGAGCTGGCTCAAAATAAAAGACATGCTCACAGAACCAAAGGGTGTGCACAGACTTGAGCATCAAGCCTCATCAAAGAAAGCAAAGGCAAGAAACAGGAGCCAGGGATGAAGCTGGGCTGAAGCCTGGGGGAAGACTGGTGCTGCAAATAGGAGCAAGGGAAGGGAGGTGCCCAGGTGGAATCGCAATTCTTTCCAAATCCAGCTGCCTGTTATTACTACTCACGCTCTCCAGGTGCAGAGGATCCTATGTTTGGAGTTCCCCAGAGGAACTCAATAGCTTCTGACTAAATGCCAGATGGCTTTCTGGATAAGGTATCTCAACCAACATCCTCCTTGAGGCACTACCACTGTTCCAGTGTCTGTGGCCTGCACTAAAAGTCCTCCTGAATTCTGGGAAGCTCCTTCTCCAAAGAACTATGGCCTACTTAGAAAAGAGGGATTCTTTCATAACTGCCCCGATAAGTGGTCCAGAGTTCAAGTAGTTTCAATGCTATACTTTGTAAAGCATTTCTCATTTCAAACAATCAGGGATAGATTCTCTGATCTTTACAAATGATTTTTGATCTCAGAGGATATATGTGTATACACATACATCTCATTCCTCATGTAGATATTTACAATATGTATATATCCATATAAATATTTAGATATGTATATTTATATAGACATACACACATACATATTGCTTATCTTGTTTTCGGTTTGAAAAAAGTATTTTATTTTTTAAATACTTTTTTTTTGAAATATATTTGACATATAACATCATGCAAATTTAAGGTGTACATGTTATGATACGTTTTTATATTGTAATAATGATTACCGTTGTAGTGATAGTTAACACCTCTATCATGTCATATAATTATCTTTGTGTGTGTGTGTGTGTGTGTGTGGTGTAAGTAACTAAGATCTAGTCTCTTAGCAAGTTTGAATGATGTCTATATTCAGTGTACTGTGTATTAGCTCTCTAGAACTTATTTATCTACTAATTGCAAGTTTGTTCACTTAGATATCTCTTCTCCCACCCCCAGCTTCTGGCAACCACCATTCTACTCTTTGATTTTTATGAGTTCAGCTTGTTTAGATTCCATATATAGGTGATATCATATAGTATTTATCTCTTTCTGTCTGATTTATCTCACTAAGCATAATGTCCTCTGGATACATCCATGCTGTTGCAAATGGTAGGATTTCTTTCTGTGGATAGTATTCCATTACACCTAGATAGATAATAGATAGATAGAGGTATATAGCGATGTATATCTCCATTGCATCTCAATTAACATTTTTTGAAAAATGGCATAAAGAACTGAACTATTAAGATTATGAGGAATAAATGAAATAACACTTGCATATTAGGATGTTATAGAAACATAAATAATATTATTATCATTTTGGTGGAGTTACCCAATGAGAAGAAATGTTGGACTACTTTACAAGATTAACTGCTATTTACAAGTGTGTTTCTGGGGCGCCTGGGTGGCTCAGTTGGTTAAGTGACTGCCTTCAGCTCAGGTCATGATCGTGGAGTCCCGGGATCGAGTCCCACATCGGGCTCCCTGCTCAGCGGGGAGTCTGCTTCTCCCTCTGACCCTCCCCCGTCTCATGCTCTCTATCTCATTCTCTCTCTCAAATAAATAAATAAAATCTTAAAAAAAAAAAAAAGAAGTGTGTTTCTGGTTTTGGAGATAACGGGTCAGCTTGGACCAGACTTTTTTTTTTTCCTGGGAAGAACCACTTGTTGGCTCCTCTCAGAAATGTGAATGTTTGTATAGTAACAACCATACCTGTTTATGTAGCAATATGGACATGCTTACATTGCAATCAACAAAAAGAATAACAATTGAATAGACGAGAGAGGCAAATATTTATGATTTGTGTTATAAGATACAGTATAAAGATGAAGGAAATGCATGAAATACAGATATATTATGGTGGTGGAATAGGATTCTATTTGGCTGAACTATGACCACGCCTCTTTGTGCTCTTGGTATTCAGTGGTTGCTGATTGGTGTATGTGGGGTGGGGAGAGTGAAAGCATATTTCTACAAGGTGCCAAGAAACTTTTAGGAATAAAAAGATGAGATCTTCCCTCTTCCCTTTTGAGGTTCAATATTGTTAGAACATCTCTGACCTCATGGGTTAAGGGGATTCCAACCAAAGTAATTAGTCAGGGAAGGAGACCAGATTTCTCCCACCAAGGAAGGAAATCCCTGTGAGAAGGAGAAGGTTCTAGGCTTGTGGTACATGTTATATACAAGGACTAAATGGCGATAGGGGAGGGCTGGTTGCGAGTTGCTCATCTAACCCTCACAAAAACTCTATAATATAGAACTTGGTGTCACCCTATTTTTCCCACTACAAAATTTAGGCTTAAAAGAGGGTAAGCAATTTGCTGCAAGTACGAGTGCTAGGAGGTGACTCAGGGTTGGGGCTGGAACCCCATCTGTCTCTAGGGTCCTCGCATCTCACTGCTGCACTTTCCCTGCTACTGGGATCTTTACATGGCTTTTCTCCTCCTTGGCTGGCAAAATAAAGAGATGCAAGTCAGGGTTAAGGATTAGGACAAATACTTCAGTGAGGAAGGTACTGGTAATTACAGAAAGGGAACCTAAAAGGGCTTTGAGGTTTCCTGGCCGCCTGCAGGAGGGTGATGATTATGTGATGTAATCCACATTCTTCCCTGACTTTTGGAAATAAAAACCAAGAATTTTCAGGATGATTGCCTAAGATTAAAGGTCATTCTGTGGCCACATAGAGATGTGTTTTTTTTCTATGCACACTTGGTCTTTCTGAACCTTAATGATCTCATCTATAAAATAAGAGAGTTGCACTAAGTCATTGTTAAGGTTCTTTTCATGCTGTAATGTTTGTGAGTCCAGGAATTTATAAGCTGTTTTTGGTATTTAACCTTTGCCCTTAGTGTCTTCAGCACTATGATCAAAACTAATGGACTCAATTTAAAGTTTATGTGACAGGTAAGGAAGCCAGGATAAAGGACTTAAGGAAGGTTACGAAGCAGGGACTATGGCAGCAAAAGGTTTTACAGCTATGAATTAAATGGAGTTGAAAGGATAGAATTTAGGATCTCAGAAACCAGTGGGTAAAGCAAAAAAGACTGAAGTTCAGACAAGTCTTTCAGAGGATTGATTACATGGAGAAATGGTTAAGATTCGGTCATGCCCTGATGTTTGCAGGCTCTAATTAGATTGGCCAGTTTGAGTTAGAAGAAAGGATGAGCCATCACATGGATATGTTGGCTGTCTGGTTCCCTGTCGCACGGCCCCAGCTCCATCTCTCTGGAGCTGGTGTAGTTTTGACACCGTCACCAACAGTTCTACTCCCAACTGTACAAAGCTCTCTTAGTCTTCATTCGGGTGAACCAGAGAATGGATATTAATTAAGGAAAAGAAGAGTTAAAAAAAAAAAACCCACAAAAACTTAGAGGGGAGCAAACTACAGAATAGAAATTTCTGATTCTTCTTTGAGAGAGTAACCACCTTCTTATTCTCTTCTTCCTTCCTTCTTCTCATTTTCCTTCTCTCTGGTTCCTTTCCCTCCCTCTTCATTCTTTCCTTCCACGCCGCCCCGCCCCCGGAACTTCCTGAATACCATGTTTCAAAGTCTGTGCTGGGCACTTTGACCAACACAAGATAAAGGAAACGCAGTTCCAGCTTCTCAGGTTGCTCTCTCGAGCAACAAGGAAGACAGACTCAGACGAGGCACTGTGGTAAACCAAACTTACACGAATCTACCTCCAGGTTTCTTTCCCTCACCTCCAGCCCCGTCCTGCTGCCCCACCTCACATCAGTCAGTCAGTTGGTGTTCTCTCCCCCTCCTCCCCTGCCTCCTGTCTGCTCTCAGGATTAGCTGCCTCGTGGCTAACGGGTTTCCCCTCAATTGCCCGGACATAACCTCCTAAATTTCACTGTGCCATATCAAGCAGATTCCAGATGTCTGCTCACTCAACAGCTGGGTCTTCCTCCTCTTTTTTTTTTTTTTTAAGATTTTATTTATTTATTTGACAGAGACAGTGAGAGAGGGAACACAAGCAGGGGGAGTGGGAGAGGGAGAAGCAGGCTTCTCGCTGAGCAGGGAGCCCGATGTGGGGCTCGATCCCGAGACCCTGGGATCATGACCTGAGCCGAAGACAGGTTAACGACTGAGCCACCCCGGCGCCCCTCTTCCTCCTCTTTTTATTAAGACGGTTTCACAGAGGGTTTTGAAAAATGACTTAGCATTTGCTCTTCTTATTGGTGTTTTTAGGACTTTATTGAGGGATTACTTTGTGTTAAGTACTTGTACGTTATTTCTAATCCTTGTATTATTACTCCTCCTACTATCATTTCATAAATGAGATAACTCAGAGAGGCTGAGTGACCAGTCAAAGGTGAAACAGCTAGAGATGGAATTTGAACATGGCTAACTCAAAAACCCAAGCTCTTTTCACTACCTCTATGTTTCAATGACAAAGGCAGGTTCTTTTTATTCCTCTCCAGAGGAATTCTACTTCCAAGCTTTTTTGTTTGTTTCAGTTGTTTTGTTTCTTCAACCTACCCACAATGTAGAGCATATGTTTAAAGCTAGTCTATTAGCTTTAAGATACAAATTGGACCCCTTCTAGCTTACACAATGAATATGGGATCTGTTTTTGCCATCAATTATAACCTCTACTATGATATTCAATTAAAAATTTAATAATTAGAAAAATTTCCTGAGTGGAATTATTTTTTTTTAATTTTTTTAAAGATTTATTTATTTATTTGAGTGAGAGAGAGAGAGAGAGAGCGTGCACAAGAGGGAGGAGCAGAGGGAGAGAGAATCTCAAGCAGATCCTGTGCTGAGTGTGGAGCCTGATGCAGGGCTTGATCTCACGACCCTGAGATCACGACCTGAGCTGAAACCAAGAGTGGGACACCTAACTGGAGAAGCCACACAGATGCCCCTGAGTGGAATAATTTTTTAAAGTTAAGACCTTTTCCTCTTAAAAATGAATTAAAGCTTATTTATAAAAAACACATATAGTCTTATATGCATTAAGGTTCATTTGCAAAACACATGTGGACTTACAGGCATTAACAAAAGCAAAAGGCAATTATAAATGTGCTCTTACTGATTGGTGTTATATACAAATCCAATGTACATTCACTAGACTTATAGAAGCTGCCAGAAAAAAAAATCTCACTTTAATATTGTAAAGCTTAAAAGTAACATTGTGAATTTTATAGCTGATTTGGTTCAAAAGACTGTAAGGGAAACCTAATGGATTATTAATTGTTTGTATCTCAGCACTGATTACATCATTCTTGCTGCATTAATATTAATTTGCCATAAGAATATTATGCCAATATACTTCTGTTGTTACACAATAATAATCAATAGGGGAAAATTTAGCATTGAATTGAGATGACTTTTAATAGATTGTGACATTAATTTGTGCTCATTCTGTCATAATGGGATTTTTATTGAATTGGTGATGCAGTTTGTGTCCATATTACAATAGAATCTCATGCCATGTCTGTATGGGGCACAGATATTCGCAGCAGTGTTCAAACATAAGGGGTTCCTTTAACCTCCCTGGGTGTCAACCTTTTTATCTGCAGGCACACATTATATTGTATCAAAAGAGTGCCTGGCACGTAACTTTTACTATTATAATTGATGAACCCCTTTTTAAAAGCAGGTACATTATTAGTAATGTTGCCTGTAGCACCTGTGATTGAAGCTCAACCCACCAGGGTCAGAGATATTAAACCTGCTTAAATGTGGACCTCTGGTTTCTTACCTAATGTAGCTTACAATCCACGAGGGAGATTTGGAGAGGACTTTGGCAACATTTGAAGGATGGGATCTTTTAAGAGGGGAGATGTAGGAACAACATTTCAGATATCAGTCATCAATGAAGTTCTTAATTTTCTGTGATTTCGGTGCATGTTCATGCAGAAACGTCAGTCCTTCACCCCAACAAGCTTTAAAAACACTGCATAGCATAGCTTTCATCTTGAAGATTCAGTACTCATTTACACTGTAAAGGTCTAGGAGATGTCATGCAAAGAAGGAGCCTATTTTAACTTCATTTCACCCAACTTTTCTCAAACTTACTTGATGATGGAACCCCTTTATCATATATACCACCCTAAATAACCAGTATAATTAGTCTTCTGTGGAATACATGTAGAGAAATGCTGATTTGGAGAATATTTAAAACTAAGCTACTTTTTCCTTTTTAAAATTTGTGGGTTTAAAACAAATTGTGTTGATAAGTAGCCTCCCAAATTTACCTTTTCATACATATTTAGGTGTAACAAAAGCTTATCTAACATGTGGTAGGTAGTGAATTCATAAAACCCAGACAAGGAGCTCAGAAGCCATGTACAAGCCAGATATGTCTCTGTTCATTTATTTTTTATTTTTTAAAAAAGATTTTCTTTGAGAGAAAGAGAGAGAGAAAGCAAGCATAAATGCCGGGGAGGGGCAGAGGGATAGGGAGAAACAGGCTTGATCCCAGGACCCCGAGATCATGACCAGAGCCGAAGGCAGATGCTTAACCGACTGAGCCACCCGGGTGCCCCGATTGCTGAAAAAACATTTTAAGACTGTGTAACTGTGTTTATATTCCTATTCCAATTTCTTGAGGACCACAAAGATGAATTTGGGGGAAATTGCCATAGGAAAAAAAAATCATGTTATACCAGGATAAATTTGCATCCAATGATCCAGGCTTTGGTATTCCTAAGTTTTACTCAAATATTGTTTAGTGCTTTGTGTGAACAGTGCTAGGTTTGCTCTTGAAACACTTGATGGTCATGTGCTTTATAACTTAGATTTTAAAGCTCATTATTTTTCCGCATTATATTAGGTATCTAGTTCTGCACGACAAATTAATCCCAAATTTAGCCTCTTAAACAACAAACATTATTATCTTACACAAGGGGACCAGGCTGCAACCAAAGTGCTGACTAGGACTGCAGTTATCTAGTGATCTTGAGGTTGGATGAGGGGAGAATCTGCATCCAAGCTCACCAGTATAATTGTTGGTAGGATTTAGCTCCTTGTGAGCTGTGAGCTGTTGGATTGAGGGTCTCGGTTGTTCACTGACTGTTGGCTGGAGATCTCCCTCAGTTCCTTTCCACAGGGTGGCTTACAGCATGGCAGATGGCTTTCATCAGAGTAAGCAAGTGAGAGAACAGGAGAGAGTGAACAAGATAGAAGCCAGTCTTTTTGTAACTTCATCTCTGAAGTGACATCCCACCACTTTTGTCACATTCTGTTTGTTCCTGGACCTAGCCTACACTCAAGGGGAGGGGATTATACAAGGGTATGAAAACCAGGCAGTGGGGATCACTGGGGGCCATTTTAGAAGCTGCCTATCACACACATTAAAAATTGGTGGCATGAGGGGGGTGCCTGAGTGGCTCAGTCAGTTAAGCGGCCAACTCTTGGTTTTGGCTCACATCATGATCTGAGAGTCCTGGGATCAAGCTCCGTGTCAAGCTCCACACTCAGCAGGGAGTCAGCTTGCAGTTCTCTCTCTCCCTCTTTTCCTCTGCTCCTCCCCTACTCACACACTCATTCTGTCTTTCAAATAAATAATCTTAAAAAAAAAGAACTTCTAATTCAGCAGTATTTATAATAAATAGTTCTTTTTTTAAAAAAAGATTTTATTTATTTATTTGAGAGAGAGAGCACAAGCAGGGGGAGCAGCAGAGGGAGAGGGAGAAGCAGGCTTCCCGCTAAACAGGGAGCCCAATGTGGGGCTCGATCCTAGGACCCTGGAATCATGACCTGAGCCGAAAGCAGCTGCCCAACCGACTGAGCCACCCAGGCGCCCCTATAATAAATAGTTCTTAATAATTAAATGAATCAACATGATTTACAATATAGTATTTTAAAAGTCTAGATCCTCAAACTTTTACCTCAGTTCCAAAGCACCATTCTGTTACACTGTTTTGCCACAGAGCACCTAAGACTCACTGCAAATAAACAGAGGTAGCAAACAAGCAAATACAAATCCCAAGCAGAATTTAGATTAATCTGTCATTTCACTACTTTACAGGAGTTCCTAGCCTGGAGGTTGGTCATTGTGCCCTTTCTCTCAATTCCTAGCATGAAGCACCAAGGCAGAATGAATAAGAAATGATAATAAATGCTGAGTAACTTTGGTATTAAAACCCTTCCTTCCTTTTAGGGGTCAGACTGCTGCTGAATTCTTAGGTAGTCTTGAATTTGGGACACCTTCCCATATGGGGGAGTTCATATCTTGCACAGAGAGTTTCTTTTCTTCATCTGAGCACTTTGAAAACATCTCCTACCCCCAGAGGTCTGGAAATGTAGAGAGATGTTTCTGGTTATCACCATTGAACTAGGATTATTCTTGGCTTTTAGTGGTAATGTGCAGGATGGTCTCACCCCATAAATAATTGTCTGGCTCAAATGCCAGTAGAGTCTCCAGTGAGGAAGAATTTCTCCCTCCTTTCTTCAGTCCTGCCTCCAGTTTAGGTTGTAAGCTCTGGGAGAGAAGCGATATGGTGGACCTGTTTTCTACCCTAACCTCGCTGCCTAGAAGAGCACCTTATAAGTAGTGACTGCTCTGTAAATATTTGTTGAAGGAAGTGCTACTTAAAAAAAAGACAGTGATTGATTGGTGGACAATTAGATATAAAAACCTGCTGCCCGAAATTCAATTTCCTTAGGCCTTAAATTGAAATACCTGGTTTTGGGATCCTGGATACACATGTTTTTCAAGAAAAGTCTCATAGATTTTGTGTATGTCAACTTTGAATTTATCATTTTGGGGGTGCTCGCCCTGGACTGTGAAATTAATCTCAGAGAGCTGTGAGGAATCATGGGCTTAATTTTATTCTACATATTTGTATTTAGATGAAGTAAGATATAATATATTCTTTTTGGGTACCAGTTTAACACTGAATTTATAAAGATATTAACTTGAAAATATGGTTCCCTTGATTTCCTGGAAAAGTGTGGAAATCTTATAATGAAGCTCTGGGAAGTCATAGTCTATTTTCAGTTTGTGAAGTATGATATTCAAGGTTAAAGGGGTAACAACAGATTTGTAAGGCTATAGATGGATGTGATTCTTCTTTCAGTAAGATTTTCCAAAAAGCAAATCTTCTATAAATATGTTTCCTAAAATATACAAAAATACATCAATGATCCGAAATATTGTTTCAATGTAATTTGTATCTTATAGAAACTACATTAAAAGACTTTCTCCTCAATAGTTCAACGAAAAATTTTCATATTTACTTCATTCATCCTTTCTCTTCTTTCTTCTCAATGTTAATTTTATTATCATTTTTAAGCATATTATATACAAATTGCTTTTTCGATTGGCATTTAAAAAGTCTGTTCTCTGGGGATGTCTTTGTTTTGCATTTCTAGTTATTTATACCATCAGAGAACAATCTTTAAAAACATTAGCTTGGGGGTGCCTGGGTGGCTCAGTCATTAGGCATCTGCCTTCGGCTCAGGTCATGATCCCAGGGTCCTGGGATTGGCCCCGCATTGGGCTCCCTGCTCCATGGGGAGCCTGCTTCTCCCTCTCCCACTCCCACTGCTTATATTCCCTCTCTCGCTGTGTCTCTCTCTGTCAAATAAATAAATAAAATCTTAAAAAAATAAAAAATAAAAACATTAGTTTGATCACAAAACAAATATTTACAAATTATTTTTCTGATGGCATCAAGTATGCATTTCACCTTTTCACCTCCTTCCGTATTTTATAGTATACTCACACATTGAGCATTTAATATTTTCTTTATGATTCCACAACTGAGCATCTTTCCCCCCAGACATCTAATTAGTGTTTTTGTCATAGCAGCATATTTTTTTGTGGCATAAAATTGTGCTTTTTTTTTTTTTTTTTCCTGGAAGGGGGTGTTTTAACCAGGCGAGCTGACTGACTCTGGGGACCTATCTTCAAGGCTGGGTTCAAATTAGCCATTTCCATAATCGTCCCTGATCATTTCTGGCTTTTAATTTCTTTTTTAAATGTAGTACCAAGTCTCTTGGAAAATAATGGTCACCAAATAAAGAAAACCACTCCTCCTACAGAAGTACCACTTTCCTGGGAGTAATCACCATTATTTCTAGGCTGGTATTTGTCTGGTTAAGTTGCTTTTGCCAGTGCACACAGCAGTAAATCTCATCAGAATCTGTTCTCCCAGGCATTTCTTCTCTCCCTCGATATGCAGAATCATTTCCTTTTAGTAAATATTTGGATGTTCTGAAGCAAGCTCATTCAACTGTGCTCTATTTTTGAGCTTGCAACAGTTGAGCATTGTGTGTCTGTGTATGGTTAGGTTGTTCTGCCCTCTTCTTTCCTCTGAAACCACTTTTTGGAAAAAAAAAAAAGTCAAAAAACTTTAAATACGGAGAAGATTTGGAGGAGGAAAATACACTTAGAGTGTCATTTCTGTTTTAACCAGAAAAAAGATTTCAAGGCAGAACCTGTGGTGGGAAAACAGAGGATGGTTCTGAGAAATGGCCACAGAAGAACCTGGAGTTGGGACATGTTCTTGCTGAGATGGCCATTGACATATCTGCCCAAGTCTCCATAAAGGATTTTTCTGATTTTATAGGAAAGAAAGGCACCGACCAAAATTAAAAATCTAGACTCTCGTCCCTTCGTATCACAAAGGCCTGAGAAATCGGAAATATGGGATTAGTTCTGCTTTTTTTTTTTTCCTGAGCTAGAGTTATCTCAGAAACAAAGATTAGAGTGGAACGGGCTCTTTACTGCTCTCTAACTGAGGGGCTCTGGATGAGCCCCTGGGGGTGGGACGAATGACTCCTCTGTCTGAATGGCTTCCTCAGCCCCTTGGCCCCTATTTATTTCTTTGCCTGTTGGTCCTCATTGCTTCAGGATCAGAGCATCGCTTCATCAGGGGTTGAGGGGGGCTCATGGCAGGAGAATCATGAGCCTCCAGCCCTCACTGACTGGTCTAAGGGGCAAATCTTCTTCACAAGAAAGATCAAAATAAATACTTCTTGGCTTGAATCAACCAGCCTAAGGGGGAAGGAAACAAGTTGAAGGACTAGGAATAAGCTGATAAAACATAAAAGCAGTAAGTCATAAAAGGTCTTTTATCTGATTTCGGCTTATGAGTTCAGTTGGGTTTCTTAACATTCCAGCAGCCCTGGGAAGTTCCTAAAACCGTCATGCAGTCTTTCATCTCTTTGGGTAGGAAGGAACAGAGCCTTAAGTCTCTTGCAGTATTGCATAAAAAAAAAAAAATCTTGGTCATACTAGCATTCTCACCCATTACTAAGGCCCTACTGACTATTGGGTGGCTTTCAAGAGGTTTCTCTTTGCCCTACACCAAGGAAGACACACTTCCCTATAGAAGTTTGGACCAAAGAAAGCTCTGCTTTTCAAATTGTGGCTTCCAGATAGGTGCTTCAGGGGTTCTGTAAACATTTGATTCAAATATTATTTCCATATTCACCATAACTGTTATATTAATAAGGGTAAATAATGCTGTCATGACAGAATGCCACCCTTAATTGCCTAACACAGTAAAAGTTTTCTTCTTGCCATTCTGAATCTATTGAGGATATTCCTGGTCTGCAGGTGGCCTTCTACATGGACCTTTGGGAACACGGGCTTCTTCCATCTTGTGGCCCTGTCCTCTTGTCTGGATCCTCAGAATCCTTTCCAAACCCCAGGCTGTTGAGGAAAGTGGGGGGGGGGGCGGTGTGTGTGGCAGGTCTGCTAGTGGCACATGCCCCTTCTCACGTTTCATTGGCTAGATCTCAAGACAAACGGCTACAAAGGAAGCTGGGTAAATTGTGGTAGAGTTTTGTACCAGACTGGAAAAGGAAAAAAAGAGCTGATTTTTTGTTAAGAACACAGCTGTCTTTAGCAGAATTTTTTGAAAAAGGATCTTTTAATTCTTTGGAGACCACAGTTTCTTAATATGTTGCCAATTTTAACTTGTTTCAGTGCAGACTTTGGAATTAAGCGTATTTTGCTCTATTTAATTAAATAGCCTAAAGTTGCAAGAAAAACTGTTACAAAAACATCTATCACCATGTGCAGTGATTTATCTGTAGGAATCACTGTCATCACCCTCAAAAGTAGTTGCAAAGAAAATACAAAACTAAATGCGATCCTAAAACTGATGTAAGTCTGCAAGTCATCTATAAATCCTGATCTCATTCATCCAAAAAAACTTCCTTGTCCTCAGTGACTGAGTTTAGAGCCTTTAACAGAAATGTGAACTTATAAAATAAATTTATATCGATAAAATATTTCTTTCATCTGTTCTAGCTCTCTTGGGATTGTGTATAAGATTTATCTTTAAAAAAAGATTTCTATTGCTTAAATTAAAAAGCAGTGATGTCTACAGTCTTTTCCAGCTCTAACATTTATAATGCTTTCTATTTTTATGTGTTATTGAAAGGAAGAGTAACTCTTGATTGCATATAAATGGTGCAATGCAAATTACTCAAGTTGTTTTTCTTAGTAAAAAAGTTAAGTTGCACTTCGGAAACTATTGCACAACGTGCTTCCCCAAATTGTCTTAAATCAATTATTTAAAAAATTCCTAGAGGCTTGAAATCTCCAGAGGTGCTTACCAACTGATAATCGATGCTAATAGTTTCCACAGTTTATGTGATGTTTTGCAAATGAAACATGCTTTTCCTTGCTCATCTCTCTCTCGGTAACTATAATGTCAAGTCAGGGGTCTGTTTAATTAAAGAACCACAGGCCTGCCAAAACCCAGCATTGATTCTCTTCTCCCTTGGATTTCTTCTTGATTAGGTTTGGACATTTGCTTTGGGACTTATGGGCTCCCCTGCTGTCCCTTTAATGGAGTAGCCCCCTGCCTAACTCACTCAGGGCTGCCTTGGCCTGAAATAGATAACCAGGCAACTCAGCCATAAATTAGATGCTGCTGAGGCTCGAGGGGCTGTAGCTTTTGTTTTCAGGGTTGCAGTTTGAGGTGAAGGTCATAATTCCTGTTTTCATGACTGGTGGCAGCCGCTGCAGGGTTGCTAAGAGAGCAGAGTGGATGGGAGAAATGAAGTCTGGTGACCCCGCCTGCCTTGGCATAGATGAAGCCATATTGAGCTGGTCCTCCACTGGGGGAGTCCTTGCATAGGGCCAGGCTCCTAGATCTATCACTGCCCTCTACTGGATCAGCGTAGATGTCCTAGATGCAGAGCGCGGACTTTTTATGAACAATGTTAGCCTTATAGAACTGAGCTCTGAGGAAGTGGAGACCACAAAACTTATTTCTGATTCCACCTGCATGCCATCAGCCAGTGACTATGGTTTGCTTGGTTTGACATCTGCTTGTACAGAAACTAGTCACATCTGTAAGATCTGCTAGATGTGGATTCTATTTGATCTGGCACACTTCCAAAAAAAAAAAAATACCGTTTAGGGTTTGAAAGCAGATGCATTTAGATCAGACACAGGGAAGATAAAATGGCTTCAGAATGCTGAAAAGAGCCAGGCACTTTGAAATAGTGTTTTCATTCAGGACTGATTGTGTATGCCAAAGCTGACCCGGAGAAGTCCCTTTAAAAAATTCCCTTAGAAATTACTATTCTTTCTTTTTTTTGTAAAGATTTTTTTTTAATTTACTTATTTGACAGAGAGAGAGCGAGAGAGAGAGAGCACAAGTCGGGAGAGCGGCAGGCAGAGGGAGAAGGAGAAGCAGGCTCCCTATGGAGCAGGGAGCCCAATGCAGGGCTCAATCCCATGACACTGGGATCATGACCTGAGCTGAAGGCAGATGCTTAACCGACTGAGCCACCCAAGCACCCCTACTATTATTTCTATTACTCTTAATCTTCCATACACAGAAGAGTGTGGAGCCCATTTTCTTTAGCTCCCAACGTATATCCTATATATGGGAATATATGAGGGACCAATTACTCCTCATGATATTCTTTCCATAACTTCTCATTTTCCTGTTTATTTTCAGTCTTTTTTTTTTTTTTGACCCACACCCCTGTTTTATCTTTCATCCAACCCACTGCAAAGACTGAAAAAAAAAGGAATGCCACAGGGGGAAAAATATCAAAGCTATGAAATACATGTTTGTTCTACGTGCTCCTTTCTGGAAAAAAAAAAAAATTCAGATAAGAAAAAAACGGAAATTAAATCAGCCTGCTCGTTCCTCTAGATACCACCCTTCTCTACCCTGTTTAGGGCCTGGGAGGCTGTTTTGCCTTCTGCCTTCCCCTTGAGTTCTGCCAGGGGGAGTGAGGTCAGGCTGTTTATTTCCCTAGCATCCTCCCTGTGAGGTTGCTGTCAACTGGTGACTCTGGACTGTAGGACACAGCTCCTGTCCAGCAGTCCTCTCCACCTAGTTTTCTCTCTACAGGTTCAGGAAACCACTCCCTGCCCCAACCCCTACTGGCCTTGGCTGGTAATGGGGTTTACCAAGCAACCTGTAACATCCTTCCCCTGTATCTTACAAATAGTCCCTTGATACACTCCCCTCAAATTACTCAGTTTAAGAGTTTCATCTCTTGCTGAAAACCCAGGTAATACAATTATCATTACTACTCAGAGATAAGCACTGATAAGCATTTTGGTGTATGTTGCATATCCTTCCCTGCCTTTATTTATGATGCCACATATTGGCAACAGAGTTAGAGTAATTTGTGTATACATCTTTATATCTTATATTTTCCCACTTATAATTACTTATGAGAGTGATCCCCTATCAGTAAAGTCTTCCATACCCCAAATCATGATTTTTATTGGCTACATTTTGTTCCACTGCATGGCTATAACTTAAATTTATTTTAGGATTCACGAGCAGCCTTATCATCTATCTACCTTCTCGTCATCTCCTCAAACGTAGTTGCTCCCTATTTCTTATGTGTGTTTATTTCACAGTTCTGCTTCTCAAGAGAGAAGATTTGACTGGGTCAGTATGTCACCACCCATGTGGGAGGACCCAGAGTGGGCACAATCTTAAGCCATGTTTCCTTATGGACCACGAGTCTCTTTAATGATCAGTCTTCACTCATGTCAGTGGTTGAGTGACTTCTCCAAGGTTTCATTCTAGTAAATTACAGAGGAGAAACTTGAACCCATGCCTACTGTCTCTAAATCTGGGGCTTACCTGCTCCAATGTTGTGTTTACTGATTTGCAAAACTCAAACTCTACCTCTAACCGTGGAAACCACTGTTATAAGTTAAGGAAAAATGTTAATTAAAAAATAACGTGTGGTTCTAAATAAATGAGCTATGAAGCCATGAAAAGACATGGAAGAAATTTAAATGCATATTACAAAGAGAAAGAAGCCAGTCTGAAAAGTCTACTGTATGATTTCAACTACATTACGTTCTGGGAAAAGACAAAAGTGTGGAAACAGTAAAAGTATCAGTGTTTACCAGGGGCTGGAGTGGGGGCAAATAGGTAGAAACTATTCCTGATGATATTACAGTGGTGGATACATATCACTGTACATTTGTCCAACCCATAGAATGTACAACACCAAGAATGAACCATAATGTAAACTATGGACTTTGGGTGATATTGTGTCAATGTAGGTTCATCAACTGTTAACAAGTGTATCATTCTGGTGTGAGATGATAGGAAAGATTAAACGGGTAGGGGCAGAAAGTATATGGGAACTCTCTCTTTTTCTTTAAAAACTTAAACCTACTCTAAAAAGTCAAGTCTATTTTAGAAAATACATTAAATAGGTATAGTATTACGTTTCAGTGCCAACAGACTTGCCGTGTCTGACTAGTTTTCCTTTAAGAAAAATGACCAGCTTTCCTCTTGTATCACAAATTATCTACACTAATTGACATTCCCATCTCTGGGGCTTTCTCAGTGGAAATTGATTTTCCTATTGTTATTTTAAAGCAGCATAGCATTGGTCTCCTATATTCAGATAGTGTGGACACATAATCAATTATAAGATTTATCTAGCTCTGAGGATGTTTTCCTGCTGGAGAGTTTTATACCCGAGTCTTATAGAGAAGATATAAGAGATAATTTTTATTTAAAGCTATGGAGATTTAGAGGAATAAACTAGAAGCTTAGTTTGAGACTTTCAAAATCCTAAAAATCTATCCAACCATCCATCATATAGGACAGAATGATTATATTACCTCCAGAATTAGATGCACAATGGTATGCATGCTGCTTTGAGTTAATCTGACTCTCAATTCTAATGTACACTATATATATCTTTTCTTCAATATACCAAGTACAAAAAACTTAAAGGTCAGAGCTTTGAAATGCCAATGCATTAATTTCTTTTTGTTTAAACAGTATAAGGAAATATTTTTCAATAAGAAGGACCATAATGAGCATATGTGGATAGGTTGCCCTGTCAGTTGCTCAAAAACTAACAACTGAGACCAGAATGTAAACAAGTCTCCACACACACACACACATTTTCTGAGATTGGGGCATTTGAGAAATGTGTAAAGGATTAATGACTAATTAGTGTTGTGTGAGTCATTGTGTGTACTGACCATTCATGCTTCCAGAGTCTCCTTCCTGTTGGTCAGGGGTTATGGCAACGATGTTTTGGAAATCTGGTCACTGCCTAGTTTGTAAAATCTGGACACCCTGGACACAAGAGTTTTGTTTTTCCTTTTGAGTTCTGAGATAGATTCATAGGCAGCTCTTATTATTTATACTAAAGGGGGAAGAGAGAGCTGTAGATCTGATAAGCTTTGACCATACTAAAATCACTTCTATTTGGGTTTAGAATTCATTGTTTAATTTTAGATAGCAGATATACTTTCTTAATCTCATTTTCTTTAGGCCAATCTTAAAAATTATATGACTTGAACGTACAGTGATAAAAGGCAGCAGGGGCATTTCTGAGACATGCAGGGTGACAGGGGAAGGGAATAAGACTTAAATTTTACAATGGCTATAACCATGTGGTTCATCTACATGTAGATAACTTAGTTCTGTGATATTTCCTCACAATGTTGTCTCTTTAAAAGTTGTATACTAATTAAAGAATAAAATTAATAAGATTGTGATTCTGCCATCAATTTGTTATATGATCAGTGTGGGCTGGGAGTAGAGTGACCAACCATCCATCCCTTTTTGCCTAGGACTGAGGCATTCTCAGGGATGTGAGATTTTTCAGTTTTAAAATCAGGATGAATTATTCATTTTAGCTCAGGGGAGTAGCTGTGTCCAGGGAAAGGGTGGGTTCTCCTGGCAACTTGGGCAAGGCATATATTACAAGGTATACAGCCCTGGGGACAGTGAGCAAAAATAGTGGATCAAGGAAAGGGCCAGAGCAGAGTTAAGTAGAGAGGCTGAAGATAATGGCCAAGTCAAAGTGTTAGGCAGTGAGTGGGTGTCCTTGTATGGAGCCAAATAAAATTAGAACAAGCTAGGTCCATTCTAGGTAGATAATGAAGAGTGGTTCCTCTAAGAGTTCCAGAAGAGCTGGCTGCTATTAGGGCCTTCTATTTAGTTTCTTCTGACACAAGGACAGGCTTGTGTGGGCACTTACAGAGCCCATAGAGGAAGCCAGCACTGTCAGATAGTGTGGACACATAATCAATTCTCCTGCTTCTGGCTTGTTCTATAAATTCAGGTATTTAGTACCTGAGTGCATCAAAATGTTTTGAAGTATTTTAGCAACTAAGCAATCCATGCAATGAGGAAGAGGTTCAAACAAATTGCTGTGGTTATGGTTGTCAGGGAAACCATGTCCTTATATAATGTTTGACAGTGGCTCTTTTTTAAAAATACCATAAAAACAAAGCTTGTCTAGTACTATTGGAGAAGAAAGTGTACAATAAAATGCACAAGCCAACTGAAAATTGCACAAGCCTGCATTAGATGCAAAATGCTAGCTATTAACTGATGTGTTATTTTATAATATAGAGGGTCAATATGTTGAAAGGTGTGGCAGGATGGGAATGGGAGTACAATTTACTTTTTGAAGCAAGTCCAAGCTCACACTATATTCTCAAAATATACTGTGTGCACTGGGTTGGGGGGAGGGTGTCCAGAATTGTTTCATTAAACAAACAGACGACCTCGTCTTTGCTATACACAAACTCATGGGATGGAATATTAAACAGATATGATATCACAATCAGTCAGAGGTTTGAATACATTATCCAATGATAAACTCCACTGCTAGAGGCTATAGGACCTGCAGGAAATGAAAAGCCTATCTTTTGGGTTTGTCCAGTTTATGCTTTAAGAGGGAAGGAGTGAGATGTGGTGCATGTTGATGCTAAAGCTCCCTATAGAGGAAAAAAGATCCTAAAATGTTGATAATGAATGAAGTCTTTCTTTTTTCTTATCTCTTTCTCAAGGTGTGTACATGTAGAACAAGACTTCAAGGAGGCGAAAAGGGTTCTAGAGGGGAGGGGGGTGGGGGGATGGGTTAGCCTGGTGATGGATATTAAAGAGGGCACGTCCTGCATGGGTGTCATGCACAAACAATGAATCATGGAACACTACATCAAAAACTAATGATGTAATGTATGGTGATTAACATAACAATAAAAAATTTAAAGGAAAAAAAAGACTTCAAGGAGGGGAAAAATGATGTTTTGGACACGGTAGTATTTGATTCTGAAATTTGGGGTTTCCATTTATAAAATATGAGCTTAAAGTGTGACAAGATGAGGTGAAAGTTGCATTGCAAGGTGAATGATTTTACAGAGAAAAGGGGGAAAGTGAGCCCTTTTGAAGCTCTCCAACCTATGCAAAAGGACTATATTACTTAAGAGATACATGATTTGAGGGGCGTTTGGGTGGCTCAGTCAGTTAAGCATCTGCCTTCAGCTCAGGTCATGATCCCAGGGTCCTGGGATTGAGTCCTTCATTGGGCTCCCTGCCCAGCGGGGAGCCTGCTTCTCCCTCTTCCTCTGCTTTCTGCTCCTTCTGCTTGTGCTCTCTCTCTCTCTGTCAAATAAATAAAATCTTTTAAAAAAAGAGAGATAAATGATTTGAAATGTGGGAAATCAGATGAAAGTCCAACCGGAAGAGATGATTTCTGAATAGATCCTAATGTTTAGAAGAAATTGTTTCTTCCTTGATTGAGCAGTTTCTTTCCTTATTTTATAAATTATCAGACTAATTATTTATGTAACAAAAAATTGAGTTTTTACCTCTCCCTTCCTTTACCTTCAGTGTATATAAATAGCTGTAGGCAGATGACATAGTAAAATGTTCACATTTTTTTTTCTTTACAATTTGCTACAAAGGAAATGTTTGGAGGACTTAAGATGTCCAAAGATAGAGCCAGCTCATCATTGCCTCTGGCCTCACATTTAAGTATATTTTATTTCTAAAAGACTATGGAACACTTTTCTCATCCCACTGCCAATACACATTATTTTAATAAATATTTTAGTGCAGAAGAATAGGAATAGCAAAACAGAATTAATATATTTTAATAACAAGATGACTGACCTCACAAAAGAGAATGCTATATGAAAGTAAACAGGAAATGAACAGGAGGAGGCTAATAAGGCACTATAGAATTAAATGCAGATTCCTGTGGCATTTGAGTTTGTATAAAAGGGGACTGATGTAGTTATTTTTTTAAAAAGTTTTATTTATTTTTTTTTTTGAGAGAGAGAGAGGGAGAGAGCACAAGCAGGAGAGACAGAGGGAGAGAGAGAGAATCTCAAGCAGGGTCCACACTAAGCACAGAGTCCAACACGGGCCTCGATCTCATGATCCTGAGATCATGACCCCGATGAAATCACCCCGGAGCCAAAACCAGGAGTCAGACATTTAATCAACTGTACCACCCAGGCGCCCTGGGCCTGATTTAGTTCTTAACATGTAGGTGATTAATTTCTCCTCTTCCATTACCCACGCCCTACCCCCTAGTCCTGCCAACCATATTTTTTTAGATTTCTTATCCTTTAGGTTCTCTTAGAGTTTCCATTTTCCCATTAGTCAATCTAAAAGCATGAGAATGACAAAAATGGTGAAAAGTCTGGAAATCATATTGCATGAAGCTTGGTTAAAAGAAAAGGAGGGTATGCATTTGAAGGGCTGTCATACAGAAGAGGAATTTAACCTGTTCTGTGTGGTTTTCATAGATGGGACTAGGATCAATGGGAAGAAAATATGTCAAAGTAGACATTCAGTTTCTCAGAGATGCCAAAAATGGGTTAGGCTGCTTGAAGATGCAGAGAACTCATGATTATTGGAGGTGTACTTAGCTTATTACCTACCCTGTCCTGTACTTTAGGTCTCATTTTGGGGGGGGGTCACCTCTAGGGTTTTCACTGCACCAGCTACCTCCTTTCTTTCAAATGGCCTTCCCTCTTAGACTAGATATTCTCAAGTCTATCCCTCTAATCTGAGGTCTTTTCGTTCTAATTTTCTTATCATCCATATATTCCATCTAAGTGATAATCAGGCACCAAGACCTATGGATTTGATCTCCCCGCTGTCCATTGAGCCTGCCCTCTTCTTTCCACCCTGCTGCCATTCCATTGTAGTTCTTGTCTCCCCCTTAAGAGGTAAGTTTTGGAGGGCATGGGTTGCCTTTTATTTATTTATTTTATCCCAAGTTGGTTAGCACAATAGCTGAACATGCAGAAAATATATTTAGAATGAATACATGACCATCAACAATTTATTGTGAGGCTACTTTTGCTTTAAGTGGCAGGTTGATCAACTCATTCAATAAATATTTTTAAACATCTACTATGTGCACTGGGGATATCCAAATGAGTAAGACCACAGTGGTATTCCCCCAAAAGATCGTAGCCTAGTTCAGAGGAAAATATGTAAACAAAATTTGACTTTCCTTAGGCAATGTTATAAAAAGAAATACACCTGATAAACTTAACCAATCAGAATATCCAATTGCCAAATGAACTATTGGGACTTCATCAAGATAAAAAGCTTTTGCACAGCAAAAGAAACAGTCAACAAAACAAAAAGACAACTAACAGAATGGGAGAAGATATTTGCAAATGACATATCAGATAAAGGGCTAGTATCCAAAATCTATAAAGAACTTCTTAAACTCAACCCCCAAAGAACAAATGATCCAATCAAGAAATGGGCAGAAGACATAGACAGATATTTTTCCAAAGAAGACATCCAAATGGCCAACAGACACATGAAAAAGTGTTCAACATCGCTCGGCATCAGGGAAATCCAAATCAAAACCTCAATGAGACACCACCTCACACCAGTCAGAATGGCTAAAATTAACAAGTCAGGAAAGACAGATGTTGGCAGGGATGTGGAGAAAGGGGAACCCTCCTACACTGTTGGTGGGAATGCAAGCTGGTGCAGCCACTCTGGGAAACATTATGGAGGTTCCTCAAAAAGTTGAAAATAGAACTACCCTATGACCCAGCAATTGCACCATGGGTATTTACCCCAAAGATACAAATGTAGGGACCCAAAGGGTACGTGCACCCCAATGTTTATAGCAGCAATGTCCACAATAGCCAAACTGTGGAAAGAGCCAAGATGTCCATTGACAGATGAATGGATAAAGAAGATGTGGTATATATATATGTATATGTACATATATATATACCGGAATATTATGCAGCCATCAAAAGGGATGAGATCTTGCCATTTGTAACAACGTGGATAGAACTGGAGAATGTTATGAGGAGCGAAATAAGTCAATCAGAGAAAGACATGTATCATATGACCTCACTGATATGAGGAATTCTTAATCTCAGGAAACAAACTGAGGTTTGCTGGAGTGGTGGGGGGTGGGAGGGATGGGGTGGCTGGGTGATAGACATTGGGGAGGGTATGTGCTATGGTGAGCGCTGTGAATTGTGCAAGACTGTTGAATCACAGATCTGTACCTCTGAAACAAATAATGCAATATATGTTAAGAAAAAAAGAAGAAGAAGATGATAGCAGGAGGGGAAGAATGAAGGGGGGGAAATCAGAGGGGGGAGACGAACCATGAGAGACAATGGACTCTGAAAAACAAACTGAGGGTTCTAGAGGGGAGGGGGTGGGGGGATGGGTTAGCCTGGTGATGGGTATTAAAGAGGGTACGTTCTGCGTGGAGCACTGGGTGTTATACACAAACAATGAATCATGGAACACTACATCAAAAACTAATGATGTAATGTATGGTGATTAACATAATAATAAAAATTTAAAAAAAGAATATCCAATTGCCACTACTCTGCAGGAGCCTGCCACCAGCTCTGGCAAGTATTCTTTGAGAAGTCGCTGACAGTTGTGGGTTTCACAGGGCTGAAGGTAGATCCCCCCAGAAGAAATAGAGGACACTAATATCTGAATGGGTGAACTAACAAGTTCAGGAAGGCAAGCCATGGGTCTGGTTCTGACGACCAGTCTTTCTTTGCTAGGAACTATCCTCCCTTAGTCTAGGGATTCTCATGTTTTAATTTTTCTACTTGGGCTTCATCTGTCTCCATATCACATCCATACTGGTTCACCATCAAACTGATCACTGCTTAGAATGAGAGTGTACATAGAGCTAGAGAGCTTTGATTTTTCAGTCTGCAGGTGTTTAAAGCTCAGACTTTCTGCTTGGCTTCACAAACATATTTAGCTGTTTTATGGTCACCCTGGTTATTTATTCTCCTGTTTTCACTTTTATGGATCTAAGCAAATGCATGAAATTTTAGACACAAGAAGCCCCTCCAAAGTTATATATTCTGTTAACCAGTTCATTGGAAATGCTTGTAAATGTCTATGTCCTTCCCTCCTTAGTTAAAATGTCTTCTGCAGCTTCAGTGAGAGTGGTTTTATAGAGCACCTAGATTTAAGAATGAAAAAAAAATTCTTGACTGAGTGTGGCCTGGAGGACTTTCCCTCATTACTCGCATGCATTTTTCCCTACTTATTTCTGGTCTCCAACTAATAAATGTCCCCAGGCTACAGTCTTTTTGCAACAAAATGTGATTTTGTTACTTTATCTGTTTCATACTCTTCCCACATAAGCAGCACTGGTTTTACAATTTTAATAAAGGAAGAAAATAAATACAGGAATGTGTGTGTATGTGCATGTGTATAAATATGTTTACATATGTGGGTATACAAGAAACAGATGAGTCAAGGGAGAAAGATCAAAAGAGGCAATAAGACAACTACAAGAAATAAAATTTGGTATTCTGTATTTGTGACCTCAAACTTTCCTTTCCTTTTTGGGGTGGGCTCAAATTTCCTCCCATTAATCTCTAATTGTTCTGACATTCAAAATGCCAGACATTTGAATGAGTTTTGTCTCCTGAATTCTGATTCCACGCTCTGTAGTCCGACTGACCAACTCCATGTTGCAACCCATGACATACATAAGTCATGTGATGCCATCACATCAAAGTCAAATGAGGAACAGGTGAAGTTTAAAGTGTATGAGTGGAATCATGAAAGATACCCTCAGGTTACTTTCCAAAAGAATTTGACTTTCTTAAAATGTCAATATTCTGATTTTATTATCTAACCAGTTGTTCGTTAACCAAAAATGTGTTATATGCCAGTGATGCAAAGCTTATTTACTTTATCAAGTTATTCCATTGCTGCCTTGTGATGATTGGGGGAGGGTGGGGTGGTAGGAGAAAACCAAAAATAACATGTTCAGTTCTTTCTAACTCATTTAAGTTCCAATTAGTCTAACAGGCATTTGTTTTTGGTTATTACTTTCTAACTCTTGAAATCTTCTATCCATATGCCTATACGATTTTGTGTTTCTCTTTCATCTTTTTCTTTTCAGTTAGAATTAGAGAATCAAATGCTGCTATTATTTATTGATCATCCTCTGCATATCGAACTCAACATCTCTACTGGTTTCTGGAGTCACCGGAATGGAAGTGCCTTGGAAAAAAAATATCACCTTCAAACGTTTTGTTCATCGAAGTCTTAAATCCACAGCTTACTTAGACCTCTTGGGCTCAAGATTGCATAGGTCTTTTTTCCTCCGTAGTTCATTCCAGAATTGGATAATAAAGAATTGCATGTTTTAGACAATGTAATATACCCAACTCCAGACTAAGAAAAAGAAGATTTTGGCATGGATAATCTCAAACTTAAAATATGTCAACCATATAATGAAAATTAGACAGAACATTTAAGTCAAGCACGAACTAATCATCTTTCTAAACTTATCCAACGCTCTCTGCCAACTCCTGATTATGTGGGAGTTGCTGATCTGTTTTTCAGATTCTTTAAGGTCTCCTGAGGTCATGTTCTGTCCTAGGATTCAGGTTTCTATGCTTAAATAGAGGCCCAAATTCTAGGCTGCTGCTTCTAAAGAGGCGAGGGAAGAAATCCCCACCCACCCCCGCTTTCTGAATCTTGAGAACCTGGTGTAGGGGTAGGGCCAGCTCTGCTTTGGGTCAGATTAAAGGGCAGCTAAACTGCCTGACTTTGGGAATCTTCCCCAAAGTACCACCTTACCTTGGTCTGAAAAATCTCCTTTAGTGTGTTTTATGCAGAGACTATTGTTTTCCAGAAGACCATTGTTAAAACAATTGAGGCAGGACCAGGGCTGGTCATTGTTATGTAGTATATATTGAGCAACGAATCAGAGCTTTTCTGTATTTGTCCAATGGATGGAGACTTTTTGTCGGGGGGGGGGGGCGCAAAGAGAAGTCCTGATTTACTTGATCTGATCAGCTAAATTTGTTACTATGAATAGACAAAGATTGTGACCAGAGAGTATCACTGGAGGAAAACACTGATGAGAGGCAAATGGTAAGGGGAAATTTGCTGCACATCTGAATACAGAAGCTGAAAACCCTCTAGAAATACTGCATCAGATCTTTGGAGAGTTGGGCCCAGGAATATGTATTCCCCTCCACCCCCACCCCCCCCTCCCCTCAAAATGCAGGAAATTTAGACAGAGCCATGGTTGGGAATTATTCCCACAAAAGGTTGTTTCCTAAAATGGGTTTGAACGTAGTGCTTCCTGGATACATGGAGACATAATAGATGCATATGAAACGCTTAATTGGTTGAATGAACCAGGGGCTGTGGAGAAGCTTAATTATGCTTATAGCTTTGCTACCTTGATTGCATCCAAGGCCCACTGCCAGCTTCTCGGCTATAATCCGAGGATACAGAGAAGACAGGAAAAGCAATGAGGAGACAAGCAAAAGAAGACGATTCAGATAATTTCTTGGGATGTTTTGGGTTATATCTGGTCTCCCTTGCTCCCCCAAAAAGAGACAGATTGACATCCCATCTCCTCTAGCAGGCTTATGGCATATGCATGATTGAAAGTAATTTACGGCACCTTTCCAGACTCAGCCTCCAAGCAGGAAAGCTGACGTTAAAATGGTGCATGTGACAGAAATGTGGCCTTGTGGGAGCCCCAGAGGAGCTCCAAATCAGATCAGCTGTCCTTCATCAATCAAAAGTTGGCTGTAGCTCACTCCTCTATTTGGAACAAGTCTAGTCTTCCATCATTATGGCAGAATGGGTGGTTCATGAATAAGGTTTTAGCATGAAACTCAGTACACACTTGTTATTGTAATCTCAGCCTGTAAAAACGAAACGTCTCAAGGATGAATCAGCCTCATCATCTGCAGTACCACATTTAGAATGTCTTTGTGCATTTTTTTTCTTGGATTTCTCCCTCCTTCTTCCAGTGCAGACCCGTGCCGTGCTCAGTGAGGGTGTCCTTATGCATTCAGCTGGAATCTCCAACTGTAAGTAGGGACTAGGGCAGTCTTCAACGAAGAAGCACTGGCTGGGGGGAAAACTTGATCTCTGTGCCATTTAGGTAAGCACTGTGGTAATCACCCTGCAGCACAAAGTCATTGTGACATGATATTATCTCCACTCCATGGATGAGGAAACAGAGATTCCACGAGGTTGAGAAATTTGCCTAAACTTATATATGTGATAATGTAGGCTGGTAGTCAGGAATGGAGGGTCAGACAGGAGAGGTGGAGGGAAAGGCACAAAAAAGAGAGGATGTGAAAGTTCCAGTCGTAAAGCAAGAGGAAGAGAAGATGTGGAAAGAAACGGGAAGAGGGGTCAAATGGGTGCACTGTTTTTTTGCCAAACGCTATTCACACTGGATTCATTTATAAATCATTTGAAATATGATCAGTTATCTGTGCACTCACTGCTGGTCTAGAGTCTCTTTGCTAATAGCATAGCCAAAGAAGCCCAGTAGGGGAAATTCTTAGTGCAGAGCTGGCTAACAGGTCCAGTGCCAGATCAAGCACACTGGGGATTAGATTTGACCCGTGGAAATGGCATTCTCTACCACTGGTATCAAGTAAATGGGACCCAGTCGGCTAGAGCTCTTACCTGCCCCAGCTCTCCCCTCTTATATGGTCAGCGGGCACGAGGCATGCGTGTTCCAGGAAACAAGTGGTCTGTGTCCTCAGCTAGTCATTGCTCTGTGCCTCTCGCAGCTCAGTGGCAGCAAGTTGTACCCTGAGTCATATCACATCACATGATGCAGTCAGGAAATATGCTATCTGACAAACGTTCCCCGCAACGCTCAGCATGCTCACCTATAGATAAAATAAATGTGACAGAAAAGTATTGAAATATTAATGGTATTTTCTTCTTGGTGTTTTCTTGTACTCTTTGAACATTAAAGGCAACATTAAAATAGCTGCATTTCTTATACTCTTGGACTGAGAGTCACTACCTATTAAATGATCCTTAGCCCTTGAGCAGAACTTGGTGCAACACCTGTAAAATTTTAAAAAATGAACAAGTCTAATAATTTCAGAAGCCTGATAGTTATGCAAACATTAGAGAAGATTGTAGTGTGTTTGTGGTATCTTTACAACTCCCTGGAAAGTAAATATTAAATCCATGTTTTCCATGAGGAACCTTGTTTTCATTAACCCAGTCCTTGAAGAGATCATCAGGGATATCACTGTACATTTAATGAAAGTTTGGGAATTGCCATAGCTTGCACTTATAGAGAAATTTTTGTCATCTGGGAGCACAATAGTCACAAGAGACTAATATATGTTCTTAAGAACCAGGCACTTGAATCTACCTGCATTATGATTACCTTTCTTTTTCCCTTCCCTTCCCTTCCCTTTTCTCCTCTTCCTCCTCCTTCTTGTAACAGGGAAGACACATCAATAGCTCTTCTAGGAATGGGAGTTTGTACTTTTCTTTCTTTTCTTTTTTTAATGATTGAATTGTTGATCACAACAATGCTCTCTGCCTGTCTCCTCAAAGCTGCCATCAGTCCTGGAAACTATTTACTTTGATGAGAGCCAGTTAAGGCACAAACTGAGTCAGAATTCTGGGGGTTATGAAAAGCACAGCAAAAGCTGTGTAATGCAATACACCCTAAATAAAATGAGATTGGACTTCATCCTGTTGTGGGTTTGGAGTGGGGAAGCCACATGATTAGATTTCTGTTTACATGATTATCTTGGCCGCAGGATAGAGAGGAGGCAAGGCGGAAGAAGGGAGACCACTTGGTCATAGTAGTCTTGACAAAAGACAGAGGTAGCCTGGGCTGGTATAGCAAGAGAATGGAGATACACAAGGAGCAAAATAACACAGTATTTAGTGGCAGACTCTATGTGGGAGATCAAGGGACATGCTACATCCTTATTGATGATAAAGACAGATTCTCAGGGGGAAGGATGTACAGAGAATGAAGTGGGGGAGTTTTCTAGAGCTTGAAATTGATTGTTATTCTAACTCTATACGTGATCTTTTCCTTACTAGATGAGAAAGTCCAGGAGGATAGAATCACTCAGTGTAGTTTCTCTCTACCAGTTTGGTATCATGAAAGAACTCACAGAATAACTGGGGTTTAATACCAGCTCTGCAATTTAGTAACTTTGAAGTATTAGGCAAAAATACTTAATGTCTAATCAGAGCCCACTTCAGGCCCCAGGAAAATAGCAGTGAACAAAAATGAAAAATCTCTACCTTTATTAAGCTCTGTCTGGGAAGACAAACAACAAACAACTAAACAAAAAACTAGAGAATCACAAACTGTATTAACTGCTATGAAGGAAATAAAAAAGGATGATGAGATGTAGATAAAGAATGAAAATTGATCAGTTGCTCAAGAGTTGGGGGGAAAACATTACAGGCAGAAGGGACAGCAAGTGCAAAGCCTGCCCATGGGAAAAGGGCCTGGTAGGTCAGGTAACACATGCTCCATAGAAGTAGACCTTGAAGGCTCTATGGAGATTGAATTTTATTCAAAGAGCAAGAGAAACCATAGATGAATTTTAAGCAAGGAAGTCAACATGCTCAGATTTACATTTATACAATGTCATTCTGGCTAATGAATGGAGAATCAGAGAGGGAGAAAGTGAAGAGAGATTAGCTAAGAGACAATTGCAGTTCTCCAGAAAGGATAAAGTGATTCAAATAATAATAATGCACATACAGCCTTACACTCTTGTAAGCATTTTTTTCGTAATTTATACATTTATTTTGTCTAATCTTAAGACAAAAAACCCCACTGAAATATATTACTCAATTTATAAATTTTCCTTCATTTTATTATAAAAATCCAGAAAACTTTAAAAAGTTTTACACTATATGCCTACCCCCAAGATGCTAGAATTAACCTTTTCCTATTCTTGCTTTGTTGTATATGTATCCCCCTAATCATTCCTCTACCAGGCCATCTTATTTTTTGGATGCATTTCAAAGTACAGGTATCAGACACTTCACTCCTAAACACTACAGCACAAATATAATTAACTAAGAATCTATATTTTTTTTAATTCCTTTTTTTGGTCTATGGAATGCATAAATTTAAATGACTATTTGATGAGTTTGCCAATTTCTTTCTTCTCTCCTTTTGGGACCCTGATGACGTTTTATGAGACTTACTGATATTATTCCACAGGTCCTTAAGTCTGTAAATTTTTTTCAATCTTTTTCTGCTATTCAAGTTGGATAATCTGTTGATCTCTCTTCAAATTCACTTTCTTCTGTCATCTCCAGTCTGTTAATCTCAGTTCTATAACTTCTCTTGGTTCTTCGTTAAAGTTTATGTTTCTCTGCCAAATTTTCCTTTTTTTCATTATGTATATATTTTTCTTTGTGATATTGTGCATAGCTATAATATCTGCTTTAAATCCTTGTCTGCTCATTTGAACATCTGGATCATTTTAGGGTTAGCCTCCATTGACTGTCTTTTCTTTCTTTTCTTTTCTCTCTTTCTTTCTTTTCTCTTTCTTTCTTCCTTCCTTCCTTCCTTCCTTCCTTCCTTTCTTTCTTTCTTTCTTTCTTCCTCCTTCCTTCCTTCCTTCCTTCCTTCCTTCCTTCCTTCCTTCCTTCCTTCCTTCCTTCCTTCTTCTTCTTTCTTTCTTTCTTCTTTCTTTCTTTCTTTCTTTCTTTCTTTCTTCTTTCTTTCTTTCTTCTTTCTTTCTTTCTTTTCTTTCTTCTTTCTTTCTTTTTCTTTCTTTCTTTCTTTTTTGAGGAGGGGAGGGACAGAGGGATAGGAGAACCAGGATCATGACCTGAGCTGAAACCAAAGTGGGATGCTTAACCAACTGAGCCACCCAGATGCCCTGGGAGAGAAAGAATCTTAAGCAGGCTCCACGATCAGTGCAGAACTCCACGTTCAGGCTCTATCTCATGACCCTGAGATCATGACCTGAGCTGAAATCAAGAGTCACAGCTTAACTGACTGTGCTGTCCAGGCGCCCCAATTGTTTTTTTCTTTTGAATTTGGTTCATATTTTTCTGTTTCTTTGTGTATAAAGTAATTATGGGGGGTTGTATCCTGGACATGTGGATGATATTCTGTGTAGACTCTGGATTCTGTCAAGTTCTTCAGAAGAGTGTTGATTTTTTTCAACTTAAAATAAAACAACAGCTCTGATCAGAACCTAAAAACTCCGGTTTCTGTTGTTAGTCATTTATATATGTTGACTGATTACTTTTCACAACCCTATCGATTTTATAAGGTAGACCATTTTATAGAAGAGGAAATTGAGGCACAAAGAAGTTAAGTAACTTGCCCAAGATCAGACAGCTAGTAAGCGGAGAATCTTCAGAGTCTGACCTTCAAACAGTTCTTGAAGTGGAGTGCTAACAGTGGGTATAGAAATAGGTGGACAAATCTGAAAATTATTAAGGACTTAAAATTTCTCTAAGACTTGGAGAGATATAAGCAGGTGGTGGGAAGGGAAGAATCTAAAAGTATTCTGGGGTTTTGGCTGGAGCATTGGGATGTGCTGATAAAATTTACTGATATAATGAAAACAAAAGAAATACCTAGATTTTGCTTCGTTGTTGTTGTTGTTTTTGTGGGGGGGAGTATCGTTTTAGGTTTGTTGAATTTGAAATCCTACTAGATATTCGAATGGAATTGTCCAGTGGGCACTTGGGAATATGAGTCTGGAGCTTGAAGGGTGGTTGGATTAGGGCTGGAGACACAACTTTGGTAGTCATCAGAGTATGGGTATCTTTTAAAAACCATTGGATTAGACGAGGTAGCTAAGGCAAAAGTATAGAGAAGGGCTGATGGCTTAGGAAAAATTCCCAAGGCACATAAGCACTAAGAATTTGGGTAGAATTTGGCAAAAGAAAAGAAGAAAAAGCAGCTAGTAATTGTGAAGGAGACCAAGAAGAACATAGTGCCATGGAAATCAAGAGAAGAGAAAGTTTTTAGGTGGTAGTAATGTATATGAAATGCTGTTGGAATGTTTAGAAGGATGAGGACAAAAGAGTCTCTGTTGGATTTAGCAAAGTGGAAGTCAATATAGTAATAAGGTTGGGATATGTACTGGAATGAAGAACCAATATTTGAATGAGGAAGTAGAAACAACAAGTTCTGAACCACTGGTTAATAAGGTCTATTGTGAGCGAAGAGCAGAGGAATAAAGAGAAATTTTTTATGCAGGTGGAGATGATACAGTAGAAAGGGAGACCTTTATCAATATCAGCCATTAATCAAGTAGCTCATTTAGCCAATTCGTTGGATTGTTTTGAAAAATCAAATGATTTCTGCACAACTGCTCTGTAGACTATAAATTACTTTAAGAAGAATTTTAGGACTTTATTATTTCTAGGCTTTGTAATTTCTGTGGGTGTTTCTGTTTATCTTATACAGTAAGTACCTATTGATCAAGGCCCCCATTGGTTTTAAGTTCTTTTATGTTGTGTTAATAAAAGTTGATCTTTAAACGAGTGCTTTTTCTAAATTATCTCTTTTTGGAGTTTTGACTAGTTGTTTTACTCCTCTGGACTTCATTATTCTATTTCAAAAATGTGTGGTAAATGATGAAACACTCTCTCTATTGTTATAGAGAGAAGTCCAAACATATTGCTGAGTGGAAAAGAGGGGTGTTTGAAAACAACATATGGTGTATAATTTCATTTTTTGCAAAACTGTATACATCAATGTATTTATTTCATTCAATTCATTTATTTCATATGTCAACATCTGGACGTATTATTAACAGAATATCAAAATGGAACTGTTTATCAAAATTTAAAAATATGAAATAGTAAAACTAAAGAGAATAAAGAAGACAAAACCAGGCAAAAATAGATAATATTTTCTTTCCCAAGGTAGGTCAATTTTATCATATGCAAAGGGATAAGTCTCAAAATCAAGGTGGATTGCATGGAGAGAAAACCAGCTCGGTTTATGTGACCATGAGCCCACAGAAAAGGACCATGTTAATTTTGAACTTACTACTACTACTAAGTGGAAAAAAAAATCACCCTGAATCCAGGTGTCTTTTGATCCTTATCCTTTCCCATTTTCTATAAGCCATTCCTTCAACAAAGCTCGCCTCCATCTATGCTTCGCTAACAACACCAGCTCCACTTCCTGACCCAGTTCTGTATGACTTCTTTGGGTTCTGGCTTTGAAGATTTTGTCGATTGAATCCTGCATCCTTCCTTTTATTCTTGGCTTTATCCAGAGAATGCTGAGTTCCAGCTCAGTGTCAATTTTGGAACACAGATTTCCTGCCTGGCTCTGCAGGACAAATGCTACTCTGCCAGGGTTTTTTTTTTTTTTTTTTTTTTTTGTGGCTTTGTTCTACTCTATCTGCAGTGGCCAATAGTAGGCGTCATGTTCTGGTGCCCTCTGATGCAGTCTGCCACTTGCCCGACTACACCTTGGCTTACCTCCCTGTGTGCCAGTGTTCTTTGTGATTGCCCTTTTTGAATTAGACACGCTTTATAAGAAATTGGTAATTGTGCTTATTTTTGGCTGCTGGGAAATGAGTCTTACCTTAAAAAAAAAATCTTATAATTTTTCCAATAGTTTTCTTTGCTTTGAAAAGTTATCTGGGGGCGCCTGGGTGGCTCAGTCAGTTAAGCGGCTGCCTTCGGCTCAGGTCATGATCCTGGGGTCCTGGGATCAAGCCCCGCGTCAGGCTCCCTGCTCAGCAGAGAGCCTGCTTCTCCCTCTCTGCCTGCCTCTCTGCTTACTTGTGCTCTCTATCTCTCTGTCAAATAAAATAAAATCTTTAAAAAAAAAAAAGAAAAGTTATCTGAAGGTGAAGGAGTTGAAGGACATATTCTTGGGCTGTTTACTCTGCCTTAGAGGCCCTTTTTTCTTCTTGCTCCTTATCTAGTACAGCCCTACCTTCAAGGTCCAGCTGAAATCCCAGGCACTCTGTGAAACCTTCTTCATCATTCCTGCTTTGGGGATCTGCCCTTTCTCTGTGTTTTGGTATCACAGAATATCTGCACTGTTTTGTTTGGTTTTCCTTTCCAACTTAACCTATGCTGCCTTACCTTTCCAGTTAACAATTTAGCTTTGTTCTTCCACTCACTCATTTATTCCAGGTATAGGCTCTGGAGTAAGAGTGCCTGGAATTCCAGCTCTGTCTCTGGTTAGCTGCACTATCTTGTTAAAGACACTTACCATTTCTAGCCTTAGGCTCCTTCTCTGTTCAGTGTGGTAATAATATAATAATATCCATATTTTGAGGCTATTGGGATAACATGGAACATGTTTAATACAGTGCCTGGCACTGGTATCCAATAATTTGTATCTTTTGTATTCTTATTGTTATTTAACTCCTCTGTAGTTAGAAGAACTGGAGAAATAGTTATAAAACAGACAATATTCTACAGATCTGCCTTGATAGAACTTACATTCTAGTCCTTAATAAGTAATTACTCAATTATTTCTTTTAAATTCTACTCTTTTAAGAAGTACAGGGTGCTATGAGCATGTCTTCTGACTTCCTCTGGAGGGTTTGAGAAGGTCCTCCTAAGGAAGCAATAAATGACTTTAAATTAGAGAAAGGGATAGATATGAATCAGGTTAATGTCAGGAAGAATATCAGGAATGAGAGAATCCAGAAGGCAAAGGGAACAGCATGCGTGGGAACTCTGAACCCAGGAAAACATGAAGCATCTGAGATACTGAAAGGCAACCAATGTGCCTGGAACTCAGTGATCAAATGAGGTGATAGTTCCTAGACAGCCACCCCCGGGTTTTATGTCTCATCATTTTCCTAATATCTTGTGCCTACATATTAAGGAGCCTAATTAATACTTGTTAATAATTAAGTCTACGTGGATAAAGCTGGTTCATCTGATTCCTTTAGGCACCAAAAGAAAATGGTTTTCTGAGTCAGTGATGTATAAGCAAGGGTCCAGCCAGGAAAACAGAAACATGTTGGGCATTTCAACCTCGAGGACTTAACGTGAGGAGGTAGTTACACTGGCATCAGAGAAATGAAAAACCAAAGCATGACACTGAAGTAACAAAGAAGGAGTAACTCCAGGAAGCCACCACTTCTCCAGACCAGAACCTCAAACTTGTCTCCATTGCATCTCTTCCCTACATCCAGTCTTCTTGCAAAATCCTATCTTTATAGCCCAGAGGAGCTGGAACTCAGGACTGGTGTGGGGGTAGGAGGAGGCATGTGGGGGAAGGAAATGGTCTCTCTGGCTGCTACTCAGCAGGTGCTGGGAGGACTTTCCATGTAGTGCTGGTACCTGTATCTCTAAGAGTGAACCACTCAGGTTAGTTCTAAGAATACTGAAATAAAGCAGGAGACTGAGACCAATTGTCCATCCCAGGCTGGAGGGCCATTGCTAAGACAACAGTGATAGGAACAGGAAGAAAGCAGAAAGGATCCTGCCTTCTAGTCTTTCTCTAGTAGCCACGATTGGTGGAAACCAATAGGGAGTCAGAGTGCAAAGGGGACACATGATTTGCAGAGCCCTAGCACCAGCGTCACATAGCATAGTATAGAGGGGTGCATTGAAGTTTTTATCTCTATGATAGGTTTATAGAAAAGATACAGGGGTTGGGTGTTGACTCTTGGTTCGGATGTTTGTTTGTTTTTTATTAACATATAATGTATTATTTGTTTCAGGGGTACAGGTCTGTGATTCATCGGTCTTACAAAATTCACAGTGCTCACCATAGTATATACCTTCCCCAATGTCCATCGCACAGCCTCCCCATCCCTCCCACCTCCTTCCCAACCCCTCCACTCCAGCAACCCTCAGTTTGTTTCCTGAGCTTAAGAGTCTCATGGTTTATCTCCCTCTCTGGTTTCATCTTGTTTCATTTTTCCCTCCCTTCCCCTATGATCCTCTGTCTTGTTTCTCAAATTCCTCATATCAGTGAGCTCATGTGATACTTGTCTTTCTCTGATTGACTTATTTCACTTAGCATAATATGTTGTTGCAAATGGCAAGATTTAATTTTTTGATGGCTGCATAATATTCCATTGTATATATATACACCACATCTTCTTTATCCATTCATCTGTTGATGGACATCTCGGCTCTTTCCATAGTCTGGCTATTTTGGACATTGTTAATATAAACATTGGGGTGCACATGCCCCTTCGGATCACTACATTTGTATCTTTGGGGTAAATAGTGCGATTGCTGGGTCGTAGGGTAGCTCTATTTTCAACTTTTTGAGGAAACTCCATACTTTTTCCGGAGTGGCTGCACCAGCTTGCATTCCCACCAATAGTGTAAGAGGGTTCCTCTTTCTCCACACTGGCTGGGATCTTGATCTTGGGGTTGTGGGATCGAGCCCCTTGTCGCCCCCCTTCTGCTCAGTGTGGAGTTTGCTTGGGATTCTCACTCTACTTCTCCCCTCCCTGCTGCTCTCTCTCTCTCTCTAAAATAAATAAATAAGTCTCTAGATTAATAAAAAAGATACAGGGGATAGGAAGGTAAGAACAAAGGAGAAGGTAAGCATTGTTCATTGGATATCAAGGGTGACATAGTCTTGCTTTGGACAGCACCCGATTTTCTGATTTCTGATCTTTGACATATAATAAGTTACTTTTAAAAACTTTGCAGAAAGAAGATTCCATTGACCCTTTCTTTGGTGGTAATAAGATGAATTCCTCCACTAATGTAGAACCACAGTGAAAATGTCTATATAAGTTTATGCCCTCTCGTCTGAGTTGGAAATATATATGCATATGTATATATGTATCTATGTACGTATATGTATCTATGCACATATATGTAAAAATATATAATACATACATGTATACACACATATATACACATCCATATTTAAGTATATAATGTCTATTTAAGTATATATTTTAAATGATTGAAAAAGAACAAACTTTGCAAGTTCTCACTCTTGGGCTTAAAGCTGTTGAAAACTAGCACACATTTCATTAAAAGAAGACTGCTGGTTTTTACACAGGCCTAAAAGGGTCTTGCCATATACCATATCTGTTGCTTGTGCACTCCAGGGAAAACTCTGCTTCCCTGCTTTTTCCTTGCTGGTTGATTGTAGACTCCCTGGGATCTGGAGAATCATGTGTGCCTTTTTTCCCAGCTTATGGCCTAGGTTTCAACTACCTAGTGAAGCTAAACAGGCACCACCCAGAGACCTTTTTATTACTCCCCTTGCCCTGAGTCCCATGGTGTGGAAGATTTCATCACCTAAACCACAAATCATAGGTTACAAATCATTTCTCAATATTTATGAATAAAAATATTCTTAAAAGCCACTATTTCAACACTAAGTTGATTGAATTCCAATCACAAGCAAACGGATGTTTGGGCCGTCCCAAATAGTTCCAACAAAGACAAAAATGTGATGTTAATTAGCTATTTTGGAATATTAAAAGTAATGATTGGATCCCTAACACTACTTTTAAGTATCTAAGAGACACAGATTTAGGCATAATTAATTTTTTCCCAGGTGTACTGTATTAAAAGATGTGTTTGCCTGGAAGGTCTACTTAGTACAGAAGTGTGACTTGACCAATTCCTCAATATGACAATACTTGAATTAAGTACTGTAGTTCCTTTATTTCAACTCAATTAGTGAAATAAGTACTTTGGTGTGGAAGGAACTGATGCTACAACATTTTCATATAAAAGGAGGTTTGAAAATGTTATTATATCATTCAAATTGACTCATCTGTCTCAAACATTCATTTCCTAGAAATAATCCAAATAATCCTTTGTAATAATTGAAACCTTCTTGTTTTATTTCACCTGCTTTTCTTGCTCTGATTTTCAACATTAGAAAGCAATAATAACCTTGGTAAAGATAATTCTTGTGGATTATTATAGCATGGCTAGTCCTAGCTGGCCATCAATCCCTCAGTAATGCCAAATACTTTTATTCTGTTAAGTCAACACAACCCAGAATTACTGACAGTCACAAACCAAGGTCTGATAATTCAGTGTTCAAATGTAAAACAAAATACAGTTTTTATCAGAAATACAAAATACGGTAAACAGATAAATATATTTTTCAAAAATATGGGCTTGTTACAGAGACCTAAATAATTACCCAGATATAAATTTTTAAAAATAAAGTATGCACTATTTATATGTTTGTTTTCCTGCTGGTAACAATATTTATGTGAGAAACGGAAAAAAATTCACAGTGCAAGCACGGCATAAATCTTTGATGGGGTTTAGAATTCTTGGCACCTTTAATCTGCATGATATTTGCTGCCTCTTCACAGGACCCATTATGGGTTTGAAAGACCAGTCATCAAAAGTTAGCTCATTTATTCCGGACGCTTTGCTTGTCATTCAAATATGTTACCACAAAGTGCTGGGTAGTGCCTTGATTATGTTGTAGAGTTGCGTACTTTAACTTTAATGCATTAAAATGTAATCTTACTCACATGGTAAAGCGTAAACATTGGACAGAACTATGAAATACAATTATTATTTTTAAAGTAAATGACAAATTGAAAACAAGATTAAACCCAAAGACTGAGATACGTTTCTGTACCTTTGTTAATGACCCTTTGCTGTTGTCAGTCAAACCTCAGTTCCTGTCTCTTTCTACTCTGGAAAGAAACTGCTCATCCCCAACTTGGCCAAAGACCTTTTTTGGAGCTTTTCCACCACACTGAGATTTTTAATGGCTTCACTAGATAGTCGTTTACTATCCTCCTAAAGTCTTTTGTCTTTAGCTTCTTCACTTAGCACTACTTAGTTCTCTCACTACCTAAGTTCCAGGTCCCAGTCTTACTTTCCCCTAAATAGGGTAGAAAATTGTCCCTCTGATTCACAAGGCTGCTGTTGATGGAGAGAAATTACAGATATGATGTGCTTCTCCCAGGCAACAGCACACCTAACAATCACATTTTTCCCTTCAACTATACAAAGACTTTTTAGCTTCCTTTGCCTTTCTTTAAAAAAGCTCCTCTGAGTTACTTTTCTCCTTTCTTGGCAAACTGCTTAGTTGAGTGCCTTTAAAATGAGATGTATATCACATCAATTCTATAGCAACCCTCATACCCAAGATCTAATATGTTTTCTTCCTGGTCTTATGGAGACCATATATGCTAAGTTAATAATCTAAGTAATATCAGAGTGTAACTTTGAAAACCACATTGAAATTCTTCCAGAGAGCAAACAAAAAGTACATAGTAGTTTTAAGACAAATTCAAATGTTAGGGAAAATAATAACTGTATGTAACGAAACTTGTTGTAGCTAAATTATAACAGCTCCCAATTATAATAGCTCTTGGTAGGCAGAGCCCATATTTGTGGAGGAGGGAGGAAAATTTGCCTAAGAGCCAAGGAGATTTTTGAGACTGAAGAATCAAGAACCTGACCCATCTCTTTTGAGTTTCAATGTTATTAGAATATCTTCAGTAGACAGAGTTGATACTAACTGAAGTCTACTGGCAGGAAGGACTCCAGACTCTCCTAAGAAATGTGCAAAACTGGTACCTCAGTTTTGACGTCAAGGTTTGCATATTAGAACTACTTTTGGTCAAGCAAGAAACCTGCTTGGGTCATGTTTTAGATGGAGTGACTGAAGATTTGATCATGACCTAAAAGAAGTGTAGCAAGGACTAGCAAAGAAATCATTACAAGTGGACAAACATTCTTTGGAAAACATTCTTTGGACAGCCAATGCACAGTAGCTATGGGATGTGGCTACTATTGAGCAGTTATACTAGTGGTCTGGTTAGACTTCTTGGTTCTCTTCATTTGGAATCGGGAAGTAGGACTGACCACTCTGGATTGAATAAACCTGAAGAAACTTGTAGAGTTCAAAGCAAGTATGGTTCCTAAAGGCAAATATAGGACTTCAGCTGATGAAGTAATTAGTGATATTATAAAGGAGTTACAATCACCTTTGTATTCTAAGCTTGACTTAAAAAGTAGTGTCAATAATGTAGGTTTGAAAATGTTAAGATACTCAAAATTTATTCTCAACTTCCAAAAAATTTGGAATAACATCATGTTTGTTACATTAAAAATTTTTTTGGAGGGGCGCCTGGGTGGCTCCATTGGTTAAGCATCTGACTCTTGATTTTGGCTCAGGTCATGATCTCAGGGTTGTGGGATCTGCCCTGCGACGGGCTCCATGCTCAGTGCAGAGTCTGCTTGAGAGTCTCTCCCTTTCTCTCTGCTCCTCCCCCAGTTCACACTCAAATAAATAAATAAATAAATATAATAAATAAATAAATAAAATCTTTTAAAAATATATTTTTGCAAAGGTCTTATCTCTCTCTAACTTTTGTTTATCGAAGGGCATGACTTTATCTTCATTCTTGCTTCACCTCCCATGGAGTACCTCAAAGTGCTCTACATAAAATAAGTGTTAAATTATCTAAATCAGTATTGAATTATGGAATGAAGGCATAAATTTGGAACATCCAGAATATTTCAAATACTGAAAGATACACACATTTTTAATGAGAAATACTTATTTTATTTGAGAAAATGATTTTTTTACAACCAAGGTTGAAAATAGTGGCTATGGTGTTATGATGCTCAGAGAGCTGGGTTGAGAAGGTGAATTTAAGTAAAAAGAAGAATTAGCTCTCAGGTGTGCAGCCAGAAATTTTGATTTGTATTTGGAACTTGCTGTTACATATTTTTGGAAAGTCTTTTGATCTCAATTTTCTAATTTCTTTGTCAATCTTATTTGTCATTATATATTTTATATATTGTATTAAAGTGTGTTCCAGTGGGTTTATTCTCAATATTTAATTTTTAAAGGTTTACATCCTATTCTCGTAAAAAGTCCATATCTTGTTGGTAATGATTGTTTATGTGTCAGCTTGGCTGGTCCACAGTACCCGGATATGTGCTCAGACATTATCCTAGATCTTTCTGTGAGGGTGTTTTTGGATAAGATTAACATCTAAATTGGTGGACTTAGTAAAGTAGATTGCCCCCATATTGTGGCTGGGCCTCATCTAATCAGCTGAAGGCCTGAATAGAACAAAAGACTGACCTCCCCAAGGAAGAGGAAATTCTGCCAGCAGATGGCCTTCAGACTTGAATTGTGGCATCAGCTCTTCCTTGGTCTCTAGCCTGTTGGCCTACCCTTGCCAGGTGCCACAATCATGTGAGCCAATTTTTTAAAGTAAATCCATCCATCTATCTATTCTATGTACCTATGTACCTATGTATCTATCTATCTATGTATCTATCTATCTATCTATCTATCTATCTATCTATCTATCTATCATCTATCTATCTCCTATCCGTACTGTTTCTCTGGAGAACCTTAACTAATAGAAAATTAATGAAAGAAAAAAACACAGAAACCATGGTATAGCAGGATTGTCATATACAGCAGTTTCAAAATGAATTATCTGGTATTCTCTTTAATTTTGAGGAAATGTAGAGAAGACGAGAATATATTCAGTGACAGATGTAGGGAACAGAGTAAGGCATTAGACTGTGATACTATCACTAGTTACCCTCATATCAATTCTTCTTTAAGTGATAGGCTCCCCTTTCACATCTTCATTTGCAGCCATGTGTGGTCTTGTGTCTAAGCTCTGTCCAATGTTATATGCAATAGACTGGATGTTTATTGACCTCCCAAATTTGTATGTTGAAATTCTAAGCCACAGTGTGATGGTATTTGAATATAGGGCCTTTTGGAAATGACTAGGTCATGAGGGTCGAGCCCTCATGAAATAGATTAGTACTCTTATAAAAGACCCCGGACAGCTCCCTTGCCCCTTCTGTCATGTGAGCAACAGAGAGAAGATGATCATTTATGAACCATGAGGCAGACCCTCACAAGACACTGAATCAGCTGGTGATTTGATCTTGGACTTCCCAGTGAGAAATAAATATCTGTTGTTTATAAGCAACCCAGTCTAAGGTACTTTGTTATAGAAGTCTGAATGGACTGTGATAGAATGTAAATGAAAATGTCTTTCATTTTCAGCAAGTGTACCTAAAAAGAGGGGTCAGGTCCTTCTTCCTTTCTTTTTCTAACAATGGTTGGAACCATCTTGGACAAAGAACTGAATATGAGAATAGAAGCCTAGTTTTGGGCACTGCAAGTCTCCAAAGCAGCCCTGGCCTATCTACCTCTAGATTTTTTTTTTACATGAAGAAGAAATAAACTCTTAATTTGTTTAAGCTACTATTACATTGGATAGCCTATATTCAGAATGTAATCTCAATTGATATATAGTTATTAGGAATTTGGAGGTTGAAGCCCATATATTGTCTCAAAATGATATTGTTAATTCTGTAATTTGGGACTCTCTTTTGTAGACCTCAACCTCCAGACAGGGATATAGTATTCTAGTGGACAAAACTGAAAATTTTTCACCTTGTTACTTAATATTCTTCATCCACACTGTAAGAGAAGAGTAGCAAATATAAAAATGATGATAATTATTTGACTTCTTATTTCTGAACAGAAGTCTCCATTCAAATTACATCTGTGCTCCATTCCATTTCAAACTGAAGAGTTTCTCAAGCTAATTTAGATTTTGTATTTTCTATGTCTTAGGAAGATATAATATTGGTTTTACTTGGATTCACTTAGAATTGAATTTAAATTCACTCTAACTAACATATTGCTTTGGGACCTTTTTTTTTTTTCAAACCTCTACTTCAAACATCCATTAGCCTAGTAATCAACCAGTAAAGACTAGCTGTGGATGCCCCAAAGGTGCTTGAGCCAATTGCTTCAGCCTTTCTACTTGTTAACAGCATGCTTTGGTACTGAATGACCTCAAGTGTTGTTTTTATGGCTGTAACTTCAGCTTTAGCGCTGCTATTGGCCCTTTGGATTGGGTGTTCATAATTGGTTTTCATGGCATCTTATCATTGGTTTTCCTTAAATGACATTTAGCTTGTTTTTACTTTCTACCATTTACACCCTGAGTTAGCTTGACCAAAGTTTTCCCTTAATATCCTGGTTGTTGATGAGGCAGGAATAGTCATGCTGGGAAGTGGGAAAGGAGTTGGAAATATGGAGAAGGTTGGCCATTTTGTTACAAGATTCATTTTTTCTTTTGAGAGAATATTAATAGCTTCCATCAGATGGGGGACAGTGAAAGATTTTAGGTAAGGAGTGAGCTGATCAGATCTATATCTAAAAATATGATTTTGGTGGCCATATGGAGGGTGGCATCAGGAGATGATATCTAAGAGAGTAATAATGGTTAGGTGGTGATTGTAACAGTCTGGATGAAAGACAGTAAAGCCTAAATGTAAGCACATAGCAGTGATTATGGATAAAAGGGAAATTTAAAGAACTATTTAGGGAGTAGAGATCAAAGTATATAGAAATCAGATGTGTTATTGAAGGGAAGTAAAAAAAAAATCTAGAATGAGCCCTGTATGTTGCTTGAGAAACCACTTTGAGATTGGTCTGTTCCCAGAAATGGCAAAAGAGATAAACAAGGATATAATTTAGAAGGAAGACACTAAAGTCATCTTGGGTTATGCTCAGTTTGAGAGCCTCTGAGCCATTTTTTGGGCCTAGTTTGCATTTGAAAATACAAATCAGCAGGTCACAGGAGACATATGGATGGTAGAAATGGAAGTGGAAATCCCCAGCAGTTGAAGCCAGGGAAATGAACAAGTTACTGAGGGAGAACACAAGCTGAGAAGAGATGAGTTCTTGATTAAGGATAGAGTCACAGAGAATACCAAATCATGAGGTAAAAGAAGAGAATCTTCAAAAAAAAAAAAAAAAAAGTGAGAGTGAGTAGTAAGAAAAATTATGAAGAAAAATTATGAAGGAAAAAAGAACTATGTTGAAATCTCTCTTCATTTCAGGAAAACAGTTTAAGAGCTGTGGCAGACACAAAGCTCTGTGTTCAATAATCTGTTTTGCTCTGGGCCAGGAAGACTGCATTTTCCAGTCCTCACCGCACCTCCATGGGACCGTGGGACTGAACACTGGCCAGTGGAAAGGAGGCAAATGTGGAAGTAATGTAGTATACTTCCAAACCCCGTCCCTAAAACATTGCAGGTGATCACGTGCATGCTCTCTCCTTCCCATCCATGGGACTGGATGGAGAGTCATGCAAGAGAGCTTTCTGATTAGAAATACCTATATCAGACTTCACTTGACTGAGAAATAGACCTTTACTGTGTTAACCTACTGAAATGTTGAGGTTATTTATTATAGCAGTTAACCACCTTGATGGATACAACAATTTAAAAAAGTATCTTCAAATGGAAGTAGGCAAAATAGGTTAAGGAGATTAAGAGGTATAAACTTCCAGTTATAAAATAAATAACTCATGGTGGTGAAAAGTACTGCATAGGGAGTATAGTCAATAATATTGAAAACAATAATGGGGATATGTAATTTTAAGTTGTACTTTTGGTATTGCTGACACACTTTAAAAACAGCCATCTTAACAATATGCATCTTTCAAGATACTTTATTTGCTGTCTTTTGAAGCAAGGATGTAAGTTTCGGGGTCATTGGAATGGCATCAAATCTTAAATTTATGTTTAAAACAGAGTAATAATAGATAGAGGAACAGAAAGTTAGTACACACATATACACTCAATGATTGTGTCCTGATGATGTTATAGCCTGTCAAGGACACTAGCAAGCCTTTTCTCAACCATTCTCCTTGGGGTCATCAAACCCTTACAGGGTAGGGTCTAACAACTAAAATTCCTAGCGTCAAGGGGTCATGACATTTGCATGTGATTTCCTTGAATGGAATGTCTAAGCAATGGTTTACTACTATGATGGAAACATCCTGGTCCCTGAATTATGAATCAAATATAATATAATATGTACCTGAGTGTAAGAAGTAACAAGGACACAGAAGGAGTTTTTCCCAAGTCAGTCTTTTAGACTAATAGAAAAGGCCTCAAAGGCAGCCTCAGGAATTATGAGTTCCTCAGGGGGGTATGTTCAAGAAAGTAAATTCAACCACATGAAAGAATTTAGGCAACAAAATTCATAACCTTGGGATTATAGTCCCAAATAAAAAATGGATCCAATACTCATTTAAATGATTAAATGGGGGAGAAAAGACAAATCTCCCATTAAAAAAAAATCCAAATAATTTAGGTTGATACTGCCCCTTCAAGGAGGTGTGGACTACACTTAGTGGCTTGCTTCCAAAGAACACAGGAAAAAAAAAGGAAGAAATAACTTTATAGTGGAGAAATCTGCTTTATGCTGCAAATGCTGCTTTAGCCAGCCCATCAAGGTTAACACCATCAACATATACCCTTGATATGACATGATAAGAATGACACTTCACCTCTGTGGTCTTCCTCTCCAAACCTATAATCTCAGTGAAATCATGAGGACAATATCAGACTGAAAAACCAAAGTGGGTGACATTCTATAAAATACCCGACCAATACTCCTCAAAACTGTTGAGGTCATCAAAAACAAAGAAAGTCTGAGAAATTATCACAGCTAAGAGGAGTCTAAGGAGACAATGACAACTAAGTGCAATGTATCCTGCATGGGATCCTGAAATAGGTGAAGACTATTCAGAAAAACTAGAGAAATTTTAACAAAGCATGGTTTAGTTAATAATAATGTATCAATATTGGTTCATTAGTTGTGACAAATGTATCACAGCAATCTAGGACGTTAACAGAAGAAACTGGGTGTGGGATACGTGCCAACTCTCTGTACTATTTTTGCAACTGTTCTAAAAATCTAAAACTATTTTAACATGAAAAAAATTTGTTTTTAAGAAAAAGAAATTCAGAAATAAAACATTCGCTTTTTTTCTTAAAGAATAAATCTAAGCATATAGTTCACAGCAAAATTGACCACAATCCCCTTTCTTTCTTTTCTGATTCTCTAGCTCTCTGAAACTCACTGGTGGACTCTCTCTCTCCCCAAATCCACATTGGTTGCTCATTTTCATCTGTCTCCCTGGTCACCTTGAGTATACGCTTCCCTAAGCTCCATCTTCCTCAATACAAGATGTTCCCCACCAGACATAGCCCAGTAGAAATTTAGTTTGTTCTCTGTGGTTACTGTTTTTCTTGGAGAGGTTAGGTGACCAGGCTCTTGTCCTCTGCACTCTTTCTCATCTTTGTTTCATTTATGGCAGAGGGCTGGGGTGAACTGTGGACCTGTTGATCATTCTCAGTCCCATTACATGCACAGATGATGATAAACTAGAAAATTAAGGGGGGGGTAAGCAAATCTCTTTATTTTAGAAAAGTTACTGCTAAATTAGCATAGGAGGAAGTAAAGGTAGGCCTTAACTACCATGCTGTTTATATTTACCCCCAAATGTCATATATTTAATTAAAATCATTGACTATGAAATTTGAAGGGAATTGAATGAATATCTAATTCTACATTCTCAAGTTACACATTGGGAAAATAAGAATCAGATGGTTTTTGTGACCAGCGCAACATAATGCAGTTAGTGATCAGAAGATCCATGACTATTCTCCTCCTCTTCATTTTTCGTGTTCTTCAAACACTGAATTCAAAATTTTGTCATGATTGAGGAGAGTTGACAGCTTTGATGTGGTAATTCTTCTTTCTTGTCAAGCAGGGAACATGGAAAGAAATGAAATAGGAAATGAATACACTAAAAGGATGAGACTGATCAAATACTGTTATATTCCTTTTGACTTAAAGACCTATCTAGAGATTTGCATCCTGTAAGAAGGCTTGCATGAGCAGCATGACAACCTGCTTGATCATACAGCCACTACTACTTTACGGTGCTTGGTCTCCAGAACTATGGGGCTTCTGAGCACCAGCTTTCAAGTAGATTCCTCATTACATAACTTGCAACCATTGTTTTTATTTAAGCCTTTGAAAGCATAAGAAAGCAAACATCTCTTTTAATTACTCCTGTCTTTATCACTTCATTCAGGTGGGTAGTCATTCACTCATCCGCTCAGGCATCCATTCATCCATCTCCAATGTGCCAGACACTGAGCTAGGTGCTAGAAACACAGACACAAGGAGGCACCATCCCTAAGTTCAAGGTGCATACTGTCTACTAATTTAAGTGTTGGTGAAGAAAGCCTAACAGTATTTCATGTAAAATCTCTACAGAACTTCTACCTTAACTGTACTCATTAAATATTGAACCCTATTTCACAACCTATTAGATAAAGACTCAAATGGTATCTGTAGTAAATACAAGTGAAGAATTCTTAAAAACCACAGAATTCAAGAAAAATTTAAATTGTACATTGTGTCTTCGTTCTTTTTACGTGTAAATGTGTACACACACATACAAGTGTGACAGTTTCCATGTTGATCAACAAAAATTCAACATTGGAAAGACCAGGAACATTAGCCTACCAATAATTATTTTAAATACTTATAAATAAAATTGTATATATTTATCAAGTCCTCTGTTCCCCTAGGCCTCTGTGACTTCTGCGTTATCCAGTGATGATTTCAGTATCTGTATGTCCTGTGTGGGCCCATGGATGCCAGAGTTATCTCAAGGGCTAAATCCAGCCCAGACACTTTAGCTTCCCTTTACAATAGAAATCAAGAAATATTTTCTCACTCGGTTATGCATAAGGGAAGGGATTGAATACACAGCCCAGTTGTTGAGATGGATTTATTAAAGAAGTTATTTTACTAACTTAGACAACAAAGTATGACTACAATGTTTTGACACGTAGTGACAAGTCTCACAACACTTTTTTTTGTTCATTACATACTGACTTTTACCTATAAAGTTCAGTGTCATTGCATAAATTAGAAATAGTAGCTCTAGGGCGCCTGGGTGGCTCAGATGGTTAAGCATCTGCCTTCGGCTCAGGTCAGGATCCCAGGGTTCTGGGATCAAGTCCCGCATCAGGCTCCCTGATCCTTGGGAGCCTGCTTCTCTCTCTCTCATGAATAAATAAATAAAATCTTAAAAAAAAAAAAGAAATAGTAGCTCTGTTTGGCACAGTCCCTGAGAATAAAGAATGTTATTGTCCCACTGAAGAAGAAAGACTTCAAAATTATATTACATCATTCCCACAGCTAATCAGTGTGTTCCCATGCCACACTCTGTTCATGGTTGCCTTTGAAAATTACAATTCCTTGCATAGTCTTTGGTGCCAGTCATGTTATTCAGTCAAGGTATAATGAAAACAAATTCGTCTATTGTCAGTTACTGTTCAAAGGCAAAGGCAGAAAAAAATTGCTGCAGAAACGTTCCAAACCAGCTAACTGCCTGAGTTTTAGGAGACATTCTAGGAGAAACTCTTCACAAGAATAAAAATAGCAATAGTGAAAGTAGCTAGCATTGTGACATTTCCTTTGCATGCATCATCTTATTTAAACCTCACAAAACCCCTATGAAGCAAGTGGAATTACTCTCCTTATTTTATAGATGAGGATATTGAAGGTCTGAGAGAGAACTTGCTGAAGCTCACACACCTTATAAAAGGTGAAGTTGAAAAATTAAAACACAGAGCATGCTGTCCTTTTAACCATTAGTTTTTAAGGAATTTATATTTCAAAAAGAATTACCTAAACACTTTTTTAAAAGCTTCTGTTTAGTTTTGGAGGAAGATTGTATACTTTAACCATCTTGCAATTTTATTAGTCATTTATACCTCGATAAAGCTGAGGGAAAAAAGAAAGAAAAGAACCCTCCCTTGATTCTATGGCCTGCTCCAGTCGCTATTCTGTCATTCCTTTCTTGAAAGACAGTTACTATATAGGCTTTGATTAGTTATATACAGTCTATTTTAGGAGTGTTGATTTTGTTCCATCAAAATGTATATGTCTATTCTCAACACCAATATCATACTTTCTTTATTATTATAGCTTTAGAGTAAGTCCTGAAGTCAGGTAGTGTAAATCCTCTAATTTTTCCTTTTCTGTGTAAAATTGCTTTGGCTAGAAAAAGAATACACTAAACCTGAGAATGTAGAGTATAGAAATAAAAAAATAAGAGCAGATAATAACTAATAGAAAACTAGATATAGAAGTGAGGAATAACAAATCAAAAGTTTGTTCTTCAAAAAGACCAATAAAATTGAAAAGCCTTTGAAGTCCTTGATCAAGAAAAGAAATAAAAACAGTATTAGGAACAAAAATGGTGACCTATTAGATACAACGTAAGTTATAAGAATATTAGAGAATATTAATGAGCATATGGAAAAACATTGAAAAGTTATTTGAGTTAGTTTCTTAGATAAAAACATAACTTTGAAACTAATTTAAGAAGAAATAAAAAAAACTTGAATGGTTTAATAAATATCAAAGAAATGAAATTATACATACAAATAAGTTTAGGTCATTTTAAAACTGAATTATTCCAAACATTCAAAGAATTTCATAGTAAATTTTTAGCACATAAGTAAAAAAGAAAAAAATCATAAGGACAAAAAGGTATATTTTGGTAAGAGGAACAATAGATTAAGAAGATATGAACGAGAGAGATAGATACCAAACAAAAATACACTTAAAATATGGAAAGCAACAGCAACAAGTAGCTCGAAGTAGGTAAATCACCAACTGTAATTAGAGATTTTATTATACTTACCTCAGAAATGGAAAATAAAGCACATAAAGGTAAGCAAAATGTAAATGATCTGATTAATATAGCCAAATATCTCAAACCAATTGATATATAAAGACCAACACAGCCATCCATTATGGTCCTGGATAGTGCATTAAGACAAAATAAAATGCATGTATAAAGATTAAATGGAAAAGTTGAAACTGCCATTGATTGCAGATGATACGCTCATCAATAGAGAAAGCCTAATAGTATCAATAGATAAACTATTGGGACTGATAAGAGTTTTGCAAGTTTTTTTTTTTTTAAAGGTTTTATTTATTTGACAGAGAGAAAGACAGCCAGAGAGAGAACACAAGCAGGGGGAGTGGGAGAGGGAGAAGCAGGCTTCCCGCCGAGCAGGGAGCCTGATGCGGGGCTTGATCCCAGGACCCTGTGATCATGACCTGAGCTGAAGGCAGATGCTTAACGACAGCCCTCCAGGCACCCCAAGAGTTCTGCAAGTTTGATACAAGATCAAATTTAAAATTAAAATGTTCCTCTACAATAGAAATAATTAACTAGGTAATGTAAAAGCAAATATGATATATCAGCAAAAGATTTATAAAGTATCGAGGAGTTGATAAGATAAAGAATGCACAAGATCTTGGGGGAGCCTGGGTACCTCAGTGGATTAAGTAACCAACTCTTGATTCCAGCTCAGGTCATGATCTCAGAGTCATGAGATCGAGCCCCCTGTCCGGCTCGCGCTGGGTGTGGAGCCTGCTTAAGATTCTCTCTCTCCTCTCCCTTTACCCCTCCCCTCCATCCCCCTCCCCACTTGCTTGTGCATGCCCTCTCCCTCTTTCTCTTAAAAAAAAAAAAAGAATGCACAAGATCTTTATGGAGAATATTTTAAAACTGTTTAAAGATACAAAAGAAGATAGTGCTAAATCGTAGAATACATCATATTCATCTATGAGGAGATACAAGATTTTAAAGATGCTAGCTGCCTTTAAATGAGGTATGTACTCAATGTATTTTTTTAAAGAAATCACACATTTTATTTCTCACTTCATACAAAATTTTCATATGTATTTTTAATAAATTATCTGTAAAGAGCTTTTGACTAATTCATTCAAAAATTATGTAGAAAGATAAAGGTACATGAAAAGATAAATTTATAAAAAAAGAAAAGGGGGATACATTATCCTACATGAGCAATCAATAACAAAAATGAGGTCTGTCACAGAAATATACACTATACCAATGAAAAAGAAAGGGAACTCAGAACATCTCCCTTATGAATGGGAAATTGGCATGATAGAGGTGGTATCTCAGAAATACGGAGAAGGGGATGGATTATTAGTAGATGGTATTAGGAAACTAAAGTCTCAGTAGGGGGAGAAAAATAAATTTGTATTCCTAACTCATACTATATATAAAAATAAAATTTGAACGGACTGAAGACCTAAAAAGTGAGAGATAATGCTCTAAAGCTTATAAGGAAAATATAGAAAGATATCTTTAGCTTGGAATATCTTATTCAACAAGATAAAAAGGGAAAAACATGAATTTGCCTATAGCACAATTAGAATTTCTGTTCCACAAAATTCAGATAGGTGGCTGGGGACAATGGCAATGTCTAACAATGACAAGGGATTACTACCTAGATTGTGTAAGAAATTACTGCAAACCAATGAGAAAGAGAACACACAATAGGAAACTGGGAAAAGGAGATGAATTAGCAAGTCACTGAAGAGGAAATCCCAATGGTTAACATGCATGAGAAGAGATGTCAAGGTCAGTAGTAATTAGGTAAATGAGAATTACAATTAAAAACTTCCTAATTTAGGGCGTCTGGGTGGCTCAGTTGGTTAAGCGACTGCCTTCGGCTCAGGTCATGATCCTGGAGTCCTGGGATCGAGTCCCACATCGGGCTCCCTGCTCAGCAGGGAGTCTGCTTCTCCCTCTGACCTTCTTCCCTCTTGTGCTCTCTATCTCTCATTCTCTCTCTCAAATAAATAAATAAAATCTTTAAAAAAAAAAACTTCCTAATTTATATAGATCAGACTGGCAAAAAGTAGAAGGTTGCATGGTAACAAATGCTGGCAAGAACAGAGGCTCTTAATACTCTCCAAGGAAGTGCATACTGGTGTAGCCATTTGAAAAAGCAATCTAGTAGCATGGAGGGAGATTTGATCTGTGTATACTATTTGAGTCAAAATGTATATGTCTATGTGTTTATAGAAACCTATTAGGGATCATGTATTAGAATATTGAAACCCGCCTGTTTGTGGTAGCAGCAACCCAGAGTTTGTTACTAGAAAATAGATAAAGGATACATTGAGAGCATACATTGGAACACTGCACTGGTAGTCAGAAGTAATGACAGACATACATACAGCAACATGGATACATCTGCAGACTCAGTGTTGAGTGAAAAAACAAACAGTTTAAACAGTGGTACACTTCCATTTATATAGATTAAAATGTATAGGTACACAAAATAATATGATGATTATATTTGTCAACTCAGACTGCCATAACAAAATACCATGGCCTGGATGGCTTAAATAACAGAAATGTATTTTCTCACAATTTTGGAGGCTGGAAGTCCAAGAACAGAGTGGTAGTATGGTTGGGTTCTGGTGTGAGCCTTCTTTCTGGCTGCAAATGTCTGCCTTCTTCCATGGGAGAGAGGGAGACAGAGATAGAGATTCTTCCTCTTATAAGACTATACTCCTATTGGATTAGGGCCCCACATTTATGACCTCATTCAACAGTAATTGCCTCCCAAAGACCCTGTCTCTAGGTACACTGGGGTTTAGGGCTTTAACATGTGAATTTTGGAGGGACACAATTCAGTCCATAGCATTTCAGCCCAAGCTCCCCAACCCAGATTCATGTCCTTATTACAGAAAAAATACATTTATTCCATCCCAATAGCCCCCCAAATCTTAACTCACTCTGGGATCAACTCTAAAGTCTACAGTCTGAAGTCATATCTAAATATCATCTAAGTAAGATGGTTGAGACTTGAGGTATGACTCATCCTGAAGCAGAATTCCTCTCCAGCTGTGAAGGGTGAAACCAGACATGTTATGTGCTTCATGGTAGGTAGTCATAGGATATTTATTCCCATCCCAAAAAGGAGACATTAGGTGGGAGGAAAGGATGACAGATTCCAAGGAGGTCTAATATCTAGCAAGGCAACTACTGAACTCATTTGGTTCAATATTTTGTAAGACCCCCACCCCCAAGGCACTGGGCAGGGGTCATGTTGGCCCCTGAAACTGGAAAGATGGTCCCACTCTTTGAAATGGTGGCAGAAACAGATTTGCCCCTGGGCCTGTGGTGGGAGTGACAGTGACACAGTTCAGTACTTGGCAATGATTTTTTAGAGATACGTGCACATCTGACACATATTAAACAAAACAGAGTGGGTACCTCTAGGAAAGGAGGAAAACGGGAATGTGAATGGTGATAAAGAGAAAACAAGTATTAAACAAGGACAAGACCTTGCATGAAGCTGTGATCATAGTATGCAATAAACAGAGAAGGAGGGTTAACTCACTAACTGCACTTGAGGTCCAAAGAGAAAAAAATGAATCTAGCTTCCCTCTCTTTAACCTTGTGCCTGAATAATTAGTTACAGCTCATAACAATTCTCCTTGTATGACCTTCTGCCATGGAAATTGAGAAAACAACTCCTATGATATGTTGATGTCTTGGCTAGATTTTGACTTTTCCAGATGAGCCTTAAGAAATAAGTGAATTTATTTATGGGGAAAAAAAAAAAAGAACATATAAATGTTAATTAGTCCAAAAGGAACAAGAGGCAAAGGGGAGATTCTATCTGCAGCTGAACTGATTTGGTTATTTGGCAGGAAGTGGGAAAGGCACTGGGGAAGGGAGAATAGGGTTTCCATTTGGTGACTGGTTCCTCAGGATTCACCTTGCTCTGCACTGGCTTGTGGGAGGCACGTTTCAGTTCTAGTTTGACGCCCAGGCCAGGGATGTCTCTCCTGCCTCAGAGTGCTGAGCTTGGGAATGTCCTTGAGTACCTTACTGAGCACGTGGCTAGGACTGACTGACCAGAGCAGTTTTCCAAGAAGCCTTGGCTCTGCCTGGAATTATGACAGGAGCAGCATCTGAGTGAGTGTGAGTGGCCTCTAAAATGTCAAAGACGAATTAAATACTCTATTTTCATAATAAAACACCATTTTAGTTGAATTCCAGCCTCACATTTAGAGCATGTACATTTTTCTAAAAACAGAGAAGGATATCGGTGTCTCTATTGGCTTCCAGCACACTAACAAATTTTTGTACTTTTTTTCAAATACAAGGTTCTAATCTTTTATTAATGCTCAGACTCAGCTATCTAGTCTAAGCTCACCATATTTGGGGGGTCAGTCTTTTCTATGGCTCTCCTTCAATTTGAAAATCTCTGCTTTGTTTGGTCTGAGGAAGAGTATCTTTGTTTCTCATTCTGAGATTAAGACATACTGATTTATTTCTGTGGTTCATGGGAGATTTGGTGTTTATTTCTTTCTTAATTGCATACACTGTTCATTAACTTCTAACAAGAAGCGCAAGGTAGAAGCATTAAACAAGAAATTTAACGGCATAATATTATTTAGCAACCATGCTTATTTGTGTTGGGGGGCATACAAATGAATATAAACATTATTTGCTAAGAAATAAACAGTGGTACAGGAAAAAATAATGAAATTTCTGGAATAGGTTCAGGATAAGCCACCTCCCCCCGCCCCCCGCCACTCAGTTATAAGTTTTCCATGCAATTTTCTTTGCAGGGAATTATGTGCCAGGATTTTAGATCTGTGATCTAACTCTCTCATCTTCTTACTTCTGAATAGGAGTTAGAAAATTATGTGGCAACCAAACCAAAGTTGGGGATACAACTTGAACTTCCAATTTCCTTGGACTTTAGAATTATAGCAAATTCAGAAAGTAAAAAATGGACACAATAGAACCTGTTTTCAGTAAGAATATGAAAAGTTTGATTTGGGGGCATGTGGAGCTTCAGCTGTCCATGGAATCTTTTAAGTGTCCCTGTGGTTAAGCTAGAGCAATTGGCTCAACAGGATGGAGTGTGGAATAGAAGTTCTATTTTGGGAGTCATTGGTGTGGTTTATTGAACTATTATTATGTGTCAAACAGTATTGCACATATATTAATTCATTTTATAGATGGGAAACTCAGGCACAGAAAGGTTGAATAAATTGCCTGAGGTCCCAGAGCTAGTAAAAGGCAAGCTGGGATTCAAACCCAAATAGTTTGAGTTATCAAACTACAAGCTTTGTAGTTATCAATGAACTTGTGGGAACAACAACAACAACAAAAATCCTAAAGGGACAGAACATACAGAATTGAAATCTGTAGAATTGAAGTGACTGTTCTTTAGACCTACCAACCTCTACTTTCTATTTTGCTTGGTATTTACAATGGAAGGTGTTTCTTAAGCTTTGTGCCATGCTATGACATAGTTTAAGTTGATGTATTGTATTGATCTACTAAAAGGACAAATCAAATTTAGTTAAGAAATACAAGGGCTTGGGGTGTGGCTCAGTTGGTTAAGCTCCGCCTCTTGATCTCAGCTTAAGTCTTGGTCTCAGGGTCAAGAGTTCAAGCCCCACATTGGGCTCCACGCTCCTTAAATTTTTTTTGAACAGAAAGAACCTGGCATAATGTCCTAATACCAGACTAGATACATCTTACTAATAACACATTGGAGAAGTACGAGGGCTCCGGTATGAACTCCATATAGCAGTAGGTAATCTTGTCATGATTCATCAGAGAAATTTCCTAAATCAGACTGATGGGATGAAGAAGGTAATTCTGCAACGTGAATAATAATGCTTTTACCATGCTGTTGACAGTCTTTGTAAGGCAGTGCTGCTGAAAAATTCATCTTCCACAACCACATGAGTTCATCAAATTTGCTAGATTTAGGTGAATCGGTATTGGGGCCATACCAGCCCTTTGAATTTGCCTTGGATAAACGGATCCTTCCACCGTGACAGATCAACAAATGTAACTTTTCCCATTTCTAAACTTTGGTAGAAATGTTCTAAATACCTTGGAGCCTAATATCGCACTTCTACCTCTGTCTTAAAGACCTGCTTTTGCCCACACTAGGGATAGGAAGCAAACCTCTTTGTTCCTCAGACTTTTGTTATTGTTTGTATTTGCGTTCTTATTGGCACCCACACAAATGTATTACCAGGACAGGCTGTACAGTGTCAGTGAGAAACTGATAAGGACATATATTGAACCAATAAATTGTCAAAAGCACTACAGTCCCTATTTAGCATTCTCCATTCCAGTTTCCAGAGGAGGTATCTCTCATCGTATCAATCCTAGGCAGGAGGCTGGGGAATATTGGGCATTTCCATTCTAGGCTAAATAGACTAAAGATCTATTTGGATACTAAATCTGTTTCAATTTTAGGAGGAGTTGTTACTAATTGCTTTTCAGTGGATTTTTAAGGTTCTTTTGCTGGCGATTATTACCTTTTGTTTACAGAAATCTTAATCATTTTTTTACCAAGGATTTGAGAATGAATATGTGTTCTTAATAACTTTCTTAATTAAATAACACTTAAAAATCTAGATTAAATCACTGACACATAGAGTCCTAGAAACGAAGACCATCAAGATAATAACAGAAATCAAAAGGCACAAAATCCTCTGGCCTCCATAGTGGTACTAAAATAAATCCAGCTTAGTGGTTTTCATTGGATTCAGTTCTTCAGCTATATGATTTCCAATATTTCATTTTTTCAAGAGTCTGGTAACAAATATCTTAACAGAAGAAAATATAATTTTTCCCTTAAAGGACATTTAGGCTTCACAGAAAATTTTGTAACTTTGGAATCTCTATTAGCAGTTATGGATAGCACAGGAATGTGATTTAAACAACAGCAGCAATAATATTTTTAATCTCCTACATTCTATCTTTCCAGAGAAGTATACATTTCCCCCACATTCTCCACTTTGTTATCAATTCTACTCTTCATCTCAGATTTGTGGTGGTGATATTTTCCCTTTGCTCCATAATTTTAACTTCATAGTCAAGTTAATAAAAGAAGAAAAATAAAATAATAAGTGTTTATTATTACTAATATGGGCTTAGTGCTGGGGATTGGTGATATGGTTAAGGCATGTCATCTAATTGGGGAGAAGAGATATACCTGTCTTTATTAGTTATGGCAGGCTATCACAAATGGATCAGAGTATCATGTCTCAAAAATGATAGAAGTTTATTTCTTCCTCAGGGAACTGTTTATTGTTGGTTGTTCTGTGATGGGGGAAGGCCTCTACCTCCATGCAGTCATTCAGGGAAACCACGTTGATGGAAGCTCTGCTATCTCCAACTAGTTGTTCTGGTCATCTTTGACACCACTCAACCTTTGGGAAGTGGGGATAGCATGGAAGGGCTCAGGAGGTTGTACCAGTCTAGCCCAGCAGTGGCATATATCATTTCCACCCTTTCTGGAAAGAACATAATCATTTAGCTACCTAACTTCGAATGCATCTAGGAATCATGGAGGAAAGGGAGAATGGATTTTAATGGACAATAACAGTCTCTGACATGAAATCTGGGAAAGGCAAGAGTGATAAAACAGCAGATGAGTATATGCCATGGTGGAGGGTGGCAATAATTTTTTTTTTTTTAATTTAAATTTGTATTTAAATACAAATTTAATTTGTATTTAGAAGCTCAAAGGAGGAAGATGTCAGTCTGGAACAAAGTCATTGGGAAGATATGGGACATGATGGAACAGAAGATAAACTGGATAAATGAAGACAAAGATGAGAAGGGGGGAGGGGATGTCTTTCCTTCATTTTTCCAATCTTCCTCCTTTTTAAGGAGAATCTCTCTTTTCCTTTACAATGTCTTTAATGACAATGTCATAAATCCTGTGACTGTGCTCTTTTTGATAACACTTTGATCATCCCACTCAGACTTTTCCTAATTTTCTCCTCTTTGTTTTTCTTCTGCACAGATTACTACACAGGCATGTACACACACACACACACACACACACACACACACACTCAATTACCTTGCAAAACTTGTCTTTGTTTTATGCACACCTCTGATCTCTACTTGACGATCTACTGCCTAATGATTAAAACAACTTCCCTTTCTTTACATGCCAGGTAGACACTGTGTTAGGGACTTTGGGTACAAAGATAAAGAAAATAGAGTTCTTGCCCTGAGAAACATACAGCTGAGAAGCTAATCACCTAATTCTTTTTGTTGTTGTTGTTGTTGTTTTGGGGGTTTTTTAAAAAGATTTTTTCTATTTATTTGTCAGAGAAGAGAGCACAAGCAGGGGGAGTGGCAGGCAGTAGGGAGAGGAGAAGCAGGCTCCCTGCTGAGCAAGGAGCCTAATGTGGGACTCAGTCCCAGAACCCTGGGATTGTGACCTCTGAGCCGAAGGCAGTCACTTAACCAACTGAGACACCCAGGCGTCCTATAATCATCTAATTCTTGAACATGATCTAATTTTGGATCCTTGTTCTAATTTCTGTGTCTGGTAAAGTAGATATTATTCTCATTTTGTTGATAAAGAATTTGGAAACCATCGTTTTAGCTGACTTCCACAAAGTTAGGCATCTATACAGATAGTGATAGAACTTTTTCCCCCTATTGGATCCTACCCTGCTACTGTTCCAAATCACTCAACTTTCCTCTTGATTCCTCTCTGTGTTGGTTCCTTGCTCATCTCTATCTATAATATATCCAGTAATTAAAATGATATAGTTCTTACAGTCGGCCCTTTATTTCTATAAATATACTCCATCCTTACATTTTCTTATAGTCTCAGCTGAAATATTTCTACTTCAATTTTTAATTGAAGCAAAAGAATACATACAAAATAATAAGCATATTTTAAAAGTAAAATATGAAGAAGCAACTTCTGAAATGGAATCAATATTTATCAATTAAGAGCTTTGTGGGAAATTTAGGAGTTGGGAATTTAGTAGAGAAATGTACTGTATCCTTGCCAAAATTATGAAGTAGTGAAATGGACTCACTTATGTTCCCCCTCAGTTCCTCAAGAGAGGCATCCATCCATTTCTTTTCAACAACGCAGTTCTTGTAGGCCTACTATATGTAGCTACTCTTTGGGTGCTGAGAATACAAAGACACAGATTCTGCCCTGGAAGGGGAAGGCAACTGAACCAAAAATTACAGAACAGTATCCCTCTGCTGCCCAGAGTCTCCTGTTACAAGGTCAGATCCGAGTCTGACTCCCCAGAAACAGTAAACCAGGGCCCCGGATCTTTCACTGCCTGTTTACTCTATCTGTAAATGACTTTTCTCTCATACGGAACATAGATCTCATAATCTGAAAAGGTGTCACAAGCTAAAACTAGAAACAAACAGCCTACCAAAAACAAAAGGGTTAAGATAAATTCATGTATGACATCCACAGTTGGTTCCAAATGGAGACTAAGACACCTCTAACTTCTGAAAGTGATGACAAGAACAGCCATGGCCTTCCATATTCCTTTTGAATCACTGCAACCAGGAAAATATTGTGTGGTATAGAAAGGGACAAAAGAAAAAAATAAGTGAGTTTGGAATACAGCTCAGCATGTTGGGCTTCCATACTGGGAAACTTAACTGACTTTTTTTTTCCTAGTTGTGATCTGAGGACACTTTGAAATTACCATGGAGATAAAATTATGCAAAAAAGAAAAGAATACTTTTGAGAAAAATTGCAAGATTGCTTAATTATCTGCACTATGAATAGACTTGAATAGTCTCTTTATTGGAGTATTTCCTCAAAGAAGGGAAGTAAAACCTGAACGGAAAGATGAAAAAAGGGACGTATTTGAACTGATAAATCTAAATGCAAATGATAACAACAACATAGCCTTAAAAAGATTGCTTCCTTGTAAGGCCTTAAGTTTTACAGTTGGTTGAATGTTTGTCCTGTTAGTGTACTCCCATGCTCTTCTTTCCCAGACACCCAGACCTCCCAGCGCCTGTGTCTACATTCCATTTGACTAGATTTAAAATGCTAATGGATAAGCTTCTGGATTCTGGACCTGGCAGACTTTTTTTAATCTTTTCTGATAAAACACTGAAAAAACACCGCCAAGGTCTTCCAAAATAGGACATGTGGTAAATGCATTCCATTTTTCTACCACGCTGCAACTGCAGTATGACTAGCCATAAACATTGTAGATCAGTTTTACATTATCCTATATTCTATCCAATGGTTTTTTTTTAAAAAAATATTTATTTATTTATTTATTTGAGAGAGAGAGAGAGAGAGAGAGAGAGAGAGAGAGAGCATGAGCGGGGGAGGGGCAGATAGAGGGAGAAAAACCCAAGCAGGACCACCCACTGAACATGGAACCGGACTTGGGGCTCAATCCCACAACCCATGAGATCATGATGTGAGCCAAAATCAAGAGTCAGATGCTTAACCAACTGAGCCACCCAGGCACCGCTTCAGTGTTTTTTGTTTGTTTGTTTTTTAAATAAACTTTATGTCCAAAGAAATGTAAAATTCATGACATGACACCTGTGGATATGATGGTGAAGTCCTAGTGAACCAGGAGTCACCATGTAATTCCCAGGATTTGAGGAGTTAGCTCTTCCCTCTGTGGAATTTAACAGTAGAGTACAGTATTTAGGGGTATGGGCAAACTAATGGATTTGGCAGTTATTTTTCCCCTTGGGCAAGTTCTAAATGCAAATAAGAGGCCCCAAGCAGTCTCGAGTTCCTGAGACACTGCATATGGCTTCATAGCCAACATAATAGCATATGTGTCGCCTAATAATGGAACAAACTATCCTGTTGCCAAATTCTATCTGGGTTGCTCAGATTTTGACCCCAAATACTGTTCATTTGGTTTTGATTCTCTCTGTACCAGATATATCAGGGAGAATGGGAGATTCAGATTGAAACAGACTTGCATTTCCGCCACGTAATGAATCAAGAATTTCTTTGGAAGCAAATTTTGAAGGCTATTGATTATAAGAAAGAGCAAGTAGGGGGACAATGATATGCCACTCATTATGCAGAGATTTTACCAAACTCATAAGGGGGGGTTCTCAGCCCAGTTTCTTCTTTCAGGCAAGGCCACCCTTTGAGCTTCATTAAACAGTGCTTAATCTCTGTCCTTGAAGTTCACAAATTAACTTGCTCTGTGATTTCCTCCCTGTGACAGCCTCTGGCTGTGTTTTTACTGCCTTAACAGCTACCGGCAGGCAGCTTGTCTCTCACATTCACTACAAAGTAAACAGGAATTTGGTCCCAGGGTAATTGGCCGCTCTCCAGCATAAGAATGTAAGTTATTCATGAGCATTGTGGACTGGCTTCTGCTTTACCCAGACTGTTTTCACTAGAGAGCACAAGGACAAAAAGAGTTGTGAAGGTTTTGAATCTTGAGGATTATTCCTTCAAATCTGTGATAACTGTGATTCTTCTCCCCAACTACTTGCTAATCTTTCCCCACCTCTTCTACCATCTTTCATTTCATGATGACTACTGGAAATTTACCAAGGAAGCTGCCATGAAATTATGTATTTTTTTTTTCAGAAATACAACTCACTCAATAAACACATATGGGTGCACTGTATTTTGGAGAAAGAATATGTTTGCAAAGCTTTTATTTATTTATTTAAAAAGATTTTATTTATTTGAGAGAGAGAGTGAGTGAGAAAGAGAGAGAGGGAGAGAGAACAGAGCCAGATGAGGGCAGAGAAGCAGACTCCCCACTGAGCAGAGAGCCTGACATGGGACTCAATCCCAAGACTCTGGGATCATGACCTGAACTGAAGGCAGACACTTAACCAACTGAGCCACTCAGGCGCCCTTTTTTTTTTTTAAAGGTTTTACTTATTTGAGAGAGAGAGAGAGAGAGAGAGAACAGTGCAAAGCTTTTAAAATTAAATCTTCATGAGACTGTGGGAGTAAATGCCAAAGGAATTTGTGAGTACCTAGTTTAAAGATAATCCAAAACAAACTTTAAGAAAACAATGGAGAAAAAGACTTGTGGTTTCAAGGATAAGAGTAAAATATCCTTTGAAATTTGAGTTGGTGAACACTAGATTTAGAGTTTATAAAAAATTAAAAGATTTAAACAAAATCAAAAAAGACAAAAAGAGTCACCCATTTATCATGGTTGGGAGAAAGTAAAAGTAAGAGTTTTAGGCCCCTCAAAGGTAGGACAGATAAAAGACTTTAGTCTTTTATTTTACTTGAAAGTTCATACTTTAACACTGAATACCATGTTTTCTAAATTCTGCCATGAAGGATGGCAGCTAACTACAAGACTCCAATATTTGATGTCATAGTCCTAAACTCTATTTAGCAGAGACACTAGCTTGTTTGAGATTTGAGAAAAAGAAAAATTTGTTAATTCCTTCAGTTCACTCAAAGCCATACAATGAATGGCTAAGGACAAAATATTTAATACGTTATGTGCTGTGATTTATTTAAATATTCATTATTGTTTACTGGAAACTTGAAAGGAAAGGTTTTATTTTTTGAGAATATAATTTATAAGTTGATCAATTCTTTCCCTTTTTTTCAATTCCCAATCAGTGTGTGGTACAATATCTCTTTCCTTGATTATGAGTCGACCTTTGGATTGGCACCTGCCAGTTGTGTCCAACCTTCTGAAATAGACACATGGAGACTTGGAAAGGTCTGTTTTTATTAGATGTGTGGAGTATCATATTAGTTAACTTTAGCATGCCCCCTGCAGCTTTGAAATTCAGTATGTTTCATAGATCAAACACTTGCGTTCCAGACACTGGAGCTCTAAAGTTGAATACTGTATGATTTTTGCCCTCAAGGAGTCCTCAGTCCAGTGGAGCATCTAGACACACAAACAAGCATTGAAGATAAAATCTAAGAGCAATAAAGAGGAATGTGGGAAACTGCCATTGAAACACTGATGAAAAAGCAATTTCTCCTGGAAGGGAGATCGGTGAAGGCCAGTCTTGGAGAGAAGGTAATACCTGAGCCGGGTCTTGAAGCATGTGTTGGAAGGAAGAGGGAGGGGTAGAGGAAGGTGTTTCAGGCAGAGGGGCAGTGTGGACAGAGGCATTGCGGTGTGAAGGCACATGGGACTTCTGCCCAGTGGTGAGGGGAAGATGGCTGGAGCAAGAGGTCTCCTGTGCAAAGGGCATCCGTGTACAATTTGTACAGTTTGGACTTTGTTCTGGAGACAGGAATCTTCAGAGAAAATGGCATAATCAGATCCAGGGGCTATCTGGGATTTTACATGTGGGGAATCCAAGCATTTGTTAAATGCTCATAAACCAACCTAAATGTAGAAATGGATACATATACTGATTTGTACATTTGGGTAATGGATTAGTACAAGCCAATTATTCCTTAGAGATTAAGAAAGTTCTTAGTAACTAAAACGCTTTGCCTTGGGATATGTGAAAAGCAGGTGAAACTAACCAGGGTTATCATGTGTCTTATGAATACCAGCTTGAGCCAGATTAGACCTGTCAGTGGTCAGACCTTGTCTCTTCAGAACAGCAACAATGGCATCAGAAGACCCAGGTGTGAGTTCCAGGGTCTCATCAGAGCCGCCCAGCCAGCTGTGCCATCTTTGGCAAGACACTCGACTTCTTTGAGTCTCAATTGTTTTACCTATAAAATGGGGGAGATAATTATATCTACTTATCTCAGAGGATTATGGAATTAAGGGAGCTAAATTAAACTAGTCAAATGAGCTAAATGTAAGCAGAATTTTTTGGAAATTGTAAAGCATCACATACAAAAAAGTTTGGGATTATGGCTATACTATCAAAAGTGGAAGTCCATTTGATGATCATACCAATAACGAAAATAATGTATTGAAAATTTGTTTTGTGGCAGCAACGTTCTAAGTTCTTCACATATGTGATCTCATCTAACCCCTCATAACAATCCTGTAAGGGAGGTTTTTACAGAGAAGGAAACTGAGGCATGGCAAGGTTTAGAATTCTTGAGCAATAATGCCAGAAGTCAGACCCATGTTTCTGGACCACAAGCCTCAGCTCTTCACCACTCCTTCTCAATCAGTCTTTAAAAAAAAAATGCTTGCTTCTTGCTTTAAAGTCTGGGCAACTGACAAGAGATCATCAATACATGGCAAAATTACTAAAGCTAAAGCTTATGAGTGTTCCTTCTCACTTTCAGAACTAGGACTCCAGAGATGGGAATAGAAAATGGGACCTCTTGCCCCTTATTCCATCTAAGACAAGCTAGTATTGTTGACTACAAATATAATATGCTGTGAGTTTTTGTTGTCAAACTATGACTCAAGGAAGAATTTAATATGGATGTCATTTTTTCAAGGAGGCAAAACCCTACAGTCTTTCAAATTAAGTTTTCTATATTTTGTCCTTTAAAGACAACATAACTCAAGAATAAGGGAGCACAGAAAACCTGGAATGCTTGTTCCTAGTCCCCTTCTCCCATAGCTACAGGTCCAGCTTCTTTAAAGAGTGGGTAAAAAGAGGATTGTTTGTCTCTTTCAGGTCCATAAGATACTGAGGAAACTAAAAAAAAAAAAAAAAAAAAAGTACGGCTGTTTTTCCACCATGTTGCTGAGCATTCAAAGACATTATATAAATTGAATTTTTACTCTAGTAGTGTTGAAGCTTTTAAAAGGGTTGGGATACAAGTAATTATACTTAAGATATAGATATATTAGAAACCCTGGCTTGGTTTATTCACTGGGTTAAATTGAATCCAGTATCTGTTGTTTGTTAATGCAAGTCTTGTTGCATCTCCTAGGGATAATCTCAATGGCTTCTATCCCATCTTTCTCTAAATGGGTGTTGATGCTCTAGCAGTGACCCTGGGGACTGGAACAGATGGTCTCAACCAGCCATGGTTTCTGCGCCTAAGCAGCAGATGGCAGAATTGAGCTTGACTTTTGTCATTCTCACCTGTCTTCTTTGGTGAGGTTGAAGTACTCTCAAGCAACTCCTTAAAATAACTTTATTTTTTTAATCAAAAGTAATTTGATTTGTTTCTTTATTCTATTGGAATTTCATTATATTGCATACTGTATAATACTTTTAAAAAAAGCTTATGGTAACTCTAGGGCATTTCTACCTCTCGCTTGGAGGTTTTCTACCCTAAAAAGGGGCACCATCCTCATAATTTTTCTTCTGTCCAATGTCATTAAAATTTTCTATTTACCTTCTACTTCTTCGTGTAGTAAATCTAAAGATGAACACCAGAAGATTTTCTTTATGTCCTTCAAATCATTCAGAGAGCTCAACTGGTCTTAAGACTGTAATGAAAACTCCTGCCTCCAAAATAAGTTGAGAACTAAAGTATACTCTTGTCGAAGGAGAAAGGATCCTTTTTTTTTTTTAAAGATTTTATTTATTTATTTGACAGAGAGAGACACAGCGAGAGAGGGAACACAAGCAGGGGGAGTGGGAGAGGGAGAGGCAGGCCTCCCATGGAGCAGGGAGCTGATGCGGCCGGATCCCAGGACCCTGGGATCATGACCTGAGCCGAAGGCAGACGCTTAACGACTGAGCCACCCAGGCGCCCTGAAAGGATCCTTTTGATTTAAATGTGGTTTTGAGAAAGCTAGTGTTTTAAAGGACCTGCAACTTGAAGCCAAGGAGAGACCCTGAGGACAAACTATAGGAGTTGAGTGAGGAAGAGGAAATGGAACTTTGTTAAAACAGGAATCTGAAAGCCAGATATTTGGTAAGAGTACCACGGAAAAAGCCAGAAGTCAGTTGGCTCAGTTTTGTTAGGAAAGTCTGGAAAGCAGAAAATGGATATTTCAGAAAATCTTCCACTAGTGTAGGGGGCAATGACTGGGAGTTATATACCCCCCAAAAGCAAGAACCAGCTTAACCAGTTCTCCATGAGAACTTCTTGAGATCACAAGGGCTTAATAATCAATGTGTATTCTAGAGAGATTGTATAACCGAACACTTATTACTTTAGCAATTAGTAGAACTAACTGAAGACTCTTAAATCGGTTAGGGGTAGAGTAATGGGTAGAAATAAATTGCAAAAGATTGACACTGAGTGAAACAGAAACAAACTGTCAACTGGTTTGCTTATCCATGAAATATAGACCCGATATTTCCGAGTGTCAGTAGAAAATATGTGCTTTGCAGCTTACTGACTGATGAAACATTTTATGAAAGACCCTAGGTTAGGAAGGATATTTGAGGAAACCAAAAGGTGGACGGCGCAGGTATCAAAGTGAGGATAGCCAAACAACTAGAGAATTTTTGTTAGACTACCCAAGACCGATTTCTTCAAAAGAATTTATATGATAAAATTCAAAATTAATAGTTGAATTATTCCACTGCCCACCTGTCACCTTCCTTCCTTCCTTTTTTTCTTTCTTTCTCTCTCTTTCTTCCTCTTCATCAATGTCTGTATACTTGCCAGTAGGGATACATGGAATATTAAAACTTAGTATATGCTCTTCACGTTTCCCTTTCCAACATGAGAAGTTATCTGTCACCAATCAAGCATGCTGCATATCTACACTAAATTACAGTTGAGAGAGACCCTTCATAGATGCTGCCCTCAGTCCTATTGAGGCAGGCAGTTGTTGGATCTCATTTTTCAGACAATGAAACTGAGGCTCAGGATTACAAGATGACTCATCGAAAGTTTCACAACTGATATATGGCTTGACTTCTTGCTTGAGCTCTATCTAGGTTCACATTCCTAACAGCCCACCGGTGTTTCGATTTGAATGTCTTGTCGACATCACAAACTTAATGTGTAAAACAGAAGCTTTCATCTTTCTTTGTCGCCCTCCACAGTTTCTTCCTGCTTCCGTTTTTATCACTCAGTAAATTCCACACACTAAACAGTTGCTCAACCCATAAACCTAGGAGCATTCCCTGGCTATGCTTTTCTTTCTTTTTGCCTCCCAGACCCAACCTATCACTAAATCCTCTGGATTCTCTCTTTAAAATATATCTCCAATCCATCTTTACCGTGTTCACTCTAGTTGAACACCAGGTCCTTCTGCAGTTTTGTTTTTTTTTTTAAGCCATTTACCTTTAATCCTGTTTCTGTATTCCCACCAGGGTGAGCATTCAGAAAAATAAGTGTCACCATTGTACTTAGAATCCTTTACTGCCTCGATAACTTACTTCCTAATGTGCCCACAAGTCTCTGTGCAATCTGGGCCTGTTTATATCTCTAACATCCACCCTCTTTTTTGCCTGCCCTGTTCTAGCCCCATGAATCTCTCTATTGCTCAGACCTGCCAAGCTTGTTTCTGCTTTAAAGCCATCCCCTTGCTGTTTTCTCTGATTGAAATATTCTCCCCCGGCTCTTTGTTACTCAGGTGGCTGGCTAACTCACGCACAACCTTCAGTTTAAACGTCCCTTCCTCTGCTGAGAAAGGGGAACCCTCCTACACTGTTGGTGGGAATGCAAGCTGGTACAGCCACTCTGGAAAACAGTATGGAGGTTCCTCAAAAAGTTGAAAATAGAGCTACCCTATGACCCAGCAATTGCGCTCCTGGGTATTTACCCCAAGGATACAAGTGTAGTGATCCGAAGGGGTACGTGCACCCCAATGTTTATAGCAGCAATGTCCACAATAGCCAAACTATGGAAAGAGCCAAGGTGTCCATCAACAGATGAATGGATAAAGAAGATGTGGTATATATATATATATATATATATGTATATATATATATATATATATATATATAGGAATATTATGCAGCCATCAAAAATGAAATCTTGCCATGAGAGACTATGGACTCTGAGAAACAAACAAACAGAGGGTTCTAGAGGGGAGGGGTGTGGGGGGATGGGTTAGCCTGATAATGGGTATTAAAGGGGGCATGTATTGAATGGAGCACTGGATGTTATACGCAAGCAATGAATCATGGAACACTACATCAAAAACTAATGATGTAATGTATGGTGATTAACATAACATAATAAAATAAAATTTAAAAAATAAAAAATAAAAAAAATAAATGTCCCTTCCTCAAGAGCACTTTCCCTAAATGCTCCAATTTGGTGTACATCCCTTCTGCATTTTAAATTTATATCTTATTCTTTTCCTTATGGTACTTATTATAATTGCAATTAAATATGTATTTTTTCATGTTCTACTAGCTCCAAGAAGGCAATGATTATGTCTGTTTTGCCCACAACTATATCCATCCTATAGAGTTGGAAAAGCGTTTGGAAAAGGGTTTGGCAAAGGTAGGCACTCAATATATATTTTTTGAAAGAAAGAAAACAAACCAAATCCCAGAACCAAAGTTTCTAATTCTGAATTCAGGGACTTTTCCCCAATGCTATGCTGTCCCTTTGGGGAGCCATCTTCATATTTTTACTATTTCTTTTTCAGTTTCACCTTTGTAAGTTTAAATTTTTATTACCCAAATAAAACATTATTAACTCTTTTATCATTAATATCATTAATATTCTCAAGTGTTACATTAAAATTTTGAAATGAGGGGCACCTGGGTGGCTCAGCCATTAAGCATCTGCTTTCAGCTCTGGTCATGATCCCAGGGTCCTGGGATCGAGCCCCACATCAGGTTCCCTGCTCAGCAAGAAGTCTGCTTCTCCTTCTCACACTCCCCCTGCTTGTGTTCCCTCTCTTGCTGTCTCTCTCTCTCTGTCAAATAGATAAAAAATTCTTTTAAAAAAAAATTGAAAATGACTGTGCCCTGAAGGATGGTTAAGTTAGTGAAGGGAATTTGAGGCTGTTATTCTTAAGGCATTAAATCCTCGTCAATATTAGATATTTTCACCCTCCACATCATCTTGTTAACTAATTCTATATTTTCCTTTATTGCCTCATTCAAGTCTATACTTTTCAAAGACCTACCAGTTGGTCTTTCTACTAGCATCCACACAATTCAATTCTCTTCTTTTCAAATTACTTTTAATTTGAGGTTAAGAGAACCACTCTTTCCTTTAACCCATGTTGCATCACAAAATTTAGGAAAGAGTAGCTTCCCATATAGAGGAGGCATAAATAGAGGTACCATTTATTAAGGAGAGGCTATGTAACAAACACAAAGAATACACCATCTCAACCCTCACAGTACTTTTGGAATGGAGGTGTCATTGTTTCTACTTGTATTAGTTACCTACTGTTGTGTAACAAAGCCCCCCAAATCTTAGCAGCTTAAAACAACACACTTTATTTAACTCATAGTTTCTGTGGGTCAGAAATGCAGGCATGGCTTAGTTGGGTCCTGTTTCAGGGTCTCTCACATGCTGGACTCAAGGTGTTGGCCAACGATGCAGTCATCTCAAGGATCGTCTAGGGAAGGGTACACTTCCAAGCTTCTGGTAAATTGTGCTTCTGCCTCACATGGTGATTAGCAGGCCTCAGATCCTCACTGGCCATTGGTCATAGATAGGGAGAGAGGGAGAGGGAGAGAGAGACAGAGAGAGAGAGATGGAGGGAGAAAGAGAATGAATATGGGAGTTTTGTCCATAACCTAATCTTATAAGTGATATATCATGACTTTTGCCATATTCTATATTCTACTCATTGGAAGAAATACACTAGGTCCAACCAACCCATGAGAGGAGGAGACTTCCCAAAGGTATGAATACCGGGAGGTCATCACTGGTGGCTATTTTAGAGGCTGCCTACCGCACATTGTAGAGAGAGAGGGAGAGAGAGAGAGATAAGTTAATGGTGAGATTGGGAGTCAAACCCAAGTGTGTTTGACCCAAAACCCACATTCTTTCCACTGCGTTTTGAGGCTATATGATATCCAACAAATGATTGTTGATGAAGATGATTCTAACATCACAAATTGACGCTATAAAATAGAACCAGGTATTTCTCATACCCATAGACTAAACTACTAAACTTGGCTATTCATTTAACAATGGCCTACTTTTGTTCTGAAGAAATGTCTAGTTAGATCATCAATATAGTAGAAAATCATAAGTAACAATGCAAAGAACACAACCTAAGAGCAGGGACTATGACATGCAAGAAAGACATCTAATTATTACTGCAGAATCATAGGAAGGTTGATATGGCTTCTGTCCAGATAAATACTGTTGAGGAGGAGAAAATTTTTCTCTGCCCTTTAGATTCTTAGGCTGGGAAATCGATATAAGATAGATTGACAGAAGAAAAACACATTTAATTCCATACATATCAAAGCCCCATAAGAATATGATAGCCATAGGCAATCAGGCAATTGAGGTGTATATGCCATCCTAAGCTAAGGAGAAGGGGTAGGGGTCTGAAACTTCGAAGGGAAGGAAGACAATTTATAGGAAGATGGCAAGAGCAAATTTTTGGTAAACAAATGTTTGCCATGCCTTGCAGAGATAATGGAACACAGACAGAATTTGATCTCCAAGTTCTGCCAAGATTTCCCCCAGCTTACCACACTTAGCTTACACTCTGTGGTTATCTCTGCCAGTAGTTCTCTTCCTGGACCAGACCCTCTTCTAAAGTCTTTTAGCCAGTTAAACGGAAGGTAAAAAAACTCATCCTGAGTCTTTTGGGTCTTGATTGACTTTGGCTCAAAGTAATCTACATGCCAAAGTGGCACATTTTGGGGAGGCTCATTTTGAACCCCTTCAGTGGTAAATTTAGTCAAACAGTTATTGCCCCAAGTATTCAAGTATCTAATAATTTCACAGATTCTTGCTTGGTTGAGAAATAAGTCTCCTAGACCTAAGAATATTTCCTTATTCTTACTTTTTCTGTTTTAATTTTTGACTGCTGCCCATTGTACATTTTCTGTACCCCAGGTTTGGGGATAACTAATAAAGAAAAGTCACTCTCACATAATTCATTCTTGCCTTAAAAAAAAAAAATCTTTGTTAGATTTGCTCAGGTAGACAAAGGGGTTGATTTTAAAAAACTATCAGATACTGAGTACCAGAAGGGACAGGGAATGACAGGCAGCCTGATCACCCCTTATCTGCCTCTGATTTCTGTCTCTCTGCCTCTACTCCCAGCAGCTCTGGAGGGGGTAAACTGCCAAGCTCTTCTTCCCAGAAGTATTTATGGCTTGAATTCCAGACATGAAAAGACTCTAGATCCTAACTGTAAAGATTATTTTTCATATCATAAAGCTAGTCCAGAGCTGCACACTTATGTCTGGCTATAAGAAGGACTTGCTGAAATAAAATGGATGTGGCATTGTTTGATGTCAACTAGATGGTCACTGATTGTCATGTACATCTGGACATCTTGTTCTTTGGATTCTGGGGATAAAAATCCTAATAGATCAGCATTTTTTATTTCACAAACTTTCTCCTAACTCTTTTTTAGAACAAAAGTGACAAAAAAAAGAGAGGGAAGACTGCATTTTTAAAATGAACAATATTCTTCTCTACAAATAAAAACATTTGGAAAAATATGCTATTTAGAATGTGTAGTAGATTCTGAAGCTTTTTGAAGCTTCTTTGAATTCATTACAGGTCACAGAATATAAGTCCTTCCCCATGAAACTTGGAGAACAGTTTGGTCCTCATAATAACCCTTCAAAGGTATCCTCTCAATGTCAAACTGCAAAGAAACTGCTCTTATCAGATCCACTGAAGGGTTTCAAGATTATAGAAATAGAAGAAAGGGCAAGGATTTCATGCTAATCTTCTATTTAAATCTCATCTGGAAGAGATAGCTTATGTGTATGTGAAAAGAAAATTAGTGCCTTTTTCTGATAAGTGCCAAGGTACATGAGCCCTTTGTTAGTAATAAAGACCAGAGAAACAGAATAACCACAGCCAGCGTGATGGCAGGTAACCAGCCCTGTGTAATTTGGCTTTCTTTGAATTTTCCTTTCACAAAACTGCTTTTAAAAAGCACCCCAGCAACTGTGCAGCTAAATTGCCAGGGCCTTTCTTTCTTGGACAAGAATGACTTCTGATTCATGTGACCGTCCTGAATAATAAGGGAACACACTACGCATACTTAACTCCCATGAAGGCACTTTACCACATAGCTTTACAGATCATGATTAAGTTGGGTCGAAGAACACCTTTTCTTTCTCTGCTCAGTGAACATTCAGTGGAGCTTGTGTAATTCTCAGTGTTGGTCCTAATATAATTTATGTTGCCAAAAGTCCAGAACTCCCCTATTGACCAGAGTTCTTAAAAGACATAAGTCACACTGGAAAAACTGTGGTGTCTGATCCATCCATCTAGAAGGTACACATATATGTCTGTTATAAATACACACATACATATATCAAATGAGAAATACAGGTATTGCATTAACATAATGTTTACATGCCTCACTGAAACTGCCTTAATGAATTTTAAAACAGGGAGGGAGTGTGGACATATAGCCCAAAATGGTCATGTTTATGAGTACATTATCTAATTAATCCCAGAGTATTTAGGTGAGACTGTCAGTCTGCTAATTAGTGGTGGACCCCAGTTGGACTCAGCAGGCTTTTTAGTTATGGGCACAGAAGTGAACTTTGGATGATTTAGGCAGAAAAGAGATTTATTTAGAAGATACTGTTTAGCTCACAACACCTTCAGAAAGGTTGGAGAACCAGGATCAGAAAGGGGTTGGGAGCAGGTGACACTGGGCAGCAGATATCGTCACGTCTCCCAACCAGTCCTGCGAGGTGGCATCTGGACTCTGTGGGGTGTATGAGGCTGGTGGTACCACTTCTCTTGGAAAACTGGATTCCAGTCTGGCCTCCCTCTGCCACCAATGTGGTAGAACCTCCGGGGTCTCTGCTTGTCACTGTCATAGTGTCCTAATTTGAAATGTGAGTGGGGAAACTGAGGTTACCAGGGGCTTGGGGAAGTATCTAGCTTAAGACAAAGAGACATTCTTTAAATACACAAAGGGTTTAGATGATTGGAGACCAAAACATTGACAAACAACCACTGTACCAGGCATCCTGTGTTACAGTTTGCCAGAGCATATTAAAAGCCACTCCAAACTTTTATAATAGTTTACTCAACAAAATCTGTTGAGCCACTAGAGGACCCTGAGCATAAAACCATAACTTTGGTCATCTCTATCTTTCAGGATTTCTTTCTTTCTTTTTTTTTTTAAGATTTTATTTATTTATTTGACAGAGAGAGAAACAGCAAGAGAGGGAACACAAGCAGGGGGAGTGGGAGAGGGAGAAGCAGGCCTCCCGCAGATCAGGGAGCCCAACACGGGGCTCAATCCCAGGACCCTGGGATCATGACCTGAACCGAAGGCAGGCGCTTAATGACTGAGCCACCCAGGTGCCCTCCTATCTTTCAGGATTTCACAGGTTGTCAAAGCTGTACAGATATAAATTATAATAAAATAAGAAAAACGTAGTAACACAGTGTCTTAATCCATTTGGGCAGCTATAACAGAATACCACAGACTGTATGGCTTATGAAACAAATACTTATTTCCCACACTTCTGAAGGCTAGGCAGTTCAAGATCAAGGTGACTATGGTTCGGTGTCGGGTGAGGGCCACTTCCAAGTTCATAGACGGCATCTTTTCTTCATCTTGTATCCTCACAAGGCAGAAGGGGCCCAGGAGCTCTCTGGGGGTCTCTTTTATAAGGGCACTAATCTCATTCATGAATGCTCCAGCCTCATAACCTCATCATTTCTCAAAGGTCCCAACCCTCTAATGTCAATGTCATTGCATCGGGGGTTAGGATTTAACATATGATTTGCGGGTGGGGGCACAAACATCTGGTCGATAGCACACTGGTATGAACAAATGTCTCAAGAAATTTGTCTCTAACCCAGTAAATAAACTATATTCTTCCTGCTACCCAGGAAATTAAATAATTCTAGAATAATTTAATGGGTTAAAGTAAATTATTTAGTTATTTGTCTGCTTGGTGGTAGTTTAGAAGTTTTTCTAACGAAAGGAAAACAAAACTAGAGGGACAGATTATGTTGTATCCTTACTGGAAATGAACTCATTTTTGTCTCCAGTAAAATAAACTTCACTATTTTTTTTTCTTCTTGTCCAATGAACATTTAAAAAGCCAGAACACTGGCTTGTACTGAATTTAACTTGGTTTAAAAATACTACAAATTTGGACTTCGTTAATTCTCATTATGAAGTTCAATAATGAAGGTTAAAAGCAACTTTTATTTCCTTTTTTTCTGTACAAAAATATATGCACAATAAAGTTATCATCAGTTGTGGTCTTTGCCCAGACATACTTATTAGGAACAATTTAGAAATAAGATCAGACATGTTTTTAATACACTGAAAGAGCAAAAAACATTTTATTTACTTAAGACTGACCCATGGGAAAATTGTGCAGGGAAGTTTGCTTTTGGTGCCACTGCCCTCCCACCAGCCCTCACTTATAAAAGCTTTCTCTCCCACCAGGCGCCTCTCGCCAGAGCCCTGTGTCGTGGGTCTGACCACAACAGCTCCAGGGGTCCCTCTCTTCTGTAGTGTTTGCTGCTGTTGCTACCATTATTTTTATTTAACCAATTCCGTATTTTCTTTTTAAAGATTTTATTTTACTTGAGAGAGAGAGCGAGCACAAGCAGGGGGAGAGGCAGAGGGAGAGGGAGAAGCAGACTCCCTGTGGAGCAGGGAGCCTGTTGCAGGGCTCGATCCCAGGACCTGGGATCATGACCTGAGCTGAAGGCAGATGCTTAACCGACTGAGCCACCCAGGAGCCCCCAATTCCATAATTTTCTCTCCTGGGTTGGGCGTAAAGTGGCATTTAGCTGAAACGATAAACATATTAATTTTATAATAAATACAAAGGGGGGGGAGGAGCTCCTTAAAGTAATTATGCCCAGTGCTCTTTCTTCTGTCTTCTGATAATAAGAGTTACCATTTCCTGAATGTTTTGACAGCTTGCAAAACCCTGTATGATTCTTACACCAATGTCTATGGAAAAGAATTATCACTGATGCTCCCATCATGCAGATTCACGAATATTACAGGACTTCTTTAAAATCACATAGATGGGGCGCCTGGGTGGCTCAGTTGGTTAAGCGACTGCCTTCGGCTCAGGTCATGATCCTGGAGTCCCTGGATCGAGTCCTGCATCGGGTTCCCCGCTCAGCGGGGAGTCTGCTTCTCCCTCTGACCCTCCCCCCTCTCATGTGCTCTCTCTCATTCTCTCTGTCTCAAATAAATAAATAAAATCTTTAAAAAAAATAAAATAAAATAAAATCACATAGATGTTGGAGTGCCTGGGTGGCTCAGTCGCTAAGCTTCTGCCTCCGGCTCAGGTCATGATCCCAGGGTCCTGGGATCAAGCCCTGCATCGGGCTCCCTGCTCCGCGGGAAGCTTGCTTCTCCCTCCCCCACTCCCCCTGCTTGTATTCCCTCTCTCACTGTCTCTCTCTCTCTTTGTCAAATAAATAAATAAAATCTTTAAAAAATAAAATAAAATAAAATCACATAGATGTTGCTGGGTTTTAAATGTACATCAGGAGGATCACAAAGTCATGTATTTTCGTTAAGGAATAATTTCATTTCTGAGAACTTGGGTGCTTTTCCTCAAACGTAAGATTATTCATAATAAACTCTGTAAGTGTATATTCTTTTTTCTTTCCTTGATTTGTAAGTCTCTCCTTCCTTTTTTGCTTTCAGTAGATCTCTTTCCATTCACTTGCATCTTCTCTTATAATTCCTTTCCTTGGTATATATATAATGGTATATGATGAGCCAAATTTGGAGTAGCCATTGGCAAATCAATTTAGTTTTTATAAAGAGGCACTGCCCTGTATGTCCTGGATACAAAAAACAAAAAATAAATCAAACAAATAAAAACACAAAACAAAACAAAAACAACACACAACAAAAAATCCTAACATATGCAATAAGTACTAAGGAAAAGGATGTATATCAGCTTCCTGAGCCTGCTTTAACAAATTACAACAAACTGGAGGCTTAAAAACAACAGAAATTCTCACAGTTTTGGAGGTTAGAGGTTTGAAATCAAGGTGTCAGCAGGGCCATGCTCCCTCTGAAGGCTCTAGAGAAGAGTCTTTGCTTGCCTCTTCCTAGCAACTGGTGATTGCTAGCAGTCCTTGGCATTCCTTGGCTTGTAGATGCATCACTGCAATCTTTGCCTGGGGTTGTCACATGGCCCTGTGCGTGTCTGTTCTGTATCTCTTCTCCTCTTCTTGTAAGGACACCAGTCATTCTGGATTAAGGGCCCACCCTACTCCAGGAAGACCTCAGTTTAACATAACTAATTATATCTGCAATTACATCTCTTTTCAAATAAGTTCTGGAGGTTAGGACTTCACCATGTCTTTTTTTGGGGGGGGACACAATTTAACCCATAACAAGCTGCTAACAACTTAGTTAACATTAATTTTCCTTCTTATTCTTTAGGGATTTGAGTTGGTTCTGCCATTACTTTTTTAAAAAATACACATGAAAAATAGCCATAAAATACAATGATCTCTATATTGGAAAAAAAAAAGTGGGTTCTTAAAAAATTAGTATCTACCTATGCCTGGAGCTGGGTATTGTGAAGGAAGATACAAAAGAAATAAAACTGCATCAACATCACCTGGCAACTGGTTAAAATGCAGATTCTCAGGATTCACCTGAAGAATCAAACTCTGCATTTTAGCAGGCACCCCAGGCTGCAGCAAAGATCAACCCCAACTCTCCCCCCCACCCCCCCGCCGCCAGGGCAGTGATTCTTAAACTCTGTTGCACATTAGAATCACCTGGGGATCTTTGAGAAAATCCCAATTCTCAGGATGCACCCCATGCAAATTAAATAGAAATTTCTGGGACTAGGATCTAGACAACAGCATTAAAAACCCAAACAAGCCATTGTTATGCCAATGTACAGCTATCACATTGCTTCTCAAACTTTCAGGCACATACAGATCACCTGGGGCTCTTGCTAAAATGCAGATTCTGATTCAGAGTCTGGGGTAGAGCCCGAGAATCTGCATTTCCAACCAGTTCCCAGATGATGCTGGTGCAATTTTGTGTCTCTCGCCTCCTGAGCAGTGCTTAGCTCCAGGTACAAGTATATGCTAATTAAAGAAATTAAATATTTTTTAAAGGCAAAATTGTCTAATTACAGAATTAGTAAATATTTCAGGTATGAAGGAAGAAATAGTCTCTAGCAATGTTTAATTTGTAAGTACTTCAAAGAGATTTTTTCCCCCCTTCAAACTTGAAGAAGACAAAAACACTTCAAACAAGATGTCTTTTGTTTTCTCAGGATTCTCTATGAGAAAATAGACTCAATAAAAGATAACAGCCTGGGTTGTTTTCCTGTTCCTCTTACACAGTTGCTTCAAGTTTCTTTATTAGGTTCCCTGGGTACAACACTCGGGGATCGTTCCCAGAGTGTATTAAGTTCCTGTGGAGTGATTATTTCATTACGACCCATGTACACAGACCAATGGTTTGATAAACAACAGATCACCTCAAACTCTTTATTAAGCTTCATGGCACTAATGCACTCTTTTCTGTTTCATTGGAAATACATCGCAGATTTGTGTGAGAGAAGCTGTTTGGGATAAGAGCTATATGATTTCTCAGTCCCTGATCAAAGTTTAAAGCATTTGAGTTGATTAAAAACAATACTTCTTTAAAATAAAATCCATTGCAGACAATCACAGACCTTGGTGGGGTATATTTGTTTTTAGACATTCTAGAAGTGAGAGCCTAAAACTATAAAACTCTCTGTGGCTGTGATTCATTCTTACTTCCCTCACTCTCACTGCTCCGAACCATCATGTCTCTTCCTGTTTCTTTTTCCGCCTGGTTTTATTCTTTTTTAATTTTTTATTTTTTTAATTTTATTTATTTATTTGTCAGAGCGAGTGAGAACACGTGAGCGTGCAAGCAGGGGGAACGGCAGGTAGAGGGAGAAGCAGGCTCCCCGCTGAGCAAGGAGCCTGATGCGGGACTCAATCCTGGGACCCTGGGATAGTGACTTGAACTGAAGGCAGACATTTAACCGATTGAGCCATCCAGGCGTCCGTTTTCCCCCGTTTTAAAGGTACTTCTGCTTTAAATCTGCCTTAAATCAAGGACTGTGTGATTCATACAGGTTTATAAGAGATCCAAACTTGATCTATTAATAATCTACTCAGCCCTGTGTGTTCAAATACAGCCTGTGCTTTGTACTCTGTTAGTTTTCCCCCTCCTCTGTTTCTCCCTCCATCCCTCAAGGCATTCCTCCAAATTATTCTGTTTGTCTAGGTACTGACATCTAGTATTCTATCTGCTGTAAGTACTGAGCACAGAGCCTAAGTACACTGTGATTAATAAAACACACATTCCCTGACACCTTTCTGAGTTTTCCTTTTTACTGAACTCCACATGTACTTTTAGTGAGTACGATGTCATTTAGGTTTAAGTTGCTCTTTAATTTTTTCCTGTGAGTTATTTTTGAAATGCTAAGTAGATCAAAGCCTTGTTGAAGATTTTGCATTGATGATATTCACACAGAAAATGCATCCCTGGACTGCTGAAGAGGCTCTGGAAAATGACAGGGCGTACCTGTTCTAACTTTTAGGGTCATGGAAGGCTTATTGGAGAAGACAACATCTAAGGGAGTGGATGAGTGGGAGGTAGTCAGGTGAAGAATGGAATAGGGAAAGCATGGCAGAGTGTCAAGTCCTAGTTCATGTTCAAGAAGAGGTATCTGCAAAGAGAAGAGAAATCATGGCATGCCCCAAAAGTTGCACAAATAGTTCAGAATCACCAAAAATTAACTGCAAGAGGGTAGACTTGAAAAAGGAGGTATGCCATAAGGAACATACAGGGGACAATACGAGCAGAGCTTGAATGTCAAATCGTGCTATAGACACAAAATTCTATAAAGTAAAAGAGTTTGCTTGTTTTTCCAGCAACTTGCACAGCTAACAAAATGACACGAGATAGACCAGAGACCAGGGAGAGCTGGGTGTTGTTCATAGCAGAGATTGAATTGTGGGCTGATTTAGATAGCCGGAGAGGAGAACGACAGCACTTCTGGCCAGGAAGACAGCCTGAACAAAGGCCAGGGGTTTGTAATCACGTGGGCCTGCCTGGTACAGGGATTTCTGCTCAAAGGTAAATGACATGCAAATTTGCCTAATGATACATTGTCAAGGCTGAAGCAGGAACACTAAACCAGTGACTGCCCATTCAACTACCCATTTCCTAGAAGACAAAATTATTTATTATGCCTGGATGTCCGTTTTCTTGAGTCACTGACTACCTTTTCTTCGCCCTTTCATTATTTTTCATTAATAACCATATAGCGCTGACATCACTTATATCCAAGTTTGCGGCTTCATAGACCAAATACATTTTACCGCGACCAGTGAGTTATCTACTGAAATAACAATGATCCTTCTTCATCTATGTCATCACCTATTTGGGTCTCAAAATATTATCATCATGATCATTATTCTTACTCTTATGCTTTCTTTTTTTTAGATATTATTTTTAAAGATCTTTTTATGTTCAAATCCCTGTGGTAAGTGCTTTATAAGTTGTAAGAGATACAAAGCATTTCTATATGTCTAGCAACCCTTCTTCAGAAATAATCTGTCTCTCTTCTTGTGTGTGTGTGTGTGTGTGTGTGTGTGTGTGTGTGTGTGTTTGGGGGACCAGCCCTTCTTCATTTTAACTCCATGCAGTCCATTCTATGCATCCACACCACTGCCCTTCTTTCCCCGTAGGATATGCGGTGGCAGCAGCCATTGCCTGGATGAATCCACAGGTGGGCACATATCCCAAAATGGACTGAGCCATGCCAGGGCCTAGACTCTTGCTGGAGTGTTTGGAAAAGACATGCTTTCCTTTTGGTGGGCTCCTTGGGTGGGAAAGCCATTGAAATCTGAGGCTGACCAGACCAACTGGCTCCCATGGGAAGATCTACTTAACAGTGAAGTCAACACATAGGAAAGCAGGACCAAGAGAAGGAGACAGAGCAACACCGTCCTCAAGACATTAAATCTGAAGCCAGCCATTTCTGAAGTGAGCATTCTGCTGGGCTTTTAGTTACGTGGCTCAAGAAATTCCTGTTGTGTTAGGCTTTTGTTCCTGTTGTGTTAGGCTTTTGTTCCTAGTCACAGACTTTTTTTTAACTAAAAAGCTCCTGTGTTTAACCACCAATATTTCCAAGGATGTGTCTTGGTGAAATGATGTGAGTCAATTTAAAATAGAATCACTCTCCACCAGCCCCCTGCTTCTGCCAGAATTCTTCCAGGACTCACAGGGGTGATCAGGGGTTTGAGGCACTCAATCCAAACCCCAACCAACACAGCGTCCTGGCTCTTTTCATTTGGAACTGGTGAGCAAACCCTTTCCACCACCAGGTGGGAAGCCTGCTGGTACCAAAAACAGTTTTGCTCAAGTCTATTCAGGGCTGAAATTGATGAAATGGCCCCCTCCGGTGGTGAGAGCAGCTACTATGTTCTTCTTGAAGAAGCTTCCTTAGATGGGGGACCTGAGATGAACCCACTGGACTCAGAGTCCACGGTGTCCTAATACTTACTGTGTTGATAAAAACTGTATGGTTGGAAGGCAATGACAGTGGTGGGACTCAGGTAGCACCATTCAAGAAATCCCGTTTGACTGACTTCTAAGTACGAGGACGGATTTCCTTATATCTTGGGAGAGTTAATTTCATCCTCCGTCACAAGGGGAAGCTCACCAAGTAAGGTTTTCAGGAGTATACATGAAACAAAACAACGCTAACACAGTAGACTAGCCTCTGGTCAGTCTCTGTCCTGCAGAAGGGCAAGATTAAAATGGACGTACTATATCAGAAGAGCAAAAAAGTGCAGGCTCTTTGAAGTCCCTACACATTTGGCCTAAATGCTTCCTGGCTTGTTTTTCAATCAGCTGATGTGAATGACAAGTTATAAATAATCAGGCAACCAGCGTGCCTTGCACTAGAGGAGATGACCTTTATGTTTCCTGTACATCTATTCTAGTGGTCTCTAGGGAGGCTACCTGGAATTAGAAGAGAGTTTACCATGGATGTTAAAAATAACTCTCCTTCTTTTCCCTCTTAAATGTAATGGCACTTAGTGATGCTGTAGTTCTTGAGATAATTTTTTAAAAATATTTTCAGAAATAATATTAACTTTTCATTTTGTTTTCAGATGGGCAGGGCCCAACTCCTATAAAATTACTTATTCAGTTTGAAAAAGTGACTTTGTAGATGTCACTGCAGTGTGAGTTCTTGATCTTTTAATCCCCTTCTCGTTCTAAAATTTTGATGGACATGTATTGCTAATGGGAGAGATACAACTCACACCAAATAGGTACCATTCATCCTTCTCTTTTGGAAATGGTCCCCTGGCTTTGAGTTATCGGATTCTCCTGATATTTTCGTCTGCCCCCTGCTGGTCCTTCATCTTTAGCAAGCAGCTTAAACATTGCTCCCCCAGTGCCCTGTCCTGGACTGTCTCCTCAATACACACCCTCCCCCTGGTGATTCCATTCAACCTCACAGCTCTGCTTAACCATTCATACCAAGTCCTGACTTCCAGACCCGTCCATAAAACTGACTTCCAAACATCTACCCGAATGTCCCATGGAGACTCTTAATAGAGTAAAACTGAAATTAGTATGTTTCCTCCTACAACCTAGTTCCAGTTCATTTCTTATTATCAAAACCCGGGAAACAGACCAGAATCTTTCCTTTCCCACTCCTTCCTCAACCAACCAGTTGCTGTATGCTATGTTACCCGCTCCTCCCATGT